>NC_137802.1:19897094-20500844 GCF_963383645.1 Muscardinus avellanarius | reverse complement strand
TATGTATATGCATAAAAATAGCTAGAAGGATATTCAACCAATTGCTAACAATTGTTATATTCATGGAAGGCTGGGAAGACAGGTAATTTTTACTGTTTTTGTTTTTCTTTTTTCTTTTGGTACTGGGCATTCTACCTCCAAACTATACCCCCAGACCTTTTTTTTTTTTTTTTTGAAAAAGGGTCTCACTATACTGCTGAGGCACCCAGCTTTTTTTTTTTTTTTTAACTTTCTGTACTATTTAAGGAGGACACTGCTTATATAAGAATAACTGGATGCTTTTATTCATCTCCTACAAGGACTAAAATCAGACTAGATAAAAGTGATTATAAAGTTAAGATATAAAAATTAAGATGCAAAGCCAGGCGTGGTGGAGCATGCTTATAATTCCAGTACTTAGGAAGCTGAGACAGGAGGACCACAAGTTTACTTACCTGTTTACCAGCCTGTTACTTAGTGCCTTTGCAACTTTGTGAGGCCCTGTTTCAAAATAAAGAATAAGCTGGGAGTGGTGACGCATGCTTGTTATCCCAGAATTTGGAAGGCTGAGACAGGCGTATCAAGGTTCACAGACAGCTTCAGCTACTTAGTGAGGTCCTCTGCAACTCAGTGAGACCTTGTTCCAAAATAAAGAATTTAAAAAAATAGGGCTGGGGGTATAGCTTGGAGGTAGAATGCCCTTGGGTTCCATTCCCCAGTGCTGAAAAAAAAAAAAAAAAAAAAAAAAATAGGACTGGGTATATAGCTCAGAGGTAGAATGTCCCTGGGTTTACCTCCCCAACCACAATAAATAAATAAATAAATAAATAAATATTAAGATAAATTAAAATATTCATAATTAATGTTTAAATCGAACTAGGGGTTAGGACATAGCTCAACAGTAGAGTGCTTATCCAGCATGCAAAGGCTCTGAGTTTCATCTTCAGCACTACCAAAATACAAAATAAAATTGATAAAAATATTTTTTACCTAATATTTTTCAACTGAGATTCCACTTCATCAGCATACATAGTCATTTTCATGCTTTTCTTTGGTGAGGGAGTGGAAATCATTTTCAGTTCTAGATCATAGTCCATCTCATCTGAGTCTGAGCTGCTGGCACTAGACCGCCTGGATGAGCTCCGCTCCCGGGTTGGCTTGAGAACTGGAAGCTCCTCATGGTACTCTACCACAACCCTGTCTTCTGCATCCATGTCCTGATCTTCCTCTTCCTCCTCCTCCTCCTCTTCCTCCTCCTCAATGGGTTCCTCAGGAACATTCACTAATGCTGAAAGAATTTAACAACAACAACAAAAAAAAAATGACGAAAAACCTAGACTAAGACTAACAAGTATGGAGCCCGGCGTGGTGGCGCACGCTTATAATCCCAGCATTTGGGAGGCTGAGACTGGAGGATTGTGGTCCCCTACCTACCTCAGCTACTTAGTGGGCCCCTTTGCAACTCAGTGAGACTGTTTCAACATAACGAATAAAAATCAGGCTGAGGGTGTAGCTTGGAGGAAGAATGCCCCTGGATTCCATCCCAAGCACCATTAAATAAATAAATAAATAAATAAATAAATAAATAAATAAATAAATAAATAAAACTAACAAGTATGATTTTCTACTCTACATTGGTGAACAAAATTCCATCTTTGAGATAATATTGGAGCATTATCCATAACAGTACCAAACTAGATACCATTCTGAGGCCTGCAATAGGAGAATGGTTAGGCAAAGTATAATCTGGCAGCCTAATGGAGTATTATAATGTCATTTAAAAGAGTTAATACTTATATTCACAAGTTTTGTTGTTGTTGTTGTGGTACTAGGGATTGAACCCAGAAGCATTCTACCTTTGAGTTACATCCCCATCCCAATTTTCTTATTTGAAAATGGTCTTGCTAGGTTGATGAGAACCTTATTACTTGCTTGAGGCTGTCCTTGAACCTGTGATCCTCCTGTCTCAGCCTCCCAAGTACTGGAATTACAAATGTGTGCCACCACACTTGGCTTCCCAAGTTTTATATTTGAAAATCTGTTAAAATCATTTATAATTCCTAAATCAATATTCAAGGTACTTTCAAGGTCATTTGCAGATATATGCAGCACAACAAAGAAAACTGAGTCACTAGATACATTTGTTCCCAGCTGAGGTCAAACAAAGCAGCACTCTACCTTATTGTTTCATCTCTCACTCTGTAACCAAGTGTCCTTTTCAGTCTACTGACTGCCATGTTTTCAACATTTTTGTGCTTTTTTTGGTGGCTTCACTGTTTAAGATGTCCTCCAAATAAAGTGGTTAAAGTGCTGTCTAGTGTTGTTAAGTACAAGAAGGCTATGTGATATGACTTAAGGAGAAAATACATGTGTTAGATAGTCCCATTCAGGCATGAGTTACAGTGTTGCTGGCCATGAATTCCACATTAATTACTCAACATTATATGTTAAATGAGGTATCTTTACACAGAAAAAAAAGAAAAACAAGGTTACATATTGATCAACAGGGTTACATATTTGTGGTATTGGGCATGAAATCCAGGGGCATTCTACCTCCGAGCTACACCTCCAGCCCTATTTTTTATTCTTTATTTTATTTGTTTGTTTATTTATTTATTTATTTATTTATTTATTTATTATTTGGGTGGTACTGGAATTCCTGGAAACCCTTCTACCTCAGGGCTACTCTCCCAGACCTATTCTATACTTTTTATTTGGAAACAGGGTCTCTTAAGCCAGCACGGCTGGCTTCGAACCTGGGCGATCCTCCTGTCTCGGCCTTCCAAGCACGGGGATTACAAGCACGTGCCACCACGCCCGGCTATTTTTTTTTTTTTTTTTTTGGTGGTACCGGGGGTTCCTCGAAACCCTTCTAACTATGGGTTACACTCCCAGACCTATTTTTATATTTTTATTTGGAAAAAGGGTCTCTTAAACCAGTGCAGCTGGCTTCAAACCTGGGTGATCTTCCTGTCTCCGCCTCCCAAGCGTGGGGATTACAAGTGTGCACCACCACTCCCGGCTACTACTACTTTTTTTTTTTTTTTGCGGGTCTGGGGATGGAACCCAGGAGCATTTGACTTCCGAGCTACACCCCCTTCCCTGTTTTTAATTCTTTATTTTTGAAACAGGGTCTCACTAAGTTGCGGAGGGCCTCACTAAGTAGCTGAGGCTGTCTGCAAACTGGGATCCTCCTGTCAGCCTCCAAAATGCTGGGATTACAAGAGTGCTCCACCACGCCTGGCTTCTTTATTTTGAAACAGGGTCTCATTGATTTGCAAAGGGTATAAGTAGCTGAGGCTGGTCTCAAACCAAGATCCTCCTGTCCTAGCCTCCCAAATGCTGGAATTACAAGCATGTGCCACCATACCCAGTTTACCAGAGGCTTTTTTTCTTTTTTCTCGTGGTACCAGGTACTTTTCTACCTCTGGGCTATCCTCTCAGACCTATTTTATACTTTATTTGGAAACAGGGTCTCACTAAGTTGCCTAGAGCCTCACTAAGTACCTGAGCCTGGCTGTGAACCTGTGCGATCTTCCTGTCTCAGCCTCCCAAGCACTGGGATACAAGCTTGCACCACCATGCCCGGCCTACCAGAGGCTGTATTAGCTCAATATTTGCTATTTCAATGTTCATAGCAACTTCATAGCACATAACCATACAAAATAATGGAAATTATCTACTAACTTTAAAGTTCATAAAAAATGCTCTATGAAAATAGACAAATGGGAAAATATATGAAATAAGTTGTCATATTAGGATACAAGAATTAAGGGCAATTTACTTTTTTTTTGTGTGTGTGGTACTGGAGATTTACCCAAGGACATTCTACCTTCAAGCTACACTCCTAGCACTATTTTTTTTTTAACTTTTGAAACAAGGTCTCACTAAGTTACCAAGGGCCTTGCTAAAGTGTTGAGGATGACCTCAAATCTGCAATCCTCTGGTCTCACCCTCCCAAGCCTGAGATTACGCCACACCTAGAGGCAATTTACTTTATAATTTCTTTATATGAACACAAAGTGTGAATGATTACAATATCTTTTTTTTGTGCTATTTATTTTTATTGGTGCTATTTTATTTTTTATTTTGAAATAGGGTCTAAGTTGATAAAACTGGCCTCGAACCTGCGATTACAGGCATGTGCCACCATGCCTGGCCCTAATGTAATTGAAATTGGAAAAGTGTTAACTGTGCTGTGTAATAGAAAAATATACATATTATTATACAGATATCATGTAATTCTATAATACACATTAAATAAAAATGTATATTTTTATACAGACTCTCTCTGTCCCATTAAAATGTATGTATCTTATTTAGGTCATATGCTAACTTGGCTAGTTCTATAAAACATGTAGTCCATGCATTAAATGCAAATAAAATCAATCTTCATAAAACAAATAAAAATGATTCATTTATATTAAGTACAAAAACAGAGAAAGAAAGCTCAAGCCATAATATCCCACTTTTCTGTGGCATTCAAAAGCATTCAATACACAAAAAGTACTTGACACAGCAGCCTATTTACATTATCAGAACAAGAATAAATAAAATCAACCAAGTTGATATATTTTAAAAATTATTTTTCATGTAGTTGTTTTTGTGGTGCTGGAAATGGAAGCTGGGAGAATTCTACCTTCGAGCTACACACCCAGCCCCTATTTTTTAATCTTTTAGTTTTTTTATTTTTTGAAACAGGGTCTCACTGAGTTGCAAAGGGCCTCGCTATGTAGCTGAGGCTGTCCACAAACTGTAATTCTCCAGTCTCAGGCTCCCAAATGCTGGAATTACAAGTGTCCACACCATGCCTGGCTGCAGTCTTTTTTTCTCCTTCTTTCTTTCTCTTTCTCTCTCTTTCTCTTCTTTCTTTCTTTCTTTCTTTCTTTCTTTCTTTCTTTCTTTCTTTCTTTCTTCTTTTTGCAGAACTGGGGATTGAACTCAGGGGCATTCTACCTCCAAGCTATACCACTCCCCCCAGCCCTATTTTTTAATTATTTCAAGACTGGGTTTCACTAAGTTGCAGAGAGCCTCACTAAGTAGATAAGGCTGGCTGTGAACCTGCGATTCTCCTATATCAGCCTCTCAAGTACTAGGATTACAAATGTATGCCATCACAACTGGCATGCAGTTGTTTTAGAATAGAAAAAATTCAGTTTTTTTCTTTTTTTTGGGCAACACTGGGGATGGAACCCAGGAGCATTATACCTCTGAGCTATACCCCAAGCCCTGTTTTTTATTCTTTATTTTGAAATAGGGTCTCACTGAGTTTAAAGGGCCTCACTAAGTAGTAGCTGAGGCTGTCCGTGAACCACGATCCTCCTGTCTCTGCCTCCCAAATGCTGGGATTACAAGTGTGCACTACCACACCCAGCTGAACAACTCAGTTTTTAAGAAGTTTTATTTTAGTTTTCCCTATTCACATTTTTTTTGTTGTTGTTTTCTAAAACAGTTTTTATAAAATTATGACTTCTGTGCATGGGCAATTTAAAATTAATTGTGACTTGACTTACTTTCCTATATGTTGGCAGAGGGTGAGGGCAAGGAAGAAAGGATGATAAAGTTTGGAACCTTAAAAGACTGTATTAAGAATAAAAATATGATTTCGAGAGCCAAATATGTGTCTACCCAAGAGCTGAGCAGGCAACTACCGGAATGTCGGTGTTTATACGATGTCAAGCCAACATCATCCCCAATCAGGGCTCTCTTCTTGATCACATCCCGCTGAATGCGACGGGAATGATATCTTCGTTTCCTGCAACATTGTCAAAATAAGCACATGATCAGAAACCATCAGGAAGGATCCTGAAATCTATCAATTCATTTCAACCAGACAATAAAGCAATATTAGGTGCTGAAGCAGATATTTAAGTGAACTGAAAACAGTATTCTCCTATCATTCATCACAGTTAAGAATCTTGAATTCTTCCCCATTGTCTTTTTCAGTCCACATGAGGTTTTTACATTCCACTACAGAATACCAACTGACTGAAGAATTAAGAAAAAGCTTAAGTAATATTTAAACTACTATACTTCAAGGTTTCAAACTCACCAAGAATTGCTAAGAATTCCTTTCATGCCTCCATAATTTGGATTCCCATATTTCATGTAATACTGACTTCTTCTAGCTGCTCCAAGTTCCTTTTTGTCATCTAAAATTTAATTACAACAGTTACCTAGGAATTCCTGTGGATATGAAGATAATGTTGAATGGGTTTTTAAAAAAAACACATAACGTTCTCCAGAGCTGAAATTAGCTCAGTGCAATTTGACAACTAAAAAGAACAGTTTCTATAAATATTCCCTTCGCTGTGTGTATATTAAGGCAGTGCATTTTGTGGAGGAGGTAAAGTAAAATACTGAGATGATGAAGGTTAAGCTGCTGTTTAGGAGCTGACTAAGCAGAGGAAATATTATGAAAAATGAACAATAAGCCGGGCATGGGGCGCACGCTTGAAATCCCCGCGCTTGGGAGGCTGACACAGGAGGATCGCACAGGTTCAAAGCCAGACTCAGCTACTTAGTGAGGCTCTCAGCAACTTAGTAAGACCCTGTTTCCAAATAAAATATAGGTCTGGGAGAAAGCCTTTGGGTTCCACCCCCAGTACAACAAAAAAAAAAAAAAAAAAAAAAAGAACAATATAAAGTTCTAAGAGGCATAGGAGTTTTGTTTTGTTTTATATTGAACTCATGGGCATTCTGCTTTTGAGATACACCCCTAGCCCTATTTTATTTTTTATTTTCAAACAGGGTCTCACTAGGCTGCTGAGAACCTCAATAAGTTGCTGAAGCTAACATTGAACTTGCGATCCTCCTATCTCAGCCACTCAAGTACTGGGATTATAAGCGTGTACCACACCAAGCAGTTTTGTGTTGTTTTTTTTTTAAGACTTCAGGTGACATTTTGCTATCCTCTGGAAGTTAATATTCATTTTTGAATGACAAACACTCCAGCCAGGTGTGGTAGCACACGTTTGTAACCCCAGCATTCGGAAGCTGAGACAGGAGGATCGCAGTTCATGGAAAGCCTCAGCTACTTAGTGAGGTCCTTTGCAACTCTGTGAGACCCTGTTTCAAAATAAAGAATAAAAAAATAGGGCTGGGGGATGTTGCTCACAGGTAGAATGCCCCTGGGTTCCATCCCTAGTACAGAAAAAAAAAAAAAAAAAGAAAACCACAAACAAGGGTTAAAGAATCAAACTACATGATTTCATATACTTGATAAATCTTTTTTTCTTGTTTTATTGTGATAGTCCTCAAATTGGCTTAAAAACAGCAGAGAGTACTATACATTTAGAATGCACTAAAAAAGCCATTCAACTGAATAAATATGAGAATGATCACACCTGTCACATTAAAATGCAAGTTAACAGAAAGGGAAAACGATTGGTGGTCATATGTTTATGAAAAGCAGTAGTACAAAGGCCTTCAACAGCTCCTTGGACACTGACTGCAAAAGGCAAATACCACTGCAAATGCATCCAGTGCTACAAGCAAATGGGACAACAATCAGTACATACAACTCCTCCATCCTCTATGTCCCTAAAAAACCCATGCACACCAGCTTCTTGGAGAAGTGGCTGATTCCAGATCTGGAACAGGTAGAGTACAAACTGAGTCTGGAAAAACAAAATGTTTTGTTCTGCTATAAATTGAGAAAATGTTCAAAGAGTCATGGGGCTTGTCCAAGTATGCAGGGGCTCCACAGGCCAAATCCAGGACAACTGGTGAATCAAAATAATGACAGCAATGAATCATTGCTGAATCACTGACCAATATTCTATGACTCTAAACAAATACAAGTAAATACATAAATACATAAATACATAAATAAATAAATAAATAAAAAGAGAAAGTTAGCTGGACATGGTGGCACATGCTTGTAATCCTAGCATTTGGGAGGCTGAGACAGGAGGATCGCGGTTCTAGGACAGCCTCAACAGCCCTTTACGACTCAGTGAGACCCTGTTTCAAAATAAAGAATAAAAAATAGGACTGGGGGGGGGTATAGCTCGGAGATAGAATACCCCTGAGTTCTATCCCCAGTACAACAACAACAACAACAAAAAAAAAAGAGAATAAAAAGAGAAAGTTTGAACCGGGCGTGTTGGCACACGCTTGTAAACTCGGAAGGCTGAGACCGGAGGATCACAGTTCACAGACAGCCTTAGAAACTCAGTGAGACTCGGCTGGGCGTGGTGGCGCATGCTTGTAATCCCTGCGCTTGGGAGGCAGAGACAGGAGGATCGCGCAGGTTCGAAGCCAGCCACGCGCGCTGGCTTAGGAGACCCTGTTTCCAAATAAAAATGTAAAAATAGGTCTGGGAGTGTAGCCCGGAGGTAGAAGGGCTTCCAGGAACCCCAGTACCACCACCAAAAAAAAAAAAAAAAAGAAACTCAGTGAGACTCTATGCAACTCAGTGAGACCCAGTTTCAAAATAAAGAAAAAAATAGTGTAGAGGGTGTAGCTTGGAGGTCGAATGCCCCTGGGTTCCATCCCCAGACCTACAAAAAAAAAAAAAAAGAGAGAGAGAGAGAGAGAGAGAGAGAGAGAGAAAGTTCGTGTCCAGACTGGACTGCCAACTAATAAAGAAATGATAGAGTCATGGATTATTAATGGGTGCTAAAGCTACTGCATATGAGTGTGATGCACAAGAGACTATTCATATAATCTCAATGCATTTTCCTGCCAATTTTTAAATTATAAGCAGAAAAATAGTTAATTTTGCAATGGAGCAACCTGGCCATCAATCATTACCTTAAACAAGTGAATAAAAAGTTAATATCCTTAAAAATAAGATGAATAAATTTTATGTACCTCTTAATACAATGCACTGAAAATGACACATTATCACTTCTGTAGTATTCTTTCCTCAAATGTCCATCCTGAATGAAACCAGGAGGGTACAGTACAAAGACCCAAACTGAGGTTTTCTATAAGTCAAGCCAGATGTGGTGGCACACACCTGTAATCCTAATACTTGGGAAGTTGAGACAGGAGGATCACAGGTTCAAAGCCAGCTTCAAGAACGTAAGCCCTCTGCAAATTACAGCAACTTACCTCCCCAGTATCACAAAATAAATAAATAAATAAATAAAAATAAAATACAATAAAAAAGGGTAGGGATATATCTTAGACATAGAACGCCCCTGGCTTCAATCCCTAGTAACAAAAAAATGAAAATGAGCGTGTGTGTGTGTGTGTGTGTGTGTGCATGTATTTCAGAATAAGTAATAAAAAAAATAGGGGTGGGTTATATCTCGGAGGTAGAATGCCCCTGGGTTCAATCCCCAGTACTCCAAAAATATATATACAATAAAAAGTAAATATAGCCGGGCGTGATGGCGCACACTTGTAATCCCCGTGCTTGGGAGGCTGAGACAGGAGGATCGCGCAGGTTTGAAGCCAGCCTCAGCTACTTAGTGAGGGTCTCAGCAACTTAGTGAGACCCTGTTTCAAAATAAAATATAAAATAGGTCTGGGAGTATAGCCCAGAGGTGGAAAGCCTCTGGGTTCCACCTCCAGTATATATATATATATATATATATATATATATATATATATATATATATATATATATATATATATACACCAGGCATGGTGGCTGGCGTATACCAGTAATCCCTGTATTTGGGAGGCTGAGACAAGAGGATCACAGGTTCGAGGACAGCCTCAGCAAGTAGAAAGACTTGCATCAATTTAGTGAGACCTTGTTTCCAAATAAGAAATAAAATCTGAACTGGGTGTGTGGTGCACACTTGTAATCCCAGTTTTGGGGAGGCTGCAACGGGAGGATCTGAGTTCGCGGCCAGCCTAGGTTACTTAGTGAGGCCCTCTGCAACTCAGTGAGACCCTGTTTCAAAATAAAGAATAAAAAAATAGGGCTGGGGGTATAACTCAGATGTAGAATGCCCTTGGCTTCCATCCCCAGTACCGCCAAAAAAAAAAAAAAAAAAAAAAAAAAAAAAAAGAACCGGGCGTAGTAGCATACACTTGTAATCCCAGCATTCAGGAGGCTGAGACTGGAGGATCAGTTTGTGGACAGCCTCAGCTATTTAGTGAGGTGCTCCACAACCTAGTGAGACCCTGTTTCAACATAAAGAATAAAAATATAGGGCAGGGAGTGTAGCTTGGAGATTGAATGCCCCTGGGTTCCATCCCCAGACCCGCAAAAAATAAATAAAATTAATTAAATAAAATCTGCCTGGGGGTGTAGCTCAAAGAGAGAATGCTGCTGAGTTCAATCCCCAGTATTCATGAATGAATTAATGAAATGTCTCAATCAAGAAAACTAAGCAAAGGAGTAGTTCCAGAGAGTAAGGGAAATTAAGAAACAGGACATACTTAAATATCAATCCCAGTGTAGATCTTAGATCTATAGGGTGAGATAATCTACAGAAAGCCTATTTTTAATATTGATAAAATCTGTTAAACATGAACAATGGGTTAGTTATTACATATGGTATTAATACTAAGTTTTCTGACTTTGATCACTGTGTTGTGGATAAAACAGAGTCCCTGGTCTTCAGAAATACATATTCAAGCCAGGCGTGGTAGTACACACTTGTAATCCTAGCATTTGGGAGGCTGATACAGGACGATCGCAGCTCGCAGACAGCCTCAGCTACTTACCAAGGCCCTTCACAACTCAGTGAGACCCTGTTTCACAAATAAAAAGACTGAAAAATAGGGCTAGGGGTGTAGCTTGGAGGTAGAATGCCCCTAGGTTCCATCCCCAGTACCTCAAAAAAAAAAAAAAAGAAAAGAAAAGAAATACATATTAAAGTATTTAAGAGTAAAGGGTTAACACCTGCAAATGATTAAAATATATATATAAATATGTGGATATTTTTTTAATGCCTACCAAAAATCAGTGTATAAAGTCTTATGAGAGAGAATCAGAAGCTGGGCATGGTGGTGCACACTTGTAATCTCAGTACTTGAGAGGCTGAGACAGGAGCCTCAGTTACTTGGTGAAGCCCTCTGCAACTTAGTGAGACCCTGTTTCAAAATAAAGAATTAAAAATAGGAAGCCAGGCACGGTGGCGCACGCTTGTAATCCCAGCAGTTGGGAGGCTGAGACAGGAGGATCTCACAGGTTCAAAGCCAGCATCAGCTACTGAATGAGGCTCTCAGCAACTTAGTGAGACCCTGTTTCCAAAAAAAGTATAAAATAGGTTTTGGGAGTATAGCCTAGAGGCAGAAAGCCCCTGGGTTCCACTCCCAGTACCAGAAGAAAAAAAAAAAAAAAAAAAAGGGATGGGAGTGTAGCTTGGAGGTAGAATGCCCCTGGGTTCAATCCTCAGTACTGAAAAAAAAAAGAGAGAGACTCAGAGCTGAAGGGCATATTTGTGATGTCCATCCATGAGGATGTGCCATGATAAATTAAAAAGTATAATTTTTTAAAAAGTTTTCATAGTTCAGATGATAACTGGCTGAAAAACAGGCAAACTAGCTTTAACAGAAAGCAACTTACTTTAGCCAGAAAACACAAAAATTTTACACTCCCAGACCAATTTTATTTCCTATTTGAAAACAAGGTCTCCCTACGTTAATGAGTCTCGCTACTTGCCTGAGGCTGTCCTTGAACCTGCTACCCTCCTGTCTCAGCCTCCCAAGGACAGGAATTACAGGCTTGCACCATCATGCCTAGCTAAAAATAATTTTCTTTCTTTCTTTTTTTTTTTTTTTTTGGTGATACTGGGGTTTCTGGAAGCCCTTCTACCTCCAGGCTACACTCCCAGACCTATTTTTACATTTTTATTTGGAAACAGGGTCTCCTAAGCCAGCGTGCAAGGCTGGCTTCGAACCTGCACGATCCTCCTGTCTCTGCCTCCCAAGCACGGGGATTACAAGCATGCGCCACCACGCCCGGCTAAAAATAATTTTCAAAGTCAGAAATTCCTCTCAGTCTGTAAGTCATTATTTCATAAAAACAAAATATTAGCTGGGCATGGTGGTGCACGCTTGTAATCCCCACGCTTGGGAGGCTGAGACAGGAGGATCGTACAGGTTCAAAGCCAGCCGTGTATGCTGGCTTAGGAGACCCTGTTTCCAAATACAAATATAAAATAGGTCTGGGAGTGTAGCCCAGAGGTAGAAAGGCTTCCAGGAACTCCAGTACCACCAAAAAAAAAAAAAAAAAAAACCCAAACAAACAAAAGAACAAAAACAAAATATTATAGTTTGAAGGGAACTTTTGTTTTTGGTAATACTGGTGATGAAACCCTAGGGTATCCTACCTCCAAGCTACATGCCAGCCCTATTTTTTTTAATTCTTTATTTTGAAAAAAGTTCTCACTAAGTTGTGGAAGGCCTCCCTATGTAGCTGAGGCTGTCCATGAACTGGGATCCTCCTATTTCAGCCTTCCAAGTATTGGGATTACAAGCATGCACCACCACGCCCAGCTTTGAAGAAAATGACTTGATCTAAGTTCTATTCAAAAGACAAAGATTTCAATCAATGATTAATAATTTTGATTGAAGGCAAAAATTAATACCAAAAGTCAGCCAAGTGTAGTGGTACATGCTTGTAATCCCAGTACTTCCAAGGCTGAGATAGGAGGATCACAGGTTTGTGGCCAGCCTCAACAATTTAGTGACGCCATCTGCAACTTAGTGAGGTCCTACTTCAAAATAAAAACATAAAATAGGGCTGGGGTGTAGCTCAGAGGTGGAATGCCCTTAAGTTCCATCCCCAGAACCACCACCACCCCAAAAAATTAATACCAAAAGTCAAATTTACCTTTTGTGGCAAATCTCATGAATAACCTATTTCCTTTTGCAAGTTTATTGGCTGGACGGAGATCATTTCTTAACAGAGACTCTTCTTCTACCTGAGACAATGTGTCCAACTTAAAAAGAAAAAAACATTTTCAGTGTAATAAATTAAAGTATTTTAATATTTATTCAGTAGACAAGTTACCATTAAGAAAGCATTCTAAAGCCAGGCGTGGTGGTACATGCTTGTAATCTCAGCATTTGGGAGGCTGAGACAGGAAGAATGAGGTTCATGGACTTCATGGACAGCCTCAGCTACTTAGTGAGGCTTTTTTTTTTTTTTTTTTTTTTTTGGTACTGGGGTTCCCGGAAGCCCTTCTACTTCCAGACTACACTCCCAGACCTGTTTTTATACATTTTATTTGGAAACAGGGTCTCTTAAACCAGTGTGGCTGGCTTCGAACCTGCGCAATCCTCCTGTCTCCGCCTCACAAGCGCAGGGATTACAAGTGTGCACCACCACACCCAGCCCTTAGTGAGGCTTTTTGCAACTCAGTGAGACCCTGTTTCAAAAGAATAAAAAATAGGGCTAGGGGTGTAGCTCAGAGGTAGAATGCTCCTGGGTTCCATCCCCAATACCGAAAAAAAGAAAGAAAGCATTCTACCTTTAATACCCATCAGCACTACTTCCACAGTTGAATTTCAAAGACGGAGGTCTTCGTTGACTTCCTTGTTTAGAAAAATAGTCTTCATCACTCTTAGCCATTACCTTTCTTTTCTTCATAATAGCATCCATCATACCGCCCCGTTTTTTGTTTTTTGTTTTTTTGTACTGGGGACTGAACCCAGGGTCATTCTACTCTGAGCCATACACCTTTAGCCTTTATATTTTTTATTTTATTTTATTTTTTAGCAGCAATGGGGATGGAACCCAGGGGCATTCTACCTCAGAGCTATACCTCTAGCCCTATTTTTTATTCTTTATTTTGAAAAAGGGTCTAAGTAGCTGAGACTGGCCACAAAACTGTAACCTTCCTGTCTCAGCCTCCCAAGTACTAGGATTACAAGCATGTGCCACCACGCTTAGCTTATATTTTTTATTTTGAAAAAAGGCATCACTAAATTGCTGAGGCTGACCTGGAACCTGCAATCCTCCCGTCTAAGTTTCCCATGTACTGGGATTACAGGGGTGTACCACTGTTCCTGCTATTCATCACCTTTTAACATTATATGCCTGTGTCTGTGTATCATCTTATCTTTCCCACTAGACTGTAGGTTCTAAGAGGGCAAGGACTGTTTTGCTTGATGGTATATCCCTAGCATCTAGGATCTGGTATATACCTATACCAGGTATTTAGTATGTATGTATGTATGTATTTATTTATGTGGTATTGGGAACTGAACGCAGGGACATTTTTTTTTTTTTTGGTGGTAGTAGTAGGGGTGGAACCCAGGGGCTTTTCTGTCTCTGGGCTATACTCTCATACTCTTATACCTATTTTATACTTTATTTGGAAACAATGTCTCACTAAGTTGCTGAGAGCCTCACTAAGCAGCTGAGACTGGCTTTGGACCTGTGCAATCCTCCTGTCTCAGCCTCCCAAGCGCTGGGATTACAAGCGTGTGCCACCACGCCCATCTGAACCCAGAGGCATTCTACCTCCAAGCTATACCTCTAGTCCTATTTTTTTTTTTTTTTTGGTGGTACTGGGGTTCCTGGAAACCCCTCTACCTCCAGGCTACACTCCCAGACACCTATTTTTTATTTTTTTATTTGGAAACAGGGTCTCTTAAGCCAGCGTGGCTGGCTTTCACACCTGCACGATCCTCCTGTCTCTGCCTCCCAAGCGCGGGGATTACAAGCATGCGCCACCACACCCAGCATCTAGCCCTATTTTTTATTCTTTATTTTGAAACAGGGTCTCACTGAGTTGCAAAGGGCCTAAGTAGATGAGGCTGTCCTTGAACTGAGGTCCTCCTGTCTCAGCCTCTCAAATGCTGCGATTACAAGCGTGCACCACCATGCCCAGCTAGTCTTTAAATATTTAAAATGAATATACTCTAATATTTCTAACAATAGTACAAAATCCATTAAGAGCCGGGTGTGGTGGCACATGCTTGTAATCCCCGCGCTTGGGAGGCAGAGACAGGAGGATCAAGCAGCTTTTGCTGGCTTAAGAGGCCCTGTTTCCAAATAAAAATATAAAATAGGTCTGGGAATGTAGCCCAGAGGTAGAAGGCCCCTGGGTTCCATCCCCAGTACCACCAAAAAAAAAAGGAAAAAAATCCATTAGGAAATATGTCATTACTGCTGGGAGTGATGGCACACGCTTATAATCCCAGTACTTGGGAGGCTGAGACAGGAGGATTGCAGGTTCACAGCCAGCTTCAGCTACTTAATGAGGCCCTCTGCAACTTGGTGAGACTGTTTAAAAAATAAAAGAATAAAGCTGGGCGTGGTGGTGCACGCTTGTAATCCCAGTGCTTGGGAGGCTGAGACAGGATGATCACACAGGTTTGAAGCCAGCCTCAGCTACTTAGTGAGGTTCTCAGCAACTTAGTGAGACCCTGTTTCCAAATAAAGTATAAAATAGGTCTGGGAGTATAGCCTGGAGGTAGAAAAGGCCCTGGGTTCGAAAGGAAGGAAGGAAGGAAGGAAGGAAGGAAGGAAGGAAGGAAGGAAGGAAGGAAGGAAGGGCGGGCTAGGGGGTGTAGCTCAGAAGTAGAATGCCCTTGGGTTCCATCTCCAATACCACAAAAAAGAAGGAAGTAGGAAGTAAGGAAAGGAAGAGAGGGAAGGGAAGGGAGGAAGGAAGGTAGGTAGGTAGGTAGATGCCATTACTTGCTTTTTCTTTTTTGTGGTGCTGGGGATCAAACCCAGGGCCTCACACATACTACACTCGGTGGTAGGTGCTCTACCACACAGCTACTTCTTTCTAAATTTTACTGATTGGATAACACTTCATAGTCTTTTATACACTTACACACACATACACACAAAAATCTTTCATGTAAAAGTGTGAGTACTACTCTAAGATCTCAAGATAAACTAATGCATTCATTCTGCTCAAGCTTAAAGGCCAACAGTCTGGTCCACGCTCAGAAAGTTTCAGTGTAAAAGAGGAAAAACACAACTTAAAGTCTATAAGCCTTAAATTTAAAAAGACAGTAAGCAAAGGTTTATTTTTTTTTAACAATAAAACCTAACATCTTTGTCCTATTACTGACCTCTACATCACTTGAGTTCTCATCTTCAACTTCTCCTTCTTCAGCCTCATCATCATCTGAACTGTCTTCCTGCCTGTCTAAAATAGAATGTGAGGGACAAGATGAACCTTATTATAATGCCATCTCATATATTTAAAAGTCCAGTATTTTCTATTCCTAATTACTGATGATCCAAAGCATCACAGTTCATCTCTGAAACAGTGGGGATAAGATGCTATATAATCTCTGCTTAGAAAGCAAAGACCCAAAACAAGACTGTGTAAAGAACAGAACTTTGAGGCCAGTCGCCTCCTTTGTGCTGTTACCTTGTTTACTTTTCTCAGATGACTTGTCTTCACTGGCATCCCTGCTTTTTATCTTATCCTGGGCTGGCAGAGAGCTCATATTGATAAGGGCTCGAGTGGCTGTCATTTCATCCAGCCAAACCACGTTACCTAAAACAAAATGTTATATTGCATCCAAATGTGATTTCTTGAGTAGATTATGCCTCACACTCATTGCCACAGTCTCATCTAGCTACAGACAGGCACAATAAATGTACAAGCCAAGTAATGTATAAAAGCAGTAGTAAACCAGGCATGGTGGCACATACTTGTAATCCCAGTACTTGGGAGGCTGAAAAAGGAGGATTGTAGGTTTGAAGCCAGCCTCTGCAACTTAGTGAGGTCCTCTGCAACTCAGTGAGAAGTAGCTTGGAGGCCCTGGCCTTCACCCCCCAGGAGCAAAACAAACAAACAAACAAACAAACAAACAAACAAAAGCAATGGTAAAACCTCTTTGATGAACTTAACCTAGAGTTGTATTCCCAAACCGGGTTCCACAAAGTAACTATTAAGTATTCTATGAAAAAAGATTTTGCGTGTGTGTGTGTGTGTGTGTGTGTGTGTGTGTGTGTGTCTGTGTTGTGAGGGGAAGGGTACTGAGGATTGAAACTGGGAGCATTCTATTTCTAAGCTACATTCCTAGCCCTTTTTTTTTTTTTTTTTTTGGTGTGGTACTCAGGATCAAACCTGAGGACATTCTACCTTATCTCTGAGCTATACCCCAGCCCGATTTTTAATTCTTTACTTTGAAACAGGGTCTAAGTTGCAGAGGGCCTCATTAAGTAGCTGAGGCTGGCCATGAACCCAGATCCTCCTTTCTCAGCCTCCCAAGTACTGGGATTACAAGCATACACCACCACACCTGGCTTATTTTTTATTTTAAAACAGGATCTAAGTTTCTGAAGGTCTCACTAAGTTGTTGAGGTTGGCCTTCAACCTGCTATCCTCATGTCTTGGCCTCCCAAGTACTGGAATTACAGGTATGCTCTACCGTGCCTGGCTAGAATTCTCTATATTAAAACTGGAACACAGTGAGTGCTATATAAGTGTTAATGGGCTTTTTGTTTTTTACTATGTCTCACTATGTTACCCATACTTGCCCCAAGTTTCTGGGATCAAACAATACTCCTACCTCAACTTCCTAAGTAGCTAGAAATAAAGGCATACACTACACACCCAGCTAAATGTTAGCAGCTCTTGATGGTAATTGTCAGTAAATCTGGATTATCCATTATATTACTGCCCCCTGCAGGGGAACCCTCTCTATTCTTTGTTACACAGACATACCAAATGATATTCTGGCCGTGGTGGTGCATGCTTGTAATCCCCGTGCTTGGAAGGCTAAGACTGGAGGATCGCACAGGTTCGAAGCCAGCCTCAGCTACTTAGTGTTAGGCTCTCAGCAACTTAGTGAGACCCTGTTTCCAAATAAAATATTAAAAAATAGGTCTGGGAGTATAGCCCGGATGTAGAAAGCCCCCAGGTTCTACCCCCAGTAAAATAAATAAATAAATAAATAAATAAATAAATAAATAAATAAATAAATTCCCCATCATCAAGTATGGAAGAGGAAGGTAGTCTCAGGCTATATACAGTGGAGACTTAACAACCACTTGGTTTTGTAGCAACTAATTTATTTCTTTAAGGAAGATAATTCGCAGAGCTCAGAGCTCAGGGGCATATGACTATAACCCCAGGATTTGCTGAGGCAGGAGGATCACAAATTTGACCAGCCTCAGAAAATTTTCGAGACTTTTAGCAACCTAGTGAGACCCTATTTAAAAGCAAAAAAGCCTGGAGTTACAGCTCAGAGGTAGAATAACCCTGAGTTTAATCCTTAGTACAAAAAAAAAAAAAAAAAAAAAAAAAAGAAAGAAAGAAAGAAAGAAAGAGAAAGAAAGAAAGAAAGAAGTTAAGAGCTGAGCATGGTGGCACACACTTGTAATCCCAGCATTTGGGAGGCTGAGACAGGAGGATCACAGTTCGCAGACAGCCTCAGCTACTTAGGCTCTTTGCAACTCAGTAAGACCCTGTTTCAAAATAAAAAATAAAAAATAAAAATAGGGCTGGGGGGTGTAGCTTGAAGGTAGAATGCCCCTGGGTTCCATTACTAGTACCAAGAAGGAAAAAAAAAAAAAGAAAGAGAAAATAAAAATAATTAAGCAAGAAAAAGGTTTTAAGAAAACTTGCAGATCTCTCTCAGGTTGGAAAACAAAGTTTTAAAGATTCTCACTTTGTCACTAACAGGCTCACTATCCTTGGAAACATATTTTTTTTAAAAATCTGTTATTTATTTTATTTTAGGTACTGGGGATTGAATTCTGAGGCATTCTACCTCCAAGCTACACCCCAGCCTGATTTCTTACTTGGAAACGGTCTCATTAGGTTGCTGAGAGCCTCAAAGAGGCTAGCCTTGAACCTGTGATCCTCTGGTCTCAGCCTCCCAAGTACTGGGATTATAAGCATGTGCCACCGTGCCTGGCTCTGTCTTTGTTTCTGAGGTAGTTGAACTAGATAATTCTAAGGGTCTATCCAACTCTAATACCCCTTAGCTATAGTATTTTTTTGTGTGTGTGGCACTGGGGATGGAACCCAGGGGCATTCTACTTCCAAGCTACACCATCAGTTCTAGTTTATCTTTTATTTTGAAACAGGGTCTAAGTTGCAGAGGGCCTCACTAAGTTGCCAAGGCAATCCCAAAAGTGCAATCCTCCTGTCTCAGCCCCCCCTCCCCAAGTACTGGGATTACAAGCATGTGCCACCACATCTGGTTCCTTAGTTATAACTTTAATGACTTGAATCAGGGGTTAGCAAACTATAAACCATGGGCTGCCATCTGTTTATATTTATACCAGCTTTATTTAGAATTAATGTTCAATGAAGTACACATCCACCGCCTATTTTTATAAAGAAATTTCTACTGGAAAATAGTCAGGCTTGTTAGTTTATATACTGTTTGTAGCTGCTTTAATGCTACCACAGCAAAGGTGAATAGGCGGCAGGGACCATATGGTTATAAAGCCTAAAATATTTACTATCTGACCCTTTAAAGAAAAAGTAAGCAGAAACAAACACTTTTGCTCAGTCACGCATCTTCTTTCAATGAAAACACTGAAAAGACATCTTCAAAAAATAACGGATGCTGGGCGTGGTGGTGCACACTTGTAATCCCAGCATTTGGCAGACAGAGACAGGAGGATTGCGGTTCAAGGACAGCCTCAGCTGCTTAGTGAGGTCCTTTGCAACTCAGTGAGACCCTGTTTCAAAATAAAGAATAAAAAATAGGGCTCGGGGTGTTGCTCAGAGGTAGAATGCCTCCGGATTCCATCACCAGCACTGGAACAACAACAACAAAAAAAAAAAAAAAAGCAGAGAAAGTCAGCTGGTGTATCGGGTACTATCTTGTAGGTCAGCCAGCTGGTAGCAAGTAAAGCCAGAGTAGAATTGAGTGGAGACAAGAAACCAGCATAGTGATTACCAGAGGTCAGGCCAGACATGGCTTGGGTAGGCAAGTTAAAAACCGGGCGTGGTGGCTCACACTCATAATCCAGTACTCAGGAGGCTGAGACCAGAGGATCGCAGTTCGCTGACAGCCTCAGCTACTTAGGGAGGCCCTTCACAACTCAGTGAGACCCTGTTTCACAAATAAAAAAAATTGAAAAATAGGGCTGGGGTTGTAGCTCAAAGGTAGAATGCCCCTGGGTTCCATCCCCAGTACCACACAAAACTAAAAATAAAAATAAAAAAAGATAGTTGGCTCACAAGCTAGATAATTCACAGTTTAGGGCAAGAAGGTGATGTTTCAGAAAACAATGTTCAAGGCAAGTAAAGGTGAGAGGTCTGCTACAGTGTCAACATTCTGATCTAATTCTAGGTTTTAGAGGTAGAACACTGAGGCAGAAACAACCTCTTAATATGGCTAGGAGCAATATTATAATCCAAAGCCCTAAAAACACAGCCCAAAGCCCATGCAGTCAGATCTACCCCTTTGTTGGGAAACTGTGTGAAATAGAGTCCTCAGTCATGTATACTAGGCTCAGATGGCAGAAAGCAACCTCCTAGAGCCTGGGTTACTACCTCTAAGCTCACCTGGAATACTCATGGGTTAAAGCAGGCTGATTCTCATCAGTGGGTAATTTTTTCCTCCTACACTAAAGGCAGAGGTTAGGCATAAACAAGGAATTTGGGTCACAATCATTCATCATGTCAGATAGCAAGAACTCTAATAAAAATTATAAACGAAAGCACATTCATAAGAAAACCTGAGTGTACTTACAAGAGGTATCATCCAACCATTCAATGTGAGCTGGAGGGTATTCTTTAAAATAAGAAAAGATATCCTGGGTACTCATCTCATCTACTCCACAAATGTAGATTGTCTCCAGTCTCACTTTGGGGATTGCTAAAAAAAAATTAAATAAATAAAAGTGTTAAACACAAGGGATAAAAGAATTTTCCCATTGCTATTGCACATCCCACCTAGTACTTCCCCCCCCCACCCCCTGCGGTAGTGGGGATTGAACCCAGGGGCATTCTACCTCCAAGCTATACCCCAGCCCTATTTTTTATCCTTTATTTTGAAACAGCCTCACTAAGTAGCTGAGGCTGTGAACCTGCGATCCTCCTGTCTCAGGCTCCCAGGTACTGGGATTACAAGCATGTGCCACCAAGCATGTGCCACCACTCCCAGCTTCTACTACTCCTTTTTAACAGTTCAGATAACATGCATTTAGAAAAGAAATAGGCTGCCAGGTGTGATGCACAGGACAGGAAGATTGCAGGTTCACAGCCAGCCTCAGCTACTTAGTGAGGCCCTCCACAACTTAAACCCTGTTTCAAAATAAAGAATAATTAACAGGTCTGGGGGTATAGCTCAGAGGTAGAACATCCTTGGGTTCAATCCCCAGTACCACACACACACAAAAAAAGAAGCTGAAAGAAATTATTATTTCAAAAGAACAAGAGACACAATGGTAAGGTAAACTTAATTTTTATCAACGAATACACAAGTTATTCAATTTCAAACATGCATATTGGGCTCATAGAGTAGAAAAATGGTGCTGATAAAGTACAAGATATACTTCTTCACACTAACCTAAAGCAACACCATGTTCTATATGATTATTCACAGGACCTGAGAAACTAATTCTAAAATTTTAAAATGCATGTCAAAGAGAAATATGCATCCTCTATATTTCTTCTGAAAGAAGAAAAACTGCCTTTGGATGTATCAAAGCATGAAACTAAAGAAAATGCAGCATGGTGCCGCTTGTAATCCCCGTGCCTGGGAGGCTGAGGCAGGGGGATCGCGCAGATTCCAAGCCGGCTGCACTGGCTTAAGAGACCCTGTTTCCAAATAAAAAACATAAAATAGGTCTGGGAGTGTAGCCCGGAGGTAGAAGGGTTCCGTCCCCAGTACCACACACACAAAAAAAGGGTAGAAAATGCAGCATGAACCCACAGTACAGAAATCCTATAGATAAGAAAATGACAGTCCAAAATAAAAGTGGGAACCTGGAAGTGGTGGAGCACACCTGTAACCCCAGTGCTTGGGATGCAGAGACAGGAAAATTGCAGGTTCAAAGCCAGCTTTAACAATTTAGCAAGACCCTCAGCAACTTAGTGAGGCCCTATTTCTTTTCTTTTTTTTTTTTTTTTTGGCGGTACTGGGGTTCCTGGAAGCCCTTCTACCTCCGGGCTACACTCCCAGACTTCTTTTTACATTTTTATTTGGAAACAGGGTCTCCTAAACCAGCGCGCGCGGCTGGCTTCGAACCTGCGCGATCCTCCTGTCTCTGCCTCCTAAGCGCGGGGATTACAAGCGTGCGCCACCACGCCCGGCTGTGAGGCCCTATTTCTAAATAAAAAATAGGGCTGGGGGTTTAGCTCTCAGAACCCAGGGGTATAGTCCTTGGGTTCAATCCCCAGCACAATAAGTAAATAAACAAATAAATAAATGTGGGCAAAGGACAGAACAGGAATTTATCCAAAATGAACTACATATGAAGAGATGAGTTAACTTTCCTGCTCATCAGGAAAATTCACATTAAAATAAGATAGCTGTTTCCACTGAGATTTTATGTCTTTTGGAATGAAGTGTTGAGTCTGGGGGGAGTTCGCCCTCCTGCCAATGGTAGTATAAATTGACATAGCCACTCTGAAGGGCAAACTGGGATGTAATTTAGCAAACACCCTTTATACCTGGAAATTCTATCCCTCAGTACCACTCTAACATATGGACTCACAAAGTAGCTCACACAAAGATACTTCGTGCAGCACTATTTCTAATAATCCAGAAGCTATAAAACTAACAAATTATAGCTTATCTGTATTAAATCAATCATGGCTTATCCACATTATAAAATATAATCAAGTAAAAAATAATCAAAGAGCTGGGTGTGGTAGCACACACCTGAAATCTGTGTGTGGCAGGCTCAGACAGGAGGATACAGATTCAAAGCCAGCCTCAGCAATTTAGTGAGGCTCTTAGCAATGAAGCAAGACCCTGTTTCAAAACAAAAAATAAATAAGGCTGGGGGACAGCCTGGAGATTTAACACTTGAGGGGTCCAACCCTTGTACTACAAAAAAGAAAAGAAAAAGAGAGAGAGAGAGAGAGAGAGAGCTCCAGGTACAATGGCAAATACCTATAACCCCAGGACTTGGAGGCTGAGACAGGAGAGTCACAGGTTTGAGGCCCACGTGGTAACTTGACAAGATCTTGCTTCAAAATAAAAAGATGAAAGCTAAGCATGGTGACACATGCTTGTAACCTCAGTACTTGGGCGACTGAGGCAAAAGGATCGCAGGTTCATGGCTGACCTCAGCTAAGACTTAGTGGAGGCTCTCTGCAACCTTAGTGAGACCCTGTTTCAAAATAAAGGTTAAAAAAATAGGGGGAGGGGGGTGTATAGATTGAAGGTAGAATGCCTCTGGGTTCAATCCCCAGTACCAGAAATAAACAAATAAAAATAAATAATAAATAATAAATAATAGATAAAATAGGGCCAGAGTTATAGTTTAGAGGTAGAATACCCTTGAGTTCAGTCCCAAGTATTAAAGAGGCAATTTATTATATAACACAGAAATTTTCTAAGATATATTATTTAGTGAAAAAAGTTGTAGAAAATTACATATGATGTAATGAGATTTAAAAGTAAATAAACCAAGCTGGGTGTGGTGGCACATGCTTGTAATCCCAGCATTTAGAGGCTGAGACAGGAGGATCGCAGTTCATGGACAGACTCAGCTATATAGTGAGGCCCTTTGCAACTCAGTGAGACCTTGCTTCAAAATAAAGAATAAGCCGGGCGTGGTGGCGCACGTTTGTAATCCCCACACTTGGGAGGCTGAGACAGGAGGATCGCACAGGTTCGAAGTCAGCCTCAGCTACTTAGTGAGGCTCTCAGCAACTTTATGAGACCCTATTTCCAAATAAAATATAAAATAGCCCGGAGATAGAAAGCCCCTGGGTTCCACCCCCTGTACCACAAAAAAGAAAAACAGGGGTGGGGTACGTGTAGCTCGGAAATAGAATACCCCTAGGTTCTATCCCAAGTACCACAAAATAAATAAATAAATAAAAGTAAATAAACCACCACAAACTTTCTCAGGATACATATTATATATACAAATACCTAGAAAAAGGCCTGGTACAATTCACACTACACTGATAACAGTGGTTACCTCTAGGGAAGGATAATACTTGACAGCTGTGGACAGGAGGATCCAGGTTCTGAGCCAGTCTCAGCTATTTAGCAAGGTTCTCCACAACTTACTGAGACCCTGTCTCAAAGTAAAGAGAATAAAATAGGGCTAGGGGTATAGCTTGGAGGTAGACTGCCCCCAGGTTTCATCCCCAGTACCACAAAAACAAAATAAAATAAAATAAAGAATAAGATGGTCATGGAGGCTCATGCTTGTAATCCCAGCATTTAGGAGGCTGAGACAGGAGGATCGCAGTTCGCAGACAGCCTCAGCTACTACTTAGGGAGGTCCTTTGCAATTCAGTGAGACCCTGTTTCAAAATAAAGAGTAAAAAATAGGGCTGGGAGTTTAGCTCAGAGGTAGAATGCCCCTGGGTTCCATTCCTAGTACGAAGAAGAAGAAGAAGAAGAAGAAGAAGAAGAAGAAGAGGAGGAGGAGGAGGAGGAGGAGGAGGAGGAGGAGGAGGAGGAGGAGGAGGAGGAGGAGGAGGAGGAGGAGGAGGAGGAGAAAAAAAAATAGGACTGGAGTTGTAGCTTGGAGGTAGAATGCCTCTGGGTTCAATTCCCAGTACCACCAAAAGAAAAAGAAAAAAATCAAAACCTAAGACAGGAGATGGTAGCCTAAGAATTCATTTTAATAGATTTAAACCATCCTGTACAGAATTATATCCCAATGTATTAACTCAAACATGGACCTAAGAATTAGGTTATAATCTCTAAAGAGTAGCATGGAAGGAAGAGAAGTACTTTAAAGGCTTAAGGACTAATCCCGTCCTGATTTTCATAAAAGAAGAAAAGAGAAATTCCTGAACCACAGACTGAAAAGTTCACTATCAGTCTCTGAAATTTAAAAGTAGCAGCTTATTAAACACAATCTATGATCCCTTAAGAAACCAAGTCTTTCCCATAGGAAATAACATGAGTTCAGTGAGAAGAAAGCCATACTAACCTCGTTGCTTTTTCTGACAGGATTACTAGGTCAAAAAATTCAGAGTATATCATAGATGGTGTTCCATCCCGAGTTCATTATACACTCCAGTTTATCCTGACAATAACATGAAATGTGGCCCTGGTAAGAGTGTAAAACTTTTAATAAATCCATCTGTGTCATGACATGAACAGGAATACACTATTCAACATTCACCACAGTGGGTGAGAAGTAGAAGCCATACATATTAAGGCAAAGAAGACACATGTGAGGAATCTGGGTAAAAAAGTAAAAGGTAGAGTGAAGGTGAAAATGAACAGCCTGAAAGATGGAGCCCTGAAATTAGTAAGATGTAATTTAATAGGGATAAAATTTAAAAATAATTTTTAGAGCCAGGCATGCTTGTGCACACCTGTAATATCAGTGCTTGGGAGGCTGAGACAGGAGGATCACAGGTTCAAGGACAGCCTGAACAAGTAGTGAGACTTTCATCAACCTAGAGAGACTCTGTTTCTAAATAAGAAATAAAACCTGGCTGGGGGTATAGCTAAAAGGTAGAATGCCTCTGAGTTTAATCCCCAGTACCACAAAATAAATAATAATAATAATAATAATAATAATAATATAATAATAATAAAATAATAATAATAATTTTTTTGGTGGTATTGGGGTTCCTGGAAGCCCTTCTACCTCCGGGCTACACTGCCAGACCTATTTTATATTTTTGAAACAGGGTCTCTTACGCCAGCGTGGTTAGCTTCGAACCTGCGCAATCCTCCTGTCTCCGCCTCCCAAGCGCGGGGATTACAAGCGTGCGCCACCACGCCCGGCTAATAATAATAATTTTTAAAGTGCTTCAAGTACAACATGAAAAAGTCTGTTCTGATAGGCCAATTCCTAAAGAAAAGACCTGCGTAAGCAGAAGCCAAGTATAATATTATGAACCAATCAGACAGATGACAAGTTGGCAATAGTCATGTCTCTCTCCATGAATCCAACCATTTCTGGAATCTACATCTCTTCTTAGGAAAGGCATTCAGAAACTGGAAAGGGTAGAAAAGGGAGCCCTGAAAGTCATGTCCTGTGAAGGAAGTTTAGAGAAGGGCCAGTAAACCTGTACTTCCATCACTTCAAGGGTTATTGTATGAATAAAGAAACAAACTAGCAATGTTGTTCTAGGAGTCATACTGCAATCATCAGTCAGAAATCCCTAGAAAGCAATGCTTAACACAAGGAAATATCCAAAGACGTCTGCCTCACAAATGGTTCTTATGTCACCACTAGATATTCAAGCAGAGGAACTTAGCCAAGGGCCTGCAGTACTATGCAGGAAGTGGGTCTAGATGACCTCCAAGTCATTTAAAAGCAGTAAGTCAAATTGTGTGTGTAAGCAAATCACTCTTGATACAGAACAGTCTGAAGTAGCATGTCCCAAATGGTTTCCTTGAATGCTGGTAGAGTGATAGGAACACAGGCTTCTGTCAGCCCAGCCTCCAGGTCCCAGCCTTGCTACTTACCTACCTAAAGGACCATAAGTTTCTCAGCCTCAGAGCACATTAGCTTTCTCATCAGTAAAATGGAAATGACAAATACTTTCCTCTCAGAGAATTGCTGAAACAAAGTTAACCATACACATAACAGCTGGAACACAGTAACCATTTAACAAATGATATCTTTTGTTATTTTTGTTAATAATAAGAATAAATAACTTGATGCCTGGTGTGGCTACAGGAGTCAAGATGTTTATTCCAACTTCCCCATTTTCCCAAGAGGCTTGGTCTCTAAGACGACTGCTTAGAAGAAAATGTGGCCAGGCATGGTGGAAGGCTGAGATAGAAGGATCTCAAGCCGGACGTGGTGGCACAGGTTTGTAATCCCAGCATTTGGGAGGCTGAAACTGGAGGATCGCATTTCTCAAACAGCCTCAGCTACTTAGTGAGGCACTCCGTAACTTAGTGAGACCCTTTTTCAAAATAAAGAATAAAAAATAGGGCAGGGAACACTCCCTGGAGATAGAATGCCCCTGGGTTCCATCCCAAGACCTACAAAAAAAAAAAAAAAAAAAGAAAAAAAGAAAAAAAAAGGAGAATCTCAGCCTTGGAAAGCTGAGATAGGAGGATCACAAGTTAAAGACCAGCCTCAGCAACTTAGTGAGGCTCACAGCAAAGTAGTAGGACCTTGTTTCAAAACAAATAATAAAAAGGGCCGGGGGTATATCTCAAGAGGTAAAATGCCCCTAGGTTTAGTCCCTAGTTAAAAAAAAAAAAAAAAATTAAGAAAATGTTAGCCAAGTGCTATTAGGAAAGAAGCTGGGCGTGGGAAGACGTGGCTATAATCCTAGTACTGAAAAGGCTGAGACAGTAAGATCACAGGTTTGAGGCTAGTCTCAGTTAGTGAACCCTGTTTCAAATGTAAAAAATAAAACCAGGCTGGAAGTGTATCTCAGACGTAGAATGCCATCAGGTTCCATCCCCACTACCACAAAAAAGAAAAGAGGAGGGAAAAGAAAATGCCAGATAATTATGAAAACTAACATTTCCTGGGCACTTACTATGTACCAAGCACCATTCTAAATATTATAACATTTTACTAGAGCCTCCAACAACTCTGTCTGAACTCCCATTATCTGCCTTTCCAGATGAGGAAATCAAGGTCCCTAGAGACTAAATAACTTGCTCAAGGCCATAGAGCTAGAAAATGATAGGTCATTAAACCAGGCAGTTGGGCTTCAAAACCTTTGCTCAAAACCACAAAATCAGGAGTTCTCAATCCCACTGCACAGTAAAACTACTTGGGAAAATAAAAAACAATACCTCCAGACTTATCTAACCCACCTACCCACAATTCTAACTTAAGTTGATCTGAGTTGGGCAGCAGGGTTCCTCAGGGTTCAGGGACACCATTTTAGGCCATCCTGTCTAAGATGCACTTTTTCTTTTTGCAGCATGGGGGACTGAACCCAGGGGTGCCCTATCTCTGAACTATACCCCAGCTCTTTTTATTTTGAAATAGGTCTTGCTTACATTGGTGAGACCTGCCTCAAACTTGTAATCCTCCTGTTTCAGCCTCCTAAATACTGGGATTATAGACACACCATGCCTAGTCTAGTCTAAGGTACTTTTTTTTTTTTTTTTTTGGTGTTGGGGATGGAACCCAGAGGCTTTCTACCTTTGGGCTACATTCCCAGACCTATTTTTTTTAATTAGGAAACAGGGTCTAAGTTGCTGAGAGCCTCACTAAGTAGCTGAGGCTGGCTTCGAACCTGTGCAATCCTCCTGTCTCAGCCTCCCAAGTACTAGGATTGCAAGCGTGCGCCACCACACCCAGCTAAGGTGCATTTTTAAGGTTACATCTTTTTTTTTTTTTTCCTGTACTAGGGGTTGAACCCAGGGGGCATTCTCCCTTCAAGCTACTACATCCTCAGCCCTGTTTTTTTATTCTTTATTTTGAAGCAGGGTTTCACTAAGTTGTGGAAGGTGTCTGTGAACCATGATCCTCCTGTCGCAACCTCTCAAGTATTAGGATTACAAGGGTGTGCCACCAGGCCCAGCTATAAGTTTACATCTTAAAATTAATAACCTTCCCCAGCTGACATCCCAGGATGAATGCTTTTTTAGAAATATCTTCAGAAGCTGAGTGTGGTGAGGCACACTTGTAATCCCAGTAATTGAGAGGCTGAGACAGGAAGATCGCAGGTTTGAAGCCTGCCTCAGCAACTTAGGCTCTTAGCAATTTAGCAAGACTCTTTCCAAATAAAAAAATAAATAGCTGGGCGTGGTGGCGCACGCTTGTAATCCCCGCACTTGGGAGGCTGAGACAGGAGGATCATGCAGATTCGAAGCCACCCTCAGCTGGCTTAAGAGACCCTGTTTCAAAAAAAAAAAAAAAATAGCCGGGCGTGGTGGCGCACGCTTGTAATCCCCGCGCTTGGGAGGCAGAGACAGGAGGATCGCGCAGGTTCGAAGCCAGGCAGGTGCGCTGGCTTAAGAGACCCTGTTTCCAAATAAAAATACAAAATAGGTGTCTGGGAGTGGAGCCCGGAGGTAGAAGGGCTTCCAGGGAAAAAAAAAAAAAAAAAAATATATATATATATATACATATATATAGTAGGTCTGGGAGTGCAGCCCAGAGGTAAAAGGCCCCTGGGTTCCATTCCCAGTACCATTAAATAAATAAATAAATAAATAAATAAATAAATGAAATATCTTCTGAAGCTGGGCATGGTGGTGCATGCTTGTAATCCCAGTATTTAGGAGGCTGAGACAGGAGGATTGCAGGTTTGCAGCCAGCCTCAACTAGTTAGTGAGCCCTCTGCAACTTAGACCCTGTTTCAAAATAAAGAAGAATAAACCAGGCGTGATAACGCATACTTGTTATCCCAGTACTTGGGAGGCTGACACAGGAGGATCACAGGTTCATGGACAGCCTCAACAACTAGTGAGACTTTCATCAACTTAGACCCTGTTTCAAAATTAAAATAGGGGGGCGTGGTGACACACCCTTGTAATCCCAGTACTTGGGAGGCTGAAGCAGGAGGATCACGGGTTCAGGGCCAGCCTCAGCTACTTAGTGAGGCCCCTCTGCAACTTAATGAGACCTTGTTTTAAAATAAAGAATAAGCCAGGCATGGTGGCGCACACTTGTAATCCCAGCATTTGGAAAGCTGAGACAGGAGGATCACAGTTCACAACCAACCTCAGCCACTAATTAGTGAGGCCCTTTGCAACTCAGTGAGACCCTGTTTCAAAATAAAGAATAAAAAAATAGAGCTGGGGGTATAGCTTGGAGGTAGAATACCCCTGGGTTCCATTCCCAGTACAACAATAAATAAATAAATAAATAAATAAATAAATAAGTAAAGGGCTGGGGATGTAGCTCAGAGGTATAATGCCCCTGGGTTCTGACAAAGAAATTGAGATTTTAAAAAAAAGTTTCAATAATGTCTTAGTCACAAGGAACTGAGAACAGGATTCAGAAGTGTTTGCCACTCTGAAAGAGCTGTAACAGAAATGGGAAAGAATTCTGAGTGTGCCACTGGGATGCTTTATGGAGGAAGGGACATTGGAACGAGATGAGGTATGGAACAAGGAAGAGCATGAGCAGAGGAAAAGGCAGTATCAGAAGTGGGGGCTAGAAGCCAACAGGTACGTTTGCTTTATGGGGCCTCCAAGGTTGAGATGTGAGAGAGAACTCAGAGGTCTGCTTGGCCCAAATGGTGCAAGCCCATGCACGCCACGCTGCACAGCTGTTCCTGGCCTTCAATGGACTTTTCCTGAAACAGAAATCCATTCAAGCATATACCTGGTACTCCAGCCAGCAAAGAAAGTAAGGTCATATTTCCCACAAGGAACTCACAATGCAGGAAAGAGTCAAGCAGCTTCCAGAGTTGAGCTCTGCAACTAAGCTACTCATCTACTAAGTCTGACTGAGGAGGGACAGTTTGGGTCTATAGTATCATATCATATTTTACACACTAACAGAGCAAAGGAATTACAATAACAGAGCAAGACTTTAAAATCAGATAATCCTGGATTGGAATCCTGACTACTTTTACTAGCTGTGTAGCCCCAGGGAATATATCGGACTTCCAGAGCCTTCCTCTTTTGCAAAACAGTGAAAAAATATTCTTCATAGGTGTGCTATAAGAAATAAATATGTAATAAGCTTAACACACTGCCTGGTAAGAAAGCAAGTTCCAACAAGTAGAAGCTATGCTTTCATTCATTCCCCATGTTTACTGAGCTTTTGCTTTTATCAATCAAGCAAGGCTGGAGAAACTCATGGAACACAGCAGACCTTTAACATGCATTTAGAGGGCTGCCCAGTGAACCCTTTATAAACATCCAAATTTGCAAATCGACAGAGGGAGGCTTTTTGCATTCATGGATTTACATTGGAGTGGAATAGGATGTAGACTCACTAAAAAGGAATAATTTTCTCTTTTATTTATAAATTGCTTTAGTAACACTGGGCAAATTACTATATATAACTCAGGGTGAGTTCTAGAAGCAAAATACTCTAATAAAACAGTGCTGGACAGTCAAACCCAGGGTCACACACATGCTACACAAGTGTTCACCACTGAGGGATAGAGAACAATTGAATAACGCAAGGGGATTGGGGAAGGGACAAGAGAAGAGTAAAAAGGAAGATGGAGAAAAAACAGTTTAAATAATGTTATGTCCATTAGGAAGGTGTCACTATCAATCTCACTAATACATACAGGGAAGGAGGAGGGGAAAGGACGGGATTTGGAAGGAAATATCCAAAGTGATGTATATGTGTGTGTGTGTGTGTGTGTGTGTGTGTGTGTGACTTTGAATATCAATATGATATATAATTGCAAGCTACTAATAAAAGTATAAAAAATAAAACCCACAAAAATAATATGAGGTAATGAGTCCAACTGTAGGGAAGGTTTAAAACCTTAGCTCTTACAACAGGCTATTACTGGGTGGTTTGTATTTACTATTTACTCATGTTATCAATAAAAGTTTCAATAGGTTTCAAACTTGGTGTGGTGGCACATACTTGTAATCCCAGCATTTGGAAGGCTGAGACGGGAGGATCACGGTTCGCGGCCAGCCTCAGCTACTTAGAGAGGCCTTTTGCAACTCAGCGAGACCCTGTTTCAAAATAAAAAATAAAAAATAGGATTGAGAGTGTAGCTCGAAGTTAGAATGCCCCTGGGTTCCATCTCCGGTACTGAAAAAAAAAAAAAAAAAAAGAAAAAGGTTTCCCACACCAATCCCAAAATTGCTCCAATTCCCCAAAAGAAGGTCTCACTGTGATATACTACTACATTTAAAGGCCAACAAAAGTTAGTATCTCTATGTTAAAAGCAGAAAATGGGTGCAGGTACTCCTGTCTCTCCCACTAACTGGAAACTTTCTCTAGGCTTCCTCAGAGAAGACAATCTCTCTTTTTATACATCTAACATCTGAGCTGGAGCTGAAACCTCAGCTTTCAACAGATGACCTCCTAGCGGGGACTTCACAAGTCTCTTCCTTTGGAAGTATACTTAGGCAGAGAAGGGAAAAGTCACTCTCTGGGGAAATGTGAGAAATTCTTCCCAAAGTATTCTGTACCTTTCTTCATCATGTCTCGGTCCAAGGCTACATTTCTCTGGGCAAGATTTACTTCTGATCGAAAATGAAAGCGCTTGGCTCGCTGTTCTTTCTTTTCAATTGCTTCCTAGAAAGTATAGGAAAAGTCAAAGAGGTAAAACATGGAGGAAGAAAGTTTAATTATAAGTACAACATGAAGCATCAGTGACACCCTTAAAATAAATCAGAAAAATAAAGCAACACTATAACTTCATTGAGTTTTGCAGAAAATTAGATATCACACTTAATGAGGGCAACAGAGTAACACTGCTATAATTTCTAGTCACCTCTGTCCTATCATAATGCCTGGATGTAGCAGAAATTCAGTAAGTACTTGTTTACGAAGTTTTCTGACATTTCATACATTATTGACAATTTTACCAACAAATTAAAACTACACAATCTTAGCATCTCAATTTTCCAGATGCAGAAATCGAGGGACAAGAAAGTAAAAAGGTTTGCTGGAAGCAGGGCGTGGTGGCAGAGCTTGTACTCTCAGTACTTAGAAGGCTGAGACAGGATGATGGCAGGTTCACCACCAGCCTCAACTACTTTGAGAGGCACTCTGAAACTTAGTGAGACCCTGTCTCAAAATCAAGAATAAAAAATAGAGCTGAGAGTATAGCTCAAGGTAGAATGGCCCTGGGTTCAACCCCCCAGTTCCACGCAAAAGAAAAGAAAAAAGAAAAAAAAAGGTTTGCTGGAGGAACTTAGGTTAGCTCTAGATAAGGGGGCAGCTCTTCTGATCCCAGTGCTATTTCTAGCAGCCTTCTCACCACCACTATCACTTTACATCGCAAAGGGTAATCACACCTACCATGCTCTTCTACATTATATCTGCCTGAATAGTCCACTCCCTAAAGCTAGTTCCCTGTTTAAAAATAGCACTGGAGCAAAGACACTCTATTCCAGCCTTGTATCCATGGAATTACCAGTTTTCATTTTTAAGTGCAAGAAGCATCGGTGCTTCAATGAAAAAATAATTTGTTTTGTTAAGTCTCTCCCAAAAGCTAAAATAAATACAAATCCAAATGCTGTTTCCTGCGGGCGGTTAGGAATCCTTCTCTAATTGTATACTGACTTTACCACACTAATTGAAGATCTAACTATAGAAAGCTTATGAGGGTCGGTAAAGCAGCAACATTTTTGCTATTTCCCAATAGTTAGGCTAGTTCTCTTCACTGAAGTCTTCCTAGTACAAACAACAATCTACTTTCCTTTAGTGACAATTTAAATACCAACTCTGGGACTGCCGCTCTTTCCGCATACACCTGTTTCACATAAGGGGACTGATGCAGGACTAAGAACAGTCTGTTTCTCAAATACAATAAGGAAACACTTTCACTTTATACTATTTTCTTGTCCAGAAAATGATCAGTTCTTTCTTTTGGCCTTTAAATAATCTGAGACAGACTGAGACATAGGTAAACTATAAAATGGTAATTACAACATATTTATTTTTATTTATTTTAGGTATCCAATATAGCAATAAATACTACTATTCAAAACTGTAATTCAAAATTCTGTTCCAAACTTAATCAGACACATTTAAATCAGAAAAATGGCTTAGAACAACAAATATAAACTGACAGTTTATAAGGAAAATGACAGGTTTCACTCTAAAGTGTTGCAATGAAGATGATGTTATGGCAACAGCAATCACTAGATAAGGAGAAATATTCTCAGGTACAGAGAATAATTCACTTGACTTGCCTTCAAGGTTTAGACAGACACACAATCAGGAAACACTATTTTTCAAAGTTTTTAACCAGTGAGAAATAAAGACATTCACTAAGGACCCAGTATGTACTAAGAGCTATTCATGGTTTGTTCTACCTGAAGTGGAAATAAACAAGGAATGGTATAATCCCAGTACTTAGGAGTGCCCCAGTGTGACAGGAGAATCACAAATTTGAGGCCAGTTTCAACAATTTAGTGAGACCCTGTTTTAAAATAAGAAGGGCTGGGGATGTAGCTCAGAGATAGAATGCCCTTAGGTTCAATCCTTGGCACCAAAAATAAATAAATAAATAAACAAACAAACAAATAAATAAATGAAACACTTTTAAAGGACAGGCACAGCATTAAATTAAAAAAGCATTTCCAGACAGGCACAGGTCTGTAACCTCAGTGACTCAGGAGGAAGGAAGATCACAAATTCAAACCAGCTTAAGCAACTTAAGTGAGATCTTGTCTCAAAATAAAAATATCTGGGTAGAGCACCTTCAGGTTTGAATCCCACTACTGCAAAAAAACAAACAAAACAAATATTTCAGTGCAGAACTCTTCCTTGGAAATGGTTAAGCATAGAAAGGTAGCAAATTTATCTTTTTGTGGACACAGGAATACAAAAATGCTACCTGGATGTTTTCAGGATATATGAAGATATCACTGTAAAACAAGAAATTTAAAATTTTTTTTCTTTAATTCAGCAACAAAAGAAAAAAGGAGATTTTTTTTTTTTTTCTCACTGTTCTGCCTAAGTCCTAAGGACCAAGTTCATTGAGAGTATCCACTTACCAAAATGAAAAAACAAACTGTGGTCTTACCTTGGAAGTGACATCAATTCCTGTGATGAAGCTGCCGGCCTTGTTTTCATATCTTCTACTTGTGTCCTAACACAAAGAAGGGCAAGAAGTGCTGACAGCAACTAAGAGAAAATCCATGACAAAAGGCGCCTGACAACTGGTTCTTTTCAAATAGTCATTCTTTTCAAAAAAGCATTCCTTCTCCAACCCCTGACAAGCCCTTACTACTAGGCCCATCCCTCTGACTACATAGTAGCAATCAAGCACTGGAAGGAGAAGACTTGTTAGACATTAGCCTACCCAAACCTTAAGTGATTCCATCAACTGAAAGTATGATTCCATGACAACTTCTGGGCTCTCTGTGGTATCTGCCTATTCCTTTTCTGCTCTCCCTTTTGTGCTACAGAACTTAACATTTCTATAACAAAACAATCTTGTTCCCATCTCAGAGCCTTTGTGCTTGCTGTTGCCCTGCTGGGTACATTCCCTTCCAGTCTGCACATAGTCGGTCCCTTTTTGTCAATTAGGGTTCATCTTGAATGTCACTACCTCAGAGGACCTCCCTGCCCATCTTAACACACTCTGCCTCATGCTCTGCATGCCCTCTGGCCCCTGTACTTTCTATCCCATTAACATGTTTTACTTTCTTCACAGCACTTAATGTTAATGGAAATCAATTATTTGCTTGTGTCCCCTACTAGAAAACTCCAGGAGGAAGTCTAATCTTGATCAAGCATCTAGGACTATGCCTAACATATACTGGGAGAGGGAGGTTGCAATACCTACATGTTAAACTGAATGGATGGACGAGTATGCCTATGTAATAACTGCAGTGGCACTTAAGTGATAAAATGTAATAAATGAAAAATACAATTATATTCACTGTTACCGCAATTACTCGTTGCTATCTTCTTAGCTTTTTCACATAACACCCATAACTTCAGATCAAAAGCAAGTCTTGCTAATATGTAGTAAAAAAAATAATAATAAAGTTCATGTGTTCATGTCATATGTGAAACTGAGCTATTCAGACCTGAGACCAGCTCTAAGACCTGGGCATATGACCAGCAAACCACACGCAAAACACCACTCACCATCCCCGTTGTGGTAAAAGAGAGATCAAGGACCACTGCGGGTCAGACGCCGAAGCCACGGTTGTTAAGTGCTACACAACAGTGGCGGGGCGTGGGGGCAAGATCACCCCTCAGGTCACAACAGCAGCACAGTGTTTGCTGCTGACAGGTCCGGCCCTCCCAGGAGAAAGAGCGAGTGCCATGTTTGGCGACACCGGAGCAGGACCCACCAGCAGCCCGGACGCGGCGCTCCGCTCCGCCCCTCCCGGGGTCCCCTCCGTCTCCAGCCCGCGCCCCGCTCTCCCCGCCGGCCGGGCCCAGCCCTCGGCCGCTCTGCCCGCCCGGGCACGCACTCCGGGCTCGGCCCGGCCCCCGCCGGCCCTCCGCGCCCCGCGTACCGGGACCAGCTCCCTCAGCGAGCGCCGCACCGGCACCACCTCCAGCTCGCCCTCCTCCACCTCCATGGGCTCCGGCTCGCCCCGCTCCACGCCCGCCTCCGCCTCCGGCGACGGGAGCCCCAAGGCCGGCCCCGCCGGGGCCTCCGCCTTCACCGACACTCGAAGGCCGCGCACGGCCGCCATCGCTGCCTGCCGGGCGCACCGCCGACAGCCCGCCTGCTCGCCCGCCGGCTAGAGCGCCGCCGCCGCGGGCCACCGAGACGGCAGTCGTCATCTAGAGCGTCGCCTGTTCCGGCTAAAAAGAGAAAAGAGCCGCCCTCGGTGCCGCTGCCCCCTGGTGGCAGGAGGAACGCAGGCCGGCGTGCGGAGGAACCTGGTGAGAAGGGGCGGGCCCTGAAACCCGCGACGTCTGAGGCTGCAAAATAGCTACACCTGCGCTAAAAGCTAACTACTAAACGATCGCTCTGTGCCAGACACTTGCACGCGCTTGCTTACTATGAATTACATATTATTAACCTCCTCTGACACGTGAGGAAACAGGCACTAAAAACAGCCAAGCCGGGCGAGGTGGCACACGCGCCTGTAATCCCGGTATTTGAGAGGCTGAGATAGGATCACAGGTTCCAGAACAGCCTCAGCAACTTATCGAGACCCTGTTTCCAAATAAAAAATGAAACAGGGCAGGGGATATAGTTCAGAGGTTGAACGCCCCTGGGTACCCAGTACGATAATAATCATTACCCAAGCCGGGCGTGGTGGCGCACGCTTGTAATCCCTGCGCTCGGGAGGCGGAGACAGGAGGATCGTGCAGGTTCGAAGCCAGCTGCGTGCGCTGGCTTAAGAGACCCTGTTTCCAAATAAAAAAATATAAAAATAGGTCTGGGAGTGTATCCCTAGCCCGGAAGTAGAAGGGCTTCTAGGAACCCCAGTACCACACACACACACACACACACACACACACACACACACACACACACACAAATTACCCAAGAAGCAGACCTTTTTTTTGTACTGAAGATTGAACCCAGGAGCATTCTACCTCTGAGCTACACCTCCAGCACTATTTTATTTTATTTTATTTTATTTTATGGTACTGGGGTTGGAATCCAGGGGACCTCTACCTCCAGGCTATACCCTCAGCCCTATTTTATTTCTTATTTGGAAACAGGGTCTCAATAAGTTGCTGAGAGCCTCACTAAATTGCTGAGAATAACCTGCAATACTCCTGCCTCAGCCTCCCAGCCTCTTGGCGTCCACGCCCAACTATATTCATTTTTAAACAGGGTCTCACCAGGTTGATGAGAGTCTCACTACTTGCTGAGGCTGTCCTTGAACCTGCAATCATATGGTCTCACCCTCCAAAGTACTGAGATTACAGATGAGTGCCATTACACCTGGCTAAGATACAGATTATTTAAGAGACAAAACAGTTCTGTAACCTGCCACTGATGGTACATGCCTGTAATCTCAGTAGTTGGGAGGCTGGGACTGGAGGATTATAGGCTCGAGGCCACCTCAGCAACTTAGTTAGACCCTCAGCAACTTAGTAAGACCTTGTTTTAAAATAAAAAGAGCTGAAGGTGTACCTCAGAGATAGAACTCCCCTGGATTCAATCCTTAGTGCCAGGCATGGTGGCATATGCTTGTAATCCCAGTACTTGGGAGGCTGAGACAGGAAGATTACAGGTTTGAGGCTAGTCTCAACAATTTAGTGAGGCCTTCCACAATTTAGTGAGACCCTGTTTCAAAATAAAATAGGGCTGGGGATGTAGCTCAGAGGTTGAATGCACCAGGGTGGTTCAATCCCCAGTCACACACACACACACACACACACGCACGCACGCACGCACACACACACTCCAAAACAGTAGTGACCTTTGTAAAGTCCAGAACGTGGACCTCAGTTTCCTGACTCCTGGGGGTTCCAGTCACCCTATACCTGTAAACACAATTTCCTGCAGGTAGTGAGTTATAATAAGCCTCCTTGAGAAAGAGGGTATGTCTAGGCTTCCAGAGGGTTTCTCATGTCAGTCTTGGCTTGAGTCCTGATTTTGCATTTTTCTCCTGGAGTCTAGTTCTGGCCTTTTTTCAATCTGTCTTTCCATATGAGAAAGGGGTAGGCAGCACCCTAGAGTCTCCAAGGCCCTGCCAGCTTTGTTCACCAAGGAATAAATAATTATAAACCAAGGAAGAATATGATCAGAATCAGACACACAATCTGTGACCCTGGACAAGCACCTTCTTAAGTAAAGTGGAACAATGTTATCCACCTCCGTAGGGAGCTGTGGGGATTAAATGAGATAACTCTGCATATATAGAGGGCCTGACAGAAGTGGTATAGTACCTCACAGTTTTTCTTAAATCTGGGCTAAACCACAGGACAAAAATAAAATGGAACTCTTTAGAAGGCTGATTTTGCTTGATGAAAAAGACACAAAGTAGTTAAAAAATGGGTTGAATGTATTTATGTGTGCTTTAAAGAATGTTTCAAAGAAAATTTGTGCCTGGAGTGGCCAGCTATAAATGACAGTTGCAGACTCCATCATTATACTGGTTTTCTTTTTCTTTTTTGGTACTGGGGATTAAACACAGGGGCACTCTACCTCTGAGCTGAACCCCCAATCTCAGCCTCCCAAATACTGGGATTATAGACGTATTTCACCATAACCAGTGGCTGAGACAGGAGGATCATAGGCTCAAGGCCAGCTTTGGTAACATAGCACCCTCAGCAACCTAACAAGACCCTGTTTTAAAATAAAAAATAAGTCGCGCATTGTGGCACATTCTTGGAATCTCAGCATTTGGGGGCCAAGACAGAAGGATTGCGATTTGCAGACAGCCTCAGCTACTTAGTGAGGTCTTTTGCAACTCAGTGAGACTCTGTTTCAAAGTAAAAAAATAGAAAATTGGGCTGGGTGTCACTCAGAGGTAGACCCCCCACCCTGGGTTCCATCTCCGGTACTGCAAAAAACATAATTAAAAAATAAAATAGGAGCCGGGCGTGGTAGTGCACACTTGTAATCCCCGCGCTTGGGAGGTGGAGACAGAAGGATTGTGCAGATTCTAAGCCAGCCTCACTGCCTTAAGGGACCCTATTTCCAAATAAAATATAAAATAGGTCTGGAGTATAGCCCAGAGGTAGAAGGGTTCCATCCCCAGTACCACCAAATAAATAAATAAATAAATAAATAAATAAATAATAGGAATAGAGATATAGCTCAGTTAGAATACCCTTGGGGTTCAGTCCCCAGCACCACAAAAAACAAACAAGTAAATAAATAAATAAGAAAGTTTGTGCCTTTAATGGCCAGCTGTGACAGCAGCCAGCTGTGAAGTCACGGTCTCACTACTTTCTAGGCCCTTAAGAGTGGAGTGGCCCTTGGGAGAGAAGGAAGCAGTCCCGTGTCACCTGTGGGCACCAGGAGGCCAGCACAGAGGCGGAGAGGACACTATGCCACTGGAGAACTCTCTGCAGGAAGGACTCCGTGCATAGTTCAGTGCAGTCAGGAGGAGAGCTGGGGGACTGCAGCCAGCCGCGCCTTAGGAATCCAGCCAGGGGTAAGACAGTCAGTCAAATACCAAGGTTCCCCAGCTGCCTTCAGGAAACCAACTTGTGCTTTCCCCTATCTGGTCGCTCAGCTCACCACCACATTCCTGTCCTCAGTGCATCCTGCTGAGGGGAGCCATGCAGAATTCAGGAGGGCATGACTCTCAGACAGATATAAAGTAAACCTATGCCAAAGCTCTTTTGTTTGTTTATGCAGTGCTGGGGACAGAATCCAGAGCCTCATGCATACCAGACAGGCACTCAACCACTGAGCTATATTCCCAGGCCTTTTATCCATTCATTAATAAGTAAGGAACAAGATTATTTGTTATGGAGAAGAATTAGTAAGAAAATCAATAATTACTTATTTGTTATTGGGCAAGAATTATTTATTTGTTAAATTAGCTTGTACTCTCAAGAGTTGTAAAATACCCTAACCAATAGAACACATCATGGAGAATCAGGTGATCCCCAAGAAAAAAGGGCATGTCTGATTACACTTGGCACTACCCAGGGTTATCCTTTTCCCTATTTCCAAAGTCTGAATGGCTTTTATTAACAGAGGATATCAGGAGAGTGGGGCATTGTAACAGCTGGTGGGGGCAGAGGGTTAGGAAGGAGTCGATGAGTGTCAAATGCAGCCACCAATTCACAGAGGAATTTGGCTTGGATCTAGAGTTTTATTGGCCATTGGTGACTTTGAGGAGCCCAATGTCCATAGGGGAAAGCAGATTAGAAGAGAGAGTTGAAACCAAACGTAGTGGCCCACGCTTATAATCCCAGCACTGGGGAGACTGAGACAGGAGGATCACAGTTCACAGAGAGCCTCAGCTACTTAGTGAGGTCCTTTGCCACTCATTGAGACCTTGTTTCAAAATAAAGAAGAAAAGATATGGCTGGGGGTGTACCTCGGAGGTAGAATGCCCCTGGGTTCCATCACAAGTACTGGGAAAAAAAAAAAAGGAAAGTTGAGGTCAGATGTGGTGACACACACCCATAATCCCAGTACTTGGGAGGTTTGAAGACAGCCTCAGCAACCTACTGAGACCCTGTTTCAAAACAAAAACTCAAAAAAGGACTGAGGGTGTAGCTAGGAGGTAGAATGCCCCTGGGTTTGATCCCTAGTACCACACACACACAAAAAAAAAAAAAAAAAGAAAGAAAGAAAAGAAAGAAAAAGAGAGAGAAAGGAAGGGAGGAAAGGAAGAAACAGCTGAAACAATGTGGAGAACTCTTTTCAGAAGTTTGTGAAAGGAGGGTACCAGCAGGGTCTTTGAAAAGGTTTACTTGTTGTTTCTTTCTTCTTATTTGGAAACAGGGTCTCACTAGGCTGCTGAGAACCTTGCTAAATTGCTGAGGCTGGCTTTGAACCTGTGATCCTCTCATCTAAGCCTCCCAAGTACTAGGATTACAGGTGTGCACCACCACATCCGGTTTGTTTGTTGGTTGGTTTGTTGGTTGGTTGGTACTGGGAGTGGAACCCAGGGGCTTTCTACCTCCAGGCTACACTCCCAGATCTATTTTATACTTTATTTGGAAACAGGGTCTCACTAAGTTGCTGAGAGCCTCACTAAGGAACTGAGGCTGGCTTTGTTTTTTGTTTTGTTTTGTTTTGTTTTGCTTTTTTTGCGGGTCTGGGGATGGAACCCAGGGGCATTTGACCTCTGAGCTACACCCCTGCCCTATTTTTTATTCTTTATTTTGAAACCGGGTCTCACTGGATTGCAGAGGGCCTCACTAAGTACCTGAGGCTGTCCGCAAACCGTGATCCTCCAGGTCTCAGCCTCCCGAATGCTGGAATTACAAGCGTGCACCACCACGCCAGGCTCACTGAGGCTGGCTTTGAACCTGTGCATTCCTCCTGTCTCAGCCTCCCAAGTGCTGGGATTACAAGCGTGCGCCACCACACCCGGCTTTTGCTTCTTCTTTAACTGGAATTGTCTGCCTCTATTCCATTTCCCCTCTCTTTCCCATCTGAAGAGAGAGGAATAGAAATAATAGAAGCCTGTGTCTCCTGGGATGACAAAAGGCAAAGTAATTAGAAGGTAACTTAAGCTCCAAAGGTGAAATCAGATGCTTTGAGAGCTGGTCCCCTGGTCCCCTGGTCCCCTGGCCTGGGGTGATGCCTGCTGATTAAAGCAGGGATGCTCTTCAGTACAGTTTTACATCGGGCACAGACATCTCCTGCACCCTGCTCACTTCCATCCTTAGAACGCGTAGAGGACACCAGTTAAGGAAGGGTTTCCACAGTTGAAGAAAGGATCATGAGGCACCCAGCCACCAGCCACAGGAGAGGAGCCTTGCTTCTGCCCCGTCACCTCACCTCCATTGCTGAATTCATGTGTGCGCTGCTGCAGATTGAACTCAGAGGCATTCTACACCTGAGCTACATCCTCAGTCCTTTTTGATTTCCTACTTTGAAATAGGGTCTCACGCCAGGCGTGGTGGCACACACTTGTGATGCTATACTTGAGAGGCCAAGACAGGAGGATCTCAGGTACAAGGATTTTCAGATCGAGAATCTTCTCAGAATCTTTAGTGACTTAGGCCTTCCACAACTTAGTGAGATCTTGTTTCAAAATAAAATAATAAAATAGAGCTGGGAGTGTAGCTCAGAGGTGCAATCCCCCTGGGTTCCATCCACAGCAAAACAAAAAGAAAAAAAAATGGGGTCTCCCTAACTTGCTGAGGTCAGTCTTGAATCCTCCTGTCTCAGCCTCCCAAGTACCGGGATGACAGACATTTGCCGCCATCCCTAGCTCATAACTAAATTCTTTAAAAAAAAACTTTCCCTCCGCCCCCACTTCCCTAGACCCCTCAGTATCATGGATGCTGATGGCCACTCGTGGTTCTCAAACCCATGTGCACCCTTCCGTACCACTGCATTTGCTTCTCCTCTGACCTCCCGGCTGCTCCTGCTCCAGAGCTGTTGCAGGTTCCTCTCCTCCTCCTCTTTCTTCTCACCCAAGGCTCACCCTAAACTGTCTTCCAACATCACCAACCTTCCACACCTTGAGCACCCCGGGCTCCATTTCTAGTTCTCCCCTCTCCTCTGAGACTTAGACCTACATGTCTGTCTTCCTACCAGACATCTTGAATGTCTCAAGGCATAGCAGACTCATCCTTTGGGTCCACCCTGTGTCCCCCATGGTGGGCAAGCCTGGAAGCCAGGAGCCACCTTGACCCCCCTACCCCGTGGCCAGCCTCACATCTGGTCATTCTGGCCTCCTGTCCTTCTGCTTCCACCCTGACCACCACCAGGTCGTCCCTCATCTGGACACTGCTGTGATCCGATTACTGGTCTCTGTCTTTCTGGTTCTTCTGCTCCATCCCTCTTGTGCACAGGAGCCAGAGTGATGGTTCAGCACTCTTTCTCCAGCCCCACCCTGCCTCCAGTTTCATCTTGGCCTTGAACTTGAGATCCTCCTGTCTTTGTCTCCCAAATACTGAGATCAGAGGCATGTGCCTCTGTGCTTGGCAGGCAGTGGGCTTGAATGGAGGTGGGTGAATGGAGCTTGAGCCAGAAGGGCATGTGGAGAGTCCTGCAGGACGCTGGGCCCAAAGAGCTGAGGCTAGGTCCCGGCTGGGTGGGTGCTCAGAAAGATCCCCCAAGCAACAGGCCCGGGTGCATGTTGGAAGGCTGATGGCCACAACCAGGAGGCCGGTGAGGAGACGAGACATGGGGCCCCAGGAGGAGGAGGAAGTAGGAACCCTTACCAGTCTGGTGTTTCGAGAAACTTCTGCCTGGCGCCAACGCCCCTCCTGGAGAGGGCTTGGTGCCTCAGGACAACCAGAAAGTAGTCAGGAGCAGGTTGGTCTCCTTTTTTCAGATGGAAAAACTGATTGCCACACTGGGGAGCCTCTGGCGTGGTTTCCCTCCTGGCCTTCAGCACCAGGACCTCTGCCCTGTCTCCAGCTTCACCCATCTGAAAGCTCAACAGCTGGGCAAACACCAATCATACAGGGCATGCTGGGTCCAGACTCCATGTCCCTCCCCCTTTTTTTTAAAGTACTGGGGATGGAACCCAGGGGCATTCTACTTCCAAGCTACACCCCCAGCCCTATTTTTTTTTATTCTTTATTTTGAAACAGGGTCTCACAGAGTTGCAAAGGGCCTCACTAAGCAGCTGAGGCTGTCCGCAAACCACGATCCTCCTGTCTCAGCCTCCCAAACGCTGGGATTACAATCGTGCACCACCATGTCTGGCTCGTTTCCCTTTTAAGGGTCCCATTTACTTAGTACTTACTGCCTGCCAAACACTGTGCCAGTTGCCTGGTACAAGGACTTCATTTACTGTCACATGAAGGAGATGCTGACATTATTCACACCCTACCAATAAGGAAACTGAGCCAAAGATGACTGGATAGCTGCTGGGTGTGGTGGCGCTGGCCTCTAATCCCAGTACTTGGAAGGCTGAGACAGGAGGATCACAGGTTCAAAACTCTGCTTCAAAAAAAAAAAAAAAATACAAAGGGCTGGGGTGTAGCTTGGAAGTAGAATGCCCTGGGTTCAATCCCCAGTACCACAAAACAAATAAAGCCCCCCAAAAGTGACAACAAAGGTCAGACTCAAGGCCGTCATTGCTCTAGAGGCCTCACTATGGGCAGGGCACCAGTGCCCGCGGCTAAGGTGGCGCCAGATCTGTGCCACAGAGATTCCCATGAGGCTCCACAGGGACTTCTGTCCTTGCAGCCCGCTGGCTCTCAATACCCAGTTCTTCTCGAGGAGGGACCACGGGACCTGCCCAGAGGCTCTGCAGCCTCCTGAGCTGGCCCTTCTTTATCCATCCCTCTCCCCTCTCCTGAGCGCCTCTCCTTACTGCCCTGCTCAGGGACTTAGACCTCAGATCCTTCCAGAAAAGTGAGCCAAACCAGGCGGCGCAGCTGGTAAGAAAGAACAGATGCAGAAAATATACACACAAAGCTTTTTTTCAAAATTCAAGAATGGGCTTTTATTATTTTTAACTCGCTTCCTGGGAAGATACTTTTTAAAGCACTCTTATGGAGTCTGTTCACCACTTGTGCTACATTCAGAAACAATGACGTCAGCCCAAACCCTCAGCAGTGGGGTCAGGACCCCATCCTCTCTGCCCTGGGGGGTCAACACATGAAGTTCCCTGAAGCTCTGGCCCTCCAGGCTCCAGGGGAGACAAAGACACAACAGTGACCAGTGACTGGCTTTTAACTTGCCTCCCATTCACTCTATAAAAGTGGGTTATTTCTTAAGCCCTGGGTCACACTGACCATCTCAATGCAGAGGAGCTGGGGAGAAATGTGGGCCCATTGACAAAAGGGCCACACTCTGCTCCTAGTCTTAAATAGACACAGAAACTATATTACAGATGCATGTACTGGTGCGAGATGTGCTAGTGCGCTGTGTGCAGCAGATGGGCACGCACATGCATGTGTACATGGAGGCGCGATGTACACCCACAGGCAGAGATGTGCCAGGACGCGGCCCTCCTCCTGCCTCGCCTCCCTTTTCTTCTCCAAACAAGCCCTTTTGCAATAGGAAACCCACGCAGGTGGCTAAACTTCCTCGCACAGCTGTGCTTTCGGGGGAGTATCGAGTCCTGTATTATTTCCCTTGGGGATCCACCTCTCTGAGCATTTGGTCAAGTAAGCACGAAGCTGGCCAGCCAGACATGGATTCCAGAGAGAAGGCAAAGCCTGCTTCAGGAGGGCGTGCCCACACACTACCCCCAGCTCTGGGCAGGCTGGCTGGCACCTCTCCTGGAGGTGAGGAGTTGCAGAGAGGCTGCCTGCCAGGACGCACCCCAGCTGCATCCAGCGAGGGCTCCAATCCAGGCAGTTTACCCTTCACCATAGGAATGAAATGGGTAACCCATGTGGGATCAGAGATTGGATTCCAGTGAGTTCAGCATGTGCAAGGCCAGGCCCTGAGAGTCCACAGCCCTCGGCCACGGTCGCTCTGCTGCCTCTCCTGCAGCCATGGCAGAAAGGGGTAAAAGGTGTGGGCTCCTCCTTCAGGCCTGTGCTCTGAGCTTGATTTCAGTTCAGCTCATTTTCCAGATAGTGTCAAGTACAAAACAGGAAGGTCAGTCCAGTCCCATTGGGTGTGCTGGGAGGTACCCAAAGGTGTAAAAAAGCTCATCAGATGCTCCCTGATGATAAGAATATCATCCCCTAGCCCTCCAGGTTAAAAAAGTGAAATAAAAAACAACAAAAAAGGAACCCGCATTTTCCAATATTCTAGTCCTCTCTCCAGTGGGGCCCAGGTGTTCCGGGAGAGGCCAGGGCCTTCAGACCAGCACTCAGAACGGGAGCTCTGGCACCCCCTCCCCCATGTGCTGTGGCGGCAGAGTCAGGGCCCCCTGGACCCAGAAGGAGGTCTCTGAGTTGGAGCAAGCCGGGCCTCCACCTGCCATCTTGGTTTCCTGCCTCCTGCCTTAGGCCTTGCCAACCAGCCAGGTGGGGGTTCTAAGGTTCCATGGCCTCCTGGCTCTCCCACAAGATAGCTTAGGATAAGAGAGAGCCGGGATGAGGAGGAAGGCGCCCCACCCCAGATGACACACATTCCAATTCTGTCCCTGGACGTGCGCGGGGGTCATGCAGCACGGAAAGGGAGCCGGGAGAGGGGCCACAGCCCCTAGCCCCCTGCCCGCAGGGGCGGCTGTCACATAGGGCGGGGGCCTCGGAAGGCGCAGGATGAGCGTGCTGCTGGGTGGCCCTGGGCGCATGCAGGAGCTCAGGACGCAGCCTCGTCTTCCTGGACACCGGGCAGCTCTGGGCTTTTACCTCCGTCACCACATCCTTCTTTCCTGTTCAGGGGACACAAGGGCCAGAAGGATCTCAGGCGTCAGACATTCTCTCTCTCTTTCTCTCTCTCTCTCTCTCTCTCTCTCTCTCTCTCTCTCTCTCTCTCACACACACACACACACACACAGGCATTCGGATCCCACAATCTCCCAAATACCTCTTTACCCACTTCCCCAAGCTCGGGCCCCACCTTATGGCAGTCACATCTGGCTGGTCTCCCTGCTCCCAGCCTCAGCCTTCCATGGCTCCCCAGTTCTCTGAGAAGGAATCTAAACATCTCAGCGGGGCTCCGAAGTCAGCTGGTCTCCCTGCGTGCTTGGAGTATCAGTAGTTCAAGGCCCCTCCACAGCTGGCTAGGGGGCTTTCTCTTTGCCCTTTCTTTGTCTTGCTCATAGAGCAGAGCTGTCTTGGGATTCGGTTACATATTCAGGGGATTCCTGTATTTGATTCCCCCCATGCTAAGCTCTGTCTTTGGGGTGTGTGTGTGTGTGTGTGTGTGTGTGTGTGTGTGTGTGTGTTGCTAAGGGTGGAACCCAGGGGCCAGGCTACGCTCCCAGACCTATTTTATACTTTATTTGGAAACAGAGTCTCAATAAGTTGCTGAGAGCCTCACTAAGTAGCTGAGGCTGGCTTTGAACCTGTGCGATCCTCCTGTCTCAGCCTCCCAAGCACTGGGATTACAAGCGTGCGCCACCACAGCTGGCTAAGACCTGTCTTTTTAAAACAATACCAAAGTGTAAAATATGGAGTCTGTCAAGGACAAAAGTTGAGACTCGGTGACGAGGTAAAATCTGCTTTCAAAATTAAAGTTGGGTCATGGAATGATAGGATTTTATGACTGGAAAGTATTGAGTCCAGTCGTTGCACGCTGGCCGGGGTCACAGATTAGGTCTTTATCCTTAACCTGTGGCCTACTTGTCTTGCCACTAGGGGGCGTTGGGCCACAGCTCTGAGCTACTGAGACCAGATGTCCAATTTTCTGGGCATGATCCTGATTCTATTAGTTGTTCTGGTGTATGTATCTATGCATGTATGAATGTATGTTCTGGGGCTTCACACCAAGAGCATTCTACCTCCCAGCTACTGTCTCAGATTTTTTTTTTTTTTTTTTTTGCGGTACTGGGGATAGAACCCAGAGGCATTCCTACCTTCAGGCTATATCCCCAGCCCTATTTTATACTTTATTTGGAAACAGGGTCTCACTAAGTTGCTGAGAGCCTCACTAAGTAGTTGAGGCTGGCTTCGAACCTGAGTAATCCTCCTGTCTCAGCCTCCCAAGCGCTGGGATTACAAGCATGCACCACCATCCCCAGCTTTATTTTATTTATTTATTTATTTATTTATTTAGAATCCCGTTGCTGAGAGTCTTAATACATTACTGAGGCTGTCCTTGAACCTGCAATCCTCCTGTCTCAGCCTCCCAAGTGCTGGAACTGCAGGCATGTGCCCCTGTGCCAGCTTCTGGTGTGATTACTAGTAGCTTCTCCTTTCATTCTCAGGGGCGGCCCCATTGAGATGTCAAATTCTATACACTACCCCTATGCTAAGCATCATTCCAGCACCAGGGCCCTGAGACCTGAGCTCGGGGAACCCCTGCCCCCCAGCCCAGAACACTGCAGCTCAGATGCCAGGCCTCTCGCACCTCCACCCCTCCTTGTGAGGTCCCTCGGAAGGACAGTGGCAGTGCTGCTTCCTGAGAGGCGGGGGCACCTGGGCAGCACGTTCGCCTCCCTGGCTGTGCTTGATCACTAAGTAGGCCAGGAGGCCTGGCTCCTGCCAATCTACCCACCCTGCAGCTCCCTTCACAGGCCAGAGGAAGTGAACTCCCCCCAGGACCAGGACCCTTCCCAATTCTCTCTGCAGGTCTGTGTTCAAACTCGAGCAGCCCTGGCAGCATCCCAACCTGGTATTGTGCGTGTGTGTGTTACCAGGGATTAAACTCAGAGGCATTCTACCTCTGAGCGAAATCCCCAGCCCTTTTTCATTTTTCATTTTGAAACACAGTCTTGCTAAGATTGCGGAAAAGTCTTGCTGTGTTGGTGAGGCTGCTCTTGGACCCGCAATCCTCCTGACTCAGCCTCCAAAGTGCTGGGATTGCAGGAATGCACCACCATGCTCAGCTCAAACTGATTTTGATTCTAGTGGAAAAGCCTGAGAGGAAGCTCACAGAGGTTTGGGAAACTACTCTTCTGGCCTCTCCCAGGAGGTGGAAAACCCACATGTGTGGTTCACAATAGGAAGACCCCCAGAAAACGGGGGTTCCTCCCCCCAGCCCAGCAACCAATCTGTCCACACTGACTTGCTGGACAAGCATTTACGAGGTGTCGGCCGCAGGTGACACGGGCCACTCAGGAAAGCGGCCAACAGCCCACCCGAGGGCTAGGAAAGTGGGCGCCAGGGCCTGTCACTCCGTGGGCCATCCAGCCTGGCACTCCGTGGGCCATCCAGCCTTCCACAAGGGGCAGGCATGCCTAGTTATAAACCTCTTCTAGGTGCAAAGATAGAGGGAGTTGCAGCTTTGAAGCTAGAGGCATGAGCTCAACTCAACGGGAGAGGGTGAGGTCTTCCTGCCCATTGGAAGGGCCACATGAGCTGGTCAGTCCTGGCAGTGTGAGGGGTGAGAGTGAGGGGTGCTGGGCCTGGACTGGAGCAGGGCTGGCACAGGCAGGGCCCTTCCAGTTCTGAGTCGTCTGGAGCACAGAGGTGCAAGTGGGACCCTTCTCTTGAGACCTGGCTGTGTTCACAAGCCCTGGGCTCACCTGTGAGCCCCACTATGGTGCAAATGTTCCCTCACCCCAAGAGCACCCACAGGCCTCGGTCCACCAGTACTCACTGCAGTAAGTTTCCTGGCGCAGACATGGAACGCTCTTCCCTTCGTGCCTGGGGCTCAAAGGGGTTTCCAAAGGAGCGCTTCCTCAGCATGGACTTCACCAGGATCTGGGGAGCACAGGTCAGGGTGAGGAGCGCAGGCCCTGGCAGCTCCGACTCCCTGAGGGGGCTGCTGGGAGCCCAACTGACACACGGGGTTTCCGGAGCCACTGCTCCAGATCAAAGTTCTTCCAAGCCTCTCACTGTCATGCTCTGCACCTAGTGCAGGGCCGAGGGGCAGCACAAGTCCAGTGCACACGTGGAAGAAGAAAAGCCCCTTCTGGCCGCAGCGGGTCCTGCCACTCAGCAAGGCCACATCCATCCAGCCTTCCTTCTCCACTAGGAGCTCAGGCATACTTTATCACTGAGGTACATCCCAGTGCTTTTTATTTATTAATTTTATTTATATATGAAATTGAACTCAGGGATTGAACTCAGGGTTGTTCTGCCTCTGAGCTACACCTCCCGATCAATCGATCTACTGATCTATTTATTATTTTGAAACAGGGCCTAAGTTGCTGATGCTGTCCTTGAACATGCAATTCTCCTGTCTTAGCCTCCAAAGTACTAGAATTACAGGAAGGCACCACTGTGCCGGTTTTATTTTGTGTTCTGAGATAGGGTCTCGTTAAAGTGCTGGAGCTGGCCTTGTATCCATCTCCCTCCTTCTTTTCTCCCTCCCTCCCTCCCTCGCTCCCTTCCTTCCTTCCTTCCTATTGGGGAATGAATCCAGAGGCATTCTACCTCTGAAATACACTCCCAGCCCTTTTTATTTTTTATTTTGAAACAGCATCTCACTAAGTTGCTGAGGATTTTGCTAAGTTGCTGAGGCTGGGCTCAAACTTATGCTCCTCCTATCTCAGCCTCCCAAGTACAGGGATTACAGGTGTGTGCTACCATACCTGGCAGCCAGCATGTTCGTTTGTCACTCACTCTACTCGACAAGCTCCTGGTCTTCCTACTGAGTAACCACCTCTATCTCTGTGAGCCTCCAGCGAAACAGTGACCTTTGTGACACTGTACCATGGCTGGCGAGCAGGCAGCCTTCTGCCTCCAACAGGGCCAAGCACAGAGCAAGTCTCAGGCAATGGGCACGCCCTCCTCAGCCCTCCCAGGACAGGGGAGCCTTGAGTCCCCACCCTCTTACCACCGTGGTCCAGCTGGGGATGAGCTTGACCGAGTTCTTCACCTCCTCCTCCGTTACCTCCACTACGCTGCAGTGCTCCTCCTCCGAGGGAAGGGGCTCCTCCCCATTCTTGGTCACCCAAGGGTGCAACTGTAGAGGCCAGAGGGAGGGGCTAAGACCTCAAGCAGACAGACAGCCAATCAGCAAAGGACTTTAGGCATCCGACAGCAATGACCAGGGGTCCAAAGCCCACAGACCCAAAACCCAAACCTATAAACCTATGTCCTGGTATAGGTCTCTCCAGGAAGGGGAAAGTGAGGCCTGTTTTCTATGGCCCAGCCCAGCCCAAGCCCTCTTGTTCCCCGACCTTGATGTCTGGCACCCCAATTCTTGTTTCAGGATTTTTGTCTAGCATCTTCAGGATTAGGTCCTTGAGCTCCTCGCTGACCTCTGGTCTAAAAAGGGGAAGAAAGAAGATGATGGTGAGCCTGTTGTTTTTGTTTTGTGGTAATGTGGATTAAGCCCAGGGGTGTTCTGCCTACAAGCTATACCTACAGCCCTTTTTATTTTTTGTTTTGAAACAGGGTCTTGCTAGGTTGCTGAGCGTCTCACCACATTGTTGAGGCTGGTCCCGAACCTTGTGTCTCAGCCTCCCAAGTACTAGGATTACAGGAGTGGGCCACCATGCCAGTGATGAGGGTGAGACTCCTGATGAGGACCACTTCCTGTCCACTCACCCTTCCTGCCCTGGGATGGGAGACACATCCAACCCGTAGACAGGAAGAGCAGGAGGGCCCCCCAGGGGAACAGAAAGGGAGAGTTTCACAGCAAGTGAAACTCTTTCCTGAGCTGGACATGAAGTTGTCTATCCAGGGCAGAGACCACATGCAGAGTTCTGAGGGGCTGGCCGCCCTGGGACTCAGTGAGGTGAGAATGATGTGGGAAGAGCTGCTTCATGGGCCTGCGGGGCCTCCCTCCCTCTCACCATCTTATCCTTTCCTCCACCCTGCAGGTGGCCCAGGGAGGCTAGTAGGTTGGTACAGCACCTCTGAGAAGAGTGTGGGCAGGGATGGGGACGCCGGGGAGGGACATGGCACTCTAAGCCTGCAGCAGCCTGGGTCATCTCTGCCTAAACTCCAGGGTCTTCTGCTACCAATGTTCTTGGGAGGACCTATCCATCTAAAACTGGGGAGGAGAAAATTATTCTTTGCACCTGTCCCAAGGAGACTCAGAACCTCTGAGAGCAGGTGTTCTGTTCTGGCCATCTCTATGTTCTCAGGGCTCAGCCTAGAGCCCAGCATGAGGCAAGCACCCGGGAGTGTGCTGAGTTGGGTTTCCTCTGCTGTCTTAGATGTTTAATCTCTTTGCAAAGTCCTGGGCTAAAGAGCAAGCTATCCCTGGCAAGGAGTACAGCAAGAAGAAAGGCGCAGAGCCAGGAAATTAACGGACAAAAAGGAAATGGGCCAAATCCAGTCGGCTAGGGCTCAGGGGACAGGAGTGATGGCAGAACCCAGGGGCTCTTGATCGTCATGACCAGGGCGCAGCCTTTGTCCTGCGGGATTTGGGGAGCTTCAGACAAGCTATAAGCAGGAATATGGCCAGATTTGTTGTGCTTTACCAGGACTGCCCCAGCCTGGTCGTGTTGGCTGGACTGGAAGGAGACCAGAAAGGACTGAGGTGACATAGTCAGGGGGCACAGGGGGCAGTGAGGCTCAATGATGGGTAAGAAGAGGACTCAACAGGACTTGGGGATCACAGGAGAAGTGGGAACAAGACAGCAGGAACCATGGAGGGCAACTCCAGTTTTGGTGTCTGTCCTGCTCCAGCCACTTAGGTGGATGGGGAAAGGGCCCTGAAGAATGAGGAGCCAGAAACTCGGGCCAAAGTGCCACTTCGAATCCTAGCCCACTGGTAACTGGAGCCTCCACTTTTCTGTCTGTGAAATGGGAAGCATGCTGGCATCTTGAAGCCCCCATCCCATGTGGTGAAAGTGGAGGTTCCCTGAGCGTATGGGGCTGGGGTTGGTGCCACGGCCGCCATGCCCGCCTGCAGTGAAGGAATGGTGTGAACATATGACCCGCAGTCATCCCTGCCCGATGCTGGGCGTCAGAGGCACATCTATACAGAGCCCTCAACCCCGTGCACCACTCACGCCTCAGGAAACACCACAGCCTCGTTCTTGATCTTCCTGTGCAGAGCCAGGATGTAATCATCAATGAAGGGGCACTGCGAAGTAGAGAGACAGACAGGATGCAGGGCAGAGGCCTGACCCACACTGGGTAGAGCCGTAAGGGGCTGGCGTCTGGGGATGTGTTCACTGAGATTCCCTCCTGCTCCTCGTGCAGACTCCAAAGCAGAAGCGCCTGGGGCAGGAGTCTCAGCTGTGTCAGCATGGGATGTCCCCGGGGCCCAGTCTGATCCAGAGTAGGCACAAAAGACACTTTGCTCAGTGAACAAATGATTGCGTGAATGCATGGATAAATGAATGAATGGCATCGAGGGAAAGAGGGCCAGGGGGCACGCTGGACGGAGAGAGGCAGCACCACCACCACCACCTCCCTTGGATGTCTGCTGTCTCGGGATCCTTCACATCAATTCTTCCCGAAGGGCATGGGGGGAAAAGAAGAAAACCGCTTCTCACTCAGCCTTTTCTGCGCCAGGTGACTTTCTATCAAAAGCCACTCTACTTAAAAACACCAAGGAAGGACCCACATCCATCCCCTGCGCCCAGCCCACAGTGCCCAGGGTCTGGGCCTGCCTCAGCTCTGCAAGCTGCCCAGTACTCACCTTCCCATAGACAAAGCAGTACAGTGTGATCCCAGCGGCCCACACGTCCAAGGCCTGGAAAGAAACATGCTCACATCAGTCCCCAAGAGAAACCACCACCCGCTGCACACCCAGTTCCAGTGGGCTGTGGAAAGGGCCTGAAGGGACCCTTCTTCCTCTGTCATGTATTGACTCAATAAACACTCCCGGGTGCTTGCCTCATGCTGGGCTGTAGGCTGAGCCCTGAGAACATAGAGATGACCAGAACAGAACACCTGCTCTCAGAGGTTCTGAGTCTCCTTGGGACAGGTGCAAACCAAATGTGCTTCCAACTCAGCAGAAAAGCCTCCTCCATCCACAGGGCCACGTTTGCTGTCTCTGTGACACAGATGCACCCAGAAATGACAAGTAAGCACTGAAGTCACACTCACTAAACCAGCTCTGCTTCAAAGGGTTGTCTTTCTTCCTACTCATTCCCTAAAGAAGCCACCATCCACCCTATTCCTATCACCAAAAGCAGCCCCTGCCCATAGCAAGGCCCTGTCCACCCTGCTCTCATGCACTAAGGGGCTCCTCCTGCCCTGGATCCTCAAATGTGCTCTCTCTCCATTTTCCCCTGCAGACCCCCCCAGTTCTTCTCCTGGCATCTACTTTCTGTCTTATGAGAGCAATTCTCAGATCTCTACCTACATATCTCTGCCACACATGCAACACTGGAAGCCAGTGGGGAACACCAGACACATACAAACTACCAAATTTTATAATTTTACCAAATAAAAGCCCTTCTCTTCAAAAATGTCAAGATCAGAGGGCTGGGGCTCTAGTTCAGTGGTAAAGCCTTGCATGCATGAAGCCCTGGGCTCAGTCCCCAGCACCACACAAAAGAAACAGAAAGAAAGTCAAGGTCGGGAATGATGAGAGGCCAGGGCTGGAGCTTCCAGGTCAGAGGACACCAAAAACACTGAACAAGTGGATGTTACGTGACACTGGATTACATCCAGGGACAGAAAAAGTTATAAAGGACAGCACCAGCCAGATGCGGTGCACACACCTGTAACCCCAGTACTTATAGGCTGAGACAGAGTTTAAGGTTCTTAGCCAGCCTCAGCAAGTAGTGAGACTGAATTCAGGAAGACCCTGATTCAAAACAAAAAATAAAAAGGGTGGGGGGGTGTAGATCAGAAGTAGAACGTCCCTGGGTTCAACGCCCAGTGTAACACACACACACACACACCCCACAATGCTGGAGTAACTGACAAAATTTAGATATAAATTGCAACAATTTAAATGATATTACAAATTATGTCTTATTAGTGATAAATTTCCTGGTTTTGATCATTGTTCTGAGGTCACATAAGAGAATGTCATGTTCTAAGGAAATAGCCATTAAAGTATGCAATGATAAAAGGGACATGATGTCTCCAACATAAGCCCAGATGGCTTGAAGAATGTAACAGGAATGCAAACAGGGAGAGACAAGGTAAAATCAAATGGGGCAAAATAGCAAATGGCAAATCTGTGTTGCAAAAAGTTTTATGAGATTTCTTTGTACTTTCTAACAACTTTTCTGCAAATTTAGAATTATATCAAGATAAAAGTATTTTGTTTTGGGGCTTTTTTTTTTTTTTTTTGCAGTGCTGGGGATCAAACCTAATGTCTCACATGTGCTAGGTGAGCGTTCTACCACTGAGCTATGCCCTCATTCCCAAATAAAAAAACCTAGCTGGGTGTGGTGGCACATGCCTATAATACCAGTGCTTGAAAGGCTGAGACAGGAGGATAGTAAGTTCAAGTCCAGCCTCAGCAACTTAGAAAGACTTTCAGCAACCCAGATAGACATTTTCTTTTAAATTAATTTTTTTTTTCCGGTCTGGGGATGGTACCCAGGGGCATTCAACCTCTGAGCTACACGCCCTGCCCTATTTTTTATTCTTTATATAGAAACAGGGTCTCACTAAGTTGCGGAGGGCCTCACTAAGTAGCTGAGGCTGTCTGCAAACTGCGATTCATTACAACTATGTGCCACCACGCCCATCTTATTTATTTATTTATTTATTTATTTATTTATTTATTTGGGTCTGGGGATGGAACCCAGGGGCATTTGACTTATGAGCAACATACCCTGCCCTATTTTTATTCTTTATTTTGAAACAGGGTCTCACTGAATTACAAAGGGCCTCACTAAGTAGCTGAGGCTGTCTGCGAACCGCGATCCTCCGGTTTCAGCCTCCCAAATGCTGGGATTATAAGCGTGCGCCACCACACCCGGCATATTTATTTATTTATTTATTTGTTTATTTATTTTTGCGGTACTGAGGATGGAACCCAGGGGCATTCTACCTCCAAGTTACACCCCCAGCCCTGTTTTTTATTCTTTATTTTTGAAACAGGGTCTCACTGAGTTGAAAAGGACCTCACTAAGTAGCTGAGGCTGTCTGCGAACGGCAATCCCCCTACCTCAGCCTCCCAAATGCTGAGATTACAAGTGTGCGACAGCCATCATGCCTGGCTAGACCCTGTTTTAAAACAAGAAATAAGAAGGGCTGGGGGTGTGATTCAGAGGTAGAATGCCGCTGGGCTCAACCCAAACACCACACACACAAACATACCCTGCATCCCTGAGCTTCAGAGCCCTGTACTTCTCAGACCTCCCCTCTTTGGTGGACCACAGTGGGGCAGTGAGTCCCACAGGTCAAACCAAGACATTTCAGGAGTGTCTTTAAAATTCTCAAATCCTGGGGCAGGGAGGGGACACTGGCTATGGCAACCCCTTATGCAAAAAGCTTTGCCTACTACCTCTGTGTTTTAGGAGAAAGCCTAGACTCCAGGTCCTCTAAACCCTGCCCACCCTGTGCCTCTCAATTCGCTCAAACATTCTCTGGGCTCCACCTCCTGCTCAAATCCTCCCCATTTTTCATGGCCCAGTTCAGACCCTGCCACAACCCAGAACCAAGGGAGCCTCCCTAACTATGATATTTCCTGCCCTTGCCAGCATGCAGGAGGGTGGGGAGAAGGTTCTGTTTTGTTTTGTCTGAGTACCGGGGATTAAATTCAGGGGCATTCTACCTCCAAGCTATATCCCCAGCCCTTTTTATTATTTTGAAATAGGGTCACTAAGTTGGTGACGGTCTCACTAAGCTGCTACAGCTGTCCTCAAACCTGTGATCCTCCTGTCTCAGCCTCCCAAGTACTGGGATACAGGCATGTGCCATCATGCCTGGCTAGCAGGGCTATTTTGGCTCTGCCTGTTCCATAGCCCAACCCGGAAACCAGCATAAAACAAGTGGCAGTAACATCTTCAGGGGAAATCTAGGACCATTTTTTCTTTTTATTCTCTTTCTTTCTTTCTTTCTTTCTTCCTTTCTTTCTCTCTTTCTTCCTATTTATTTTTATTTTTGTAGTACTAGCGATTGAACCCAGGGCATTCTATCTCTGAGCTACACCCCAGCCCATTTTTTTATTCTTTATTTTGAAACAGGGTCTCTCACTAAGTTGTGTTGGGCCTCACTAAGTAGCTAAGGCTGGTCTTGAACCTGTGATCCTCCTGTCTCAGCCTCCCAAATACTGGGATTACAAGCATACACCACCATGCCTGGCTTCTAGGACCATTTTGTTGGAAAATGAGAGGAGGTCAAGGCTGGGGAATGTGTCAGACTCCAAGAAGAGGCAAGCATGTCACTCCTAGACGCAAGGACCCTGCACCTTAAGGCTTAAGATGCTGGATCCTGCTGCCAGCCGTTCTGCCTTCTGCCTGAACCCCCACCCATCCCAGGCCCTGGGAGTCACCTTCCCACTGAAGCTCTGGCCAGAATCAGAAATGGCCTCGGGGGCCATGAATGCTGGGGTCCCCGCCGTGCTGGACAGCTGAGCGTCATTCCCCTCAAACTGGTTGCTAACGCCAAAGTCGGCGATCTTCACGTGCCCGTCATCGCCCAGGAGCAGGTTGGATGGCTTGATGTCCCTGTGGACAATCTTCTGGCAGTGCACTGCAGAGAGAAGCAGCTGGAGCGCTTGGCCTGGGGGACTGCTGCCCAGAACCCCTCACCTCTCCTTGCCATGGCCAGGGAGGCCCACCGGCACCTCCCAGCCCATACACTCCCTAGTCTCGTGAGGCCCGAAGGGGACAGTTGGAACATCTGCTTTAGTATGCAGTTGAAGACGCTGAGCTCCACCCAGGCTTTCAGCAGCAGACCCAAGGGAGGACTCTTAGGAGTCACTGGACTCCAAGTCCAAAGCTCTCCATGACAAAGCACCTGTTTCTGAGGGGGAGCGGCAGGGGTCAAAGGAAATTGAGCCAGGGAGATTCTCCTTAGGCTGTCTCTGCTTATCCCATCAGAGTGCTGTCTACAGGCCCAAAGCCCAGTGAAACTTTTCCCCAGTCCCATCCCCCCAGTCCCATCTGGCATAAGGGTTGGATTGTGGGGACCAAGGTAGCCTATGGATGCATGGTTTCTACCCAAGGGATGTGGAAGGATGGAGTTTCAGACAGGTAAGGCACCCCAGGCCTTGGGGTAATGAGGATGAATATGGGTAGGATGAGGGTAAACCCTCCTCTCTTAGGATGAAGCTGGAATCAGAAATGGCGTAGAAGGCTACAAGCCTGCCCTTTTTTCTTTGTCCAGCACTGCTGGGAAGTGACAGGTGGCTCAAGCTGAGATGACCAGAGAAAGAAGGCGCCAACCCCACCCACGATCACCCACTGTGGGCTCCCTCCTCAGCAAATCCTCTCCCCCACTGGACCAGCAAAGCCCAGCATGTTGGAGTGAGGGGAAGACAGACGGGGAGGAGGGAAAGGGGCAGGGAGAAGCAGAGAAGAGGCGGGGGCTGAGGGTGAGCACCGTACACCAATAACCACAGAACTAACAGCCCTTTACTGATTGCCCTATGTGCCTGGCACACAAGGAACTGGACACACACTCATGAGAGCACAGGTCAGGACGCTGAAGATTTGATCACAGAAAGGGTCTCAGTCTATTTCAAACCCTAGCCTCATTCTCAACTCCAGGCTCTTTTTCCAACAGACATAATGATGGATGGACAGACAGATCAATATGTGAGTCAATGTATTACAATAATATGTCTAATTCATAACTCAATTTCTCTGTCTCAACCCCTACCACCGACAAAAGCAAACAAAACATAAAACTCTTATTCCTCCCCCAGTTTCTCCCATTCTGTTAAAGCCACATTAACAGTCACCAAAGCCTGGGGACCATCCTCAACTCCTGCCCCCAGACCTCCAATCAGTGCCCTTGAGTTCTAAATAGGTCCGACCAGCTGGGCTGGTTCCATCACTTGCATGGCTGCACTCACCCCCTGCTGAGCTCCAGGCCTGGGCCCCTCTGACCCCAGAGGACTCTCAGGGCAGCCTCAACTCTCTTTCTTAGGGCCAGAATCACAGGCAGGTCTTCAGCCTCCCTAGTTCCTCTACCCATCAGCCTAGACACTAAGCCCTGCTTCAAGGAAGCCCTCCTTTTTTCGTATGTGGTACTGGGAATTGAACCCAGGGACATTCTACCTCTGAGCTATACCCCAACCCTTCCTATTTTTTTTTTTTTTTTTTTTTTTTTTGGTGGTACTGGGGTTCCTGGAAGCCCTTCTACCTCCGGGCTACACTCCCAGACCTATGTTTACATTTTTATTTGGAAACAGGGTCTCCTAAGCCAGCGCGCGCGGCTAGCTTCGAACCTGTGTGATCCTCCTGTCTCTGCCTCCCAAGCGCGGGGATTACAAGCGTGCGCCACCACGCCCGGCTTATTTTTTTGTTTTTGAAACAGGGTCTTGCTAGGTTGCTAAAGATGTCCTTGAACCTGTGATCCTCCTAATCTTAACCTCCCAAGTACTGGGATTATAGGTATGTACCACCACACCTAGCAAAAATCATCTTTTTTGGACGGGAGAGTGAACCCGGGAACATTCTACCTCTGAGCTATACCTCTAGCTTTTTTTCCTTTTCTTTTTTTGCAGTACTGGGGAAAGAACCCAGGGGCATTCTACCTCCAAGCTATACCCCATCCCTATTTTTTTTTTTTCTTTGCGGGTTTGGGATAGAACCCAGGGGCATTTGACCTCTGAGCTACAGCCCCTGCCCTATTTTTTATTCTTTATTTTGAAACAGGGTCTCACTGAGTTGCAAAGAGCCTCACTAAGTAGCTGAGGCTGTCTGCAAACCACAATCCTCCTGTCTTAGCCTCCCCAATGCTAGGATTACAAGTGTGCGCCACCACACCCAGCTTCTTTTTTTTTTTCTTTTCTTTTCTTTCTTTCTTTCTTTTTTTTTTTTTAAACGGGTTTGGGGATGGAATCCAGGGGCATTCAACCTCTGAGCTACACCCCCTGCCCTATTTTTAAAAAAATTATTCTTTATTTTGAAACCGGGTCTCACTGAGTTGCAAAGGGCCTCACTAAGTAACTGAGATTGTCTGCGAACCATGATCCTCCAGTCTCAGCCTCCCAAATGCTGGGATTACAAGCATGTGCCACCACGCCCAGTTTCTTGTTTCTTTTTCCTTCCTTCCTTCCTTCCTTCCTTCCTTCCTTCCTTCCTTCCTTCCTTCCTTTCTCTCTCTCTCTCTCTCTCTCTCTCTCTCTCTCTCTCTTTTTCTTGATAGTACTGTGGATAAAAGCCAGGGACCTTCTGTCTCCGGGCTATACTCCCAGACCTATTTTATATTTTATTTGGATATAGGGTCTCACTAAGTTGCTAAGAGCCTCAGCTGGCTTTAAACCTGTGCGATCCTCCTGTCTCAGCCTCCCAAGTACTGGGGATTATAAGCATGGGCCACCACACCTGGCTACCTCCAGCCCTTTTCATTTTATTTTGAAACTCTGCCAAGTTTAGGCAGGGTTGTGCCTGCCACTGATCATATGAAAATAAAATTTCCCCTCCCCATCCTATACCTCTAGGCCCTTGCTACAAACTACCTGCCAATCCCTCCCTTCTGTATGCCTCAGTTTCCCCTTTTGTACAAAGAGAATAAATAATCTGAGGACCCTGGAGAGTCTGAAGCACAACGCAGACAGCCCTGTTCTTGTTGCTTGAATAAGGTCTCCACTCAACCCCCAGGAAGAATATGCTCCCAGAAAACTGAGCAAGGAGGTTTTATTGTTTCAGTACTGAACTGAACCTAGTGGCTCTTCACCACTGAGCTATATCCCCAGCCCTTTTTATCTTTTTATTTTGAGACAGGGTCTGGCTAAGTTGCCCAAGCTGGCCTCAAACTTGGGATCCTCCTGCCTCGACCTCCCAAGTTGCTGGGATTATAGGCATGCACTACTGTGCCTGGCTCGAGCTAACATTTTAGAGATGGTCAACACCCCTAGTCCCCAACCAGACAGAGCCCTAAGTGGCCCTCCTCTCCATAGGCCAGTCAGCCACCCCGTGCTGGACATTTCATATCCCTCCCCACTGCACTGCTCTAATCTCTACCTTGCCATCTGTCACTTGAGCTGTAGAAACAGCCCCCTCTCTGGCCAGCTGGCCAGCTCTTGCCCTCAGATCCAGCTACCACACAGCTGCCAGACAGAGCTTTCTAAGATGCAAATCCCATCACACCCTTCCCCTGCACAGAGCCCTCAGGGCCTTTCAGCAAGGCATTCTCGGTTCTAACAATATGGCCTGGACAATGTTTCTAGAATCCTTGTTCATTAATCAGACCCCTTTGCCCACTGGATGCTTCAACCAGATCCAACTTCTCCCCATTCCAAACAGCATAGCTCAACTCCCCTCCTGCCTCTGCTTGGCACTCTCTCTCCTACCTCATCCTCTAAAACCCGGCCAATGAACTCCTGCTCTTCCTTTGGGACCCAGGTCACAAGTGGCCTCTTCCAGGAAGCTTCCCCTGGAACCAGTGCCTTCCTAGCCGTGTCAAACCTCACCCTATATTATCTGCCCGCTTAGGTACCTGCCTCTCCTGGGCTGTAAGAACCTTGAGGTAAGGTCTGGAGCTTTATCATTTTAGCATCCTAACTGGTACATAGTAGGTACTCATCAGTGAATGGAGTGAATAAATGCAATGAATGCACAGGTGAGTAAATGAATTTCAGACTCAGAGGCTAAGTTGGCAATTTCCTTTCTGTTCAGCACCTTGGGGCCCCACACAGTTGAACTCACCTTGCCACCACCCCCAGACCTCTACCAGGACATACTCTTCCCCAAGAAGAATTCCCCAGGAAGAATTCCCCCACTTTACATCTATTAAGGACCCGTGGAAAGGCTAAGCTTGGCCAAGGACTTAGCAGAGAAAAGAGAGAGATAGCACCCACCGCTCCCATGTGCTGTGAAGACCACACATCAAAGGAGCCAGCAAAGGCCTAGAAATGTGGCATGAGCTCTGCCCACAGACAAATGCCCCACCTCTACTAATGCTGACTGGCAGGTAGATGATGGCTGACAGAAATGGCTCCAGGCCTGCTCTGCTAGACGCTCCCTATGTATCCCCTAGCCCCGGGCCCAGGGGACAGGCGGCCCCTCACTCACAGTACTCCAGGCCGAGGATGACATCCCGCAGGTAGCGGCGGGCTTGCTCCTCTGGTAAGGGCGTGTCGCAGGGCACTTCCATGACTGGCCTATGGAAAGGAGTGGGGAGGGGTATTCAGTGGGAATCAGGATGAATAAAGGCAGAGGCAGGAGAAAGGGGACAGGGGCTGGCCACTCAGGCCCCTCAGGACCTCCAGGGAGCCCTGTGTTCACAAAGGTCCCAAGGAACCAAGATTAGCCTCTTGTCCCATATAATGAAAGAAAACAAAACAAAACAAAAACACCTGTGGGGGTGGGGTGGAGGACTGGGGCTAGAGCCTAGGACTCTGCCTCTGAGCTACACTCAGTCCTTTTTATTCTTTCTTTTGAATCAGGGTCTAACTAAGTTATCCCACACTGCCCTCCAACCTGCAATCCTCCTCCAAGTACTGCGATTACAGGTGTGCACCACGGCTGCGGGCCCATTATAAGGAAAATTGTAAAACAGACACACATAGACATAAATATCCCTTTTCTTTGTGTGTGTGTGGTACTAGGGATTTAACCCAGGCAAATTCTACCTCTGAGCTACACCTCTGGCCCTATTTTTAAATTCTAAAACAGGGTCTCTGTAAATTACTGAAGACCTTACTAAGGCCGGCCATAAACCTGTGATCCTTCTGTCTCAGTCTCTCTCATGTACTGGGATTATAGGCATGTGCCACAACACCCAGCTATACTCCCTTGTCTTTTTTTTCTTTTGTACTGGAAATTGAAGCCAGGGGCATTCTACCTTCATTGGTAGAGCTCCACCAGTAGACCTTTTTATTTTTTGCTTTTGAAACAGGGTCATGCTAGGTTTCTAAGCCTCTTTTTTTATGTTTTATTTTGAAACAGAGTCTTAGTAGGATGCTGAGAGTCTCTTGCTACCTGCTGAGGCTGTCCTTGAACTTGCAATCCTCCTATCTCAGCCTCCCAAGTACTGGGATTACAGGCGTGCACGCCCCTATCAATCATAACTTCAAATCAGCTTTATCTTAATTTCCATTGGCTTGTATTTTTTTTCCAAAGATTTAATTATCTATAATCAAATAATTGCAAAGGTGCCATTTAAAGCAGTGTTTCTCTGGATCCAGATCCAATGAAGGGTCATGAAATCAATTTAGTGGGTGGCAATTATTTTTTTTCTAATGAAGTAGAATATATTTAATTTACATGTAATAATTATACTAGTTTATAAAACTTTTAGTTTAATTTATAGTATGGATAGCAATATAAACTTATACTTCTTGCTTTGAATGCCTGAAAGAATACTAAAGTGTGTGAGTGTGTGTGTGTGTGTGTGTGTGTGTGTGTGTGTGTGTGTTCTGGGATTGAGTCCAGGAGTGTTCTACCTTTGAACTACACCCCCAGCCCTGTGTGTGTGTGTGGGTAGGGGCACTAGGGATTGAACCCAGAGGCACTCTACCTCTGAGCTCCACCAGTAGACCTTTTTATTTTTTGCTTTTGAAACAGGGTCATGCTAGGTTTCTAAGCCTCCCAAGTACTAGGATTACAGGTGTGAAATACCACACAAGGCCTACTTTTTTATTTTTATTTTTTGGGGTACTGGGGAATGAACCCAGGGGCATTCTACCTTGAGCTACACCCTCAGTTCTACTTTTTATTCTTTTATTTTGAAACAGGGCCTCACTAAGTAGCTGAGTCTGGCTACAAACCTATGATCCCCCTGTCTCAGCCTCCCTAGTACTGGGATTACAAGCATGCATGCACCACCACTCCCAGCTCTATTTTTTAATTTTGAAACAGGGTCTCCCTAAGTTTCTGAGGGCCTTGCTAACTTACTGAGGCTGTCCTTGAGCTGGTGGTCCTCCTGTCTCAGTCTCCCAAATACTGGGTTTACAGGTTTGTTATCACCTCACCTGGATATCCCCAGAATCTTAAAGTGTCACCACTCCATGCCCACTTCCCAGATTGGTATTTAGGAAACACCCGGGCAGAGAACAGGATACATTGTAGGGCTTGGAAGTGAGGGTACTGACCACCCAAACCCCATGCCCACTACTCCTCAGCTGCTCTGCAAATATTCTAAAAAGTCAAACAGGGTAGATGCATGTTTGAACCCCAACCTCCACCAGCAACTTGCTGTGTAACTTGGGCAAGCCATTTAGCCTCAGATCCATTCTTTCACTCTCATAAATGGGAGGAAATAGAGTCCCACTCACTCAATTCACAAGCTTCCATCCAAATCTTCCCAGTTTTTCAAGGGCTCCTCCAAACCCACCCCTCTTCCAAAGGCCTTCCTGACTCTTCCGGCCTCAGTGACCCCCACAAGCCTTCAAAGAATGGTCCTCTTGGTCTCTACCCCTGTAGCCCTGTGACCAGAGCTCCTGAAGGCAGGGCCTAAGACTCTGATTCTCCTACAGTAGCTGACCCTGGGGCTGGGGGACACAGGGAGGGAAAGGGAGACTTGGATGAGAATTGACCTGCCTGATCAGGACGGGGAACTCACCCCTTTCTCAGGAGATCAAACACTGAAAGAAAAGAAAAGAAAAGGTAAGGTGTAGCCAGGCTGGCAAGACAGTAGATGCCCAGGTCCCTGTCTGTTCTGAAGGGCAGGAGAGGGGAGGCATGCAGGCATATTAACGGAGGGGCAGGACAGGAGTCTAAGGATACCGGAGGAAGTAAATGAATCAGAGTAGAGTCTGCTATGGACCTGCCTTATTACAGGAACCAAGTGAGACCATCCGTACAAACCCTTTCTCAAGGGGACTGAAGCTCAGACAAGGGGCAGAAATTGGCCTAAAGGGCAGAGCAGACAAGCAGGCAGGATACAGAGCAGAGACTAACACTTTGGCCTCTCATTCCTAAAACTGGTTCTCCTGTCCCATTTTTTGAAGCCTCCTCTAAGCACGTCCTAAAGCAGGCATGAGGACTTCAATATAACATTAATATTAATATGTTAACATTAGTAATAATATTAAGGATAACTAATGTGCTTTACATATAATAGGTCATTTCCTCATATCAATCCTGTGAAGTAAATGACATGGCTATCTCGTTAAAAAAATCTTATTGTGATTGAGTATTTATTTATTCATTTTCATGGTGCTAGGGAGTGAACCCAGGGCTTCACATATGCTGAGCAAACCCTCACTACTGAGCAATACACCCAATCCTGTTAACCTTGCTATTTTGTTTTTTGATACTGGGGATGGTACCCAGGGGCATTCTACCTTCAAGTTACATCCCCAGCCGTTTTATATTTTTTATTTTGAAACAGGGTCTAAGTTACTGAAGTTGGCCTTGAACCTACAGTACTCCTGTCTCAGCCTCCCAAGTACTGGGATTATCTCCCTTTTAGAGATGAGGGATTGAGGCACAGAGCTACTAGGTGGTCTGGGGACCAGTGTCCAGGCCCAGATCGGATCCACTGTCTTGCAGGTCGGCAGGAAGCATGAAGCATGGACTTGGGAATACTCGTTGACTCTACTTATTCTAGGCCTCACTCAGCAGGGCTGGGCAAGGGAACCCAGGGCATTCACATGGCCGCCTGAGGGTCACGTGCATCCCCAGGGAGCCCTGGGACCAGCCCAGGTGAGTCGCTGTGGAATAAACTGGGTCACTCACCCAAATAGAGGTTGTCCTCAGCTGGGTCATCCAGGACCTGGTCAGAGGGAGCAGACGTGGGGGTGGGGCTTGAGGAGGCATGGGATGGGGCATGGCCTTACCAACCCCAGCACCCCCAGTATGCTCTGCAGCCAGCCCAAATGTAGAGCAGGAACTACACAGGTACCAGACAGATGGGGTCTCAGCAGAATCACTGACCCCCAAGTCCTGGCCCACTACATGCATCCAGCCCTTCTCCCCTCTTACAGCAAGAAGGGGCTCACTCTTTTGCCTCACACTCAATGAAAACACCCTTGACCAGCCAGAGTTGACCCCTAATCCCTCCCTGCAGCCCCCAACCCAAGTCTGGCTTGCCTCAGGCCTCAGCCACCCTGCTCCCTCGCCAGGTCTGCACCGAGCACTGAACACTGAGCATCCCCAGCACCAGGGCTGCTCACAGGAGACTCAGGACACAGTGGTTCCCACCTCCTACCTCGATCAGTTTGACCACATTCACGTGGTCCAGCTTCTTCAGGATCGCAATCTCCTGGTACACCCGCTCCAGGGGCAGCAGCTGCTTGGCCGGCCCTCCCTGGGCAGCCTGGGACCCTCGCGGGGGAGGGCGACCTAGGACCAGGAAGGGCAGTCAACCCCTGTTCCATGAGCTGGGCCTCTTCACAACCCTGTGACCAGCCTCAAGCAAGAATCCGTGTGTGTGTGTGTGTGTGTGTGTGTGTGTGTGTGCATGTGTGTGTGTGTGTGTGTGTGTGTGTGTGTGTGTGTGTGTGTTACTAGGGACTGAACCCAGGGTTGTTTTACTCTTAGCTACACCCCCTGCCCTATTTTATTTTTATCTTTTTGTTCTGTTTTTGTGGTACTAAGGACTGAGCTCAAGGGCATATTACCTCTGAGCTACACCCCAGCCCTATTTTATTTTATTTTATTTTATTTTTGGGGGGAACAGGGTCTCACTATGTTTCAGAGGCTGGTTACAAACCTGTTTCAGCTTCACAAGTATTGGGATTACAAGCATGTACCACCATGCCCAACTTTATTTTTTTATTTTGAAACAGGGTCTTGCTGAATTACTAAAGGCTTTGTTAAGTTGCCCTTCCCCACATGCCCAGCCCCACACAACTTTTTTCTTTCTTTTTTTTTTTTTTTGGAAATGGGGCTTGTATCTAGGAGCCTTCTGCCTCTGAGCTACAACCCAGCCCAATTTTATTTTATATTTTTAGGATCTCCCTAAGTTGCTGAGGCTGGCCTCGAATCTGTGATCTTCCTGTCCCAGTGTCCTAAGTAATGGAATTATAAGCATGCACCACTACACATAGGTCAAGCAAGAATCTTGCAAGACCATGATCTTGTCCCAACCCACGGAGCACACAGAGTCCTCAGCTTTTGCTCATACTGCCCCCCACCTTCCCATCTAACCCAAACTAGCTAGAGAAAGCACAAGTCCTCCTCTGCCCCAGGCTGGCAGCTCCCAAGGACAGGATCAGATAGACGCTTACGTGGAAAGCCATACTGCTTCAGTAACTTCTTTTTAGAAAGAACTTTCATTGCCTAAAGAGAGACGGACAGAAGTGTCATTTGTGTGCAGCCAGCAGAGGCTGGTTATGTGTGGGTCGAGGTGCAGAAATGAACACAGGCATCTGCCACTGGGACTGAGCATGAGGCCCAGGTATGTGAGACTGGGGTAAGAGGTGGCCACATCTGAATCTAGGCCTTTCTCCTCTCCCTCAGTAAGCCTCAGAGGAAACCAGACTCTGGCTTGCACATCCCCAGGGTCAGAAAGCTCATTCCCTTTGCACACTCCTAGGGGCCGGGGCTCACTCCCTTACCGGAAGCCCTGTCCTCTCTCTCCAGACACTTCTGCCCTATGCCCCCCACCCCCAAACCCCCGCTTCTAGGGCCCAGCTTGCACAACACTTCCCTCCTATCCCCAGACTCACATAGTGTCTGTCTTCACTTTCGTTGTAGGCCAGCCTCACCACGCCATAGGCACCCTGTAGACAGGCATTGGTTAGCCCCACCCAGGCAGGGACACCTCCCACAGGAGCAGCTCAGGAATTGAGCCTCAGAACTCTGGTCCCTGTCCCGCAGCCCATCTCCACCCACCACGCGCTGTCTCCTAGGTATACATTTCTAAGATGGCGAGGGTACTTCTGTGCTGGCTCAGCACAGCTCCAGACTGCCTCCTTCAGTCCCTCCTGTCATCCATCATGAACTCTGGGGAGTCAGAGAGCAGGATCATCTCCCCCCACCTCCCCCTGACCTTCCTGGCTCTGCTTCCCATTCCCACCCATGGAGGAAAGAGAGTGCGAAGATCAGGAGCCCAAAAGGCCCACTGCCCTCGTCTGCCCCAGGCTTACCTTGCCAATCTCACTCTGCAGCTTGTACTGGTTCAGCTGCACACAGTCCTAGAGGAAATGGGTTGGGGAATTGGCTACAGCTTGATCCACAGGCTACACTGACCCCAGGTCCCCAGGTCTCACCATCCTCTCAAGTGTGGATGGAGAAGGTTGGTGGTGCCGTGGCCACCTTAAGTGATGAGAGCCTTAGATAATGTTTCTTATTTGTTGTTTGGTACTGGGGATGGAACCCAGGGGCATTCTAACTCTGAGCTACCTCCAGCCCTTTTTGTTTTGAAAGAGTCTTAATAAGTTACTGAGGGTCTCACTGAATGCTGAGACTGTCCTCAATCCTGTGATCCTCCTGTCTCAGCCTCCCAAGTACTGAGATTACAGATGTCTGCCACCATCCTGGTTAATAATGTTTGAAAACATGAATGGTAGAGGCCTGGCTATGCTTTGATCCCTAAGCGTAAGTGAAACACGCTTGAACTTCTGCCTGGATGCTGGGCCCAAGAGCGAGTACTTCCAGGAGCAGGTGGGTGAGAAAGATGAGGGAAGGATGAGGACACAAGACTAAGGGCCTTGGTTCAGGCACAAAAAGCTCAGCCTCTGATATCACAGACTGTGCTCAGTCGCAGAGTTTACTTTCAGATCCAATGGCAAGGACAGGGCCAGCAGCAGCCCAGAGGGTGGAGGCATGCTGGTGTCTTCTGAGTCACAGCAGACTCTAAGTCAGGATTAGGGGGGAAGGAGGGGTTGGAGCTGGGGAAGACTAGGGGGTGGAGATATATATCATCTATTTTTAAATCTCTAAGAAGACTTCTTAGGGGACAAGGGAGAGACCTATTTCCTGGGCTGAGCTGGGCTGGCAGGATTCACAGGAGGCAGGTTTTGGCTCAGATGGAGCTTTCCTGTGTAGGAAAAGACCATACTTTAGGTGGTAAGCTCTCCAGGTCTGAGGGTATGCAAACCAAAGCTAGACAACTAGGTGGTTCAGAAGGGGTAGAAATGAGCCGGTGTGGTGGTGCATGCTTGTAACCCCAGTACTTGGGAGGCTGAGACAGGTAGATCACAGGTTCGAAGCCAGCCTCAACTACTTAGTGAGGCCCTTTCCAACTTAATAAGACTCTGTTTCAACAATACAGAATCAGCCCGGCATGGTGGCGCACACTTGTAATTCCAGCGCTTGGGAGGCTGAGACAGGAGGATCACATAGGTTCGAAGCCAGCCTCGGCTACTTAGTGAGGCTCTCAGCAACTTAGTGAGACCCTGTTTCCAAATAAAATATAATATAGGGCTGGGAGTATAGCCCAGAGGTAGAAAGCCCCTGGGTTCCACCCCAGTACCACAAAATAAAATAAATAAATAAAAAATAAAGACTCAAAGCCAGGCCAATCCCTGCACTTGGGAGGCTGAGACAGGAGGATTGCGCTGGTTCAAAGCCAGCCTCAGTTGCTTAGTTAGGCTCTCAGCAACTTAGTGAGACCCTCTTTCCAAATAAAATATAATATAGGGCTGGGAGTATAGCCCAGAGGTAGAAAGCCTCTGGGTTCCACTGCCAGTACCACCAAAAAAAGAAAGAAAGAAAGAAAGAAAAAAGAAAGCCAGGAGTGGTGGCGCATGCTTGTAATCCCAGCATTTGGGAGGCTGAGACAGGAAGATCGTGGTTTGCGGAGAGCCTCAGCTACTTAGTAAGGCCCTTTGCAACTCAGTGAGACCCTGTTTCAAAATAAAGAATAAAAAAATAGGGCTGGGGCTGTAGCTTGGAGGTAGACTGCCCCTGGGTTCCATACCCAGTACCACACACACACACACACACAAAAAAAAAAAAAAAAAAAAAAATGAAGAAAGCAGCCGGGCATGGTGGCGCACGCTTGTAATTCCCACGCTTGGGAAGCTGAGACAGGAGGGTTGCATAGGTTCGAAGCCAGCCCCAGCTACTTAGAGAGGCTCTCAGCAACTTAGTGAGACCTGTTTCCAAATAAAATAGAAAATAGGTCTAGGAGTATAGCCCAGAAGTAGAAAGCCCCTGGGTTCCACTCCCAGTACCACAAAAAAAGAAAAAAAAAAAAAAAAGAAAGAAAAAAGAAAGAAAGAATCAAGCCTGACGTGGTGGCACACACTTGCAATCCCAGCATTTGGGAGGCTGAGACAGGAGGATCACAGTTCTCTCAGGCAGCCTCAGCTACGTAGCAAGGTCCTTTGCAAATCAGTGACGCACTGTTTCAAAATAAAGACTAAAAATTAGGGCTGGGGGTATAGCTTAGAGGTAGAACACCCCTGGGTTCCATCCCCAGTACTGAAAAAAAAAAAATAGGGCTGAGAGTATAGCTCAGAGGTAGAATGCTCCTGGGTTCCATCCTCAATACTGCAAAAAATTAAGTAAATAAATAAAGAATTAAAAATAGGGCTGGAGGTATAGCTCGGAGGTAGAAAGCCTCTGGGTTTAATCCCCAGTACCGCAAAAAAAAAGGGGGGGGGATAGAAACAGGCCTTCATGGAGGCCTACTGGGGGGCTCATGAGCAGCCCCTAATTCTGTGCCACTAACCTCGGCGTCAGAGATGGCGACGTGGTGGGACTCAATGGTGGGCCTTCGCCAGGCCCGGGAGGAGATGTGGTTGGCCGGCCCAGTGGCATAAGGCCCAGCCTGGGCCTCCAGGCTGCTACCCACTGGCCGCTCCTGCAGAGAGAACTTTCGAGCTGAGAGGCCAGGCCGGGCTGAGGGGGTTCTGGAAGCACTGCTAGGGACCACAGAGGCGGCTCTGACCCGGGGCGGAGGATCTACCCCATTCCTGGCAGGCTCCGAGCCTCCATCTGCCTCTTCTAAGTGGGCCATGTCGATGGCTGCTACCCGTTCAACCAGCTCTGCCCGAGGGTCCTGGCCACAGACAGCTGGGCCGCCCTCCATGGCCTTGGTGGCAGGGTTCCTCTGCGAAGCCTTGTTGGGAACCTGAGAGAGGACACAGGAGGCGTCACTGGGTCAGGACGGCCGCAGAGAGGCAGCAGAATCTGGTAGCGCCAGCCTGAGGGTCCCACAGTCACGCCTTTTCCCTGGCTGTTCTCTCTGCCCAAGTCACCAGCACCAAAATTCAGGTCTGTTCCTACTGAGAGAATTCCAGAACCTCGTGTGGCTGTGCTGTACGCCAGCCCCTAAACCTGTGTCCCCACCTGTAAACAGGCACTGTCATTTCACCAGGGAAGCACAGTGAATCTGCTACTCCAGAGTCAGGACAGACAGACCCAGGGAAAATGCCGGGAGGCCCAGCAATACTAGGACAGAAGCCACAAGCACAGCCAGCTCGGCCCGCACCGCCGGGCTGCCCAGTGACTCAGCAGTCCCACCCTTGAAGGCAGAGCATCCCAACACTGGATCTGCAGGCTGGCTTGGCCACTGGTAATGCAGAGGCGAGACTAGCTGCTCTCTTCCCTGCCCCACCCCAGCAAGAAAGTACAAGGCCAGCTAAGGGAGGAGGCTGCCATTTTGGTCTTGCTGCCAAGCAAGACTTTATTGCACTAAGAGGTCAGTCCAAGCCAAGTACTGTAATCCCAGTACTTGGAAGGCTAAGATAGAAGGATTGCTTGGCAATTTAGTGAGACTCTCAGCAACCTATTGAGACCCTGTTTCAAAATAAAAAAAAAATAAATAAAAGGACTGGGGATGTAGCTCAGAGGCATAAAATGAATGCTTCTGGGTTCAATTCTCAATCTCTTTCTCTCTCTCTCTCTCACACACACACACACACACACACACACAATCAGTCCTTCCAGTTTGCTCACCTGGCTAAAACATTTGCCACATCTTTTCTGGCTGAAATGCTCCCCAAGTCTGGCCTCACAACTGCCCTGCCCTGCTGCTGACTGAGCCCAGCACAAGCTGGCGGCCCCAGCTCCAGCCCCACCCCTTCCAGCCAGGATCCTGGCCTACACCCTGCCCCCAGGCTGTACCCTAGCAGGCCAGAGCCCTGCTCTTCCCTGGGTTGGAAGTAGCATCTTCTCAAGGAAGGAAGGGAGTCCTGTCAGTTGGTAACTTCCTCTGTGCCTGCACAGTGAGTTGGAGTATGACTCCTGTTTCACCCTCCTTGCTTTGACAGATAAGGGGGATGAGCAGCTGGAGTGCACTGGCCATGGCGGAGCCTGGGCTGGGCTCCTACAGGTTCCCAGGCAAGTACCTTCCCCACCCTGAGCCCCAGCCTCCCCATCTATACAGACACTATCCCTCCCCAGACCTCCTAGGCTCACAGCATGGCTTGGGGCTTTAATGGGAGTAAGGTCATGGTTCAGACCCTCTGCCTGTCAGAATGTTGAATGAATGGAAACCTGGAGGTCACAGAGCTGATGCTAACATGCAGAAAGGGAGAGGAAGGAGATCCAGTAAAAGACATAGAAACAGGACCTAGAGGAGTGAGAGGGTGGGGGTATAAGGCTGGAGCACCAGGGAGACCTTCCTGGAGGAGGTAAGGGGGCAGCCAGAAAGGAGGTGGCAAGACTGCTCCTGCCAGCTTCCCCCACCAGGGGCTGAGGGCTCTTCTGCCTAGTCTCCTAGAGATGGCTGTGGGCTTCAGTGTGGCTCAATAAGTACTTTTTGCATGACTGCCCGCGCAGTGATCATCACAGCGCTGTTCCCATTACACAGATGGGAAAGCAGCGTAACTAGCCTCAGGCTCCAGGACACATACAGGGATGGGGTTGCAGAGTCAGCTCTGCAGCTCTGCCCTCTCGTCCCAGGCAGTGGCCAAGGGACTGAGAGGCACCAGGGCCAGAAGCCACAGGCTCCCCATGCCCATACAATTTGCATATGATTTCCCTGAGGTAGCTGTTCCCCCAAGAGGCCACCCTGCTTTAGCTCCCTTTGCCCTTTTTTGGGGGTGGGGGGTGCTGTCATGAAGCAAAGGTGGGAGGGGTTCAGTTCTCCCTCCCAGGGCAGGGGGCGGGGCTGTGAGGTACAAAGAAGTGGACACCCTTTGGGGATTCAGAACAAAGCCAGCTGGGAAGGAAGCTTCTTAGAAGTGAGTTGTGATTGCCTGGGACAAGTTGAGCCCAGATGGATGCGCTGGCGGCAGCGGGGAGGTGACTGTGAGGGCTGACGTCAGGCCCTGTATCCATCCCTCCTCCCTCCCCACCGCCTGGATCAAATTCAGGTGACTAAGCTTGTCATTTAGTGGGAGGCAGCCGGGGAGGCCCGAGGTTCCTGCCGCGTGTCCGGGAGACAGGGCTTGGCACCCAAGGCTGAGCATGTGTCCAAGCGAGAGAGAATGCTGGAGCCGAGCTGTGTGCTGAGCACGCTGTGTGTCTGTGTGTGTTGCAGATCCACACCTTAAGCACATGTGTGTGGAGACTGAATGCTCTCGATGTGGTCTACGTGCACACACGAGTGAGCCTGCGTACCTTGAGGTCCACATGAACACATGCCCCAGGATTGGGGCTGGGGGCCTGCACCCCTGGGGGTCTCTGGGATCCCCACTACAGAAGGTTAAGTCTGAACTTCACACATGGGTCACCAGTCCTACTGGCCTGGCCTGTGTCCCAGGTGGAGCCCAGCCTTCCCTAGGGGCTCATCCAGGGGGTCTCTCAAAGCCCTGCCCAAGCTGAGTCCACAGTGGACACCTTTGCAGAAACTGAGAGGCCACATGGGCAAACAGGAAACTGGACAGGCAGGCAGGAAGCCAGGCCCGGCAATGAGTCCTGTCAGTACAGGGGCCTCCTAGGGGCTGGCCTGGCACCATGCCCAAGGGTGGTCAGACATAGGCCCGCCCTCACTGGACAGAGCTCTGACCCTGTCCTCCCAGGCTTAAACAAGTCACCAGGCTTCTGGGAGCCTGTTTCTTCACATATGAATCAAACACATGGCCAGCATCCTGTCTGCTCCCAGAGAGACAAGAAAGAAAGTCAGTGAAGTTGTGGACACTGAAGCAGTTTGTGACTGATATAAGGTTGACATCTCCACTTCTAGAAGCCCTGGTATGCAAACTGAAAACCAGCACCCCCACACACACCAGGCTTCTTCCGCTAGGCTGCCCCCACAAACATCCACCACTCCCAAGTAGGCAAGCTCGTCAGAACATGCCCCATCCAGGTACGTCCCTCAACGGAGCCCCAGAGCAGACAGACCCTGCCATCATTCATGCGGGCTCAAGCAGCCTGTCCGAGCTAATTTCATTCTGAGTTCTGCAAATGCAAGATGCTGCGAACCCCAATGCCAGGCTGAGGCAGGGGACTAGCTACCAAACAGGCCAAGAATGAGCGACCCTGACCAGCAAGGCCTGGCTGTAAAGGAAAGCTGCAGAGGGCTGGTGGCCACCCTGGCAAAACCCACTGTCTGCCCACTATGACTCTGTTTATGCTCCTGACAAGGGTCTGATGGCCCCCATGATGGTCTCCACATAATCTTCTGCCCCCGCCCCCGCTTGGGATGACTCAGTTCCCTGGAGGGAGGCCCAGAGTCTGATGCCAAGTCATGCTTGAGGACGCCTGCTGCAAGGACGCCCTTCTACCACCCCTGGGAGCTCCTGAGCCCCGACATAGTCTCTGAGTCTGCCTTGCCACAGCCACCCTGAGAGTGTCCCTGTAGCCCCAGGGCTCACCAAGGGAGGATGATGGTCCTCCACCCTCTCTCTACCACTTCCCTTCCAGTGCCTCCAGCTCACCCCTTTCCAACAAGCTGCCTCCTCCCCCTTCTGTTCCTGGGTAGCTAGGCTCCAACAGGGCCCCAAGTCAAAGCAGCATCCTCCCCCAAACCTGCTCTTCCTCCTCCATCTCCACTGCAGAGGTGGAAACGACAACCTCCCAGCTCTTATTGGCCCCAGGCCAGAAACCCAAGAGCCAGAGGATCCTCTCCCCCTTGTCATCCAGGCACCCCCACCTTACACCTACTCTCCACTCTGGCTGCTCGGAGCCTCTCAAACTGCAGACTCTGTTCTGCTGCCAGGCCTTTGTACAAGCTGTGCCTTCTGCCAGGAACACGCCTCCCTCTCCCTTGCAGCCTGAAGGACAACTCAGCTCTCTTCTCTTCTGAAGCCCTCTCTGATCTCACCACTGCCAGCTGCGTGAGATCACCAAGTTGAACCTCTTAAAAAGTCCAGGTTTTAGGGGAATAAAAGTTCAGATTCTGACTTCCACAGTCCTTTCCCTGCTTTGGCCACACGGGCCTCCCTGCCTCCAGGTTCATTATTCCCACTCCACCCCACTCCGTTCTCCACAACAGTTGCTAATGGGAGGATTTCTTCTTTCTTTCTTTTGTTTATTCATTCATTCTTTCTTTTTTTCAGTACTGGGGATTGAACCCAGGGAAGTCTACCTCTAAGCTACATCCCCAGCCCTATTTTTTCTTCTTTATTTTGAAACAAGGTCTCACCAAATTGTGGAGGGCCTCACTCAGCCTCCCAAATACTGGGATTACAAGTGTGCACCACCACGCCCAGCTAATAGGAGGATTTCTACCATGCAAACATGGCTATAGTTCTCCCAGACCTGGTCTTCCAGGAACTTGGAGTCTGTGAGGCAGGGAAGCAGGACACCTAGCCTCCGGTTGAAGAACAGCAAGAGACACGGGCTCCTGGGATGCAAATCCAGAGTTACTCATTTGTGCCATAAATACATGGAACACCTTCTATATGCCAGGCATGGTGCTGGGTACCAAGAGATGGTACAGCAAACCAAAATGACAAAAAAGTTACTGCTTTCACACAGTTTGATTTCTAATAGGGGCTGTCATAGGCACTGTGAAGAAAACCACAGCAGTAAAGAAGATCAAGAATAGGGGCCAAAACCGGGCGTGGTGGCACAGGCTTGTAATCCCAGCATTTGGGAGGTGGAGACAGGAGGATCACGGTTCGGGGACAGCCTCAGCTACTTAGTAAGGGCCCTTTCCAACTCAGTGAGACCCTGTTTCAAAATAAAGAATAAAAAATAGGGCAGGGGGTGTAGCTTGGAGGTCAAATGCCCCTGGGTTTCATCCCCAGACTTGCAAAAAGAAAAAAAGAAAAAAAAAAGAATAGGGGCCAAGCTGGGCGTGGTGGCACACACTTGTAATCCCAGCATTTGGGAGGCTGAGACAGGAGGATCTCAGTTCACAGCCAGCCTCAGCTACTTAGTGAGCCCCTCAGCAACTTAGTGAGACCTTGTTTCAAAACAAAGAATAAAAAATAGGGCTGGGGGTGTAGCTCGGAGGTAGAATGCCCCTGGGTTCCATCCCCAGTAGGGGAGGAGGAGGAGGAGGAGGAGGAGGAGGAGGAGGAGGAGGAGGAGGAGGAGGCCTTTCCAATGCAGGGTTAGGGAGGGAGCAGCATGGCGCCAGGGGAAGAGCATTTCAGGCAGAGGGGCAACAAGTGCCAAAGCCATCAGGTGGGATGGTGCTTGTTCTTTGGGACAAGGATGAGGTGGCTGGAGTGGAGGTACTGGATGACAGAAGGAGCTACATCTGGAGAGAAGGCCCAGTCCACTCTGCTAGTCTCAGGGATGGTTTTCTTGGAGGGTTCCTTTTTGACCACTGAGTAGGATTTCAGGAGGAAACGATGGACGTTAACACTGCGAGGGCTCTTTCCTGGTTGGAACTCAGGGCTTGGCTTGGGGGTAGTGCGAGGCTTTGTGGACAAACACCAGACCATCAGGGCAGAGGGCAGTCCGGCAGGAGAATGATTCAGTTGGATGAGGTTTAAAATGACTCTGGCTGCGGGGACTAGAGCGAAAACCTAAGAGCAGGCGGAGGGTCCCCACAGTGTTTTGCCTAGGATAGTCTGGCACGCAGTAGGTGCTTATCTGTACGTGCTGAATGAAGGCGCGGAGGAGGGTTGCGGGGAAGGCCAGTACCTGCTCCCTGGGATGCTCAAGGACAAAAGTTGTGTTCATGTTGCAGGCTCCTGAGCCCGCCCGCAGATGCTCATCCCCGGGCACCCACCACAGCACGGTCCTGGGACCTGTGGGCTGCGCCACAGCCCTCCTAGCACACTCCTGCGACGCCCGCAAGACGCACACGCCCACGTCCGCGTGACCGGTGCTCATCAGCCACTCCATCCTGAAAAGCTCCCCTCTCACACACACAGGCACACTCCCGCGTCCACGTGACACGCACACACCCGCCTCCAAACACCACACGGCTTCCCGCGCACGTGTGCGCTCTCCGAGCCACCACCCTGCGCCCGCGGGGCCCAGAGCCGCAGCGCCCGCCCCCCGCCGCCCCCGGCCAGGGAAAGGCTGCGCAGGAAAGCCGCACGCCGCATCCGTCCCATTCATCACCCCGCCCCCCGCTCCGGGAGGAAGACTCACCCCAGGGCCGTGGGAGGAGCGCGCCGCGGAGATTCACACGTGGGTGCACGCGTCGGGACCCACGCTGCATAGACGCCGTCTCCACCTAGAGCCTGGGCGGGGTGGACAGTGAGCCGGCTGTGGACGTAGTCCCGCGGACATCGCTGGGGAACGGACGCAGATGGCCCGGCGCCCGCCTAGATGCGCGCAGACCTGGCTGCCAGCTCAGACCCAAGCAGGATCGGGGAGACACTCCACAGACCCGGCCCGCAGATAGAGGCGGAGGATCCCTGCATGGACCGGGTCCTAGCTGCCCCCATGGACGCGGCCTCGCAGACCACCCTTCTCCCCAGCAAGCTTGCAGCGTTCCGACTGCAGCTCCCCGCCGCGGGTCCCGCCCGCGACCCTACCTCGGTGCCGGGCGACGGTCTCCACGGCCCCCGAGGAGGCCGGGCTCGCCCCCGCGGCGCGCGCCCCGCCCCGCCCGCCTGGCCCGGCCGGGATCGCCGAGCTCCGACCGCCGGCGCCGCCGCTCCAGACAGCGCTCCTTCCCCGCCCTCCGCCGCGCCCGGCCCATGCTCATTGGTCGGGCCGCGCGGCCCCCCAGCACGGTCCAATCAGAACCCGAGACTCCCGCCCCTTCTGGAGGGGAGGGGCCGCGGCGGGTGGTGGCTCCGGAGGGGCCCCGAGGCCCTGCCGAACCTTGACACGCCCCCTGTGCGCGCGAACAGGCTGTCTGGGATCCCCCGAAACCCCTCAGGCCGCGTCGCAGACCCCTTAGCTGGGGCCTGGAAAATACGGGTGCTTCCCCTGAAGCCTTAGTCTCCCCAATCCCGGCCTGTAGGCGCAAGAGCGCCCCCTCCCTCTGGGGTGAGGCTTGGAGCGTGCTAGGGAGGGGCGTGCGGAGCACAGACGAGGCCCGAGGCCGAGGCCGTCGCTGGGGAAGAAAGGCCTTGAATGCATCCTCAAGGGTTTAGCCTTGGGCTGAGTGGGCTGTAGGGAGGCCCGGAGGAGATTTAGCAAAGGCTGGGGTCCAGTGGGATCATGTATGGCGAAGGTCTCTTTGAGCAGATGGCAGAAAAAAACCTAGCTGGGGCCTAGGGAACAGAGAAAATCCCACAGGAAGAAGTGCCTAGCGGTGGTTGTCCTGGGGGCTCTGCCCCTCACCTCTCCCCTGGGGGGTTCACCACCCCGCTCAGTTCTTCTAAGTGCTATCGCCTGTCAACTCCCACCTGCCTCAAACAGAGCACCATATCACCCCCCAAATCCAGCCTCTCGTGTCCCTGTCTCAAACTGCACTCAAAGACCTGCAGGTCACTTGCAGCCTACCTATTTCCTGCCCCAACCAGTCTAGCACCAGGCCCTGCCATCCTGCCTCCTCAATAAATGCTCCTGGAATATATCCACCCCCTTCCCCTCCCTTGGCTCAGGCCACCACCACCATCTTGCACCCTACTGCTGCAGTAGCAACCTCCCTTGCCCCCCCCCTCCAGTCTCACTTCCCCCTGGCCTTTCTCCACCTGGCAGTTAGAGCAGTCTTTCAGAAGCACAAGTCCAACTAGTCAGCTTCAGCTTAGGAATCTTCCATGGCTCACCACTCCCTGAGAATAGGTCCAGTCAAGCCCTCCATAACCTCACTCCTAACCAGCTGCCTGCCTGACTCTGGCTTGTCCTTCTGGTTTAAGTTCAATGCTGCTTCTACCAGGAAACCTTTCAGTGACCTTCTCTATGCACGGCCTTTCCTAGGAACTTCCTTGTACCCAGCAACTGTTTATATGCCTGTTCCCCAACTGGACTAGGAGCTCCTAGAGGGCAGGGATTGCGCCTGATCCACCCAGCACAACATGACACATTCACGGTGCTCATTAATGTTTGTCGAATGAATAACATAGGATATGACAACTGGAAGGAGCTGAACATCTAAGGGGCTGGAGTTCAGGGAAGAGGGCTAGGCAAAAGGAACTTTTGTGCTTTCGTTTTGTTTTGAGATGCTGGGTACTGAGGCCCTTACTCATGCTAGGCAAGTGCTCCAACCCTGAGCTATACCTCTAGCCTTCAAAAGACAGTTTTGAGAGTTTCAGAAAAGACCCCAATTGTAAACAGAGCCATAGGGCCAAGGACAAAGTACTTGCTTGTAAGGGTTAAAGAATTCTGTACCAGGTAGAATCAGAATTCTGACCTAGGTAACAGAAATGCCACATCTAAGCCCCAGGAAGGCAGTCCTGGGCTGATGACTGCTCCACAGACCTCCCAGAAGTGGCTCCTCCTTGCCGGGCATGGTGGCGCACGCTTGTAATTCCCGTGCTTGGGAGGCTGAGACAGGAGGATCACACAGGTTCGAAGCCAGCTTCAGCTACTTAGTGTGGCTCTCAGCAATTTAGTGAGACCCTTTTTCCAAATAAAAATACAAAATAGGTCTGGAAGTATAGCCCACAGGTAGAAAGCCCATTGATTCTACCCCCAGTACTACCAAAAAAAAAAAAAAAGAAGTGGCTCTTCCACTCATCGCTCCAGCCCTCTGGGTGTGGCCCCTGTGCTCAAAGTTTAGAGCCGGGCTAGACCTCCAGCCGTCATGGATGCAATGCAGGTAGTGGGATGAAAAAGAGGGTAAGGGATCTGCGCCAATGCTCTTTTAAGGAAAGGCTCCCAGGTGTCACAGGGCACTTGCCCTTAGCTTGAACTTAGTTGTATGACCAACCAGACCCAGTTGCAAGAGGCAGAACAGGAAATGTAACTTACATCCTAGCAACCACATGTCCAACCAAGAAGCAAGGGTTGTATCCCCAGAAGGAAAAGAGACACCTGGGGCCAGCTGGGTGGGATTAAGGAGAATAGCCCTGTGTGGCATGCTCGGTGCAGGACATATTTGCACATATCTTACCCAGCCCTACAGAGGCTGTCATTATCCCTGACTCACAGAGGGGACTGGAGCATTAAGCAACCTTCTCAACCACACAGTGAGCTGTGACAGACCTGCAATTGACGCCCTACTGTCCTGCATGCCAGGCCCGCAGGGAGATCAGGAGAGGGCGGATCGAGGAGTTGAGGGAAGGAACCTCTGAACAAGGAGGGCTTGAGCCACGTGTCAGATGCTGATGAGCCAGTCCCCACTTTGTTTTGCCAGCAAGGACGCTGCTGGTGACCTTGGCAAGGGTACCTAGAAGTGGTGGTGGTAGAAGCCAGTTGCAAAGGAAAGTAAACTGGTCTTTCTGGGAGGTGGCAATGAGGGAGTGTGGGCCTGGGGGAGGGCTGCGGCCCTTGCTGGAGCTCTCTGGCTGGGTGGAGAGAAGAGGACTTTTCTGCTCTTGCAGGAGGGAAGGGGACAGGCAGGGCTGAAAGGAAGACTGAGAGGAGGTCCTGTATTGTAAAATCGGAGCCAGGTATGGTGGCACACACCTGCAATACCAATACTTAAGACTGAGACAGGAGGACTGCAGGGTTTGAAACAATCTCAGCAACTTAGCAAGACCCTTAGCAACTTAATGAGACCCTATTTTCAAATAAAAATAAAATAGGGGTGAAAGTGTAGCTCCAAGGTGGAAAGCCTCCTGGGTTCAATTTCAAGTACCACAAAATTAAATGAATGGATAAATAAATAAATATGAGCCACAGTTATTGGTTGAGGAGGAGGCAGCAGACGGTCAAGTGTACAATCTGGTAGCCACTAACTACATATGACTTTCTTTCTTTCTTCTTTCTTTCTTTCTTTCTTTCTTTCTTTCTTTCTTTCTTTCTTTCTTTCTTTCTTTCTGCTCTACTGAAGATCAAACCCAGGGGGCACTGAGCTCTAACCTCAACCTTTTTTTTTTTTTGCAGTACTAGAGATGGACCCAGGGAACTCTATCTCTGGGCTCACCCCAGACCTTTCTTTCTTTTTTTTTTTTTTTTTTTTTTTTTTTTTTTGCAGGTCTGGGGATGGAACCCAGGGACAGTCGGCCTCCCAGCTACACCCCCTGCCCTATTTTCTATTCTTTATTTTGAAACAGAGTCTCACTAAGTTGAGGAAGGCCTCACTAAGTAGCTGAGGCTGTCCACAAACCGCGATCCTCTGGTCTCAGCCTCCTGAATGCTGGGATTATAAGCATGCACCATCACGCCCAGCCAGATCTATTTTTTTTATATATTTTATTTGAAAACGGGGTCCCAGGTCAGGTGTGGTGGCACACGCTTGTATTCCCAGCATTCAAGAGGCAGAGACCGGAGTATCACGGTTTGCAGACAGCCTCAGCTACTTAGCAAGGCCCTTGGAATCTCAGTGAGACCCTGTTTCAAAAAAAAAAGAGAGCCGGGCATGGTGGCACACGCTTGTAATCCCCGCGCTTGGGAGGCTGAGACAGGAGGATTGCGCAGGTTCGAAGCCAGCCTCAGCTACTCAGTGAGGCTCTCAGCAACTTAGTGAGACCCTGTTTCCAAATAAAATATAAAATGGGTCTGGGAGTATAGCCCGGAGGTAGAAAGCCTCTGGGTTCTACCCCCAGTACCACCAAAATAAAAATAAAAATAAAAACACTATAAAATAGGACCGAGGGTGTAGCTTGGAGGTAGAATGCCCCTGGGTTCCACCCCCTGTACAGAAGAAAGAAGAAGAAGAAGAAAAAGAAGAAGAAGAAGGAGGAGGAGGAGGAGGAGGAGGAGGAGGAGGAGGAGAGAAAGAAAGAAGGAAAGAAAGAAAGAAAGAAAGAAAGAAAGAAAGAAAGAAAGAAAGAAAGAAAACAGGGTCTCACTAAGTAGCTGAGGCTGGCTCTGAACCTGTGCGATCCTCCTGTCTCAGCCTCCCAAGTACTAGGATTACAATCATGTGCCACCATGCCCAACTTCATTTTTTTTTTTTCGGTACTGGGGATGGAACCCCAGTGCATTCTACCTCCAAGCCCAAGCTACACCTTTTTTATTCTCTTTATATTGAAACAGGGTCTCACTATGTTGCAGAGGGCCTCACTAAGTAGTAGCGGAGGCTGTCTCCAAACCACCATCCTTCTGTCTCAGCCTCCCAAATGCTGGGATTACAAGCATGCTCCACCATGCCTGGCTTCCAACATCATTTTTAATTTTGAGACAGAATCTCACAAAGTGGCCCAGGCTGGCCTCAAACCTGAGACCCTCCTATCTCAGCCTCTCAAGTACTGAGATTATAGGTGCATGCCATCACATCTGGCCACATAGAGCTATTTAAATGAAGGCCAGAGCTGGGTGTAATTCTGGGTCTTGGGAGGTTGAGACAGGAAGATCACAGGTTCAATGCCAGCCTCAGCAACCTAGCAAGACCCTGTTCAAAACAAAACAAAACAAACTTTTTTTAGGGACTGGGGGTATAGCTCAGAGGTAGAATGCCTCTAGGTTCAATCCCCAGTACCACACACACACACGGACACACACACACACACACACACACACACACACATAAATAAATATAGTAAACCGAGTGTGATGGCACACACTTCTAATCCCAGTACTTAGGAGACTGAGACAGGAGGATCATAGGTTTGAGAACAGCCTCTGTAATGATACTCTCAGCAATCTAGTGAGAGTGTTTCAAACTAAAAGATAAAAATAGGGCTGGGTGTGTGACTCAGAGGTAGAACTCTTGTAAGTTCAATTCCCAGTACTCAAAAAAAAAAAAAAAAACTGAAACAGAAAAATAAATGAAGTAAAAGTAAGTATAGTAAAAGTTGTTCCACATTCACATTGGACACATTTAAGTTTTTGTTGCAGGCAAGACCCTCGTCCCTCCTTGGGACGCCCTCAGATCCCACTCCTAGGAGGCAGTGCCCTCCTCACCCCGTTGCATGAGGTCACTCCCGGGCTCCTGAACTTGGCCCAGTGCCAGTCCTCATTGCCTTGGGAGGACTGGGAAGAGCACCAGTGTCCAGGGCTCTGCCAGGACAATGTCCACGGACAGGCACAAACAGCCCAGGACTGATCCTGCTGGCCCAGATCACTACCTACATCAGCAGACCCAGAGAGCCTCGCGATTGCTCAGCCTTGAACTTCACAGATGGCCACGCTGAGTTTCAGAGAGGCCTGGGAAGAAGGCAAAGAAGGCACACATGATGGGAAGAAGGCAAAGAAGGCACACAGGTAGTCTCACTCCTTTTATTGTACGCCACCCCTCCCTTTCCCCAGACCTTGGGTCCTGACAGAGCCAGGCAGGAGCTGGGCTGGGGCTCAGGCAAAAAGCCTAGATTGGGCACAGGCTCCCATGCCAGCCTGGGGCAGCTGAGTAAGAGTCCGGGGCCAGAAGGACTGGCCTGGCCTGGCCCACTGGGGAAGAAGCATCTCCCCATGATGGTGACCTAGCATGGACTTGGGGATGTAGGTGTCAGGGATTGTGTTTGTGGGGCCCGTGGAGTTCAAATGCATGGTGAAGATAGTGGGCTGTGTGGGTAGGTGGGCATGCATGCGGTGTGGTGCATGGGTCACCAAGTGGCATGTGAACACACTATATACTTGCTGAGAGTGTTTGGGACCCTGCTCAGTGCCCACACCCTCTGGGTGGGCCAGACCCCGGATAAGTCTGACACCTGATCAGGAGCTCAGAGTCAGAAAGTTCTAGGACAGCAGGGGGGTTTTGGTGTTTTTTATTTTTGTTTGCTTTTTAGGTACTGGGGATTGAGCCCAAGGGCACACCCCAACCCCATTTTATTTTGAAACAGGGTCTCGTTAAGTTACTGAGGGCCTTGCTATGTTGCTGAGGCTGGCCTCAAACCTGCAACCCTCCTCTCTCAGCCTTCCTTGTACTGTGGTTACAGGCATGCCCCACCACGCCCAGCTAAGACAGCAGTTCTTAAACCTCAAACGGCCTAGATGGTTGCCATCTGTGCAGATTATGTGGCCAGCCTGGAAGCTTTCAGCTGAGGGGTGGGCCCAGGCACCTGCTCCCCAGGAAAATATGAAGCTGGGTGGAAAAGGGGCTGAAGCAGATCTGCCCCACAGAACTTTCTTCCATGACAAAACGTTCTGTGCTGTCCAACATGGCAGCCAGTGGCTACATGTATCTTACTGAATAGTCGAAATGTGGCTAGTTCCACTGAGGAATTTTTCATTTTATTCCATTCATTCATTTAATTTTTTGTGTGTGTGTGGTACTGCAGATGGAACCTGGGGGCATTGTACCTCCGAACTATACTCCCAGCCCTATTTTTTTATTCTTTAATTTGAAACAGGGTCTCAATGAGTTGCTAAGGGCCTCACTAAGTAACTGAGGCTGTCTGTGAACCAAGATCCTCCCTCCAGTCTCAGCGTCTGGAATGCTGGGATCACAAGCTTCCAGCTCATTCATTTAAATTTAAATAGTCACCTGTGGCTAATGGCAGCCCTGATGGAGAGCACAGATCTAGAGAAACTGAGCCAACAAGATGGATAATGAAGGGTGCAGGAGGTAAACACAAAGCCAGGGTGCCCATGTGCGCTGGGCCCTGCCCATCCCAGCTTTCTGTGACAGGAGCAGCTGAGACTGCGGCAGGGCTGTCTGGACATGGTATGGAGTTGGGGCCCTAAATTGCACATGTCTTTCTTAGTGTTTGCCCTGAGCCTTTGTGGACAAAAGTGTGTTCACTTGGCAGGACACGCTCTAAGGAGACCCCTTCACCCTGGCTGGCACCCACCAGGGCCCCAGCCTGAGCCCTCATGCTGCAACCAATCTGGAGTCGGGGCTGAGGGTCAGGAGGTCTTCATGTTCTCCTGCAGGCCCAGGGTGGAGCTGGTGGCCGCGGGGTCACGCTCACCCTGTGTATGGATTGAGGAGACGCGAGTCAGCCCTGGGGAAGCCGCTGACCCTCCCCCAGAGACAAAGGGGCCCAAGGTCTTCAGGGACTTCTCTCACCTCGCCTGGCCCCATGTCCTCGGCATACTTGAACTTCTTCTGCTTGTAGTAGTGCCTCTTGGGCAGGATGTGGAGCAGCAGCAGGTCACAGAGAACAGTGGCCTGGGGCAGGCAGGGGCAGATGGAGCACAGCAAGCTGGGGGCAGGTCAGAACCTTCCAGACCCCATTGCCTTGCCTACTGACTGTGTGTGGCCCTGGCTGAGCCCCGAGCCTCTGGACCTCAGTTTCCGGGAAGGGGTGGTGAGGCTACAAGACTCTTAGGCCACCAGGACAATCCCATCCTGCCTCTCCAGCCTCAGCTTGAGCCTCAGTTTCCCTGGGTGTACTGTGGGTCTAGGGTGGTGAGGCAGACATCTGCAGCCTCTGTAGTAATGGGCAACTGCAGTCATGTTGTGGATAAGGTCTTGTTCCTGCTACTGAGAGATAGAAGATAAGAGACTGACCCCAGCACAGTGACCCGGCGACCCCGGCACTTACCACCCCGAAGATGCCAATCCCAGAGCCAATGGTGGTCATAGTGGGGATGATGTCAAACTTCCCAGCCTGGTGGCAGGGCCCAAGGGAGAGAAGGGTTAACAACCAGAAGGAGCCCAGCTGGAAAAGGCTAGGCTTGGGGTTTCTCTGGCCAGCCCTCTGTCCTCTGCTAGGAACGGTCCCCATGGCCTACTGCCCAGGGCTCTACTTTCCATGGGAAGTGAGCTTCTGGCCCGCAGGCCTGGGATTATTTTTGTTTTTGTTTTGTAGTGTTAGGGGTGGAATTCAAGGCCTGGAGAATGCTAGCAAGTACTCTACCGGTAAGCTCAGACCTGGATTTTTTGGTTGTTTGGTTTGATTTGGTGCTGGGGATTGATCCCAGAGGCATTTTACCTTCAAGCTACAACCCCAGCCCTTTCTATTTTTTGTTCTGAAACAGAGTCTCCCTAGAAAGCTGAGAGGCTCACTAAGTTACTGAGTTTGGTCTTGAACCTGAAATCCCCCTATATCAGCCTCTTGAGTACTAGGATTCCAGGTGTGTACCACCATACCCAGCTCAGATGTAGGTTTTGACCTTGACTCTGCCTCCCTGGTCTCAGGGAGAAGCCCAGTGACTGTAAACCCTCACCCTAGAAGTAGACCGGCTAGAGGGACCCCATCCCACCCAACCTCCTGTCATCCACAACTACAGACGCATAAAGGCAAGAGGAGGCCTCAGTGGCCATCACCCTCCCGCTAAGCACTCACCTTGCCATCCACCAGGATGTCAAAGCGAATCCCAAACACCTTGAAAAGGCGACGGCGGCTGGTCCCGTTCTCCACAAAGTGCCTGGCAAACCTTAGGGAAGGTCACAGGAGAGGGTGGCAGGGAACCCCCAACGCAGTACAGAGGGACACCGGAAGCCTCATTCCGGGAATGCCACAATGGACCCTTGTCCAAACCTCTGCTGCCAGCCACTTCCCCAGACAGTCCTGACCTGTGGACCTCAAGTCTCCAAGATCTCCTCTCCTCCCTGCTGGCTTCCTGCTTGGCCATCTGCACAGGACAGGACTCTCTGCTCCCCCTGGAGACGCATGCGCAGCCAGCAGGGCCCCGAGGGAGGGTGCACCGGTGGAGAAAACTGGCAGGTACCTGAAGTTGAAGCCTTGTGACAGATTCTTCTCCCCATACAGTCCATGGAACTCGTAGATGGGCTTACAGTGCCGTACATGCCAGTCCAGGTCACAGTTCCAGTCAATGGTGATGCCCACCACCCCGCCCTGCCAGAGACACGGGTATGTAAGATCTAGGGTTTCAGGACTCTCAAAGAGGAAAGACTTTTTATTTTGTGGTATTGGGGATTGAGCCCAGGGGCATTCTACCTCTGAGCTACCCTCCCTTTATTTTTTATTTTGAAGCAGGGTCTCATTAAGTTGCTGAGGTTAGTCTCAAACCTGTGATCCTCCTGTCTCAGCCTGCCAAGTACTGGGATTACAGGTGTGGGCTGCCAAGCCTGGCCATTCATTATTATTATGTGAAAAAATACACTGAGATACTGCTTTGGAGTAGAAGTTCTGCCAACCTCTCTAGCCTTACCCCTCCCATCCTCCACATTCTGTCCTCTGGCTTTCTTTTCCTTTTTCTTCTCTTCTCCTCCTCCTCCTCCTCCTCCTCCTCCTCCTCCTCCTCCTCCTCCTCCTCCTCCTTCTCCTCCTCCTCCTCCTCTTCCTCCTCCTCCTCCTCCTCTTCTTCTTCTTCTTCTTCTTCTTCTTCTTCTTCTTCTTCTTCTTCTTCTCTCTCTCTCTCTCTCTCTCTCTCTCTCTCTCTCTGTGTGTGTGTGTGTGTGTGTGTGTGTGTGTGGTGCTGGGGATAGAACCCAGGGGCCTTCTGCCTTCGAGATATACCTCCAGACCTATTCTATATTCTGTTTGGGAACAGGGTCTCACTAAGTTGCTGAGAGCCTCACTCAGCTGCTGAGGCTGGCTTCAGAACCTGAGATTCTCCTGTCTCTGCCTCCCAAGCGCTGGGATTACCAGCTTGATTCACCACACCTGGCAACTTGCCCTCTGGTTTTCTAACCATTTCTACAATACACCAAGTTCTTCCTATGTCAGGCCTCTGCACATGCTATTTCTCCACTTTTCCACACATCCTAAGAAGGCTTCCCTCCCCACCACACCAATCTAAAATATGTCCCCGGAGCCAGGTGTGGTGGTGCACACCTAAAATCCCAGTACTTGGGAGGCTGAGAATCACAGGTTTGCAGGCAGTGTCGGCATCTTGGTGAGGCCCTCTGCATCTTAGTAAGATGCTATCTTACTAAGAGAAATAAAGAATAAAATAGGGCTGGGGGTATAGCTCTAAGGTAGAACGCTCTAGATTCAATCCCTAGTACCACAAAAATGAATGAATAAATAGATTAATTAATTAATTAATTAAAACATGTCCCTTGCTGGGCGTGGTGGCGCACGCTTGTAATCCCTGTGCTTGGGAGGCGGAGACAGGAGGATCGCGCTGGTTCGGAGCCAGCCTTGCTGGCTTAAGAGACCCTGTTTCCAAATAAAAAATATATAAAAAATAGGTCTGGATAGTGTAGCCCGGAGGTAGAAGGGTTTCCAGGAACCCCAGTACCACCAAAAAAAAAAAAAAAAGAATAAAAAATAGGGCTTAAGAGAGGCGTGGTGGTGCACACTTGCAATCCCAGCATTTGGGAGGCTGAGACAGGAGGATATGGGTTTGCCGACAGCCTCAGCTACTTAATGAGGCCCTCTGCAACTCAATGAGACCCTGTTCCAAAAATAAAGAATAAAAAATAGGGCTTGGGGTGTAGCTTAGAGGTAGAATGCCCCTAAATTCCATCCCCAGTACCACAAAAAAAAAAAAAAAGGAAAAGAAAAGAAAAAAGAATAAAAGTAAACTACTTGCAGGGTTAAGCAAGCTGGGGCCCACAGGCTGACCCTGGGCGTGCCCACTGTGAACATCACCCATGGGTGCTTCTGCCCCATAGCGGCTGCCCTGGTTAGCTGGCACAGAGGACATGCAGCCTACAAAGCTGAGAACAGTTATTTGGCTCTTGAAAGAAAAAGTTGGCTGACCTCTGCCGCAGACAAGTGTGTCATCAGTGGGGGTTTTTTGAGCATCACAGAGAAGGGACAGATTCCTACCCCCCGAACAGGCCACTGGGGGAGCAGCGGGGGCCGGACAAAGCAGCGCCCCATGCCAGGCAGTGAGGCACTGCCTCAGGTAGGAGAGCACGTGATCCCGGAGACACCCCAAGCCTGGAACTGTGTGTGGCTTCCCTTCACATTGCTGGCTAAGGGCCAGAGTCATGATTCAAACCCACTCTGCCAGGTTTGTATTTATTATGAGGGACTGCTCCTCCCAGAATTCCAAGGGACTGTAAGGCTCACGGGGTGTGTGTGTGTGTGTGTGTGTGTGTGTGTGTGTTGGTGCAGGGGATTGAACCCCAGGGACATTCTACCTCCAAGGTACACCTCCAGCCCTATTATATTTTTTATTTTGAAATAGGGTCTCCCTAGGTTAATGAGAGTCTCACTACTTGTTGAGGCTGTCCTCAAACCTGCAATACTGTCTCAGCCTCCCAGGTACTGGAATTACAGGAGTGTGCCACCATGCCCAGCAGGGCACAAGAATTTTTTATTTCAGTACTGGGCATGGAATCCAGGGATACTGTACCTCCAAACTACACCCACAGGCCTATTTTTTAGTCTTTTTTTAAAATTTTTTTGAAACAGAGTCTCACTGTGTTGCAACGGGCCTTGCTAAGTTGCTGAGGCTGTCCACAAACTACAATCTTCCAGTCCCCGCCTCCAGAATGCTAGGATTACAAGAGTGTGCCACCATACGTGGCTGGCACAAGAATTTTTTTTTTTTTTTTTTTGGTACTGGGGATGGAACCCAGGGGCTTTTCTACCTCCCAGCTATACTCCCAGACCTATTTTATACATTATTTGGAAACAGGGTCTCACTAAGTTGCTGAAAGCCTCACTCAGTAGCTGAGGCTGGCTTCGAACCTGTGCAATCCTTCTGTCTCAGCCTCCCAAAAGCTGGGATTACAAGCATGTACCACCACACCCGGCTTGGCACAAGAATTTTTAAGGACATGTTATAAGATTTGAGCTGCCTTCTGAGAGAGAGAGAGAGAGAGAGAGAGAGAGAGTGTGTGTGTGTGTGTGTGTGTGTGTGTGTGTATGTGTGTGTGTTACTACTGTCACTGGAGACTGAACCCAGAGGTATTCCTACCTCTGAGCTATACCCCATCCCATTTTATTTATTTATCTATTTATTTATTTTTTGCAGTACTGATAATGGAACCTAGGGGCATTCAACCTCCGAGCTACACTCCCAGTCCTATTTTTTTAGTCTTTTTTTTTAATTTTTGAAACAGGGTCTCACTGAGTTGCAAAAGGCCTCGCTAAGTAGCTGAGGCTGTCTGAGAACTGTGATCCTCCAGTCTCCACCTCCCAAATGCTGGCCATTTTATTTCTTGTTTCAAAACTGGGTCTTCAGCCAGGTGTGATGGTACACACTTATAATCCCAGCATTTGGGAGGCTGAGCAAGGAGGACCAAAGGTTCAAGAACAGCCTCAGCAAGTAGTAAGACTTTCATCAACCTAGGGACACCCTGTTTCAAAATAAAAACAGAATAGGGCTAGGGTGTATCTCAGAGGTACAATGCCCCTGGGTTCAATCCCAACAAAAAACAACCCCAACATCTCACTACGTTGCTAAGGCTGGCTTTGAACCTGCTATCCTGTCTCCAGGCTCCAAAGTACTGAGATTACAACCATGAGCCACCCTGTCCAATTTACCTAATATTTAAAAAATAGGTCACTGGTGCTGGGTGTAGCTCAGTGGTAGAGCACTTGCCTAGCATGTGCCAGGCCCTGGGTTCAATCCACAGAACCATAATAAAGTAAAATAAAAATTAGCAAGACATTGGCAAACATCCGGGTGACGCTGTCTGCCCACATCCATTCATTCTGGGCACCTAGTTGAGGTCCTGCTGAAAACAACTGACTCTTGGGGGGCCCTAGAATTAGGGACAGGTTCATAGATATACTTGGCCTGTACCAGGGAACTTAGGAGGATAAAGTGGCCCTGAAAAGCCTTGCCTAGGCCCCCAACTCCCGCCAGCCCCACCCTCTACCTGGTCCTCTACCCCAGCCTGCCAGCCCTGCCCTCTGCCTGCCCCCCACCCCCATACCTTCTCAGCCAGGCGGCTGAAATCCTGGCCAGACTCTCTCACGATGTAGCCAAGGTTGAAGACAGGGCAGAGCGGATGCGAGGCCTTGTGGTAGAGGCAGCTCTTCAAGTAGCTGGCGTTCACCTCCTCCACCAGGTTGCGCCTGTGTGGCCAGAGGCATTGGTAGCAGCCATGTGCCAACCAGGAGGGTGGTCACCACTCTGCTGACCCCTGGCAGTTCCAGAATGTCCCTTGGGTAAGCCACGAAGGGGCCCAGGCCAGGCTTCTGCCTCCTCCAAAGGGAAAGAGCGTGTGGAGGATCCACGCCCTGGGAAACTGCCTGTGGGTTTTCACAAACCTGTTGACCTTGAAGCGGGGAAAACTAATGCTGTTCTTGATGAAGAGAGTGAAGTTCTCGGCCTCCCGGAGAAGGGCGGGGCTGGAGGAGACGCACTCATTAGCTGCCAAGGGGCCCAGGATGTCCTCCAGTGCCTCATGGGGACAGATCTTTGGGACAAGGGCATCTGCATCTAAAAGATCTGTTCCCACTTTGTCTGATCACACCTGTGTGGCCCAGGCCAAAGGATCCCCTGGGCCGTGGTCAAGAGGCCTTTGAGTCCGTGAGGGGCTCCAAGTGCACCCCCTGTCCTCCCCGCTCTGTGCAGAGCCCCAGCTCTTGGGAATGACGGGGCACTAGTTACCTGGGCACGGTGTCATCCACCTCCACAGGGCACCAGCCAAAAATCTCACAGGTCTGCACAGTGCTGTTGAAGGCCACACACTTGCCCGTGCGGATGCCTGGAGTCAGGGAGCAGCCCCTGGGTGCCCACCCCAAGCTGGGGGCACAGAGGAAGTCCCCAGGCCCCTCCAGTGGGAGCCCCCAGTGATGGGGCACCCACAAGAAAAGCAGAAATCTTTCAGGGTCACCAAGCCAGGGTGGAAGAAGGAGCAGGAGGAGGACAGGCTGGCAGGATGGGTGGGAGGAGGGTCACACGCCCAGGAAAGTCTGAGGGCTCGGGCCTGGAGAGGCCCCGCGAAATGCTAGGAGCAGGCTGCCCTTACCTTGGGCTTTCCTCTCTGCCTTCCCAGGGGTACAGCCACTGTCATCCTTGCATGTGCCCCCCTCTGGGTGCTGCAAGAGGAGAGAGCTGCTGGTCCCAGGTCCCTTGGGTACAGTCCTAAGAAGAGCCCCTCCTACCCCCAGGACCTACAGAAGGTGTGGGGTACCTTTGGGTGCCCCCTGCTCACAGTCTCCTTTCCCCGAGTCTCGACCCTCTGGGTTCACGCCCAGCTACCCATTGCTGGTGTGAGCTGGCGGGGGTGGGGGGGGAATCTGAAGAGCGGCAGGTGCTGGGACTCAGCGCCCTGCCCAGCCTAGGAGGGAGGCCCGGCCTGCCAAGGCTTGGTTACTCTGTGAATCTACCCCTGACGCTCCACCCCTGGGCCCCTGCGGGGGCCTGTCCCACCTCACCTCCAGTGCCCAGGGGACAGCCCTTCCATGCTGTCTTCCCCTATGGGCCCAATAAGGGAGAGAAATCCTCACCTCTGCACAGTAGTCTTGAGCCTGCTGGGGGGTCACGATGAAATTAGTCATGACCACAAAGGAGCTGTCCCCCTGGAAGTGAGGGGCAAGATCACAACATGTCACAGTGGGGTGATAGTACCTTGGCAGGTACTATCACACCTAGGGGAACTGAGGCCCATAGATTGCAACGATCTGGAGTGTCCTACAGGAGGTAGGACAGAGCCCCACTGGGCCCTGAGCCAGGTCCTGAGGGTTGGAGGTCACCCCAAACCAGCTCACCTGTGATGGAAAGACATAGTCAGCCACGTCCCAGACCTGGGGGCCGAGGGCCTGCAGCCGGGTCACAGCCAGGCCCTTGAGCTTCACAGACACGCTGCTGATGAGGCCACTGGAGGTCTGGTAGCCCTTTTCATAGAGAAACACCCACCTGTGGAGGATGGGGACACAGGGGAGTTACAGTTCTGGGCTAGAGCTGGGCAGGGCATTTGGGAATGACCCCTGGTTGTGGGGGCCTCTGTCCTTACTGAACCCCTCTTGGACTTTTATTTACCTTCCCCAGATTCTTCTCTCAGCAATTTTCTGCTTTGAAGCTCCTGAGTATTGAGCAGGACAGCCTCTCCTGCCCCCTGCTGGCCTATGCCTAAGGTTTCACCACTTTTTTTTTTCCTTTTTTTCTTAGTGGTACTGGGGATTTAACCTATGGGTGTTCTACCTCTGAGCTACACCTCCAGCCTTTTATTTTACTTTATTGTTTTATTTTATTTTATTTTTGCAGTACTGCGGATGGAACCCAGGGGCCTTCTACCTCTGAGTTACACCCCCAGCCCTATTTTTGTTCTTTATTTTGAAACAAGGTCTCACTAAGTTGCAGAGGGCTTCACTTAGTAGCTGAGGCTGGCTGCGAACCGCGATCCTCCTGTCTCAGCCTCCCAAATGCTGGGGTTACAAGTGTGTGCCACCACACCCAACTCCTCCATCCCTTTAAAAACATTTTTTTTTAATTTTTGAAATAAAGCCGGGCTTGGTGGCGCACGCTTGTAATCCCAGCATTCGGGAGGCTGAGACCGGAGGATCGCAGTTCGCAGACAGCCTCAGCGACTTAGTGAGTCCCTCTGCAATTCAGTGAGACCCGGTCTCAAAATAAAGAATAAAAAATTGGGCAGGGGGTGTAGCTCGGAGGTCGAATGCCTTTGGGTTCCATCCCCAGACCCGCAAAAAAAAAAAAAAAAAAAAAAAAAAATTGAAATAGAGTCTCTCTAAATTATTGAGGGCCTTACTAAGTTGCTGAGGCTGGCCTCAAACCTCCAATCTACCTGTCTCAGCCTCCCAAAAACTGGGATTACAGGTGTGTACCATCACTCCCCGCTCCATTGTCTTTTTTGCTCTGAGAACACTAGTCCCAGGAAAGAGGCCTACTGAACATCTCCTCCAAATCCTTTTCCAAGAGCAGGGTTTGTGGGGGCCTGAAGGTCCCCTCCTTCCCAGAATGTTCCTTCTTTTCTGAGCTCCTCCCCAGAAAAATGCTCAGCTCGATGACTCTGGGTCTGGCTATTGGCATCCAACAGTCTGGATTTGAACCCATGCTCCACTCCTCACTGGCTGTGGGCCATGCACACCCTTTCTCTTCTCTAGAATGGGAATGATACTAGTGCTTGTTTGTGTTACATAAGTTAGCATATGAAAAACAGAGTGGGGACTGGCAGGAGCCGGGGCTGCATAGACACTCGCTGTTATTATTATTGTTATTGTGAGGTCTGGGGGCTGGACCCAAGGGCATTCTACCTCTGAGCTACACACCCCAATTAAATTTTTTTTTTGTTTTGTTCTGAAACGGGGTCTTGCTAGGTTGCTGCAAGTTTCATTAAACTGCTGAGACTGGTCATAAACCTGTGATCCTCCTTTCTTAGTCCCAATCTCAACCATGCTGGGAGCCCCAGGAAGTGACAGGAAGGGAAATGGGGTAGGGCCTCTGAAGGCTTCTCAGGCACCCAGCCCCTGGCCTCCCCCTTTCAGGCTGGCTCAGGGAGAGGCCTCCTGATCTCTTGGGAAGTTCAGCCTTCCACTCCCAGCATTGAAAACTCCTGTCCCTTCTGATCCTCCACTTTTATTTTATTTTTTTAAAGAAGTGCATTTAAAAAAATTTTTTTTGGTGGTACTGGAGATGGAACCCAGGGGCTTTCTACCCCTGGTGGGCTACACCCCCAGACATATTTTTTAATATTTTATTTGGAAACAGGGTCTCACTAAGTAGCTGAGGCTGGCTTTGAACCTGCACAATCATCCTGTCTCAGCCTCCCAAGTGCTGGGATTACAAGTGTGCGTGCGCCACCATGCCCTATTTTATTTTATTTTAATATTTTTTTCTGTACTGGGGATGGAACCTGGGGCATTCTACCTCCAAGCTACACCCCCAGCCCTAATATTTTTATTCTTTATTTTGAAACAGGGTCTCACTGAATTGCAAAGAGCCTCACTAAGTATCTGAAGCTGTCCACAAACCTGGATCCTCCCGTCTCAGCATCCCAAATGCTGGGATTACAAGCATGTGCCACCACGCCCGGCTGGGTCCTCCACTTTTAGTCTGGGAGGCTGAGTAGGATTGACATCCCTCCCGGTCCCAGGGTGGGCACATGATCACTGCTTGCTAACCGGTGTCCCACTGGTGGGCAGCAGTGAGGGGTATGAGGATGGCGCATGCCCAGTGGTGGGGTGGTAGTATCAGCGATGAAGACAGGATTACTGCGAAAGAAACATCTAAGCAGGGTGGTAGCAAGACCAAAACTGTGGTTAGTTGTCTTTGCCACCTCAAATACAGAGCAAGCCTGAGAATAGAGCCAGCCTTGAGGAAGGCTACACCAGGAGATGGGTGGAGAAGGGCAGACTCCTGCAGCATGCTGAAAAATCTATTTCTGAACTTTTAAGTTGCATAAGCCAATAAATTAAGCTCTCCTTTATGTAAACCAGTTTTGGTTTGGGTTTCTGCTGATTATATCTGAGAGAATCATGGCTAACACTTTTCTCCAGGAAGGGTGGCCCTCTTTCTTTAGTACCTCCTTCTTTCTTTTGAAGGAGGTACCAGGGATTAAACCTCTATCCCTGGTACCTCCATCCCCCTTTTAAATTTTGAAACAGGGTCTTAAAACAAGGTCTAAGTTGCTGAGTCTCACTAAGTTGCAGAGGCTGACCTTGGATTTGCAATCCTCCTATCTCAGCCTCCCAAGTACTGGGATTCTAGGTGTGCACCGCCATGCCCAGCTAGAAGACATTCTTCCCATAGATTCAGGTTAAGTAAGTAATTGTGTGTGTGTGTGTGTGTGTGTGTGTGTGTGTGTGTGTTGCCCATTAAAGTGTGTAGGGACAATCCGTGAGTCTAACTGTAGGTAAATGAATGATGCCCCTCCTCTCCCCAAGCTCACTTAGACAGGCAGCAGAACTCAAGAACAAGTATTCCCCTAACTCGTGCCCCAGAGCTCAGGCCCAGTTACAAAATTCTTCAGGCCAAGCTGGGCATGGGGTGCACACCTGCAATCCCAGTGCTCAGGAGGCTGAGAGGGAGGATCACAGGTTCAAGGTCAGCTTTAGTAACCTAGGGAGACCCTGTTTCAAAATAAAAACCCCAAAGGGCTGGGGATGTAGCTCGAAGATAGAACACCCCTGCGTTCAATTTCTAGTACAAAAAACAAAACAAAACAAAAAAACTCCAGGCCTCTTAGTCCCAGGGTAGCTGCCATTCCTCCGGTGTGTGTGGGGGGGTGGGGGGTGGGGGGGTTGCTTGCGCCAGGCCTCAGGAAGGCAGCCCATCAAGGTCCTCTTCTCTCCTCGATGATCCCCACTCGTGGCCTGCACTGCGCCAAGGCCCAGCCTAAGCTGTCACTGCCGCCCCCTGCAGGTCTCCGCCCCAACAGGTGAGGCGTGACAAAGGCTCGCAGTTTTGTGCCATCAGGGAGGGGCGCCCCATCCACCCTGGGAAAGCCGCTGGCGCTGCACCCAAGCTCAGAGGAGCTGCTCCAGGGGAGGGGACACGGCCCCAAATTCCCAACCCGCCTGCTGCCTCCCCTCTTGGCACCCCGTCCTGACGTCCCAGAAGGCATTTCCCTTTTTTGCCCAATCCCAAATCTTCATACCATAGATGGGAAAATTGAGGCCTGGGGCAATGTCCCTCTCAAAAGCCAGAGGTCAAGCAGGGACCGGACCCCAGGCTCGAGGCTCTTGCCCAGGACTCTGGTCCCCTCCACCCAGCCGCACCAGCACCGGCACGTCTAGTCTCCCGGCCAGGAGCTCCCCTTCCCACAGGCTGTGAGTGGGACTTGTTTCGGGCTGGGGCTGTCCCTGGGGATGCCGGTCTTGGGGCCAAAGGAGAAAGTCAAATCTGGCATTAGCGACCTCGGCTCTGGACTAAGAGACAGACCATGGCCAGCCTGCCCTCCAAAGCCTGCCTTGACCTGGCCCTGTAGTGCCGCCCCAGGAAGGCCCCCAGGGAGGTCTGAAGTCAAACCCAGAGTCCCTCATCTTCCAGAAATAATCTTTCGCAGCTTCCCACCCTCCTGGGGCTCTGTGGGAGAGGAACCCTCCTGGGTTCAGGTACTAGTCCTGCTTCTTACTGTGTGGCTTCAGGTTAAAGGCTAAACTTCTCCGAGCCCGATTTTCTCTGTGAAACAAGGCACTACCTCAATGGTGCTATTCACTCGGTGTCTGTTCAGCAAGGCCAGGACTCAGCCCGGAGCTGGGCCCTCCGCAGACAAAGGCACATGTAGGCAGTTGCTGGAGGAGTTACTATGAGTTCTCATTAAGGACACTGGCAGACTGCAGGTCCATGAAAACTAAGACTTATTCCCTCTGTGTCTGGTCCTCCTCCAGTAATTCCCCATTCCCATCAACCTCCATCACCCTGGCTTCCATTCTTAGCTGAGCTGTCATGGACACGTGCACGACACCTGGGACTTCTGCTGTCCCCCAGACTCCTTCCTCTAGATCTGCATTCTCCCCAAGATTTAATCTCACATGTTTGTTTAGTCATTCAACAAACACGTGTCAAGCCCATACTAGGTGCCGAGCACTGTTCTAGATAAAAATAGGGAAATGAGACGACCAAAGCCCTGCACTGAGGACCCGCTGTAAGTAAGTGTCTGCATTTCCAGCTGGGGACTCACACCTCACGGTGCGCAGACAGCACAACGGACCCTTTGGAAAATACTCCATAGTTCCTCAAGAGGTTAGATATGGATGTCTCCTTGACCCAACAATCCCACTACTAGGTACAGACCAGGAGAGATGAAAACTCACGTCCACACAAACACCGGGAGAGCGCTGTTCATAAGAACCAAGAAAAGGAAACAGCCCAAGCGTCCTTCTGCAGATAAATGGCTAAAAAACAGAAATGTAATATATATCCGCATAACGGGATATTATTTAGCCGTAAAGAGGAAGGAAGTAAAGACCCAAGTGATAACCGACATGGACGAACCTTGAAAACAAGTGAAAGAAGGCCAACTGCAAAGGGCACGTGTCATATGATTCTCTTTATGTGAAATGCCCAGAACAGGCAAAGTAGGCGCCGGCTGGAAAAGGGGTGGTGGCTAAGGGGCGCAGGATTTCTTTTTTGAGTGATGAAAATGTTCTGGAACTAGATAATGGTGATGGTGGCACAACTTTAGTGGGTACTAGAAACCAGAGTAGCCGGGCGTGGTGGCGCACGCTTGTAATCCCAGCATTGGGAGGCTGAGGCAGGAGGATCACAGGTTCGAAGCCAGCCTCAGCTACTTAGTGAGGCTCTCAGCAACTTAGTGAGACCCTGTTTCCAAATAAAATATAAAAAAAGGTCTGGGAGTATAGCCCGGAGGTAGAAAGCTTCTGGGTTCCACCCCCAGTACCACCAAAAACAAAACAAAACAAAACAAAATACAACAAAAATAACAAAATAAAGAAAAAAAAGTAGGGCTGGGGTGTTGCTTGGAGGTAGAATGCCCCCAGGTTCCATCCCCAGTAGTACAAAAAAAAAAAAAAAAAAACAACAGCCCACAGATTGTGTATGGGGGGCACTGGGCGTTATATGAGTGGCACCCTCAGTGCTTTGGGGTTTTATCTTTTTTTGGGGGGGGGCAGGTCTGGAGATGGAACCCAGGGGCATTGGACCTCTGAGCTACACCCCCTGCCCTATTTTTTATTCTTTATTTTGAAACAGGGTCTCAGTAAGTTGCAGAGGACCTCACTAAGTAGCTGAGGCTGTCCGCGAACAGGATTCCTCTGTCCTCAGCCTCCTAAGATCTCACTGTTAACTGCTTGCTGGCCTCAAACTTGTGAGCCTCCTGTCTTAGCTCTCAAGTACCGGGGTTATAAGTGTGCAGTACTGCTCCCAGCTCAGAACTGTATTTCCACAAGTGCCTGGTGTCCTGCTATCGATGCCCATTAGAAAGTGCCCTAGAGCTGGGCGTGGTGGCGCACGCTTGTAATCCCTGCACTTGGGAGGTAGAGACAGAAGGATCGCGCAGGTTTGAAGCCAGCCGTGCTGGTTTAAGAGACCCTGTTTCAAAAAAAAAAAAAAAAAAAAAAAAAATATATATATATATATATATATATATATATATATATATATATTAGGTCTGGGAATGTAGTCTAAAGGTAGGGTTTCCAGGAATCTCAGTACTACCAAAAAAAAAAAAAAAGTGCTCTAGAAGCTGAGTATGGTGGCACACGCCTATAATACCAGTACTTGGGAGGCTGGGACAGGAGGATCACAGGTTTGAGGCCAGCTTCAGCAATTTAGCAAGACTCTTAGCAACCTCGTGAGACTCTGTTAACAACCTCGTGAGACTCATGAGTAAAAGGGGCTGGGGGCATAGCTTAGAGGTAGAATGCCCCTGGGTTCAATCCCTAGGAGGAAGGAAGGAAGGAAGGAAGGAAGGTAGGAAGGAAGGAAGGTTGGTTTCCTAGTGACCTGGAAACCCTGCTGCTCCTCTCTGGGCCATTTTCCCCGGCCAAGCTCAACCAACATTGAAGATGTCAAACAGGGTTGTGAACAGGAGGCGGCCAGGCGCCAGAGGGGCCCTGGCCCTGGCTCCACCTGACCAGCTGTGCGGCTTAGGGGAATGAGTAGGGCAGAGGAAAGACTATTTTGGATGCCAGAGTTGTGGAAGGACCAGAACTACGTGGCCATTTCTCGGGCCGCTGGTCAGCCCACCCGGTTCTGTTCAGCAGCCGTAGTTTGGAACCTCAGCAAACCTGGGGAGGCGGAGCTCAGAGCACAGAGTTCTCAGAGGGACACACTGGAGTCAGGCCCTGGCTGCTGGGTCCGCGGGTCACTGTGAGTGGATGTGACATGCTACACACGAGGACCATGCTACACACGTGGGCACAGCCACGCACACACGGCGGTCCAGCCCCAGGGCCGTGGCCAGCAGCCACACCCGCTGGGCACATGTCCAGGTACACAGGACGTGCATGGACCTAGAACTCTGTGCACATACGTGTATACCCACACGACACATGATACATGCACATAAACATGTTCACGTGTGTGCCAGGCCTCTGCCGGGCCAATCTTGGCTTCTGGGACAATTATACCAACTTCAGGAAAAAGCACTTATTACGTGGTCCCCAGACCAGCCCAACAGCAGAGGGTGTCCTCCCTGCTCTACCCTGCACTCCTGACACAATGGGACATGTCAGAGATGCCCAGGAAAGAGATACCATCCCCGGAAACAGACCTGACCTCCATCTTCATGAACCCATCGAGGCACCAGGGGTTCAGAATGTGACTCTTCTCCCAGAGTCACCAACATCCCGGGATGCCCTTCACTTAGAGGGGAGGTGGCAGTGGAACCTGCCCCTGGCTTACACGGTTTTGTTGCTTGTTTTCCTTGTGGTACTGGGGATGAACCCAGGGATGTTCTACCTCTGAGCTACACCCCCAACCCTCTTTTAGTCTTTATTTTGAGACAGGGTTTCAGAAGGCCTCACTGAGTAGCTGAGGCTGACCATGAACCTGCAATCCTCCTGTTCAGCATCCCAAGTACTGGGATTACAAGTGCGTGCCACCACGCCCAGCTTCGTCTCCGACTTAAAAATAGGGTGTGACGTCGGTCTCTGCAGGATGGAGGTACAGGCGCCCTGGTGGTGAGCACCGCTCAGTCAGTGCCTCAGAACCCAGAGCAGACTCTTGGTCACCAAGTGCCCCCCAGGCAGGCGTCCCCTCCTGCCTCAGTGTCCCCATCTTGACAGTGTCCTCTGCCATTCTTCCCAATAGCAAGGAGGCTGGCCAGGAAGAAGGCCTCCCAGGGGATGGGAAAGAAGAGGGGCTCCTGATGTCACAGGGCGTGGGCACCTCAGAACCTGGGGGACAGGCTGAGGCTCCTGCAGGGGTCCCAGACTCACCCGATCACGTACACCAGAACCACTAGCTGTATCAGCCGGAAGATGACGCCCACCTTCTTGTTGCGCACGAGCACCATTCGGGGGGTGTCATACTCGAAGAAAAAGGCAGCCAGCTCATCCTGCAGCCGCCGTGCCATGGTGGGCCCGACTGGGGCGCAGGCCAAGCCTCTGGCGGCCTCTGCTGTCAGTGGGAGCCGTCTTGGTGGCAGAGTTCCAGGGGCTTCTTGACCCCGTGGGGAGAGCAGGGCAAGGCGGTGGGGTTGAGGCCAGGAGTCAGAGGCTAGCTGGAGACGCACTGGTTCGGGGGAGAATCTCGGGTACTCAGAGGAGCTCTCGCCCCTAGCCGGCAATGGAGTGCAGGCCAGTCGTGCCCCGGGACAAATAAATTCCCAAAGATAGACAGAGGCGGGGCCAGTGGGGCCACTCAGGCCCTCCCCACAGCCCCTCATGGCTCCGCCTGGGCCCTGCTGGGCCTCCGGAAACAGAGGCTGTTGGCCTGCGGAAACCACCAGCCCCTGGTCACTGAGGCAGAGATAAAGTTATCAGCCAACCCCCACCCATGAACCTGTCAGGACAGAGCTGGGGATCTGGCCAGGGCCTGGGGGGAAGCTGGGGCGGCCTGAGGCTAGAACCCCCTCAGAGCCAGGGACCTGTGCCACCCTCCACTGACCATAACCACAGGACACTCCCAGGGTAGGTGGCTCAGTCCCTGGAGGCCAGAAGAGGGGAGAGAGCTGCCGTGGGTCCTGACCTTCCCTCCCATACCCACAGGCGCTTCTCACCACCGCTCCCTCCAAGCCCAAGCCTGGCCTGTGTGCAACCAACTTCAGTGTTAGGCTGGCACCCCCTTCTCTCCTGCATCTGTCCTACCTCGGCCATGCCAGCTGACCCCCACTTGTGCCGGCAAAGGAGGAGAGGGAGGCAGATGTCTAGATACAGCAAGGGCCACCTGAGCCACACGTTGTCATGGGATCCTGTCCCAGCTCTGCCATGAGCTGGGGTGGGTGGGATTGGGGACCTGGCTTCTCGGAGCCGGCTTCCTCATCTCTAAAAGAGCGATCGTGACACTTTCCTCAGAGGCTGAGGCGCCTGGGGGATTGCTCCCGAGGACCAAGGACTTGAGGCCACTGTTGGGCTCCGGGTCCAAACCCTCTGTGGCCCTGTCCTCCTCAATGTAACTCTGGCCCTGAGCAGGGCTGCCTCACCCACTCCTCATTCTGCAGATGGAGCTCAGAAGGGGATGTGAGCGGCCTAAGCTCCCTATGGGCAGATGGAAGTCCAAGCTGGAAGCAGGGAGTCCCACCAGCCCGCTCCTGCACCACAGGCCAGGCTGCCCCATCCTAAGTGCAGGTAAGAAAACGCCTTTTGGGGCAGGCCCTGGGCTGGGGATGCTGGTGGTCCCAGAACCTGTGTGTGCTGAGCTGCTTCCTGAACTGGCAGGGCCCCCCTTCCAGCCTCTGGGCCCAGCTCCTCATCCAGCACATCAGCCATCCAGTGGGGATCTCTTTTCCCGACTGTCCACCGCCGCCTCTGAGGGGGCGAGAACCACATCCTGTACGTTTTATAGGAAAACATCCAGAGATGCACGGAGAGGGGCCGCAGCTGGCGGCACTCTCCCTGGCCTGATCTTGACCCCAAACAAAAGGGCCTCTCTCCAGCAGATCCACGCCACTGGAACACCAGGACCCAGAACAGGAGCAGCCATCCCCGTGCCCCTCTGGATGCCCTTCTCCCTGGCCTCTGGGACCATGTTCTGAAGAGGAGCCCGCACCAAATGAAGGAGCAGGGGAAGGGGAGAAAGAGGGAAGGAGAGGAAGAAGGTAGAGAAGCAGGGAGGGAGGAAGGAGGAGGAAGGGAGGCAGACAGTGTTCAACTTCTGTCTGTCCCTCTCCCTCCTCTTCCTCTCCATCCTCTTCCTTTCTTCCTCCTCCTTTCCCTTCTCCTCCTCTTCCCCCTTCTCTTTTTCTTCCTCTTCCTCATCTTTTTGTCCTCTTCTTCTTTTTCCTTCTCCTTCTCCTTTTGCTTCTCCTCCTCCTTCTCCTTCCCCCCCTCCTCCCCCTCCTCCTCCTCCTCATCTGCCTCTCCTTCCTCCTCCTCCTGTTCCTCCTGCCCCTTCTCTTTTTCCTTCCCCTCTAAGGAGTGAGGCCTGCAGATGTACAGATGGACCAATGGACATCAGACTTGCTTTGAACACACACTTATGCATCTGTAACAGCCTGGTCCTGCCATTCAGAAACCAGACCATCGTGGATGATAGAGCTAGCTGTCTGGAGATATTAGCAGATACAATGTGCAACCAAAGACCTAAGTTTCTTCTCTTCCTAATCGCCCTGCAAGAGTCAGCCAGCCGGCCCATGGGGTCAAGGTCTCTCCCACTGGTTCTAAAATGCATCTTTCTTGCCCTGGGCCCTGTCGCCAGCATCCTCAGGGACAGGCTTCTAGGTTTATTCTCGGTGTGGTGGGGTGGTCAGATTTCCGCACACTGGAGGTCTTTGGGTTGTCTTACGAGGTAGATGTAGAATCCCCATTTTACAGATGCAGAAACTGAGGCTCCAGAAGTTGACTACCTGGCCTAAGGTCAGAATGGATAGTTCTCATGTCTGCTGGTGGCTAGAAAGGAGGCTCCCCAAATTCTGAAGGCTTGGCCCAGGGCCCACTCAAAGACTCGGGCTCTTGAGATCCGCCAGGCCTGCCTTATAAGCCCAAAGGCTGAGTGGCCGTTTCGGGGACTGGTCCAAGCCTTGTAGGGAGACAGGACCCAGCTGCCAAGCACTCAGCCCCAGGATGGCTGCCCCTGTCTGGCTAAATTTAGCAGTTCTGTGGAGGGGGTTGGTGCCCATCCCGAAGCCACTGCCCAGGTCTGGAGGCCAGCCCGAGCCCTCAGGGGTGTGTGCACAGGCCCCCCACATTCCTCGGCCATCCACGTCCCAAGGACGCTGCACCACACCTCACTTCAATTCTAACAACATCTGGGCCTGTCAGTGTCGCAGGAACTCAGTGCCCCTCAGGCACGGCGGAAATGGGACTCCTCCTGGCTCTGACCCTTACCCAGGCTGGAGCCCATCCTCCCCAGTGTCCCGGGCCCTGCTGACCACCCTCCATCCCTTAGGCCCCAGCCTCCCGTGGAATAAGGGAGCTGCTGGGGATGGCCTGGGGATGCTGGGGATGGCCTCTCCAATTCTGAACACTTGGGGTGCTCTGTCTCCTCAGCTCCTGAGGATGTGGAACCCTCCCTACCCACATGGCAGTCACACACCCACCCACCTCTCTAGCTCCCAGCTTTATCTTTTCTTTTAAATCAAACTAGGTTGAAGTATATTGACATACAATAAAATGTACCCAAGTATGATGGCGCACATCTGTAATTCCGTGACTTGGGAAGCTGAGATGGGAGGATTACAGGTTAAAGGCCAGCCTCAACAACTTAGACTCTTGGCAACTTAGTGGGACCCTGTTGCAAAATGAAAACCAAAAAGGGCTGAGGGTGTAGTCTGAAGACAGAATGTCCTTGAGTTCAAACCCCAGCAACAAAAATAAAATAAAGCCAGGTGTGGTGGCGTACACTTGTAATCCCAGCACTTGGGAGGCAGAGACAGGAGGATTGCACAGATTCAAAGCTCTCAGCAATTTAGTGAGACCTTGTTTCCAAATAAAATATAAAAATAGGTCTGGGAGTATAGCCTGGAGGTAGAAAAGCCCCTGGGTTCCACACCCAGTACCATAAAAATAAATAAGTAAAATATACCTATTTTCAATGAATTCTGACAAATGCCATGTAGTGATCGCCCAAATTGATCATTTTGTAGAAGGCTGGACTTCTACAGCAGTCTGTCTTTACCTGGCCCCCAGGCCTGGGCAATCAATGACCTACTTTGTTACTGTGGCTATGTCCTGACTTTTCCAGAACTTCATAGAAGTGGAAGCCCACAGAATGAGCTCTTTGGTGCCTGGCACCTCTCACCCAGCACAGTGACTTGAGCTTCCTCTGCATGCCCCTGCTGAGGACTATTTTGCTGTGTGGGCATCCCACTGTTTATCCATTTGTTGGACTTTTGGGGTCCTGAAATGAGTAAATCCACTACAGACAGCTGGCTCAGGTGTCTGGGTGACCCACCTTCCTTCCTCTCGCCTGCCCCTGCTCATTCATTTCTGCCCTGCAGCCCCGAGAGGGATGGAGCATGGGGACCCGCGGGCATTGGGGCAGCTGAGCCAGAGGAGCGTGCTGGGGCCTGCCCGGGAATTCCCTCCTGGGTGAGCAGCTGTGAGGTAGGAGAGCTGTTTACCTTGGACGCCCTGTCCTCGCCCGAGGACTTCAAGCTGTGGGCTGGACAGAGCTGGACGTGGGCAGGTGGGGGTGGGGGAGCAAGGCAGCCTTGGCCATGGAGCCCAGGGCCTGCTGGGAAGGCAGGCAGCACACCTTGGGTTCCTCCTCTTTCAAATGGTGTCCTAATCCAGCTTAGGCTGCGTGGACAGGCTGGTTGAAGACCCTGTGAGATGAGTGTGCGGAGACATGGTGTCTTATAGGTGGAAACAGACCTCTGCCTCCCTGGCTCCTGCTGTGAGCTCTGCATCCCTTCCATGTCCCCCCCCCCAACTTCCTGAAAAGGCAAAGGAACCAGGAGCCCCCTCGGTCAGGGCCTGTCTCCTCTGGTCCTGGCTAGCTTCACAGACAAGTGCCGTGTGGCCGTGTGGCCACAGCAGGCTCATGTTCAGAAAAATGCTCTGCCATCACTGTTGAATTGATTTATTTTGTGGTACTGAGAATGGAACTCAGGGGCACTCCACCTCTGAGTTACATTCCATAGTCCCTTGTTGCTTTTTGAGACAGGGTCTCACTAAATTGCTGTGGCTGGCCTCAAACTTGCCATCTTCCCGGCTCAGCCTCCTGATTAGCTGGTATGACAGGTGCGTGCCACTACGCATGGCCTATCACTGTAACTATTATCATTTATTATTATTCTTGGTACTGCAAATTAAACTCCGAGGGTTCTACCTCCAAGCTACACAAGTCCTATCTTTCAGTCTGAAACAGGATATTGCTAATTGTGTAGACTGCCCTCCATCTTGTGATCCTCCAGTTTCAACCTCCCAAATACTGGGATCACAGGTATGGACCACTGTGTCTGACATGTCTCAGTGTTTTAAACAAAGGGCTCCATGTTTGCATTTTGCAATGGGCTTTGCAAATTATGCAGTTGGCTCTGCCTGCGTGGCCCCGTGGGCAGTGCTTGAGCCTCCTTCCCAGGACAACTGGCTAGAGGACAACACGAGGCCTTCGTGATGTGTCCTCCCTCCAGAGGTGAGAAACAAGCCATGGCTGCTCCCCCCGGGGCCTGCTTCCAGAAGGCAGGGCCACCTGGGCAGCCCAGATCATCTCAGCTGCCTCGCAGAGGCCCCCAAGACCGTGAGAATTGAGGGAGCCTTGGGAGGTGGGAGACCCTTTGGAGCTGGTCATAGAAGGGCCAGAGGCAGATGAGGACTGAGGACTGAGGGGAGGGAAAGAGCAAAAGAGGAAGTTCAGGGAGAGCACAGGACTTACAGAACTGCCGGGGCTGGGGGGACTCCCTATGGGGAGCAAGGGCTTCTCCTGAAATTCAGTTTTCAGGCCCAGCCCTGTCTCCGGCTACCATGGACCCCTGCTCCCAACCTTGGTTTCCTTAGCAGTGCATACAAATCATAAAAAGGTTCAAAGGCCTCGGGCTTGTGTTCTACCTAAGCACTGTTCATGGGAGAAGTCGGCCTCATCCTCTGCACCTGCCGTGGGGGTGTGGCTCTGGGTAAGTCAGGGCCTCCCCAGAGATTTGTCTTGGAGGAGACCGATCTTGGTGATGCAGGGACCCCAGGCCTTCGCTTTTCTGAGTGGCTGTGGGTATGGGTTATGGGTGGGCCCACACTCCAGAAAACACCGCTGGCAGCCCCAGGCATGCGACCTTTATTTCTCTACCAGACAGCAAGTCAGCAGGTGGGTACAGGGCCCTCTCCCTGCCAGGACACCCCCAGCTCTCTCACAGCCCTTCTAGAACCTTCAAGAAAGAGAGGGAGGAAGTACAGGGGAAGGGGAGACAGAATGTGGAACCCTCTCTGTAAGGTAGGCTGATGGGATTTTGATTCTGGTACTGGACAGGGATGTGAGTCTTGATTTATGTCTCAAATAATCATTTTGTACACTCGAGGAGGAGCAAAGATACAGACAGGTATTTACTATTTTCTGCTATACTTAGCTAGTTTTTGCCAAAGGAACAAAAGCTAAGTTAAGGGAAAATCCTATGGATGGAATTTATCTTCCGACCATCTGACACAGGAACCATGTGGAGATGGAGCCTCTGGCAAGAAGGGAGGGAGAGGAAGTGGCCTTGGGTGACAGCCATCTTTTGTGACATTCTTTCAGAGCATGTGAGAGAGAGTGTATGTGTACAGGGGTGAGCAAAGAGTGAGGCCGAGAGTCTAGCAGACTCAGAACCACTCAGCTGTGCAGAGATAGTGGCACGGCCGGCTGGGTGGAGGACACAGCGGTCAGTGGCGCTAAGGATGTCTGGGGTCTCAGGCACCAAGGACAGGGACAACAAATTTGATTCTGCTTGGCAAAGCAGGCAACGCCAAGTTGTTTGCTTAGGATGAGTAAACTTGAGCTGGGGAAGTGGGTGGAGCCCAGCCCCTCCCCCGCTCCTGTGTCCCCCCCCTCTCTGACCCTTCACCGCCCCCTCCGGCTTGTGCATATAAACAGAAACAGGCTCCAGCTCTCAGGAGCCGACTTGGTGGAGGCTGAGCCAAGTGGAGGGGCTGCCTGCCTTGCTTTGCACAGCTGGGCCCAAACGGCCCTCTTGGACACCTCTGCCAGTGCAGAGGCTCCGGGCACCAAGTAAATGCCCAGCCTCGGAGGAAGGACATCATGCCCTGGAACCTGCTGGATGAGCGGGTGGGGCTCCGCGTCGCCGATCTGCTGCCTGTTCTGGCTCCTTGGCAGCCCCTTGGCAGCCCCAGGCTCAGCTCCTGGGCCAAGGCTTCGGGGAAAGGGGGCTCTTCCCAGGATACATGAACTGCAGAGCCCCAGGTCACGTGGACGTGGGGACAGAGACCCAGGACTGAGCCTGGGTGTGGCCACTGTGGCCCAGGCAAAGGGTGAGCACAGTGGCAGAGTGGGACGGGGACAAAGGCTTGGGCGGCATCAGTCTGAGGTGTACACTGGAGACTCAGCTCTGTCCCCAGCTCTCACTTGTGGTCCTTTTTTTCTGGAAGAAAAGCCAGAGAGCATGTTAAGAGCTTTGTGTGCATCCAGACGTGGCAGCGCACACTTGTAATCCCAGTACTTGGGAGGCTGAGACAGGAGGATCACAGGTTTGCGACCAGCCTCAGCTACTCAGTGAGGCCCTCCACAACTTAGAGCCTGTTTCAAAATAAAGAATGAAAAATAGGGCTGGGGTATAGCTCGGATGTAGAATGTCCCTGGGCTCAATCCCCAGTACCACCAAAAAAGAAAAAAGGAAAAAAAGGAAAAGAAGTATGTGTGGAGAGTGCTCCAGGCTGCCTTCCACCCTCCGTTTCTCCCGTGGCCTCTCTCTGGATCCCATCTGTCGGAAGCCCTTTCAAGGACCCTCCTGGGTCTGTCCCACTCAGCCCTGCAGCCCTCTCCCTGCTCAGCCTGACGGCCGCTCAGCCACACCTGGCAGAGCCAGGGGCGGAGCTGCCCTGGCTCTCTCGGGCTGCCCTGGCATCCAGAGTTCTCCCAGGACAATCCAAGTCATCCCTCATAAATAACATGGAAGCCACAGCAACAGGCCTCAGCAAAACTTCCCTAAAAGGCCACTTGGCTGGCTTAGGAAATAAAGGGTCCCCTCTCTCACCCCTGCCCTGCCTGGCTCTAGGAGGCCCAAGGGACTGTAGCTGCCCGCTGTCCGCCCAGGGCAAAGCTGTCTGGACTTCAGGGAACATTCTTCACCCCAGCCTGGGTCCCTCCTGATAGCCAGGTAATATCCTTCCAGCCAAACTTCCCAGAGATTGTAGTGGATGTCTCTAGCCAATGGTGGAGGCAGAGGTGTTGCCTGAGACCAGCTCATCCTGGGGCAGGGCTTGTTCTCCTCCCCAGACCAGTGGGATGGGACTCAACAGCCTTGCTGCTGCTTTTTTTTTTTTTTTCCCTTTTTTCCAGTATTGGGGATTAAACCTAGGGGCATTTCACCTCTGAGCTACAACCCCAGCCCTATTTTTATTGTTTGTTTTTGAAGCAGGGTCTCAGTAAGCTGTGGAGGCCTCACTAAGTAGATGAGGTTGGCCTCAAACCTGCAATCCTCCCGTCTCGGCTTCCCAAGTACCGAGACTACAAGTGTGTACCACCACACCTGTTTAATTTTTATTTTGAAACAGGTTAATGAGAGTCTTACTACCTGCTGAGGTTGTCCTGGAACCTGCGATCCTCCTGTCTCAGGCTCCCAAGTACTGGAATTACAAGCGTGCGCCTCCATGCCTGGCTGCTTTCCTGTTTGTAGTTTCACCCTCTCCAGTCGGCCTTTCATGGCTGCCACAGGCCTTCTACCCTTTTACCCACTGTGCCAAGGGTGATGTCCAGGCCTCTACCTTGGCATCAAGACTCCTGCTGACCCCGGCCTCATCTCATTAGAGATATGAGAATATAATTAGATCTTTTCTATCAAATGAATTCCTTGACTTATGCTCCATTTTGTAAAACTGCCACTATGTAACCTTATGTATGCTTGTATTTTTGTAAAGATAGCATTTTCTGGAAACTGTGAGTACCAGCCCTTCCCCCTGGCACCCCCTCTAGCCAATGGCATTCAGACTGTGAAGCCATGTTCCCACGACTAGGAGCACAGCGCAGAAGCCCCCACCGGAAACGAATGGCCAGCAGTTTTCCACCATGCTGTTCCTGTGTGCCTGACTTACTGTGGCAGGATCCTTTCTTTGTTTTTTGTTTTTTTGGTGGTACTGGGGGTGGAACCCAGAGGATTTCTACCTCCGGGCTATACTCCCAGACCTTTTTTATATTTTATTTGGAAAGAGGGTCTCACTAAGTTGCTGAAAGCCTCACTAAGTAGCTGAGGCTGGCTTCGAACCTGTGTGATCCTCCTGTCTCAGCCTCCCAAGCGCAGGGAAGCAGGATACTTTTTTGCAAGAAAGTAAAATTCACCTTGTTGAGCTGCTTTCAAATATGTCTTTTTTTTTTCAGTACTGAAGATTGAACCTAGGAGCATTTTACCTCTGAGCTACACTACAGTCCTATTTTTTATTCTTTATTTTGAAACAGAGTCTCACTAAGTTGCAGAGCGCCTCACTAAGTTGCTGAGGCTGGTGAGAACCTGTGATCCTCCTGTCTCAGCCTCCCAGGTACTGGGACTACAAGAATACACTACCACACCCAGTTTTCCAAATATGTGTCTTCTCTTATAATACCATGAAAATGTCTTTCTTTCTTTCTTTCTTTCTTTCTTTCTTTCTTTCTTTCTTTCTTTCTTTCTTTCTTTCTTCTTTTTTTATTTTTTTGCGGGTCTAGGGATGGAACCCAGGGGCATTCGAGCTCTGAGCTACATCCTCAGCCCTATTTTTTATTCTTTATTTTGAAACGGGGTCTCACTAAGTTGCAGAGGGCCCCACTAAGTAGCTGAGGCTGTCCACGAGGATCCTACTGTCTCAGCCTCCCAAATGCTGGGATTACAAGCATGCGCCACTACCACGCCTGGCCAGAAATTTATTTCTAACAGAGACAGGCCTAGCCACTTCCCTTCCAGGTTCATTCTGGTCCTTTCAAATTTCTGCTTTAAGCCCAAATCGTCTAGATACCACCCCTAAACCAAGCCTGGCAGAAAGTGCCCCCTCCTAGCCCTTCTGATCTTCCCCATCCTGCTACGCTTACTCTTCCTGCCAGAACCAGGAATCCTGCCTAGCAGCCAGCACTGGGTGGCACTGAATGGCATCCGAGACAGGTTTTAACCCATTGGCCGAGAATGTTATCCACAGCCGACTTTTCTCATTTCTAAATTTTACCAAGAAAACTTCCCAAACTCCCTGGCAATCATGGCCACTAGGGAAGTCTCTTTGAGGAAGAACAAGGAGTGACCCAAGCTTCCCACATCCCTGGTTCTGCAGGTGAGTCGGTACAGCCAGGGTTGGTCAGAGATTTTCTGGGAGGGCACACCTGTGCTTTGGCAGAGCTGGGAGGCCTTGGGGCCTTGTGGGGAGTCTCGGGTGAGACCCATTTCCTCTTCGGCACCTCCCTGGGTGTCCACAGAAGTTAAGCCAGCAAGAACAATGCTGGAAGGCAGAATGGTCCAGTCCAGCTCCCTCAACCCCACCCAGGGGCTGCAGCAGGTCCTCAGCACCCACCTCTGCCCTCTCGGGGGCTCTACATGAGTCTGGTCACTCCCTGGACAGATCTGTGGTGGCCAGCTCCTCCAGAGACACTGGCGCATTTGGGCCTTTTTAAATTTTATTTTGAGCCGGGCGTGGTGGCGCACACTTGTAATCCCAGCGCTTGGGAGGCTGAGACAGGAGGATGGCACAGGTTCGAAGCCAGCCTCAGCTACATAGTGAGGCTCTCAGCAACTTAGTGAGACCCTGTTTCAAATAAAGTATAAAAAAAATAGGTCTAATGCCGGGCATGGTGGCGCACGCTTGTAATCCCCATGCTTGGGAGGTGGAGACAGGAGGATCACGCTGGTTTGGAGACAGTCTCGCTGGCTTAAGAGACCCTGTTTCCAAATTTAAAAATGTAAAATAGGTCTGGGAGTGTAGCCCAGAGGTAGAAGGGCTTCCAGGGACCCCAGTTCCACACACACACACACACACACACACACACACACACACACACACAACACACAATAAATAAATTTTATTTTGTTTGTTTTGGGTACTGGAAATTGAATTCAGGGGCATGCTGCCTCCAAGCCACATCCCTAGCCCTTTTTATTTTATTTTTATTTTTTATATTTATTTATTTATGCAGGTCTGGGGATGGAACCCAGGGTTATTTGATCTTCGAGCTATACCCCTTGCTCTATTTTTTATTCTTTCTTTTGAAACAGGGTCTCACTAAATTGCAGAGGGCCTCACTAAGTAGCTGAGGTTGTCTGCGAACGGTAATCCTCCAGTCTCAGCATCCTGAATGCTGAGATTACAAGTGTGCACTACCATGCCCGGCTCATATACATATATATATATATAAATTTTTTTGGTGGTACTGGGGTTCCTGGAAGCCCTTCTACCTCTGGGCCACACTCACAGACCTATTTTTATATTTTTATTTGGAAACTGGGTCTCTTAAGCCAGTGCGGCTGGCTTCGAACCTGTGCGATCCTCCTGTCTCTGCCTCCTAAGCGCTGGGATTACAAGCGTGTGCCACCACGCCCAGCACTTTTTATATTTTATTTTGAAACAGTGTCCTGCTAAATTGCTGAGACTGACCTCAAACCCATGAGCCTCCTGTCTCAGCCTCTCAAGTATTGGGATCACAGGCATGCACCACCACACTCCCTAGTTTTTTGGTTTGTTTGCAGTGCTGGGGATGGAATCCAGGGCATGCAAAGCTCATACTCTACCATTAAGCTAAAACCCAAACATGAGCCCTCTGTTTTTTTGTTATTTTGGTACTGGGGATTGAATCCAGAGACATTGTATCTCCAACCAACACCTCCACCCCTTTAAAAACTTTTTTTTTTTGAAACAGTCCTCACTAAATTGCCTAGGCTGGCCTCTAACATGCCATCCTCCTGTCTCAGCCTCCCAAGAACTGGGATTATAGGTGTGTGCCACCACACCTAGCTGCCCCAGCCCTTTTAACAAATAAATTAGGTTTGGCATGGTGACACAAAAAGTTAAGACAACCCAGGCATGGTGGCGTACGCTTGTAATCCCAGCATTTGGGAGGCTGAGATAGGAGGATTGCAATTCGTGGACAGTCTCAGCTACTTAGTGAGGCCCTCTGCAACTCTGTGAGACCCCGTTTCAAAATAGGAAATAAAGCCAGGCGTGGTGGCACATGTTTGTAATCCCAGCATCCGGGAGGCTGAGACAGGAGGATTGTGGTTCACAGACAGCCTCAGTTACTTAGTGAGGCCCTTTGCAACTTAGTGAGGCCCTGTTTCAAAATAAAGAACAAAAATAGGGCTGGAGGTGTAGCTCAGAGGTAGAATGCCCCTGGGTTCCATCCCCAGACCCTCACACAAATAAATAAATAAATAAATAAATAAATAAATAAATAAATAAGGAATAAATCCTGGTGTGGTGGCACATGCTTGAAATCCCAACGCTTGGGAGGCTGAGACAGGAGGATTGCTCAGGTTTGAAGCCAGCCTCAGCTACTTAGTGAGGCTCTCAGCAACTTAGTGAGACCCTGTTTTCAAATAAAGTATAAAATAGGTCTGGGAGTATAGCCCAGAGGTAGAAAAGCCCCTGGGTTCCACCCATAGTACCACACACACACACACAAAAAGAATTAAAAAAAATAGGGCTGGGGATGTAGCTTGAAAGTTTAATGCCCCTTAGGTTCCATCCCCAGTACCGCAAAAAAAAAAAAAAAAAAAAAAAAAAAAAAAAGACAAGCCAGTCACAGTGGTACACACCTGTTATTCTAGTACTTGGGAGACTGAGACAGGAGGATGGCAGGTTCAAGCTCAGCCTCAGCAACTTAGCAAGACCCTGGGGACTGGGGGTGTAACTTAGTGGCAGAGCATTCCTGGGTTCAATCCCAGTACTGGAGGAATAAAGAAAAGAGGGCAGGGAGGAGGGGGAGGAGAGTAATTATTTGCAGCACCCAGCAGGGCTGGTCAGCATGGGAGATGGAAGCCAATTGATTGCCTTGAGCCCTATGGAATGACAAGCATGTGATATATTTATAGCTTCCCCCACTGCTCTGTGACTGGGACACATTCCTGCCAGAAGTAGCCCCCAAAGGCCCAGCTGCCCAAAGCAAGCCTCAGCCACTTCCTGGCCCAGCCCAGCCTGCTCCTGTGCATGGCCCTCCCTGCCTGAGCCCTGCCTCCGTCCTCCCCTCCTGGTTAAGATAGACTCTCCCCGTGTACCACCCCAAGGTGACACCGGAGAGGCCAACCAGGTGTGTTCTAGGGTTCAGGAGGTGGTCAGCGGCTGCCCCCGCCAGGCCTGGATGGACAGGTGGAGAGGTCAGGGCCAAGGCCAGAGCAAACACAAGCCCTGGCCATGTAGGATGGCGGCAAGTGGGGGAAGCATGGCAGCATGGCCCGCGAGCCAGCTGGGATCACAGCCACCAGAGCCCTTCCATGTCTTTCAATTCATGACTCAAGAGCATGTGTTGAGGGGGCTGGAGCAGGACCACCCAAGGCCACTAGGCCCTGGTGGCCTTCACAGCTCAGCAGCAGAGGCAGGCTGCAGACAGCAGGGCGGAGGATCACTCACCCTCCACGTGATTCCGGGACAGGTACTTGAGGGCCTCATCCAGCAGGATGACAGGCAGAGAAATCTGGAGCACCACCACCCACTGGTGCCCACTCAGTGGGGTCACCTGGAAGATGAGCTGGCAGAGAGAAGGGGTCTGGTTGGAAGGCCAGCCTGGGCCCCAGTGCCCCGCTTCTGCCACCTGGACTCCAATGGACTCTGCCAGCACTTTTTTTTTTGGGGGGGGGTTATTGATTGGGGATTAAACCCAGGAGCATTCTGTCTTTGAGATACACCCAGTAATGTTTTATTTATTTATTTTGTAGGTCTGGGGGTGGAACCCAGGGGCATTCAACCTCTGAGCTACACCCCCAGCCCTAGTTTTTATTCTTTATTTTGAAACAGGGTCTCACTGAGTTGTGGAGGGCCTCACTAAGTAGCTGAGACTGTCTGGGAACAGCGATCCTCCAGTCTCAGCCTCCCGAATGCTGGGATTACAAGCGTGCGCCACCATACCTGGCTCTGTTTTAGTTTTAATTCTAAAACAGGGTCTCACTGAGTTGCTGAGGCTGTCCTCTAACCTGTCTCAAGCTCCTAAGTACTGGGATTACAGGTATGTAGCAGCATTTCTGGCTTCCATAAGCAGTGTGTGCGTGTATGTGCGTGTGTGTGCGTGTGTGTGCGTGCGTGTGTGTGTGTGTATGTGTGTGTGTGTCTCACTAGGTTGATAAGAATCTCACTACTTGCTGAGGCTGTCCTACAACCTGCAACCTCCTATCTCAGCCTCCCAAATCCTGAGATTAAAGGTATGTGCCACCATGCTCGGCTTCAAGATCTTCCTTGACATCCCATCTCCAGATCTTTGTCCACTGGGTTTCCTCTGGCAGAAGTCCACCCCCACCCCGAAACCCACAGGAATGAATCCCACCCATCCTGTGGGGGGAGTGGAGGGAGTATGGGCTGGGAAAGGCTTGAGGCTGTCCCCACCCCAGGCTGCACGCTCCTCTCAGCAAGGGTCTCCACCTGTTCTGTCCCCAAGTCAGGGGGCTCCTAAGGTGGGGACACATCTGGAGGACAGGAGCCAGCCAGACCTCCCACCTCCCTGCCCTCGAAGCAGCTTCTACAGCAAGGCCCACCCAGGTCCCCTAAGGACTGAGGGAGGGAAAGAGGCAGCTCACAGGCAGGGGTGGCACCAGCAGGATGAGGAAGTGCAGGGCCATAGACACGGCCACGGCAGCCAGCAACCAGGGGTTCAGCCAGGGCGGCATCCGCAGCAATGACTGGTTCTCTGAGACACTGCCAAGGGCACAGGAGCTCGCTCAGGCCGGGGCCTGCTGTGTGTATCACCTCTGCACCTCTGCCACTGCGCTGCAGAGCTGGATGAGTCACCCCTGCAAGCTCGGCCTCCGGCCTGTCCTATCCTGGAGCCTGGACTCCCTTTCTCTGTCCTTCAGGCCCAATCCTGGTCCATCTTTTCAGAGCCCAGTGTTGGCTTCCTTTGTCCCCTCGATGCTGAATCTGACTCTGGAAACTCCTTCTGGGCATCTCTGACAATTAGATCTCAAATCCAGACCTATCTGACCCCTGGACCCCAGTTCCAGACCCCTGACCTCCTGACCCCAATCCTCTACTTTTATGACCTTTGCACACCAATGCTGGACTCTTCTGATCCTGGGACCCTGATTCTGGACCCCTCTTTCCCTCAGGCCCTAACACTGGACCCTCTGGCCCCTGGATGCCAATCCTAGACCTTTCTGACACTCAGTTCCTAATGCTGGCTCCTTCTGGTCCTCAGACCCCAATGGTGGACCCCTCTGGCCCTAGGTTCCAAATCCTAGATTCCTCTGGCCCTCACACCCCAATGCTGGTCCCCTTTGGCCCTTGGACGCCAATCCTGGACCCCGCAGGCCCCCAGCCTACCTGTTGAGAGCGTTGCACATTTCAATGGTCACGAGCACAGACAAGGCCATGGTGGTAGGGAAGTGGGACTCGAAGACCTCACAGTCGATGCCGGCAAAGAGGGGGTTATCTTCAGAGCACTTTAGGAAGTTCCTCTGTGGGTATGGTGGGTGGTGAGTGAGAGAGGGAATGGCCACCCGCAGGAAAAGCAGCAGGCAGAGCCCTGCCAAGGGGTGGGCCCAGGGAGCCCAAGAGGGGTGCCATCCATATCAGGGCCAGAGGGGCTGCACTGAGCACTCGGGGAGACGCTGCCTGGGGCCGGGCTTGGGGGCATAGTGGAATCTCAGTACCTGGGAGGCTGAGAGAGAAGGATCCCAGGCTTGAGGACAGTTTCAGCAACTTAGTGAGGCCTCCACAATTTAGTGAGATCCTGTTTCAAAATAAAAATATATAGGGCCAGGAGTGTAGCTTAGAGTTGGAATGTTCCTGGGGTCAATCCCAAGAAAGAAAGAAAAGAAAAAAGGAAGGAAGGAAAGGAGGGAGGGAGGAGGAGGGAGGGGGGGAAAGAAGGAAGAAAGGGGAGAGAAAGAAAGAGGGGAGAGGGAGGGGGAAGGAAAGGAAAGAAAGAGAAAGAAGAAAGAGGAGGGAGGGAGAAGGAGGGAAAGAAAGGAAGACAGACAGGAAGAAAATTCCATTCCTAGCCAGACATGACGGCACATTCCTGTAACCCCAGTACTTGGGAGCCCATTCCTTTACAACAATTCTGCCATTAAAAATGAGCTCTAATCGCCAGGCGTGGTGGCGCACGCTTGTAATCCCCACGCTTGGGAGGCAGAGACAGGAGGATTGCGCAGGTTTGAAGCCAGCCGCGCTGGCTTAAGAGACCCTGTTTCCAAATAAAAAAATAGGTCTTGGAGTGTAGCCCAGAGGTAGAAGGGCTTCCAGGAACCCCAGTACCACCAAAAAAAAAAAAAAAAAAAAAAAAGAGCTCTACTCGCTGGGCGGGCGTGGTGGTGCACGCTTGTAATCCCAGCATTCGGGAGACTGAGACCAGGATCCCGGTTCGACAACAGACTCAGCTACTTAGTGAGGCCTTTTGCAACTCAGTAAGACCATGTTTCAAAATAAAGAATAAATAATAGGGCAGGAGGTGTAGCTCAGAGGTTGAATATCCCTGGGTTCCATCCCCAGACCCGCAAAAAAGAAAAAAAAAAAAGCTCTACCAGATCCACGGTTTGCTTTTGACATGAGCACGTGCTCTGACCCCACCCCCTTTTACCCAGGCAGTTTTCCTACAATCTACTGTGATGAGATGCTGAACTGAAAACCTTTGGGAGAACTTCTGTCTCATTCTCTTCCATGTTCATAGCTGTCCATCAGCTTGGTTTACTAAACAATCTACACTTGAGAGTCTAATCTCAACATGTAGACTCCTTTATATTTTTGCTTTGAAATAGAGTCTTGCCACATTACTAAGGCTGTCCTTGAAGCTGTGATTCTCCTGTCTCAGCCTCCTAAGTACTGGAATTATAGGTGTATACCACCATGCCTAACCTCTGCTTGTTTGTTTGTTTATTTATTTATTTATTAATAGCAGTAATGAGGGTGGAACCCAGGGGCATTCTACCTCTGAGCTACACCCCTAGCCCTATTTTAAATTATTTATTTATTTATTTATTTATTTTTTGCGGGTCTAGAGATGGAACCCAGGGGCATTCGACCTCCAAGTTACACCTCCTGTCCTATTTTTTATTCTTTATTTAGAAACAGGGTCTCACTGAGTTGCAAAGGGCCTCACTAAGTAGCTGAGGCTGTCTGTGAACTGCGATCCTCTGGTCTCAGCCTCCCGAATGCTGGGATTACAAGCATGCCCAGCCTTTATTCTTTATTTTGAAACAGGGTCCCACTGAGTTGCAAAAGGCCTCACTAAGTAGTAGCTGAGGCTGTCCGAGAACCGCGATCTTCCTGTCTCAGCCTCCCAAATGCTGGGATTACAAGCATGTGTCACCACACACAGCTTTTATTTTTGGTTTTAAAACAAACTCTCACTGAGTTGCTGAGGACCTCACTAAATTGCTGAATCTGGCCTTGAACCTGAAATCCACCTGACACAGCTTCCAAGTACTAGGATCACAGGTGTGAGTCCCTGTACCCTGTCACAGAGATTTTTTTTTTTTCCTTTTGCGGTACTAGAAAATAAACCCAGAGACATTCTACCTCCAAGCTACACTCTCAGTCCTTTTTATTTATTATCTGTTTTGAAAAAGGGTCTCCCTAGGCTGCAGAGGGCTTCACTAAGTAGCTGAGGCTGGCCATAAACCTGCTATCCTCCTGTTTCAGCCTCCCAAATATTAGGATTACAAGTGTGCACCACCACAACTGGAAACAGATTTTTTTTTTTTTTTTTTTTTTTTGGTGGTGGTGCTGGGGATGGAACCCAAGGGCATTCTATCTCCGAGCTATACCCCAGCCCTATTTTTTATTCTTTATTTTGAAACAGGGTCTCAAAAAGTCACAGAGGGTTTCACTAAGCAGCTGAGGCTGACCACGAACCCAGATCCTCCTGTCTCAGCCTCCCAAGTACTGGAATTACAAGTGTGCGCCACCACACCCAACTAAACAGAGATTTTTCAAGGAGAATTGGGGCTAAAAATGACCCTGCAAGAGAAACCTGTGAGATGACAGGCTATCAGCCCACTGTGTAAGTGCAGCAGGTACAGCAGCTCCGTACACCTCCCTCTCCTCCCACTGCAGGAAAGGAAATTATGCCAAGGTTTAGCTAGGTTTGGTGGGGAGGGGAATACTGGGAATGGAACCCAGGGGCATTCTATCTTCTAGCTACACTCCCAGCCCTATTTTTTATTTTGAAATAGGGTCTCACTGAGTTGCAAAGGGTCTAAGTAGCTGAGGCTGCCCATGAACCGTGATCCTCCTGTCTCAGTCTCCCAAATGCTGGGATTACAAGCATGGGCCACCACGCCCTGCTTCCCTGCCCTTTTTAGTTTTACTTTGAAACAAGGTCTTGCTGAGCTGCTGAGGGCCCAGCCCCCTGGCTCCTAACCACCCTGCAGGCTCTGGGCAGCTTCCTCCAGAAACCCTGGAGAAACTTCCTCCAGAAACCCAAAAGAGGGTTTTGACTCCCTCTTTTGAAATTCACCAACTTGAGCTAAAAGTTCTACCCCAGGTCTAACCTTGAGTCTTCTAGCCACCGTTTCCTCTGCTGAAGCACTTCCCACCCTGGACACGATGGCCCATTTTTCTGGCCTTCCGCCAGGGGACTTAGTACCTCAGTGCACAGTGAGTACTTAACAGTCAGGTCTGATCAAGCGGCTAAGTAAAAAGTGGGTGGCCTCACAGCCGTGAAGACAGTGGTGTTAGGCTGAGGGGCGCTGAGTGCAGGGGGTCAGCACGGCTCTCAGGTGTTGATCTAGGGAACCAGGCAGCCAGTAGAAGTGGAGGTGGCAGAGGAGAGGGATGGGTGAGTGGTGGCTCAGGCCTTTGGGGGCAATATGCCTGAGGGGCATGGAGGAAGGTGAGGCCAGCTGGATGTATGGGGCTGGGCTCAGAAGAGAGGGGGTCCTGGAGATTTGGGGTGCTTAGTCTAAAGGATGGTAACAGAGGGCTGGAGGGAGATGGCACATCCCCTACTCCAGCTCTCACTCCCACAGGAGCCCAAAGGGCAGAAGTACCAAGGCTGACGGAGCCCAGGCCGTGAGCAGGACCGAGAAGGCTGCCAGCTCTGGGGACCAGGGCCTGGGCCTATGCTCTGCGCTGTTGCCAGGGGGACCGCCCCAAAGGCTGAGGGCTGCTGGCTGCCAGCAACTGGGTCACCTCTTGCTCACCAAGAAACCCCTGAGACCTCACAGCTCTCCATTGTCAACCAGAAATCTACTCAGCAAAGATGCAGAGATGTGTTTTGCTGTGTGGACAGAGGACAGACAGCAGGGGACTTTGAAATCAGTGGGTTCCATCCCTGAGAAATATGTTATCAGAGGAGGAAAGCCTGGCACGCTCCTTCCTGCCAGGCAATTATACCTCCTACCCCCACCCCCAACAGCTGGGGAGACACAGCAGGGTCTCCCCGGGGTTTCTGGGTTTCCAGGCTCCTTAGGTGGAAGGCGAGAGTGGGCTGCCCTGGGTGCTGGACCCCTCTCCCATGGAACTTCCATCTCAACCCAAGCTGTAAGTTCTGCCTGGGGTCTACCCAACAGCCTCCCTGGCCAATTGCTCACCAGCTGGTAGAAGGTGATGTGAGGTCCCTCAGCATCGTACAGGAACCACCAGGTGGCAGCAGCCACTGTGGCCAGGCCCACGTACACTGCAGGAGGGAGGAGACTGGCTGTCGTGGAGTTTGTGGTGCTCAGGCATCCACATCCCCTCAACCTCCATCAGGGAACCGCCCTCTCTCACTAAGCCGCGCAGACACATACTCGGTGACAGTGGTGGGCCCCGACCTGCAATCAGCCTCTGCCCCTTGATCACAGTGACTGGCTGGGAGGTGAACAGGTGACTCAATGAGAGTAGGCTTGAGACTTTTATCATAAAAGGCTCTCTCTTCTGTTGAACTTGGGGTAAATAAGGTGAGCATGCGGGCTGGAGCTGCAGCAGCCATTCTGCCACCCTGAGGGATACTTGCCGGCTGAACCAATATATAAGTGATACAGTCTGAGGCCTGGATCTAACATATCTGATGAATGTTCTAGATTTGTGAGTTACAAGAGCCCCCAGTTGCTTTTGGCATGAGCTGGATGAACTGCACCAACTGCAGTTTGTAAGTCTAACTGGTATGGGCTCCTAGGAAGCCCACCGACATCTGGAGCCCTGCATACCTCCAATAGCCAGATAGCGGAAAAAGAGCCAGCCACTGATGAGGGCCTCACGAGGATTCCGGGGCAGCTTCTCCATGATGTCCAGGTCTGGCGGGTTGAAGCCCAGGGCTGTGGCAGGTAGGCCATCTGTCACCAAGTTCACCCAGAGCAGCTGCACAGGGATCAGGGCTTCGGGCAGGCCCAGAATTGCTGTGAGGAAGATGCTAGAACCAGAGTGATGGGCTCTAGCCCCAGCAGGCCAGCCTCCACCAGACAGAGGGCCTGGCCTCTGTTCCAGCTCAGCTGGGGCCACCACCATCTCCTTGGCAGCCCTCTTCCCCTGCTGGTTCTGACATGTGACACAGCACTGCCTCCCCCAGGCCCAGCTCCGGACCCTACACACGTCTTAAGGTCTTTTCTCATTCTCATTCATGCATATTCTTTTCCTCTCCCCCCCCCCCTTTCTGGTACTACAGACTGAACCCAGGGGTGCTCTACCCTAGTCCTACTTTTTAAAAAATAGAATCTTATTAAGTTGTCCAGCCTGACCTTGAACTTGCAATCCTCCTGCCTCAGCCTCAGCCTCAAAGTACTGGGATTACATCCATGGTCCATCATGCCCAGCAACATATCTGCTCCTTAGGCCCAGGAGAGGCCAAATACACACATGTGCTCCCACACACACAGTGATGCACAGCCATCAGATATGTGCAAAAACCCAGTACCTGCCACACACTCTCTCAAACACAAGCACACACCTACTTCCTTATCCCAGTGTGCGGAGATGCAGACTCCACATGTGTCCAGCAAACATGTGCTCACCACTTCCCACATAGCTCTCACATGGGAATATAAGTTGGGAGGAGATGGAGTGTGGGGTGACGAGGTGGGACACGGATGAGGGTGGGTCACACATGACAGGTGCACCTCCAGCTCATGCCGCTTGTATTTACCCCCAAAGATGCATACGAGCTCACACACAGGAACACAGACGCACAGCCTCACGCAGGCACATGAACTCTGATGCGTGTGCGCGCATGGACACACCGCTGCCTGAAGGTGGGGCTGGCCCCCTCATTCAGGGTCTGGAGGTGGGGAGGAAGGTGGGGATGCTCCTGCACTTCTTTGGGGACTAGGGCACATGCTTCTGGGAATAATGTCCTGAAACAGGACCCTGTGTCTCAGGAACACAGGAGTCCAGAGGAGCGGGACAAGGACGCAGAGCCTCACCAGACGACCTCGCCCACATTGGAGGAAATGAGGTAGCGGATGAACTGCTTCATGTTGCTGTAGATGGCCCGGCCCTCCTCCACCGCAGCCACAATGGAGGCGAAGTTGTCATCTGACAGCACCATCTCTGCTGCCGACTTGGCCACGGCCGTGCCGGAGCCCATGGCGATGCCGATCTCTGCTTTCTTCAAGGCGGGTGCGTCATTCACGCCGTCGCCAGTCTGTGGGCCAGGGCGGGCAGGGTCAGATCTGGGAAACTTCCCTTCCATCTCCCCATGTCTCTCTCACTTTGTCCACACCCAGTCTTGGGGGACGTCTCCCAGGGAGCAGAGAGCTGCTCAGAACAATGACAGCCTCGAGAATAAACTTTGAGAATCAGGCTAAGGATGAGGCCAACGAGAAGACAGGGGTGGAGACAGTGCAAAGCTGGGGAGAAGATGGGTGCGGCTCGGAGAAGATGAGAAGGGTGACAGGCATGCGCAGCATGAAGCTCAGGTTGGCTCCAGGGTGGACAGGGAACTGAGGCTGGTTTAGAGATGAGGTCAAGGCAGTGGCCTTGGTCAGGGCCAGACAGTGTAGGAGTCAGGCCAAGGTTGGGGTCAAAGTGAAGGTCAGACTCAATACTAGACTCCTCGAGATTAAAAAACTGATGAAAGTAGAGGTCAATTCAAAGTCAGTAACCAAATCAACGTTACTGCCCAAATTAGGCGTGGTATCAGAATCAAGTCTGAGCCGGGCGTGGTGGCGCACACTTGTAATCCCAGCATTCGTGAGGCTGAGACAGGAGGATCCTTGTTTGCAGACAGCCTCAGCTACTTAGTGAGGCCCTCTGCAACTCAGTGAGACCCTGTTTCAAAATAAAGAATAAAAAAATAAGGCAGGAGGTGTAGCTTGGAGGTAAAATGCTCCTGGGTTCCATCCCCAGACAACCCCCCCCCAAAAAAAAAGAATCAGGTCTGGAGCTGGAAGCTGCAGCCAAGGTCAAGATGGGAGGCCAGGTCAAAGTTGAGGTCAACATAAAACTCTTTCATGGAATGTGGGGTCAAAGTGAATGTCAGGGATTAATTCTGGGTCCAGGTCAAGACTGGACGTCATAGCAGGTATGGTGGCACATGCCTATAATTCCAGTAGTTGGGAGATTGAGACGGGGTATTTCAGGTTTGGGGCCAGCCTCAGCAACTTAGCAAGACCCTGTTTCAAAATAAAATATTAAAAATAAGTGCTGGGCGTGCTGGCACATGCCTGTAATCCCAGCATTTGGGAGGCTGGGACAGGAGAATCCAGGTTCATGGCCAGCCTCAGCTATTTAGTGAGGCCCCTTTGCCACTCAGTGAGACCCTGTTTCAAAACAAAGAATAAAAATAGGGCTGGAGGTGTAGTTCAGAGTGTTTGATCCCCAGTACCACCCAAATAATGAAATTAAGATAGAGTTGAAGGGACTGGGGTGGGGCTCAGAGGTAGCAAAAAATGATGCTGGTTGAGGTGAGGGACCAAGTTGGCATGGAGGTCAAAGGTCAGATTAAGAGCCAGGTTTCAGCTGTGATGGAGTCCAACTTGTTCCCTGGCTCAGGTCATAAGCTCACCATGGCCGTGACCTCATTGAAGGACTGCAGGTATTCCACAATACGGGACTTGTGTGCAGGCTCCACTCGGGCAAAGCAGCGGGCAGTACGGCAGGCATGGCGCTGCTGCTCAGGGCTGAGGTCATCAAATTCACGGCCCGTGTAGGCCTTGCCTGCCACATCCTCTGCTTCCTCAAAGATGCCAAGCCGGCGGCAGATGGCCACGGCCGTACCCTTGTTGTCCCCAGTGATCATGACCACGCGAATGCCCGCACGGTGGCAGCGGGTGATGCAGGCGGCGACCTCAGGCCTCGGTGGGTCCAACATGCCCACACAGCCCACGAAGGTCAGGTCTGTCTGCAGGGAGGGGCAGAGGTGAGAGGGGCCTGAGCCTGTTTTGACCTGCGACCTGCCCAGCAGCCACAGGGGAACAAGGAGCTCCTGGCACCCACCTCGTACTGCACAAACTTGCTGCTGTCATCCAGCTGCATATCCTCCTTCCTCGGGGGCGCATCCCGGGTGGCCAGTGCCAGGCAGCGCAGTGTGTCTGAGCCTGAGCCCCAGTCCCGGACCTTTGCCAGGATCTGCTCCCTGGAAGTGGCGTTCAGGGGTGTTGTGTGGCTCCCCACGCGGACTGAGCTGCAACGCTCAATCACACTCTCAGGAGCCCCCTGCAGAGGGGAGGGGAGAAGAGGCAATTCCATCAGCCGGGGCCACACACCGCCCTCCTACCCAAGTGAAGAAACTGAGACCAGGTACAGGGAAAGGCCATCCAAGTGTAGACACGAGTCGTGGACTGGGGTCCATCCTTGGAAAGGATGGGGAACCAAGTGGGTCTCAAGGGGAGCCACCTAAAGGGCACGGGGAGGTGGGGTCACAGCCCACCAGGCAGCTCCCTCCACCGGTCTATGGCTGAGAAGGCCGTGGCAGAGTTTAGTGGTGGGCACGGGGGAGCCACACCCTGCAGGCCCTGCGCCCCTGCATGGCTGCTGCCACTAAAGCCACAATCCTGTAGGGCTGTCAGCAGCAGGCTCAAGGTGTAGCCAGAGGGTGTGTGTGTGTGGCTGCAGGAAGGTACTGTTGGCACTGGTGAGGACCTTCCCCTTAGCAGCCTCGGGGCCTGCCCTGTCCCTCACCCCAGGCCTCAGTGCTCCATCAGTGGCTAACTTTCCTTTCTTTCCTTCCTTCTTTCTTTCATTTTTTTTTCCTTTTGAATTCAGGGCATTCTACTTCAAGCTACACCCTAGCCAGCATTTTTTATTTGGAAACAGGGTCTCACTAAATTGCCGAGGGTCTTGTCAAGTTGCTAAAGCTGGCCTCAAACCTTCGATCCTCCTGTCTCAACCTCTGAAGTACTGGGAATACAGGAGTGCACCACTGTGCCTGGCTTGGCCGCTAACTTTCAAAAGTGGCTAAGTTGCTAGTATTTCACAAGGGGTTGGAGCTTCCCTGTGGGATGAAGTCAGGGCTGTGGTTCCTGCTTTGAGTTAGAAAGCAGTGACTGGCAGTCTGGAAGGAGCTGGCTTCTTTCCCTCCGGGAGACTCAGCTTCCAAAAAAAAAAGGGGGCATCACTGTTGGGCGCCAACTGCTTCAACACTACCAACCAGCTACACAAAGGGCTTGTGAAAACTTCCTGCCTGACCCCACTCTCCACAGGGGAGCAAGGCCCACAGGGACAAGGCCCATAGGAGCACAGTTGGGGGTGTCAGCCCCAGCCCAGGCTTATCCCCAGCATACTTGCTGCTGCTCCTGCTTCCCCAAGATGTGGCACTGACCCCCACCCCAGGGACTCATCACCATGACAATTGCTCCTCTTCCCCTTAGTTTAGTCCCCAGCAGCTGCAGAATCTAGTGCTTCGGAGCACTGGACCAGGTGCCCAGGAGCCCCACCTTTACAAACATCTTGCTGCCCTGGGCCTTGTCAGGGCGGGTGGGCGTGCAGTACACGGACATGGACTTCCGGTCCCGCGAGAACTCCAGGGTAAGCTCCTTCCTCATGAGCTGCTTGATGACCTGTGGATGTGGGCAGGGAGGGCATGAAGGCTGGCCTGCTTCTCACCAGGCACTTGGCTCCCAGAAAAGCCTCTTGCTCTGTACGGGTATCACCCCCGCCCTTGCCAGAGCCTGGCATCCAAGGCGCTACCTTCCTCTCCGTGTGGTCCCATTTCCCCACCACTTTCTAGCTCCAGGCCTCTGCTCACCTACCTTCCTCTCTCTTTGCTCCACAGCTGAGATTCACTAGGGGTTTGAGGTCCCTCCTCCTCTCAGAAGCCTCTCAAGGTTTTGCCTCCCTCTCCCCCTTTTCCAGCTGCCCCAGGAACCCTGAACATGCAACTGCGGCCTGCGCCCCCTCTCACTGCATTGCAGGCGCCGGCTCGCTCCACCAGGGACAGGGCCTTCAGGTCCGTGTCGAACACGTTCATCTTCTCCACCAGGCACGTCAGCGCTGTCTCAGTGGCCTCTCCTACCTTCTCATACACGCCCTTGGCCTGGTGAGGACCAGGACAGGGAGTGAGGGCGGGCTGCCCCCGCAGGCTCTCCAGCCTCAGCTCCCACCCACCCCTTTCCCCTGGAGATTCCCTGTCAAAGTTCCTGTAACCTCCTTTGCACACGCCTGTGCAAACCTCCTTTCCCAGCCCGGCTGAGCTGGGTTTGGGGTAGAGGGTATCTGACACTGACACTCACCCCTCAGCCCAATCCTTGGCTGCACCCCATCCTGGTCCACTCCCTCACAGCCCCCCACTGCCCAAGCCCCGCTCCTCCTCTCCCCCTCTCCCAGATGCTCCTGCCTCCACCATCTTCCAGTGCTCATGAGCCTGCCTGGTGAAGACGTCTCTCCGGAGCTCCAAGCCCACAGGTCCAGTTGCTGTCTGTGGGACCCTGTTCTCTGAGGACCCCTCAGGCCACCTCCTCCTCTCCCAGTGTTGGTAACTTCAGGGCCCCTTCTTCCCTTTTGTCTATCCAGCCCGAGTCGCAGGATCTCAACTCTTAAATCTCTCTCTGACCCAGGCCTTTCCCTCCCTCCGAGGTTCCTGCTGGGGCTCTGCTTGTATCTCTCTGGCCAGTACATCCACACAGGGCTCCGCCTCTGGTCCTGCCTTGTCTGTGCTACTCTCCTTGCAGAGGCTGGGAGAACTGACGGCTCTCCGTCCCTCACTTGCTCTCTACTGCCCTCAGCTTGCATGGCAGCAGACTTGCTGTAGACAAATACTTTCCCTTAAGCAGGAGTACTCTCCAGAATGCCCCAGTGATGACCTGCTCACATAGTGGCAACAGCATTCAATGCCTGAGCCACACCTGGGCCTTTCCTGGACTGTGTCTTCTGCTTTAAATACCTTCCCTCTTCTTGCCCCCCCCATCTTCTGCAGGCATCCTTGGCCCTTACAATGCAGTGTCTCCCACAGCCCCAAAGCCCTAAGGACAGGGTTCCAGGGCCAGTCTGAGAAAGAGGGAGGGAGGGTAGCAGAACGTGTAATGGTAGCCATGTTCCTGGCCTGGGGCCCACCCATGACAAAGACCACCAACCTGGGGAGATAAGAGGCTCTGGGGAAAAGTCTGTCTGGAGCACTTGGAAACTAGGGAGGTCAGGAAAGGGGCTGGGGCCCCACCTCATTGTAGTCCAGCGCCGAGTCATTGCACAGGGCACAGATGGTCGCCAGCTCCACTAGCCCATCAAACTGCCCACAGTGGACCAGCTGTTCCCCCTGTTGCCTGTGGAATGGGGACAATCAGTACTAGGTTTTGGCTTAGCTCCACCACACACAAGACCACGCCCATATCTGCACCGTCATCATGCCCACACAAAGCCACACCCCACTTCCTTGCCCGGGGCACTCACACTTCGCCCTCCGGGGTATATGTGGTACCCGAGATGGTGAATTCATGCAAACGGCAGGAGCCCGCCTCTGCTTCTGCTATCACGAACATCTGGGGAGCAGATGGGTGTGCTCAGGAGAGGTGGGTCACCTTCCTTCTCCCTGGGTAGCCAGTATGAATAAAGCCTGACCCCAAAGAGTGCCTTGTGCCATCCCCCCAAGAGCTGCCCGGTCATCCTTTCCCCACCGAGGTGGGGCAGTAATGAGCACAGGGTCTAGTCCGAAGCTTTGACTTGCTCTGCCCAGGTGTGTTCTGCTCTGGCCTGGCCATTTGCTCTTGACTCCTGAAAGGAATTATGGTCAATTCTTCCATGTTTAGAATCAGCCACTGGCTTGAGGATGCCCTGAGATGTGTGGGAAGTATGCATCCTTGCCCACCTTTCTGTGAACCCAGCCAAGCACCTGTGCCTCCGCTTCTCTACTGGTACCCGAGGAAGGGGAGCTCGCCTCAGCAGCCTCTCCTTTCTCCTCAAGGGGATGAGTTACTGACCTTCAAAGGAGGAAATTCACACCATGCTCCCAGGCCCAGAGGTGTCCTAGGAGGGATCTCTGTCCAAGAGGCTATGGGGTCACCCAGACCTCACCTGTCCCCCAGGGCTCCTTGTTTCCAGGAGCCCACCTTGGACATCCTAATGGGTGCAAGGCCAGCCCAGCACCCATTAGATGTTCAACAATGTCCCTTCCTTCTCATTCTTCTCTCTGTCCCAGAAGCATCCCTCCAGCAAGCACATCCCATTACAACTTCCCCATCCTGTGCTTTGCAAATCTTTATTTCAGCCAAGGAATGCTCCATTCAGATAAAACCCCACTAGAAATTTTAGCAGGCCAGGGGCTGTGGGGCAGGAAAGCTTGCCAGCGCTTCTCCCATGCAGCAGCCTCTGGGACCTTAAGATCTCAGAAGACTGAGCCCGGCTTCCTAAGGCCCAGTGGGCAGGCCATGGGTGCAGAGGAGCGCTGGGGAGCCTGGTAAGGGTGAGAACCCCACAGCCGTTGCCCTCTCTCCACCTTCCTCTGCTGGGTCAGGAGGCACCCTCTGCCCTTTGGAGTCTCCACCAGAATTCCTGGAACATGTGAGCAGTGGCTCAGGGTGTGGGATCAAGTGCCAGGGAATGAATAATTCCTGCCCTGGCCCTTCCCAGGTCACTGGAGCTGGCGTATCTGGTGACAGGCGTCGACTACAGTCGTGATGGAGCAGCAGAGAGCCGGGCCCAGGGCCCTGTTTGGCTAACATGCCAGCACTGGGATGGCACACCCAAGCTTCAGAAGACCAGACTGAGGCCACAGATCAGCAGCGGTCCACCCAGGGCCTCACAGTAAACATGGGTCCCAGTGACACACATCTAGCCAGCCATTGTCTGCAACAACCTGCTCAGCCCTGTGAAACCTGCCTCCCACCCAGGAGATAAGCCGTCAGCTTCTCTTCTCCATTCCACAACAGAAAGGTCCAAGAGTGAGCCTGGCTGCCCAGCATCCATGGAAACCCCTGTGGGACACCAAGCTGGCTGCAGCCACCTACCCGGCAGACTGACATCTGGTTGGTGGTGAGGGTCCCTGTCTTGTCAGAGCAGATGACTGAGGTGCAGCCCAGGGTCTCCACAGAGGGCAGGCTCCGCACGATGGCGTTCTTGCGGGCCATGCGCCGCGTGCCCAGTGCCAGGCATGTAGTGATAACTGCCGGGAGGCCCTCGGGAATTGCAGCCACTGCCAGGGCCACAGCGATCTTGAAGTAGTAGACGGCACCACGGAGCCAGGAGCCACCGTGGGCAGGGTCAGCAAAGTGGCCAATGTTGATGACCCATACGGCCACACAGATCACAGAGATGGCATGGGACAGCTGTCGTCCAAATTCATCCAGCTTGCGCTGCAGCGGCGTCCGCTCAGGCTCCACTGCTGCTATCTGGCTCCTGATCTTGCCCAGCTCCGTGTTCAGGCCTGTGGCTACCACCACACCCACCGCCTTGCCCGAGGCTATATTGGTGCCCTGCCAAGGAGGGACAAGGGAAGAGCTGCTCAGCCTGCATCCAGGGTCCAGGACCTTTCCCACTCCTACTGGGCTTTCCTTTTCTTCACATTACTAGTGCATGCAGACTCATGGGATTCTATGTTTATTAGGTCATTGCTGTCTTTCCCTGGTACTGTGAGCTCTCCCAAGATGTATGCTGGTCCCTGTATGCCTGGTGTCTACCACAGGGTCTGATACAAAGAAGGCTCCAGAGCTGGGCATGGTGGTGCACACTTATAATCCCAGCATTTGGAGGCTGAGACAGGAGGATCACAGTTTGCAGACAGCCTCAGCTACTTAGTGAGGCCCTTTGCAACTCAGTGAGACCCTGTTTCAAATAAAGAATAAAAAACAGAGCTGGGGGTTTAGCTCAGAGGTAGAATACCCATGGGTCCAATCCCCAGTACTGCAAAAAAAAAAATCAAAGAAGGCTCCAAGGCTGATACTGACACTAAGATCAACTAGCATGGCTTGGCCACCAACCCATCAGACCCATCAAAGTGCAATTCAGAGCTAGGTGTAGAGGCGCATGCTTATCATCCCAGTAGTTCAGTTTTAGACAGGAGGATCCCAGGATTGAGGACAGTCTCAACAACATAGTAAGTCTCTCAGCAACCTAGTGAGACCCTATTTCTTTTTCTTTTTTAATTATATTTATTTATTTATATATATTTTTTGCGGGTCTGGAGATGGAACCCAGGGGCATTCAACCTCTGAGCTACAGACCCTGCCCTATTTTTTATTCTTTATTCTGAAACAGGAGTGAGACCCTATTTCTAAACAAAAAAATATAACAGGCTGGGGGTATAACTCAGAGTAATGCCCCTGGGTTCTATCTTCAGTATCCTCCTCCAAAATGCATGCAAAATGCAATTCAGAAACAACCACTATGGCCAACACAGGGGTGTAGATGGCAACGATTCCAGGTGAGCAGTCTATAAGTTTTGTTTGTCTGTTTTTGCGGTACTGGGGATGGAACTCAGGGGCATTCTACTTCTGAGCTGCACCCCCAGTCCTATTTTTAATTCTTTATTTTGAAATAGGGTCTCACAAAGTTACGGAGGGCCTCACTAAGTAGCTGAGGCTGTCCACAAACCGCAATCCTCCTGTCTCAGCCTCTCAAATGCTGGGATTATAAGCCCACGCCACTACACCATAAGTCTAGTCCATAGTATTTAATGAAGAATCCAGACAACTTGAAACTGAGCTCATCTAGCCCCAAGACTCCAGTAAAATGACCAAGTCCTGGTGTAAAGGACAGACAGTCTTATGCCTCTGTCCTCCTCTGCAGAAAGTTCCAACAGAGGCCCAAGAACAGTGCTTCAAGGAGACTGAGCACAGGTGCCCCTTCACGTGGCAGAGTGGTGGCAGCCCCATCTCCCCTCTGCCTTGAGCAGCGCAGCTTGCCCCCCCCCCTCCTCCGTGCAGCCCGCCGGCTAAGGAAATGGCCAGCGATGAGCCACACCACCCTCAGAGAGCTTTCTAGTGATAGGTCGGACAGTGGCAGAGGCCTCCATGGGCCTCCCTCCCCACAGAGCAGCTTGGTCAAGCATCCGTGACCAGGCAGGGACCCATTCTCAGCAACTGCTTTGAGTGAACACTGCACTCTACATCTCTCTGCTTCTAGGGAGGCCTCTAGCCCCTGAAAACTGGGTGCCCTGGGCCACCTTCAAACTGGCCCGATTCTTATGGCACCAAAATACTCCATGCTGGCTTTGGACTGTGGCTAGGAGAACTACCTGCCAACTCCACCAACTCCCTCTGAGGCCGTGGGGGCAGAACCCACCACCCTCCCTCCAAAGCCAAACCACCACTCTCCCCAAGAAAGCCTTAGTGCTGTGCTGGTTTAACCATCTAAGAAAGGGGTCGTTCCTACCACCCTCAACGACCTTTTTTTTTTTTTTTTTTTTTTTGCGGTACTAGGAATTGAACCCAGGGGCATCCTGCTTCTGAGCTTTACCCCTCACCCTATTTTTTACATAGGCTCTCCACAACTTAGTAAGAGCCTGCAATCTTCCTGTCTCGACCTCCCCCTCCCTCTTTCTTCCTTTCTCTTCTCTCCTTTCTTCCTGCGGTGCTAGGATTGAACCCAGGACCTCACACACACTAGGCAAGTGCTCTACCACTGGGCTACCCCTCTGGCCCCTCCACTGCTTTCGCAACCCTATTCCTTCTAGAGGACTTTCTGTTGGCTGATTAATGGCAAGCACTGTCCCTCTCTGGATTAAGACTGGTTGTCTAACAGGAAAGAGGAAATGCTCTGGAGCCAGGTGGAGACCTTGGGCAATTTACTTAACCTCTCTGGGCCAGTTTCCTTGTTGGAAAATCCAAATAACAAGATACAGATAACTTTATTTCAAAGATTTGTTGTGGTAATTAAATAAACTAATATGTGTAAAGGGCTTGAAACATTGCCAAGCACACAGGCCTCAGTACACACAAGCTTTTTTTCTTTTTGTACTGGGGATTGAACTCAGGGGCATTCTACCTCTGAGCTACATGCCCATTCCTTTTTAAATTAAAAAAAAAAAATTGAAACAAGCTGGGCATGGTGGCGCACGCTTGTAATCCCCGCGCTTGGGAGGCAGAGACAGAAGGATTGCACAGGTTTGAAGCCAGCCGTGCTGGCTTAAGAGACCCTGTTTCCAAATAAAATATAAAATAGGTCTGGGAGTATAGCCGGAAGGTAGAAGGGTTCCATCCCCAGTACCACCAAAAGAAAAAAACTTTTTTTGAAACAAGGTTTGGCTAGGTTGTTGAGGATCTCTTTGTATTGCTGAGACTGGCCTCGAACTTGCAATCCTCCTATTTCAGCTACCCAAGTACTGGGATTACAGGAGTGTGCTATCACACCACACTGCAAGTTATCATTATTATTATAACTTTGCAAACATTGCTGATAACTGATAAGGTTCTATCCTGTGGACATTAGTGTTGTGTGTGTATGGTAAGAGTACTAAGGATTGAACCCAGAGGCATTCTACCTCCAAGCTATACCCCCAAACTTTTTTATTTTTAATTTTGAAACAGGGTCTTGCTAAATTGCTGAACCTGTGATCCTCCTGTGTCAGCCTCCCAAGTACTGAGATTGTACAGAGTACTCCCACTGCACCTGGCTCAATGCTGTAGATGATGATGATGATTATTATTATCATCCAGGCAAAGGCCTCAAGTACCCCCAGGAACTTACAGAAAACAGCATGTTCTTTTTGTCCTGGTTTACAGCTCTGGGGTCTGGAATGGCATCTGTGTGCTTGGTCACAGACACAGATTCACCTGGTAAGAGAATCAGATATGAAAGCCCACTTGGAGATGTGCGCATCCTGACGTGCACCCGGCCCAGCCTCTGGGGCTCACCTGTCAGGATGGATTGGTCCACTCGCAGCGTGGTGGACTTGATCTCGATGAGCCGGAGGTCTGCAGGCACTTTGTCTCCCACTGCACAGGGGTGATGGCTGGGCTGAGGGTGGGTCTGGGCCCCACCCCCAGGAAAGCTAGGAGGGCTCCAGGAACCCAGGCTGGGCTGCGCACCCTCAGGGAACCCCTTCTCCCAGGGAACCCAGTCTCCTGATTGGAGAGACCTGACAGCCATCATGCCCTGTAGACAACTAAAGAGATGGAGGCCCAGAGAGGCAGGGATCCTTGGCATCTGTGATGAAAGGAGGGGGACCAGCGTACCTGCCACTTCTACAATGTCTCCAGGCACTATGTCCCGGGCACGGATCCTCTGCACTCCCTTGCGGTCTGCACGGATCACCTTGCCCATCTCAGGCTCATACTCCTTTAAGGCCTCAATGGCACTCTCAGCATTGCGTTCCTGCAGAACACAGGCAGACAGGTCTGTCCCTGCTGCCCCAGCAGGCCATCCTCTTACTGAGCCAGGAGCAAATGGCAGAAACCACAGGGGGAGGTCAGCCTAACAGCCAAGGGCCCCAGGGCCAGCCCAGCCCAGCCCCACCCACCTGCCACACGCCCACAACCGCATTGGCCGCCAGGATCAACACGATGACCAGCGGCTCCACGAAGGCTGTTGAAGCCTCCTCGCCCTCCTCGAACCAGGCCAGGACCTGCAGGGTCAGAGCCAGTCAGTGGGGTGGCGCTCGGGGCCCCGGCCTGTCCTCTGTGTTCCTGGCACCCTGGGACCCCTGCTTCCGCTGCTGCTTGGGAAGACACCCCAGGGGAGGCCTGAGGTGCGGAGGGCCACTCTCCTGAGAGGGTCTTGGCTGAGGATGCCCACCTCATAGACACGAGTGTCACAGCCCACATCCCACCCAGGTTGCCCTCCAGGGCGGGCAGCCAGAAGCCCGTGCACCAGCACTTCTAGAGTGAGGTCCCCAGCCCGACAGCCTAGGCGGAAACACGGCTGTCAGGGCCTGGCCCAGATTCCTGAGTCAAAATCTCGAGGGTGGGCAATAATCTGACAAGCCAGGTGATTCTGAGGTGTGTTCATGTGCCAGGCCTGTGGGTTGGAGGGGTGTCACTCCAGCTACAGAGCCCAGGCCTGGGAGAATGACCCCAGCCCAGAGCCTGCCCACCTCTACCGGAGCACTAATCACCCGCCCCAGGGCCTGTGAGCGTGGGAGCAGGGGCCACTGTCTACCCTAAGGCCACTTTCCAGCCTGCATCAACCTCAAGTCCCTGCTCCTCAGTCACAGAAGGCAAACATGGTCTCTTGCCAGGTGTCCGCCCTGGGCCTGGCCCACTCCAGAAGGGGTCTGGGCAGCAGGAATGGGGTGGGGGCACTGGTGGAGGTGGGAAGTCAAGGAAAGAAGCAGCTGAGGGAGGCTAAGAGAGGGCAAAGCTCCAATGTCTTTCCTTCTTTATTTTTAGTACTGGGGTTTGAAGCCAGGGGCATTCTACCTTTGAGCTATACCTCAGCCCTATTTTATTTTTATTTTGAAACAGAGTCTCACTAGGTTGACAAAAGTCTCACTACCTGCTGAGGCTGGCCTCAAACCTGTGGTCCTCCTGTCTCAGCCTCTCAGGTACTGGGATTACAAGCACCACCATGGCCAGCTTTTTTTTTTTTTTTTTTTTTTTTAAACAGGGCCTAAGTTGTTGAGGCTGACCTCGAACCTGCAATCTTCCTGTCTCAGCCTCCCAAGTACTAGGATTAAAGTGTACATAGGACTAAGGTGTGTAGCACCATGCCTGGCTCAGCCAGTGTGTAAGATGGATTAGAAGATCAGAGAGGAGCTGGGGTCCAGGGTGGGAACTGTGAAGGCTCAGACGAGAGAAGCCAGGAGCAGGCGCTAGTGCCGGAGGAGACAGGGCCCAGGCCTCTGAGGGCCACCGGCCCCAGCTCTCCCTCCCAGGCAGGATGGCAGGCAGGGCTGACTTACAAAGGAGACCAGGGCAGCCAGCATCAGGATGCGCACCAAGAGGTCCTCAAACTGCTCCAGCACCAGCGTCCACAGGGACTTTCCTGAACAAGAGAGCCACGTGAGGTCCAGCCCCAGGGCAGTGGGGACCTCCCAGCCCCCGCTCTCTGCAGGTCCCGGCCGGCACCTGCAGTTCAAAGAGAGGAGCCCTGGAGGCTCCGGGGTGTGTGGGGGGCGATGCTTAGGGCCTGGCAAGGCCTCCCTGCCGGGCAGGGAGAGTCACAACCTGACAGTGAACAGCCCACAAGCCTGGCCTGTCTGCCTCACCTTCCTCCGTGGGGAGCTCTGCAGGATCCAGCAGCCGGGAGCGTGGAGAGATAAGAGACAGGGTTAGTCTCGAGGTTCCTCGCCACCCTGCCGCCCAGCTGCCTCACAACCTGTCGGAGGTCACTGAATGGACAGCCAGAGAGCCACAGGCTCCACCTCCATCCTCGCCCCACTCTGCTTAAGTGAGGCTAGTGTGACTTGGCTCAGCTCAGGATGAGGTCTCCCCATTCACAGAAGGGAAACTGAGGCCTGGAGGACAGAGGAACCCCTGAAGTTGCACAGAGAGCAGGCAGTTAGTTCTCTGGCCCTTGTACAGTTCTTCCACAGACGCCCCCCTGTCCTGGTCACTCTACCTCATCCCGGTAATGGAGACACTTCTAGCCGGGCGTGGTGGCGCACGCTTATAATCACAGCATTCGGGAGGCTGAGACCGAAGGATCGCAGTTCGCAGACAGCCTCAGCTACTTAGTGAGGCCTCTGCAACTTAGTAAGACCCTGTTTCAAAATAAAGAATAAAAAATAGGGCAGGGGGTATACCTCGGAGGTCAAATGCCTCTGGGTTCCATCCCCAGACCCACAAGAGAGAGAGAGAGAGAGAGAGAGAGAGAGAGAGAGAGAGAGAGGGAGGCAGAGACACCCCTTCTAATTTTCTAATATATATGTTTTTGGAACTACAGATTAAACCCAGGGAGGCCGGGCCTGGTGGCACATGTTTGTAATCCCAGCATTCAGAAGGCAGAGACCGGAGGATCACGGTTCGTGGCCAGCCTTAGCTACTTAGCGAGGCCCTTTGCAACTCAGTGAGACCTTGTTTCAAATAATAAAAAGAGTAAAAAATAGGGCTGAGGGTGTTGCTTGGAGGTACAATGCCCCTGGGTTCCATTCCATCCCCAATATCACACACACACACACACACACACACACACACGATTAAACCCAGGGGCATTCTACCTCCAAACTACACCTTCAGCCCGTGTGTGTGTGTGTGTGTGTGTGTGTGTGTGTGTGTGTGTGTGTGTGTGTGTGTGTGGTCCTGGGGATTGAATTCAGGTGCCTTCTACCTCCCAGCTATACCCCAAGCCCTATTTAATTCTTTACTTCGAAACAAGATCTTGCTAAGTTGCAGACAGCCTCACTAAGGAGTTGAGACCGGCTGTGAACTTGGGATCCTTTTGTCTCAGGCTCCCAAGTACTAGAATTACAAGCATGAGCCACCATACTTGGCTTTTTTTGAAGCAGGGTCCAGCTAGTTTGCTGAGGCTGTCCTCTAACCTGCTGTCCTCCTGTCTCAGCCTCCCAAGTACTGGGATTACAAGTGTGTGCACCGCACCCACCTTCAGGAGCCCCTTCTAACGGTCAGGGCGCCTAAGCTCCCTTTCCTCCTGGGGCCATCTGGACAAGGTCAGCAGCTAGACACACCCATGGGGCCCCACCCTACCCAGGGCTCCCTTGGACCAGCCTCCAGCAACCAGCAACCCAGACAGCAAGGAACCTTCCAGAGTCCAGGACGTGCTCAGGGAAGACACCAACCCCTCTCCACATGCCCAGTCCTACACAACATCACTTTTTTTTTTCTTTTAAACTGAGGCTTGTATCCAGGAGCCTTCTAACCTCTGACCTACACCCCAGCCCTATTTTTTATTCTTTATTTTGAAGTCATGTCTCACTGAGTTGCAAAGGGGCTCACTAAGTAGCTGAGGCTAGCCACGGCCCAGATCCCCCCAAATGCTGGGATTACAAGCATGAGCCACCACACCCTGCTCCTATTTTATTTTTTTATTTTGAAACAGGGTCTCCCTAAGTTGCTGAGGCTGGCCTTGAACCTGCAATCCTCCTGTCTCAGCCTCCCAAGTACTGGGATTACAGGTGTATGCCACCAAGCCCAGCTCCCACACAACATTTTGAAGAATGTTATTTCCAAAAACCAGAAGTACCTCACTGTACCTGCTGATTCTGTTTTTTTTTTTTTTTTTTTTTTTATCTCTTCTATTTCCTGAAGCACCTTGTGTACCAGCTGGAGCTGGCTGTCTTTGAATCTCTGCAGTAGCCTGAAGGGGAGGCAGTATGTGAATTCTAGACCTACTTCACACATTGAGGACAAACACTGGAGCCTGGTCACACAGCAAGTGCATGTATGGCTGTGCAAGGGCTGGGAGTGGGGCCTCGGAGGGTGAACTCCCAAGCCAGCACCTCCTGGCCACAGCCTGACTGGTGCCTCCTGCCTCCTCTCGCTCTTCAGTATCAGCTCGCCCCCCGAGGAACTGGCTAGCAAGCTGACTGAGGTCCCCGCCGCTTCCTGACACCTGGACCAGGTCCTTGTATCTGCCCACCTGTTCTTGGCCCATCAGCTAAGTTTTCCCTTGAGAGCTCTCTCTCCAGACCATCTGCTTGGAAGGTTTGTGGTCTGCACCTGGCAGCTGAACCATGGTGAGAATCATCAGCCCACTGGACTGCAGGAATCCAGGAGGAAAACATATAACCTAAAAATACACTTTCTAGCATTTTCTCTACAGACCTATTTTAGGCAGCGGCTGACATTTTCCGTGGAAAATGTAATCTCCAGTGTCCTGCGCCGAGATTAAAATCAAACAGACTTTTTCCTTCTGATCTATTTAACCGAGGCGAACAGGAAAGGCGGGGGCAGGGCCAGGCCTGGTTTCTGGGCCAAGCCTCCGATGCAGCAGGGTCCTTTGGGGTCCCCGCAGCCATGCCCCAGTCTCACAGAGAACGGTGCCAACCTTGTGGCACACATTCACCTTCTCTGTGATCCCGACCATGGCGGAGTTCATTTGTTAGACTAACCTGAATCCCTCCTGCTTTCCCCAGCCCCGCCCTCCCTGCGGCATGAAGGCCCTAGGCTGCCATGCTCTTTGGGACAGGTACCCTGGGAAAGGTGAGGCATGGGGTTAGGAGCGATGTCACAGGGATACACAACCAGCCCCTCTCCCCAAGACACCGCCTGCCTGTCCCAGGCGGCCTCTACCTGTCCACCTGGCACTCCTCCATGCTCCCTGACCCGGGGCCCACTCTTTGGAGGTCATTGTGCTGGTTCTCCCTACCCTACGGCCACATAGTGAGTTTGCACGTCTCTGTCCTCTTGTGAATGTCCAGAAGGATGTGTGTTAGCTCCAGCCTGGAACACTGAACTTGGGATACGAGACTCTCCAGGAAGGCACTGCCAGTAGAATGCTGTATGATGATAAAGGTATTCTCTGCCCGTGCTGGCCAGTATACCAGCCCCAGGCCCCATGCAACTATAGGGCAGAGAACTTGGAACATGTCTTGGGTAACCAAGGAACTACTTTTTAAATTTTACTTGCTCTGTTTGTTTAAATGTAAACAGCTACATGAGGTTGGTGGTTGCCACACTGGACTGAGCGGGTCTGGAACTTGTGACCTTGTTGCAGCAGCAGCAAGCTGTGAAGTGGCGTCTGCTCCGTCATCCTGCGTCAGAGCAAAGAGGGCACGGAGCCCCTGCTCACCAGCCTGCCACTGGCATACAAGGGGAGCAAGAAATGAGTCTGTTTTATTATTTTTTCCCCCGGTACTAGGGATTGAACCCACTCTAACTCTGAGCTACACCTCCAGCCCTAATTTTTGTTTTATTTTGAAACAGGGTCTAAGTTTCTGAGGCTGGCCTTGAACCTACAATCCCTCCTGTCTCAGCCTCCCAAGTACTGGAATTACAGGAGTGCACCACCACACCCAGCTTTGAGTCCCTATTCTTTTATATTCTTTTAAGCCACTGAGAGTTTTGGTGTTTTGGTTTGGTTTTGAGGTAGGGTCTTGCTAAATTGCCCAGGCTGTCCTTGAAGTAGCAATCCTGTTTCAGCCTTCCAAGTAGCTGGGATTACAGGGATGCACCACCATGCCCAGCCAGGCACTGAGATTGTATGGTGGTTATTGCCACATTCGTCTCTACTCAGACCTGGCTTTTACCACTGAGGGCCTTTCTACTCCACGCAGGAGGCTTGGTCTGCCTCAGTCAGAGGGCGTGCCCTGCCACTCCTGCAGAGGGCACACACATGGTTCTCATCCTGCTGAAGCTGCAGACTCCCTGTGGGGCCCTGAGCCCCACTGGGCAAATGGGGGGGCCCACAACCACCTGAGGGCTCTGTGCCCATCATCGTCTTCAGGAACCACTTAATTGAGCACCTACTATGTGCCAAGCAGTATACCAGGGACTTACCCACATATGTCCAGAGGATTAGTGGGAAGACACTGGGACCAAACCCAGGAGGTGCTCGGCATGTATGACATGGTGCAACAGCAGCAACTAGCCTCGACTGTGTCTAGACACCATGCTAACTTCCAGGGCACCCAACTCTTTTATGAGTCTCAAGCGCTCTGAGAAGGAGGATGCTATTATTATCACCATTTTAAAGAGTATACAACTAAAGCACAGAGCGATTAAGTAACTACCTCTGGTTACACAGCCAGGAAGCAGCAGAGAAGGGTTTTGAGCTCAGGCAGCCCGGCTCGCAAAACCCTACTCTGAATCTGCCATGTTAACTCTTCGACTTTCCTGCCTTCCCTCCTCTGGCCCCTTTACCACCCAGCTAAGGACACCAGACAAAAACTGGTGCCCTGTGTCCTGATCGTTGGGCTAGATGCCCTCATCCCTTCAGCCAGTCCAGAGCCACCAATCAAAATCATCCTATCCAAATGACACCACACAGGTGGTATTTGGGGCCACTAGGCCCTGCCTGCCCAGGCCCATAAGCTTCAAATGTCAATTCTAGAGCAGGGCATGGTGCCACATACCTATAATCCCAGTACTTGGAAGGCTGAGACAGGAGGATTACAGGTTGAAGGCCAGCCTTAGCAATTTAGGTGAGGCCCCAGCAACTTAGTGAGACCCTGTTTCAAAATTAAAAATAAGGCTGGGCATGGTGGCACATGCTTGTAATCCTAGTACTTGGGAGGCTGAGACAGGAAGATCACAAGTTTGTGGCCAGCCTCAACTACTTAGTGAGGCCCTCTGCAACTTAGTGAGACCCTGTTTCAAAATAAAGAATAAAAAATAGGGCTGAGGGGTAGCTCAGAGGTAGAATGCTGCTGGGTTCTGTCCCTGATACCAGTACCACCACATGAGCGCACGCGCGCGCGCGCGCACACACACACACACACACACACACACACACAGAGCTGTTGGGCCCCTGTGCCCCTGGCTATCTCCAACTCCAAGATGGAGGCTGAGCCAGTTTCCCTTGAAATGGTGGCTCTGGGCCCTAAGCGGTGCCAGATGTCCCGTTTGCTGAGTGAGGGAGTGCCTGGCCATGCCCACCTTGATGCTGTCTACTGGGAAAGAGAGTAACAAGTACTGCTCCTTTGGCCCAGGGGTATGTGACCCCAAGCATTCCCCTTGTCTGGGGCTCTCACATGGTGACCTCTCCTAGCCTGCTCTGCTTCCAGTCACTATTGTGGACAGAGCAGTCCCGTGCCCACTGATGTTCCTGTGGGCTGTTCCTGAGGATCCTGGGAGTTGGCCTGTGGACCTAGGGCAGTCATTAGAAAAACTCTGTGAGCTGGGCGTGGTGGCACACGCTTGTAACCCCTGCACTTGGGAGGCTGAGACAGGAGGATCACACAGGTTCAAAGCCAGCCTCAGCTACTTACTGAGGCTCTCAGCAACTTAAGTGAGACCCTGTTTCCAAATAAAATATAAATTGGGTCTGGGAGTATAGCCCGGAGGTAGAAAGCCTCTGGGTTCCATCCCCAGTACCACCAAAAAAAAAAAAAAAAAAAAAAAAAAAAAAAGAAAAAAAAAAAGAAAAACTCTGTGGCTTTCAGCAAGGAACTGGGTCCAAAGGGCTTGAGTTCAAGCCTTGCCCTGTCTCTGGGTAGTGCCATGGCCACAAGCCAGCCATCAAGCCCCTGTGTCTGTTTCCCCATCTGTACAAAACGAGTAATAACAGAAATGCCTTCTAGAGTAACTATGGAAGTCCGGTGACACGCACAAAGTACCCAATGCGCAGCCCACAGTCAGCTGGCATTAGCGTTAACAGTCATAAGACCATAAGTGCCCAGGACATAGTAGGTACTCAGTAAAGGCTTGTGCTTTTACAAGAGGGTGCTGCTGTCTCTATGGGGTCCTGACGCCTTCGCGGTAGCTATCTGCCTGAGGAGCAACAATCAACCTCAGTGCGGCCTTCACGGCTTTGATGTGGCCAATCAGCTCTTCCAGAATCACACCCATATTTAACTGCGGGTCCCTTCGCCCAGCCAGGGCGATGCCTCAGGATTACCGCCACCACCCAGTTTGCTGAAGCTTTTCTTCCACTGAAATTCTGCTGGCGTCATTCCTTCTGTCCAGAGGACCCCACTATCTCAGCATCTGAACCCCACTTCCCCGGGAAGCCTTCTCTGCCACCTCATCGCCTTGCCCTTCGCGGGCTCCCTGCTACAGACTGGCACGCCTCTGGGCAGGCAGGGCTGAGTCATCCCCAGGTCCACACTGAGCCCTGCTGGCCTTTGTTTATTCAGTTGCCTCATGGGTTCAGGATGGGGCCCCCGGGCACATGGCCCAGAGCCACAGAGAATGGGGTACAGGGCCAGGGCCGCCCCAGGCTCCACGCACCACTTGCTTCCTAATCCCCCTGAACGCCTTCCTTCTCTCCACATTGGAAACTGGAAATTCGGCTTCTAAATGTCAGTTCCAGGCAAGGTCTTCCTCCAAGGTAAATTTACAGAGCAATTAAATCATCACTTTCAGAGGCAGGGACAGGCCCCGCCAGGATGAGCCCATTCAGCCCACCTGGCCCTCCCTGGGTCTCCAGGTTCCAGCCAGAGTGGACAGCCTGGCCCTGCTCTGTGGGGGGCACCGGGGAGGCCTGAGAAGTGGGTCCTGCTTGCAGAGGCCCTGCCGGGCCCCCAGCTTACCTGGCACTAGACACAGTTCACTAAACATCCGTGTGTCCTGCCATTACAGTGTGCCGCATGCCTGGCTGGAAGCAGAATTCTTGAGAGGCTTCCATAAGCCCTCTGTGGGCTTCCTGCTGCAGCACAAGGGGCCCGTCATGGCCTGCCCCAGCGTTTCTTCCCCTACTTCTGAGGGGCCGGTTGGGTTGTTCACAGCCTCTGCTATGACCACTCAGAGAGGATGAGAAATACTCTTGTCCCCCATCATGTCATGCACGTGTGAATTCCTAGGAGTGGAATGACAGTGTGCAAGGAGTATGTTTGCAGACCGGACAGCTGTTCTAAGTCACTGTCCCCAAGGCTGGCACCCACAGCCCTGCCCATCCTGCAAGGCGTGTCAGCTGACATCTTGGTCTGTGTCAGTCGATAGAAGTGTCCTCTCTTGGATTTCCTTATGTTTTTCTGTTTTACGGCCGAGGTTAGATGTCTTTTTGTAGGTTTAGGAGCCATCCAGTTTCGATGTGTCAGTGAACAGGCCGCTCATTCCGTTGCTGGACATGTACCAAGGGCCGGGTTGGGTATGTCCTGTCACGCCACCCTGCACCTACAGACCCTGGAGAGGCTGACCCGGGCCAGGCCAGATGGCAGGTGGTCCCTGTTCAGGGGAGCTTATGGAGGGGCTGCTGAGCCTAGACCTCGCCTTCTTGGCTTCACAATGCCTGTCTGCAAAGGATGAGAAGTCCCCAGGGTGGGCAGGCTGGCCTCGATTTGAATTCCTTCTGGTGATGTCTTGACTGTGGCCTTATTTCCTGCCCTCAGCCGAGGCCCCAGTTGGCACCAGAAATGGGGAAACACAGAGGTATGACCCCAAGAAACCAGGTCAGCGGAATGGGGTAAGCAGGATGAGGGGCCATCAGAGTGGACTCGGGCCGACTTGCCTCTCTATGCCCCCATATTCCCCTTAATACAGCAGAAATGAGACCTCAGGTCCCAAGGGCCTGGGCTGGGTCTGAAACAGAAGCTCAGTGTCTTCCAGGCTTCACCCTCATGTTCACATCCATAGGCCCCTGCTGGGCTGCCTTCGCTCCTCCCCCAGGAACAGTACCAGGCCTGTCCCAGCTGGACCCCATATCCCTGGGCACTTGGGAGGCTAAGACAGGAAGATTGCAGATTCAAGGATAGTCTCAGCAAGTAGTAAGACTCTCATCAACCTAGAAAGACCCAAATTAAAATAGGGCTAGGGGTATAACTCAGGTAGAATGCTCCTGAGTTCAATCCCCAGTCCTGCCAAAAAAAAAAAAAAAAAAAAAAAAAAAAAAAAAAAAAAAAAAAAAATCCCTGGGTTCAATCTCCAGTGCTGGAAAAAAATAAATCACACCTCTGGCATCTACCAATGTGGTTCACAAGAGGTGCTGGGGCCAAGTGCCTCCTCACTCACCACCCTGCTGGGGTCTCAGAGGACCCATCTCTACTATGAGGTGGGGCCAGAGGTGTTTTGTGTGCACCGAGGACCCCGCTTTGCACATCTACTGAATGTGCTGGTGATGCTCCACCCCAGACTCCCGCTCCACCCACAGGAGAGTACAAGGAGCCTCCATTTTCCCCACCCCGGCAGAATTTGCAAACTTTTAGACTTAAGCAAATGACTTCCTTGTGGTTTCAAGACCTAACAACCTTGCAGGTGCATAGATGTCTAGGGTGGGGGGATACTAGTCCCTGGGGTATTCCCTCCACCCACAGACCTCACAACCCTACCAACCAGCTTCTGGCTAGGAGCCCCGCCCCACCTCCTCTGCTGCAGGACTTGGTGTAAGTGGCCTCACTAAATATGCACAAACAACCCTAAGAGATGAATTTTACTATAAGCGCATGACACGATAGAGGCCCAGAGAGGCCAAGTGTCTTATCAGGAACCACACGGCTATGAAGGGCAGAACTACGGCACAGAACCCCATCCCCAAAGCTGAGCGACTGAGACCGAGGGGCAACCGGGCCTCCTCCAGAGGCCAGGAGAACACAAGGCAGGGGCAGCTGGCTCCCTTCTGCTCACCTGACAATTTCCAAAGCCCTGAGATGCTCCCTCAGGGAGAAGCTGAGGGAGCAACCCCCCCCTGGGGCCTCTTGGGGACTGGTGACAAAGCTGGAATAACTGTTGCCCAGCCACCCCAAAATTTAGCATCAGCACTGACACCAGGGTCCCAAACCCTGCAGAGAAGGGGAAACTGAAGCCTAAAGAGGGCTGGGCACCTGTTACCAAGTCCACCACAACGTGCTGTGTGATCCCGTCAAGTTGTGCAACCTCCTCTAAAAAGGGGAGTGATGTCGTCCTTACCTCAGAGTCGTTTAGGGAAGAAATAATGATGAAGAGCGCCAAGAACAGCACCCGGCATACAGCAAGCACTCATGAACATGCGCGTTCATTATGAATACTGCCAGAGAACAGAGGGACCATGGGAGCCCAGCAATGCACGCCCCATTCTTCCTACAAGTCCGCATGCCTCCACCTGCCTAGGGACCTGCACACCACACCAGGTCAACCTCTCTGCCCACTGGCTCACACTAATGTTAGGGACCATGGCACCCCAAGACCCCCCTCACCCAGACAAAACTACGGGGGGTGGGGGGGTCAAGAGATTAGGTACCTCTGGTCAGCTCATTCTCCACTAGAATGATGGAGACACAGAGCTGGAAAGATGCGGGACAGGCTTGTGCAAGGGTGGACTTTACCAAGGGCTGGATCTCCAGCTTCCCTTGGGAATCAAGAGTCCCAAGCTGGAGGCCACAACCAGTACCAGAGAGGCGGTGAGACCCCAGACCTGCCTACTGTGACCCCTCCCCCAGAGCCAGGGGACAGGCCCTGCTGCTCTCCTCCTGCAGCTAAGGGCATCCTCCCTGCCAAGTCATTAATGAGGGGTATTAAATAATATTTATCTCCCCAGTTCCTCCCACAGCTCAACTAAATATAGCAACTAATTTTTTTTTAAAAAAGGATTTCTGCTCCAGAAAAATAATATTTATATAAGAGGTGGTTTTCATAAACCAATACAAAACTAAAGCGCCCTTTCTGACAGCAATTTATAATTTCCCAGGCAGCCCTGAGCAGAGGGACATAGGCCAGAGTACCTTCCTCTCCAGTCGGCTGGGAACCCCAAAGGGTGAGGTCCCCAAGTCTCAAAACCACGCCAGCCCAGGCTGCACTCTGGGAACGGAGGGGACATTTCTCTGTGGATGTCTCAGATTCTGTCCAGTGCTGTGGGGGGTGGCAGGTCTTGCCAAAAAGGACACCGGACAGAAGACCGCGGGACATTAGGAGTTTCCAAATGTTAGAGGCTACATCTAAACAGTGCCTGGTAGCATTGCCCGTGCCTTTTAGCAGAAAAAAAGAGTCCCACACTCCCCTGGAGGAGGAGAGGACGGAGAGACAGCCCTACCGCCAAACTGCAGACGCTGGGCCGGGCTGCACTCCAGGTCACCGGCCTGGGAAAGGCCGGGGGCAACTCCCTGGGACCCTCCACCCGGGAAGGCGGGTTTCCTGCCTCTGGCCGCAGCAGTTCAAAGGCCCCACCGACTCCCACCAGCGACATCCTTTTCGGGTAGCAGAAAGAGGAAGACCCGGCGGTGGGGCGGGTGGAGGTTCCAAAGCCACCAGCTGACAAGCTGCACCTTGCAGGGCGTCGCACTGCGCCCTGGGGAGAGACCCGGGCCAGCTGGGCAGCTTGGCAGCTAGGCCGTCCCTGACGGGCGGGGGGGGGGTCCCGTCGGCACCTGCCAAGCCAGCGGCCGCCTCCCAGCCCGGGGCGCCCGGCGTGGGCGAGCCTCGGGGGCCCCGGGAGCCCCGGGAGTCTGGGGAGCCCCGGGAGTCTGGGGAGCCCCGGGAGCCCCGGGGGCCTCGGGGCCGTCCTCGCCCGCCGCGCTCACCGTTCGGGCCGTGTCGCTCCCGCGCGGCGGCCACCTGCGCCGGGCTCAGGCCGCCCTCGGCCGCCACCGAGAAGCGGCGCAGCACGTCGGCGGCCCGGAGCAGGTGCGCCTCCTCCATGCCGCCCGCGCCGTCCGCGCCGTCCGGGCCGCCTCCTCGCCGGGCGCTGGGGGCGGCGCAGGGGCTCCCCGACGGCGGCGGCGGCCCTCCTCCCCGGGGCGGGGCCGCGCTCACACCCTTCCGGCCCCGCCCGCCGCCTCCCGCGGGGTCCCGGCCGCGGGGGGGCTCCGAGCCCATCCCTCCCCGCTCTCCGTCCACAGAGGGGCGTCCCGCTTCCCAACTCGGTCTGAGCCGATGACCCCGCGCTGCAGGGAGCCCAAAGCCCCGAACCGGCGGGTCTCCTGCTGAGGGGCCCCTGAGGCCGTCCTGGGGGTTCACGCCTCCTTTATTCTGTCCCTGATACAAGGCGCCTGGGACGAGGGAGAGCCCCCACCCCGTGCGCTCTCCTAGGGGTGCCAGGAGAAGGGGCGCAGGTTCGAGGAGGAGGTGGGAAGGCTGGAACCAGGAACCCGCTGGCCCCAAGCTGGCCTCTGCACGGGAGCCTCGTCGGCATCCTCCTCACTAGGGCTGCAAGGACCGCAGCTCCGGGGTGGGCTGCACCCAGCGCCCTCTCCTGCCAGCCTCAGCTCCCAGCCAGCCTGACCAGTGCACCCGCAGCCTGCCTTGATGTTTTTTCTCTTGCTCTCTGGGAAGGACTGGTCTCCTCTTCCTCTGCATAGCTCCTGAGCACCGAGACACTCAATGAGGACACCTGGCCGCCTGGCACTTTTGAAGGGTCATCCAGACCCAGCCACAGCATAGGACATGGGCTGGGTCTCAGCCTGCTGCTGCAGACATAGGGCGGTGCTGCCTCCAACCTGACATTTCAGAAGTCTCAAGTCCAGCTTCTCCAAGCATCTCTCCCCTGTCCCTTTCCCTCCCACACCACAGTTCACAGACAGTCCTGCTGCATTGCTAGGAACCATGTTAGGCAGGACTAGGCTGAGGACAGAGCCCCTTCCTCCCCACTAGACACCTCTCTCCCAGACACCTGGAGCCCTAGGCAATTGAATACCTGAGATACTACTCCCAGACACTCATTCTGGGGGCCAACCATCCCTCTACCCCTCTCGGGGCTACCTTAATCTACCCCAGGGACCTTAATCCCAAGCTCTCCCACTCCACCCCGCCCTCAGCTGTTTGCTACAAGGTAGGGCCCGAAGGCCTGATTGTTTGCACTGGCAGCCTGGCCGTTTCCTTTCTCCAGCCCACCACACCCTAACTCTAAACCACCACTGGCTGGAAACGCAGTTTCAACAACTGTGGCCCCACCTGGCAGGCTGACACACCTGTCTGCGAGCCTACCTGCTCTGCTACCCTGCAGGCTCCCCCTGAACCAATAGTCACTCAAGTCCAACTCGAGTGGACTGACTGTCCAGTCGCTCCTGTGCCCCAGTCGTCCCGCGGCCTGCCCCCAACAGACAAGCAGCCAGGGCAATGTGACTCCAGCAGGCTGTCTGAAGGGCGGGTCTGTCCTCTCCACATCCCAGCTGCCATGGACCCAGAGCTCTTCCCAACTCCCTGACTCTACAGACTGGCACAAAGTACCTCCTCCCTGGGAAGGTCTGCCTGCTTGCCTGCCTATCTCCAGGGGGCCAGGATGGGCATGGAGGGCAGGCAGATCTTCCCACATAAGGACAAGGAAGCTTGGATAAGAGGGTGTTGCAGCCTATAGCAGCTTATAGCCAGGCATGGGGGTGCACGCTTGTAATCTCAGTATTTGAGGGACTGAGACAGGAAGATCGCAGGTTCAAGGCCAGCCTCAGCAACTTAGTAAGACCCTGTTTCATAAAAAAGCCTGGGGCTATAGCTCAGAGGTAGAATTTCCTGGGTTCAATCCCAATACCAAAAAAATAAAAGCATCCTGGGTTGCCAGCATGATGGTACACACCTCTAATCCCAGAGATACAGAAGGCTGAGGCAGGAGAAGCATAAATTCGAGGCCAGCCCCTGGGACATTTAGCAAGACCCTGTCTCAAAGTAGAAAGTAAAAAGCCGGGCTTGGTGGTGCATGCTTAAAATCCCAGCATTCGAGAAGCTGAGACAAAAGGATCATAGTTCACAGGCAGCCTCAACTACTTAGTGAGGCCCTCTGCAACTCAGTGAGACCCTGTTTCAAAAATAAAGAAAAAAATAGGCCTGGGGGTGTAGCTCAGAGGTAGAATGCCCCTGGGTTCCATTCCCAGTACCACAAAAAGAAAGAAAAAAAAAGAAAGAGAGAGAGAGAGAAAAAAAGAAAGGAAGGAAGGAAGGAAGGAAGGAAGGAAGGAAGAAAGAAAGAAAGAAAGAAAGAAAGAAAGAAAGAAAGAAAGAAAGAAAGAAAGGCGGGCTAGGGGTGTAACTCAGAGGTAGAGCATTTGCCTGACATGTGTGAAGCCCTTGTTCCAAACCCTACTACTACAAAATAAAAATAAATAAAGGAATAGATAGCAACCTGAGCAGGAGGTAGGAAACCTCAGCCTTGTGCCAAGGACGTGTGTCAGTCCTGGAGCACAGCTGCATCATAGGAAGAAGAGTTGGAGGGTCCCGAGAGCAGGTGGGAAAGGCGAGGCCCAGACTCTAAGAACCTTGGTTGCATGGTTAACAGCCTAGAACTTATACTGAGGCTGTGTGTGTGTGTGTGTGTGTGTGTGTGTGTGTGTGTGTGTGTGTGTGTTAACCCAGGGACATTCTACCTCTGAGCTACACTCCAAGCCCTATTTTATTTTTTATTTGGAAATAGCGTCTTGCCAAGTTGCTGAAGCTGGCTTCCAATTTGTGATCCTCCTGTCTCATCCAGGTTTTTGTTTTGTTTTTGCTTTGTTTAGTTTTGCTGTCCTGGGGATGGAACCCAAAGGCATTCTACCTCCAAGCTATACCCCAAGCCCTATTTTTTTTACTCTTTATTTTGTTTTTTATTCTTTATTTTGAAACAGGGTCTCACTGAGTTTCAGAGGGCCTCACTAAATAGTAACTGAGGCTGTCCACAAACTGCGATCCTCCTGTCTCAGCCTCCCAAATGCCGGGATTACAAGTATGTGCCACCACCCTGGCAATTTTTTAAATTTTGAAACAGCCTCATTAAGTCACTGAAACTGGGCTCGAATCTCTGAGGTTTATTAAGTAATGGAGAGATGGGGTGCGACTTGCCCTCCAAAAACATCTCCCATAGAAGCTGGTGTGGGGAAGCCAGGCATGGTGGCCCACACTTGTAATCCCAGTACTTGGGAGGCTGAAACAGAAGGATTACAGATTTGAGGTCAACTTCAGCAAGTAGTAAGACTCTCATCAACCTAGTGAAGACCCTGTTTCAAAATAAAAATGAAGCCGGGCGTGGTGGCGCACGCTTGTAATCCCCGCGCTTGGGAGGCGGAGACAGGAGGATCGCGCAGGTTCGAAGCCAGCCATGCTGGCTTAAGAGACCCTGTTTCCAAATAAAAATATAAAACATAGCTCTGGGATTGTAGCCCAGAGGTAGAAGAGCTTCCAGGAACCCCAGTACCACTACCACCAAAAAAATTAAAAATAAATAAATAAATAAATTTTAAAAAATGAAATAGGGCTGGGTGTGTAGCTCAGAGATAGAATGCCCCTGGTTTCAATCCCCAGCATCCACAAGCTGGTGTGGGATGGGATGGAGGGGAAGGACCGAGGCTGAAAGGTTACTGAGAAGACCGAGAGGCGGGGCCAGGGTGGGAGTGGGGCCGTCATGGACAGGCCTTGGAGATGGGATCAAGCTGGGGTGAGGGACAGTCAGGAGCCACAGCTGAACCCCCAATTTCTGGCTTTAGATCTGGATAGATGAGGGGCTCAGCTCTGGAGGGGCTGTAGGTCAAGGTGTGGAGGCCAATCAAGGGCCAGGGAGTCCAGGTGGAGGTGTCGAGGACCACGTAGAGAGGGATCCCCGAAGGCAGCCTGAGCTGCCCGTGTGACCGCACCCCTCCAAGTAGACAGGGGAGGCTCCCACCCGGGATAGCTCCGCCACGGCAGGCGAGCCAAGCCAAACCACTCGCTGTGCAGCCTGGCCCTGGGGCCGCAGTGTTTGGACCAGAGCTGGCTCGAGGGCAGGGTCAGCACCGTGAGTAGGACAGAGAGAAAGCAAAGGAAGGCTGCAGTTGAGAAGAGATGTGCGTGTGGGGCCAGGCCTGCCATGCGGGGACAGGGCTGCCTGCAGGAGCAAGGGCTGCCGTGCAAGGACAGGGGCCGCCGTGTGTGGGGACAGGGCTACCTGACGACACCCCTCGGAGGCTCTGGTGCGCCTCTGTCCTTGCTTCCCCAGGTCCTGCGGGCTGGGAAGTACCTTTCCCATTGATCTGTCTGTGACTGGGTGGGTTTCTGTTTTCATGTTGTTTGGTTTGGTTTGGGTTTTGTTTTCTTGCAGCGAGAGAGCTGTGTCAAGAATGGGCTTTGAATGTGGGCTGGGCGTCTTCTAGTGGTTCTCTGAGGCTCACTCTGCTCACTCTCTGCTCATCTGTAAGCATTCCTCAGCAGAAGCTAACTGCCATTCAAAATCACCCCCAAATGTAAGAGCTGAGCGGGGTGGCACACACCTGTAGTATTTAGTGAGACCCTCAGCAATTTACTGAGACTTGGTTTCAAAAATAAAAAGGGAGAGCCGGGCGTGGTGGCGCACGCGTGTAATGCCTGCGCTTAGGAGGCTGAGACAGGAGGATCACACAGGTTCGAAGCCAGCCTCAGCTACTTAGTGAGGCTCTCAGCAACTTAGTGAGACCCTGTTTCCAAATAAAACATAAAATAGGTCTGAGAGTATAGCCCGGAGGTAGAAAGCCCCTGGGTTCCACCAAAATAAATAATAAAATAAAAATAGAAGGAGTAGTGGTGTACCCCCTGGATTCAATTCCCAGTACCAAAAACCAAAAAAGAGTGTAAAGGCTTAAGCACCATAAAAGTTTATTTCTCAGTGATATAAAATCTGAAACCCATGGTCTGCTTGGTGGGGTGTCAATGCTGGGACCCAGGCTTCCTGCCTTTTGTGCTCTGCCATCTCCAGTATGGTGGCAAGCTACGTCAAGCCAGGAGGAGGAAGAACTTAGAGGTAATTGGGGTTTTTATAAACTAGTCCTGGAGATGATGAGATCATTTCCTCTCACAAGTACTGGCTAGAATTTAGTCACCTGCCTTTACCTAACTGCAAGGGAAGCTGGGAAATGTGGTCTAGCTGTGCTCAGAAAGAAGAACCCTGGCATGGTGGCACAAGCCTGTAATCCCAGTATTTTGGAGGCTGAGACAGAGGATATCAGGTTTGAGGCCAGTGTAGACTAATTTACGAGACCTTGCTTCAAAATAAAAATAAATAAGTAAATTAAATAAATAAATAAATAAATAAAAAGCGCTGGGGGTATAGCTCTGAGGCAGATCACCCCTGGGTATAATCCCCATTAACAAAAGAGAAAACACAGCAGAGATGCGGGGTGGAGGGGGCACACCTGTAATCCCTGCTCCTCAGGAGCTGAGGCAGAGGATTGCAAATTCAAGACCAGCTTGGGCAATTTAGTAAGACCTTATCTCAAAAATAAATATGTAAATGAAAAGAGCTGCGGATGTACTTGGAGGTAGAATGCCCCCCGAGTTCAATCCCCAGTAGCACAAAAAAAAAAAAAAAGAAGAAGAAAGAAGAAAGAAGGAAATAAAGAAACAAACAAAAAGAAAAGAAGAGAAATGTATCATGACCTGGCATGGTGGTGAACACCTCCCAGTACTTGGGAGGCTAAAACTGTAGGATCGAAGGTTCAAGGCCAGCCTCAACAACTTAGCAAGACTCTGTTTCGGAAAATAAAATAAAGCCGGGCATGGTGGCGCACGCTTGTAATCCCCGCACTTGGGAGTCAGAGACAGGAGGATCGCGCAGGTTCGAAGCCAGCCATGCGCGCTGGTTTAGGAGACCCTGTTTCCAAATAAAAATGCTAAAATAGGTCTGGGAGTGTAGCCCGGAGGTAGAAGGGCTTCCAGGAACCCCAGTACCACCAAAAAAATAAATAAATAAATAAATAAATAAAGCCGGGCGTGGTGGCGCACGCTTGTAATCCCAGCATTCAGGAGGCTGAGACAAGGATCGTGGTTGGAGGACAGCCTCAGCTACTTAGTGAGGCCTTCTACAACTCAGTGAGACCCTGTTTCAAAATAAAGAATAAAAAATAGGGCTTGGGGTGCAGTTCGGAGATTGAATGCCCCTGGGTTCCATCCCAGTACCGCAAAAATCAATCAATCAATCAATAGAAATAAAAAAATAAGATAGACCTGGGGGTGTAGCTCAGAAGTAGCATGTCTCTGGGTCCAATCACCAGCACCACAACAAACAAACAAAAACCCCACAGCAATGTATGCAGGACCCAGCGTACAGGGGCCCAGGGCCACTCTGGGAAGACGGCGCCTGTTCTCCCACTCACCCCCCAGAAGGCAGCAAGTCACTAACCACACACAGAAACGCATTGCAGGCAACCAGCGTGCCTGGAGAACTGGAAGATGAGGAGGGGAACCAGAAGGTACCTCCTGGAGGAGGTGGCGCCTGGGAAGCCGGCCAGCCAGGGGAGGGAACAGCTGTGGGTGGTGAGGTCCTGGAGAAGCTGGAGTGGCGGGGCAGCATCTGCTGCCAAGAGGACAGAGGGGCCAGCTGCCCCGCCACTGCCCCGCTCGGGCACGTACATGGGGTAAATTAAAATGCAAGGACCGGGCCCCAGTGAGCAGGTGTCCCGCACTCTGAGACGCCGCAGCTGCTACTGCTTGGGCTTTGACAGTCCCTGTGGGGCAGGGTTACAGGAGGGAAAACGTTTGCTCTCAGATGTTCCAAGTGTGAGGAATCCACCCCAAGTTCTTTGTTGCAATCTCTCAGGCTTGGGGATTCCTGGTCAAGTCCCTGACACACCCCATCTGTCCTCTTGGGCCCTGGAGTCACCCTCCCTCCCTCTCCTCCAGCCTCCCAGCAGCCCACGCACTTCCCAGCACCAGCCCGCCACCCAGCACTGAGCTGCTCTCCACGCCCCGCTGCCTGCCTCCCCAGGGCCCCTGTAGCCACGTGGGACCCCCACTCCAGTGGGAAGCTCTCACCTCTGGCCCCTCCCTTGGGCCCCCTCTTTGCTTTCAGATGGCTGCTTCCCACCAGGCCCCCAATCTCTGAGGCAGAGGGCTCCTGTAGCCGTGGTTGAACCCACCGGTGCCCTGCACCTCTGAGTTCACGCTGCTGTTGTCCTGAGGGCGCCCACCAGCTCTGTCTCACCAGGGCGAGGGCCTGAGCTAAGGCGGGGAGGCCTGGGAGGCTCTTCCCAGAAACAGAGCTAACGACCCTTCTGGGACCCGAGGGACAGAGCAGCCATGCAGGGGCGGCCACCAGCCCAGGCCACCTTCACGTTCAGGCCAAGGGGACCTGCCCTGCTTCCTCCCGCACCCTCACCACAGGAACGCCCTGCACAGGGAGGCCCGGCTCCCCCTCAGCGCCTTGAGGCAACTTCCTGCCCTCACCCCCTTATCGCCCCAGCCAGGCCAAGGAGAGGAAGTCACTTTATCCCTCCCTGTGGTAGACAGAGACGTCCCCTGTTGACAGCCTCAGCCTGTTGTGTGAGGTTGGGCGCTTCTTCTAGGCCTGCCTCCTCTTTCTGCCACTACTACAGGCCTTCTTCTTTCGTTTCTTTCTTTTTTCTCTTTCTTTCTTTCTCTTTTCTTTTTTCTTTTTTTTTTTTTTTCAGTACTGGGGATGGAACCTAGGGGCATTCTACCTCCAAGCTATACTCCCACCCCTATTTTTAAATTCTGTATTTTGAAACAAGGGCTCACTGAGTTGCAAAAGGCCTCACTAAGTAGCTGAGGCTGCCTGTGAGCCGCAACCTCCTGTCTCAGCCTCCTGAATGCTGGGATGACAAGCGTGCGCCCCATGCCCGGCTCTACAGTCCTCTTTCAAAAGCAGCCCTGCGACTGCTCCTCTGCCCAAGCACCTCCACGGCTCTCGATGGTCTCCAGCAAGCCGCTCTGCAGCTTGCCCGCGGCCAGCTGGCCAGCCTCGCCTGGCTCCTGCCCTCCGCTGCCGGGCTGCGGTCGCCTTGGCCTCTTCCTCCAAGTGTTCTCTTTGTTTTTGCCCACATTCTACCTATCCTGGGGAACTCATTCTTGTCATCTCTATGTGTCTCAACTCTCTTACTTAAAAACCCGTTTTAAGAACCCCCCTCGACCTCTCAGAAGCCAGCGTTCGGGTCTCCCGAGCCATCTGAGGTCTGCGTCTGTCTTCAAGTGTGACTGAATTCTCACCGGCAGCCTCCGCCCCGTGTGCTCCTCCAGTGTGGCACGCAGTCAGGACCCTCGCTAGGCCTCAGCAGCATCAAGGCCACTGCAGAGCTGCCCTCCAGGCAGGAGTGCGCAGAGGCGCAGCCGGGCTCGCAGCACCGAGGGTCGTCCTTTCATAGACCCACAAAGATCTTGGTTAAATGAACGCAGCTCTAGCCAATGAGCAAGAAAAGCAAACGAGATACAAATACTGAAAAGTGAAAGAATGAACCGTGTGTGTGTGTGTGTGTGTGTGTGTGTGTGTGTGTGTGTGTGAGAGAGAGAGATTGAAACCAGGGGCATTATATGTCTGAGCTACACCCCTACCCTATTTTATTTTTATTTTGAAGTAGGGTCTTACTAAATTATTGAGGCTGGCCTCAAACCTGCAATCCTTCCCTTTCAGCCTCCCAGGTACTAGGATTACAGGTGTGCATATCACACCTGGCTAATGAATGAGAATCATTAAGTTTCTGAGATCACCCTGGGAAGCCTTACTACCCTGCCCTTAGGTCCCAGGGAGGGGCTATGATCTGCTCTCTCTGTCACATGGGGCAGAAAGAGCTCCCTTCTGGCTCAGAGTGGCTTTATTTGCCCGTTGTACACAAACGCACAGCCTCTCAGATAGACTTGTGCGGCAGCGACCAGCACCTTGGCAGGGGAGGAGAGGCCCTGGTTGGCACGGAGGGGCTCCGGCTGTTTCAGCCCAAGGCTTCCAGGACAGTGGGTTCTAAGCAGACAAAACATAAAATCCCTATTTGCCTTGCAAATCGTTATACCCAACCAGTGCTGCGGGCCTTAAGACAACTTGAAAAGGGATTTGAAGCAGGGCACAGGTGGCGCACGCCGTAATCCCAGTACTTGGGAGGCTGAGACTAGAGGATTACAGGTTCGAGAACAACCTCAGAAAATTAGCTGTTTCAAAATGAGATTTTAAAAGGTTGGGAGGCAAAATGCCCCTGGGTTTAATCCCTGCTACCAAAAAGAGAAAAAAGAAAAGAAATTTGAGGTATGGAACTTGCTCCCTAGAATGGGAAAGAGACCCTGGGGCACCTGGGGATAAGGGCAAGAGCGCTGCCTGTTCTGTGTGCAGGGCTGGCCAGGGCTGCTGGCTCAGCCCCACCCAGAAGTACTTCAGGAACTAGGCTGTTTTGGGCCCCTTGGGCACCACGTGGGCAGTGGGAGTCTGGCCCCCTCCCCTTGGACCCATGGTCACAGGGCAGCGGGGTGGGCAGAGCTGTGCCTGGAATCTATGATTCCTGGGGGGCACTTGCTCTTGCTCACTGGCCACCAAGACAAAGCGGCAGAGACCCCAGCCCTCCCCGAGCCGGGCTGTGGGAAGACCCAGGTCTGCCTTTGTGAGCTCCGGATTTCCACTGCCCTCCTGCCAGAGTCACTGTTTCCATGACGACGCTGGCCAGCCTCCACCCTCTGGGGGCCCAGCTGTGTGGACGCCTGTCCTGGTGCCCTCTTGTGCCTTCTCCAGTGGTGCCAGGTCCCCGCCCAGTGCTCCCTGTGTGGGCAGCGGTCCAGCTTCCTGGGGATACCCTGTCATTGTGGCCCCATGCCAGGCAGGCGTGTGCCAGGCCAGCCCTGGGTGCTTCCCAGGTCCCCAGGTGGGGTCTGGGAGACCAAAGAGGTGGGGAAAGTTGGCAAAGGTACCCAGATCCCCGGCATGGCAGAGCTGAGCCCTGTGACCAAGACACCTGATACCTGGGCAGTGGCCAGCCCCAGGCAGGCTCGTGGGCAGGGCCTTCTGACCCATGGCTGCCTGGGTGACCTTGGCATGTCCTCTACCTCTTTGGGCTCCCTCCCTGACTCAAGGCAAACCCAGCCCAGGCCCAGGCCCAGGAGACCCAGGCAATGTGTGAGTGTGGTCACTCCTGGGGTGTCTGGGCGGGCTGGGTGCCAGTGGGCCTCTGGGTGGGAAGGGAGCTGGAATCACTGGTCTCTACATGCAAATGCCCAAATTTGCAAGTTGGGTTCCATTTGCCTGGGTCCCCTGGGCCACACCCCTCATTTGCATACCCAAATCGTGGGCTCTGTTGATCAGGCATTCTGAGGGGCAGTTGCTGGGGATGGAGGGAAGGGTGTTATCCAGAGGTAATAGGGACTTGCTGATTTAGGCGCAGGATGAAGAGCTTTACTCAGTCTTCACAAGAGCAGGTTTTCTCAGGACCAGCGAGGCCAGGGTCACATACTGGCATGGTGAGCCGAGCCTGGCTCTTAACCACTGAGTGGTCAGCAGAAAGTGTGCTGCCAGCTGGGTGACGTGTTGTACACCTGGAATCCCAGTACTTGGGAGGTTGACACAGGGGGATTACAGGTTCAAGAGCAGCCTCAGAACTTAGTGAGTATCTCAACAACCTAGTGAGACCATTTCAAAACAAAATTTGAGCAGGGCGTGGTGGCGCACGCTTATAATCCCAGCATTTGGGAGGCTGAGACCTGAGGATCGCGGTTCGCAGACAGCCTCAGCTACTTAGTGAGGCCCTCTGCAACTCAGTGAGACCCGGTTTCAAAATAAAGAATAAAAAATAGGGCAGGGACTGTAGCTCGGAGGTCAAATGCCCCTGGGTTCCATCCCCAGACCTGCAAAAAAAAAATAAAATAAAAAATAAGTAAATAAATAAAAAGGGCTGTAGGTTGTAGCTCAGAGGTAGTATGCCTCTGGGTTCAATCTCCTGTGTCACAAATAATAGATTAGATTTAATCATTGATTGAATTGTTTGTTAAATTTAATTAGTTGAAAGGCTGGGGGTGTAGCTTGGAGGTAGAATGCCCCTGGATTCAATCCCAAGTACAAAAACATAAAATTAAATGAAAATAAAGTATTTAAATAAATGAGTAAACTAATTTCCAGAGTCCCTCCAGTGTCTGCCCATATGATTCTTTTTTTCCTTTTTGCGGTACTGGGGATGGAACCCAGGGGCATTCTACCTCTGAGCTACACCCCCAGTCCCCTTTTTATTCTTTATTTTGAAACAGAGTCTCACTGAGTTGCAAAGGATCTCACTAAGTAGGTGAGGCTGTCTATGAACTGCGATCCTCCTGTCTCCGCCTCCCAAGCGCGGGGATTACAAGCGTGCGCCACCACGCCCGGCTCCATGTGATTTAACTTGCTCATTAAAATCCTTCTCAACCTTCAAAACTCAGTTCAGAGTAGCCTCCTCCTCCTCGTGCTCCTCCTCCTCCTCTTCCTCTCCCTCCACAGTACTGGGGTTTAAAGCCAGAGGCAGCCAGGTGTGGTGGTGCACACTTGTAATCCCAGCACTTGGGAGGCTGAGACAGGAGGATCCCGCAGGTTCGAAGCCAGCCTCAGCTACTTAGTGAGGCTCTCAGCAACTTAGTGAGACCCTGTTTCCAAATAAAGTATAAAATAGGTCTGAGAGTATAGCCCGGAGGTAGAAATCCCCTAGGTTCCATCCCCAGTTACACAAAAAATAAAAATAAATAAATAAATAAATAAATAAATAAAAATAAACACAGAGGCATTGTACTTCCAAGCTAGAATCTCACTATTTGCCAAGGCTGTCCTCGAACCTGCAATCCTCCTGTCTCAGTCTTCCAAGTCCTGGGATTACAAGTGTGTGCCCCCACGCCAGCTGAGAGCAGCTTCTTCCCAGAAGCCTTTCTGGCTGCCCGTCCCATGTACACACGGCCTTGAAGGCCACTTATTCTTCAGTCTTGCTCTTGAAGTTGCTATGTGCATCTCACCTTGCACACCAGACTGAAACTTCTGGCAGGGCCTGGGCTCACGTCTGCTCTTCCCAAAGCACTAAGCTCTTACCATCTGTGCTTAAGGGACTGAGTGAGCTGCATGTAGTGGTGTGCACCTGTTACCAGCACTTTGGAGGCTGAAATAGGAGGATCATAGGCTAGAAGCCAGCCTCAGCAATTTAGGAAGGCCCTCAGCAACTTAGTGAGACCTCGTTTCAAAATAAAAATAAAATAGGGCTGGGCATATAGCTCCAAAGTAGAATGTCCCTAGGTTCAATTTCTAGCACACATGTGCATCAGCATGTGCGCGTGTGCACACGTGCGCGCTTGTGCACACACACACACAGGCACACACACACGCACACACGGAAGGAGGGAGGGAGGGAGAGCAAAGAAGGAGGAAGGAAGGGTAAGCTCTGGTCTTCTGGCCCCAGACCACTCGGCCACATATTAATGTGTGACCTTGAACAGACAACTTCACCTCTCTGGACCTCAGTTTCCCTGCTGTGAAATGGCAGCACAGGAGCCCTGCCCCACAGAGTCCTCCTGAGAGCCTCATGAGGCTGTGCACAGAACCCTCCTTGTTCTTGGGTCCCCCCCCCCAGGCCCAAGCCGGGCCCTGGCCTCTGTCCCGCAGGATGTTCTCCCTCCGACCAGCCGTCGGTGACCTGACCAGGAAGCCGGCCGAGGGCAGCACCCACCCAGCTCCCGGAGGCCAGGAGCCAGCAGAGCAACAAAGGCGCCATGCCCACGGCCCAGGAGGGACTGCGCCGCTCTTTCACCCGCCCCTCCGTCCCCCAGATTTCCATTGCGGGTGATATTTACGTTGGAATTCTGCCCGGGACTTTAAGAACCCAGCATGGGTAAGTGGAAAACAATACAGAAGAAAAGAAAGGTGTGTTTTTTAAAGGTAGCGCTGTCAGGTTTATGCTCTTGGCTTTAAAACACGTTACGGGGCAGTGAGTATCAAAAGCAAATAGCTCAGCCTCGGCCACTCAGTGAGGCCTTGACAACTCAGTGAGGCCCTGTTTCCAAATAAAAAATGAAATAGGGTTGGGGTGTAGCTCAGAGGTAGAATGCTCCTGGGTTTAATACCCAGTAACACACACACAACACACACACACACACACACACACACACTAAAAAAAATTTTAAAAAAAGGGGCCGGGGGTATGTGTGAGTAGATTCAATAGGCTTCTGTCAGTTGCCAGACACCACTGAAATAGGATGATGAGGAAGATCTGATCTCTTCCCTTTAAAAGGTTCACGGTCAGCCGGGCGTGGGGGCGCACGCTTGTAATCCCTGCGCTTGGGAGGCGGAGACAGGAGGATCGCGCAGGTTCGAAGCCAGCCGCGCTGGCGTAAGAGACCCTGTTTCAAAAAATATAAAATAGGTCTGGGAGTGTAGCCCAGAGGTAGAAGGGCTTCCAGGAACCCCAGTACCACACACACAAAAAAGGCTCATAGTCTGCGTTGTTCTGTGCCTAAGCAGCAGGTCCCCAAAGGTATGTGGTTAAGAGTGCGCTCCATGGGTGCAAATATTGCCAGCAAATAGCTGTGTGATCTTGGGAAAATCACTAAATGTCTCGGAGTCAGTTTAATCACCTGCAACATGGTGATAATAGATTCACGATATTGTTAGCTGGCCAGCCACCAGAGGCTAGCCCTGCAGTACACCCACCTTTTGCTACCCCAAGCCTGAGTCTGTCCAGGTGAGCAAAGAGCCCAGGCCCAGCATGGGAGTCACGAGTGGTCCAAGCCAAGCGTCCTCCCTCTTTACCAGATGCTGGCTTCCCCGCAGCTCTGGATAACCCTGTCACCCGGCTCTGGCCAGTGAGGTGTAGGGGAAGTTTGCTGGGGCTTCCTAAATAAAATACAGATAATGAAGCCTTTACTTTCCCTATTTCCTGTCTAGAAAACATTTACGGGGGGCTGCAGCAGCTGTTCTGTGTCCGGGAGGCATCCAGCTTGAGGATGTAACATATACACATTGAGGACGGCTGAGCAGAAGGTGGGCGGGACTGCTGAGCTGCAGAACAGCTGAGACAACCCACCTCCGAACTATTCATTCTGAGAGGGTTTTTTTTTTTTTTTTTTGTAGTGGGAGTTGAATCCAGGGGCATTCTGCCTCCAAGCTACCCCCTTACCCCTTTTAATTTTTTAATTTGGAAACAGGGTCTCACTAGGTTGTTGAGACACTTGATAAGTCGCTAAGGCTGGCTTTGAACCTGTGATCCTCCTGTTTCAGCCTCCCAAGTACTAGTACGTGTGTGTTACTGGGAATTGAACCCAGGGGGCATTCTACCTCTGAGCTATGCCCCCAGCTTTGTTTTTTGTTTTGTTTTGGGGAAACAGGTTCTCGCAAGGTTGCTAATGCTGCCTTGAACCTGTGGTGCTCCTGTCTCAGCCTCCCAAGTACTGGGTTTACAGGCGTACGCCACCACACCAGGCTACAGTCGGCTCCTTTTGATTAAGTGTACTTCAACTGATACTTATCATCCTGCTTGGCAGATAGTATTTGTCCAGTCAGCGCCAGTTGTGAGCTCACAGAGAAGCCACAGTATATTCCACACTCATTTTGCTAGACAGGGAGACAGAGATGGAGTCCAGTGTGAAGGACACGGATAGCTGCACTTCCCTGTGCACTCGGTGGGCGGTGCGATGGAGCCAGGAATCTGCCGCCCCCACGCATCTGCCAAGACCCTGGAGTGTAGAGACGGCCTCAGGTGTAGGAGCTGCTGGAGACACCCCACCACCTGGCAGGAAAGCCAGCGAGGCTGGACCAGCTGGCAGGCGGAGGCGGCTCCTTCCTCCCCTTCCTGGAGTGCCTCAAAGGTCATCTGGCCCGTCCCGTCCCGTCCCGTCCCGGGGTTCACCTTATGCTCCAGCCTTGCAGTGGTGGGGGTGACACAGCTTGGTGCTGTGTTGGAATCGGGATTGCCAGGGGCGCCCTTTACCCAGGTGGAGGGAGTCCCTGGAGGGGAGCCAGCGGGCGGGGCTGACCCCCAGGGTTCCCCGGAGAACAAAGAAAGGAAAAAGGAGAAGCACAGATCACAGTTTGTTTACAACCAAAGTGATTAATTACTAAGGCTGTGCCCTACGGCAGCCCGCCTGACTCCAGACTGGGCTCTTCCCCAGGCAGCGGGAGCCACAGCCTCTGTGCCCTGCCATCGTGGGAAGGGAAGGCGGAACGGAGGGAAGGAGTGGGCACCGTCCAGACCAGGCACCTTGAGACCCAGGCCTGTGGCATCTGCCCAGCTGCCAGGTTGAAAACATTCCGTATTGGTGTTTATTTTGTTTTATTTGGCACTAGACATTGAACCCAGGGGCATTCTACATCCCCAGCCCATTTTATTAGTAGTATTTATTTATTTATATTGAAACAGGGTCTAAGTGGCTGAGGCTGATCCCCCCACCCCATCTTATACTGGGGATTGAACTCAGGAACATTCTACTCCTGAGCTACACTCCCAGCCCTTTTTAATTTTTATTTTGAAACAGGGTCTTGCTAGATCACCAACAGTCTCACTAAGTTGCTGAGGCTGTCCTTAAATCTGTGATCCTCCCTCCTATTTTAGCCTCCCAAGTACTGGGATTACAGGTGTGCACCACTATCCCTGGCTTAATTCTTCTTTGTTTCATTTTGTGGTACTAGGAATTGAACCCAGGGTCATTCTACCTTTGAGCTATACCCTCAGCCCTATTTTTTTATGTTGTTGTTGTTGTTGTTGTTGTTGTTGTTGTTTAATGTGTGTGGTGTTAGGGATTGAACCCAGGAGAATTCTACCTCTGAGCTATACTCCTAGCCCGATTTTTTATTCTTTATTTTGATACAGTGTCTCACTGAGTTGCAAAGGGCCTCTCTAAGTAGCTGAGGTTGTCCGTGGACTGTGATCCTCCTGTCTCAGCCTCCCAAATGCTAGAATTACAAGCGTGCACCACTATGCCCGGGTTGATTTTTTCTCTTCCTTCCTTCCTTCCTTCCTTCCTTTCTTTCTTTCTTTCTTCCTTCCTTTCTTTTTCTTATTTCTTATTTCTTCTTTTGCAGTATTGGGGATGGAATTCAGGGGCATTGTACCTCCGAACTACACCCCCAGCCTTATTTTTAGTCATTTGTTAATTTATTTTTTATTTTTGTGGTATTATGGGTGAAACCCAGGGGCATTCTACCTCCGTGCTACACTCCCAGCTCTAAGGGTCTCACTGAGTTGCAAAGGGCCTCACTAAGTAGCTGAGGCTGTCCACAAATCGAGATTACAAGGGTCCACCACCACACCTGGCCCTGGTTTTTTATTCTTTACTTTGAAACAGGGTCTCACTAAGTTGCAGAGGTCCTCACTAAGTACCTGAGTCTGTCCACAAACCCAGGCCCTCCTGTCTCAGCCTCCCAAGTACTAAGATTACAAGCATGCGCCACTACACCTACTCTATTTTTTATTCTTCACTTTAAAACAGGGTCTCACTAACCTGCGTACTGAGTTGTGGAGGGCCTCACTAAATAGCTGAGGCTGGCCGCAAACCTGAAGATCCTCCTGTCTCAGTCTCCCAAGTACAGGGATTACAAGCTTGTGCCATTACCACTGGTTTAATTTTTCTTTTTAAATTTTATTACTAGGATGGAACCCAGGGGCATGCTTTCTTTGTGCTACACTCCCAGCCCTTTTTATTTTTTTATTTTGAAACAGGATCTTGCTAAGTTGCTGAGGTTTTGCCAAATTGTTGAGGCTGGCCTTGGATGGACCATATTCCTGTCTCAGTCTCCCAAGTATACAAGGTTATAGGCATGTGCCACCACACCCTGTTGTGTGTTTTTTTTTCAATAATTAATTTAAATTTTATCAATATTACAAAACTTAAGAAAAAGTAAGGCTAAAGACAGTTATTTTTTAAACTTGGTATTGTTTTCTAAGATCCTCAGAAGAAAGGCATACAGTCTTTTGGTTAAGAAGCCTTTCTGGAAGTCTTAGATTATACCTTGGAGTCTTCCCATTGCAGTAAGTGAAGCTCCCATGCAGAATAATACAAAAATCCCAGGACCAGAACGAGGCAGAGGGCGAGCAGCAGACTGCGCACGAATGCCGAGTCTCACCTTCTCATGATTTGACCTATGTGACCGAAGCCGCAGGAACCCTGGCACTACTATTGGGGAGCGTGTGGCTGCAGCCCGGGCTGATGTTTAAGTTATGAAAACTTTTGTTGGTGCTGGGAATCAAACCCAAAGCCTCACACATGCTAGGCAAAGGCTCGACACTGCCAGAGACAGCGGGAGCCGTCGGACCCCGGGGCCTGTATATCCACCCTCTGGCCACCCGGCCATCTGATCTGGTTCTTTTGTCTGACCCCAGGCCTGGACCAGATCTCTGTAAATCATAGTGTGATGCCCTGAACATTGGCCCCAGGGCAGAGCAATCATGTCCCCACCAGAGGCCAAGTAGAACCTCATGGCCCTGCCCAGTGAGTTCAGGCTCAGGCTCGGCACCAGGAGCCGCACACTGGTCACCTCGCCAGTGGGCTGCGGGCCGGGCTCCCGGCCTCGTCATGTACAGTAGGCCAGGCCACCATGAAACCCAGAGAAGTCCCAGAGGCGGCATCCTAGTGTGAAAACTTTCTGTCCTGCCCTCTGGTGTGCTCTCTGGAGGGGAGCCCCTTCCTCTGCAGCTGCCAGATGGAGCCTGGCCTGCACACAGGCAGAGGCTAGGGTGTGCTGCTGCTGGCTGGTGGTGGCCCTGAGCGGGACGGGCGCCCTGCACTGACAGCTGTCTCCACCTGTCAGAATCGGTGCCTCTGGCAGAGCTTATGCAAGCTCACCCTTGGAGACCTGGAGGGACAGAAGGAGAAGGTGGCAGGAGAAAGGTAGCCCTCCACCACACTGCTGGGCATGGGGCCCAGATCCTCAGAAAGGCCAGTGAGCTCCGGCTGTGGCCCTGGGGCTGTGTCAGCTCAGAGACAGCCTTTTATGGGTGCCGAGAGTGAGGCCAGCTCGTCTGAGCTGCTGTAAGGGCCCCGGGTGAGCGCACAGCTGGAGGAGCAGGGTGCCGCTGAGTGCCTTGGGGAGGGAGCACAGCTCTGTCGGCCACAGCTGATCCTCCAGGAATGAGGAGGGCTGGGTGCCCTGAGCAGACAGGGGGAATACTAGCTGGTCTTCATTCCAGCAGGAAGTGGTAACTTCTCCAGGGGAGCCGAGCTTGTGGCCAAGCCTGGATGACATGCTGGTCTGCGTGTCTCATAGCAGGGAGCAAACTAAGCAACCCTCAGCCTCTCTACCTCCCTTCTCAGTGTGAGTCCGCATCCATTTGAATAAAGAATTCTGCCTGTGGCACTAGAAAAGCTTTACCCACTGAATCTTTTTTTCTTTTTTGTTGATTGAACCCAGAACCTCACACATACTAGACGAACACTGTACCACTGAGCTACAAGCCTAGCCCTTTAAAAAATTTTTGAGCCAGATGTGGTGGGGCACAGCTGTAATCCCACTACTTGGGAGACTGAGGCATGAGGGTTGCAGGTGTTAAGCCAGCCTCAACAATGTATTGAGGCTCTCAGCAACTTAGACCCTGTTTCAAAAACAAAAAATAAAAAGGGTAAAGGGTTGGGGTATAGCTCAGAGAATGTCCTTGGGTTCAGTCCCCAGTACAAAAAAAAAAAAAATTTTTTTTTAAGTTTAAGAAAGGGTTTTACTGGGGGAGTGGCGAGTTGGCCTGAGCCACCCTCCCCCCCCTCATGCCATTTTGGCATGGGGCTGTAACTATTTTCTGTATTTCTATTTTCTGTATTTCTATCTTTTAAATAAACTTCTTTAAATCTTCAAACAAAAAAGAAAGAAAGAAAGAAGAAAGAAAGAAAGAAAGAAAGAAAGAAAGAAAGAAAGAAAGAAAGAAAAAGAAAGAAAGGGTTTTACCAAGATGCCCAGTCTGGCCTTGATCTTATAATCCTCCTGCTTTAGCCTCCCAAGTAATTGATATTACAGGCTTGCAATAGCACAGCTGGCTTCCACTGAATTTTTTTTTTTTTTTTTTTTTTTTTTGTGTGTGTGTGTGTGTGTGTGTGTGTGTGTGGTACTTGGGTTGGAACCCAGGGGCATTCTACCTCTGAGCTACACCACAGCCACAGCCCTATTTTTTTTTTATTTTTTTTATTTTTATTTTTTGCTGTACTGGGGATGGAACTCAGGGGCATTCGACCTACCAGCTATACCTCCAGCCCGATTTTTTATTCTTTATTTTGAAATAGGGTCTCACTGAATTGCAGAGGGCCTCACTAAGTAGCAGAGGCTGGCTGCAAACCGTTATCCTCCTGTCTCAACCTCCCAGATGCTGGGATTACAAGCGTGCGCCACCATGCCCAGCTCCACTGAATCTTTCTGACTCTAATACCTCTCATGTGCTAATACCTTTTATGTGCTAATACCGTCCGTGTGCTAGTACCTCCCATGTGCTTATCCATTGCATGCCAAGTCTTCCAGGTGCCAACATCTTCCTGGAGATCATGAAGGGCTTTAAACTAAATAGCACAAAGCAGAACTTGGAAATACCTCCAGTTTCACCTGAATGTTGATGGCTTCTTGATTTGGGCATCAGTTAAGGTCGGGGTCTGGAATATGAAGCCTCAAAGTGTAGGGAAATGCCTGCTGCTTCTCTGCCAGCTATCTAGCAGAGAAGCTTGAGGAGGGAGCACCAGGAGGCCTGGGTGCTGCCTCTGGCCCTGGCTCTGACTTACTGGGTGACCTGGGAAACTCCCAGCCTCAGACCACCTTTAGGACCCCTGGCTCAGCCCTGGCTGACTCCTGCTTCTAAGTGAGCCTGGGCCAGGCCCAGCCTCCCTCCCCTGGACTTCTCTGGCACCTATGTCTGCTGTTCCCATGGCAGCAGCCCCTGTTTACTCAGTTCTCTGCTTGTGATTGTTCCACATCTGGCCATTGAGGAGGTGCAGCTGAGCCCACGCCCGGAGCCTCTCCAGCCAGGCTCAGACTCCCAGGGCTCCTGGGCAGACACCCAGAGCCAGGATGGGGGTCTTTCCCCAGAAACATGCGCAAGACCCTGAACAAGCCACTTCGGGCCGAGATACCCTGGGCTGTAAAATGGATCACATTCCATGAGCCCCTCTGAAGCCTTCCCAGGGAGCCTGCAGCCTCCGCCCCAGCAGCCCAGACACAGAGGAGCTGCGACTCCTGCCAGCAAAGGTTTCCTGCCCGAGCTGGCTCGGAGCCAAGCACAGCCTGGCCACGCTCAGGTCAAACCAATAGTGTGGCCTTCTCCTTGGACTTCCCATCCTGCCCTGGGAGCAGGCCTGGGGTAAGCAGCAAGGCTCACCTGGAGCCTGTTGGCTTTCCTGTTTATCAGTGAAGACACCTTCATTGTAAAATATCTAAATAGGAAAAGAATTAGAAAATGTGCCATTCCGCCAGGCATGGGGTCGCACGCTTGGGATCTCAGTACTTGGGAGGCTGAGACAGGAGGATCACAGGCTCGTGGCCAGGCTCAGCTGCTTAGTGAGGCCCTCCACGACTTAGTGAGACCCTGTTTTCAAGTAAAGAATAAAAAAAAGGGCTGGAGGTGTAGCTCAGAGGTAAAATGACCCTGGGTTCAATCCCAGTACTTAAAAAAAAAAAAAAAGAAAGAAAAGTGACTTTCAACATCTTGCATTTCTGCTCCTCGATTTCCTTAGGCATGCAGCGTTAACTGGTACACGGCAATAGAATGTTTTGGGGACATCCGGAGGTTTCCCTCCTTTGGTGGTTTATCAGGGGCTCAAAGGCTCAGAGAGAATGACCTGTCAAACACTCATTTACAGTAGATCCATGCTGAGGTTTAAACAGGACCCCCAAAGTGCACTGGCAAAACATTTATTCCCTGTGCAACAGTACTGCACAATGGGACCTTTAAGAAATAATTTGGGTGTGAGGTCTCTGGCCTCATGACGGATCCATGTGGTTATCTCAGGAGTGGGTTTGTCACCACCTCGGTAGGTCCTTTGTGTATGTGTGTGTGGGAGGAGGCACTAGGGATCAGACCCATGGATTTTCTCCTCTGAGCTACACCCCCAGCCCCATTTTATTTATTTATTTGTTTGTTTATAAATTTATTTGAGGATCTGGGGATGGAACCCAGGGGCATTTGACCTCTGAACTACACCCCCTGCCCTATTTTTTATTTTTTATTTTGAAATAGGGTCTCACTAAGCTGCAGACGGCCTCAGTAAGTAGCTGAGGCTGTCCGCGAACTGCGATCCTACAGTTTCAGCCTCCCGAATGCTGGGATTACAAGCATGCGCCACCACGCCCGGCTCCCATTTTATTTTTTATTTTGAAACGAGGTCTCACCAAATTGCTTGGGGTCTCACTAAATTGCAGAGGCTGGCCTCAGACCCGCAGTCCTTTCTCAACCTCTCAAGCACTGGGTTTATGGGTATGAGCCGCTGCGCCTTGCTGGGAGTGGGTCCTTCTAAGTGAGGACTTGGCCTCTTTCCCTCTGGCTCACACTCTTGCGCCCAGTCTCCCATCCCTTGAAGCTTCACCATGTGTGATAGAGCAGGAAGTTCTTCAGTAGACGCGGCCTCCCACATGGACCTCAAGCCTCCAGGACTGTGAGCCAGACAGGCTTCTGCTCATTACAGACTTCTGTATGCCAGCAGGCACAGTGTCCTGGCCCATGACCTCAGTACCAGGGGGGCTGAGACAGGATTCACAGGTTTAAGACCAGCCTCAGCAACAGCTCAGAGGTCAAATGCTCCAAGTCCAATCCTCAGGACCACATAAATAAATAAATAAATAAATAAATAAATAAATAAATAAATAGGCTGGGGTGCAGAGGCAGAACACCTCCAGATTCAAAAATAAAAAATAGCCAGGCGTGGTGGCGCACGCTTGTAATCCCCGCGCTTAGGAGGCAGAGACAGGAGGATCGTGTAGGTTCGAAGCCAGCCACGCACCCTGGCTTAGGAGACCCTGTTTCCAAATAAAAATGTAAAAATAGGTCTGGGAGTGGAGCCCGGAGGTAGAAGGGCTTCCAGGAACCCCAGTACCACCAATAAATAAATAAATAAAGTAAAAAATAAAAATAAATAAAATAGGGCTGGGAGTGTAGCTTGGAGGTAGAATGCCCCTGGCAACAACAAAATGTTTTCTGTGACTTCTGAAAACTAGACCCTTAGCAAATATATGACTTGCAAGTATATGCGCCATTCCGCGGGCTGTCTTTTCCTTCTCTAATAGGATCATTTGATGCATAAAAGTTTTTACTTTTGAAGAAGTCTAATTTATTTATTTATTTATTTATTTTTGGTACTGGGGATGGAAGCCAGGGGCATTCTACCTCTGAGCTACACCCCCAGATCTATTTTTTATTCTTTATTTTGAAACAGAGTCTTACTGAGTTGCAAGGGGCCTCACTAAGTAGCTGAGGCTGGCCGAGAACCGTGATCCTCCTGGCTCAGCCTCCCCAATGCTGGGATTACAAGTGTGCACTGCCACCATGCCCAGCTCTTTAAAAAAAAAATTTTTTTTTTTTGTACTGGGGTTCTTGGAAACCCTTCTACCTCCATGCTACACTCCCGAACGTATTTTTATATTTTTAAATTTGGAAACAGGATCGAACCAGCATGATCCTCCTGTCTCTGCCTCCCAAGCGCTGGGATTACAAGCGTGCACCACCACACCCACCCGGCACTCTTTTTAAAATTTTTGAAGCAAGGTCTCACTAAATTGCTGAAACTGACTTGGAACCTGCAATTCTCCTGTTTCAGCCTCCAAGTACTGGGATTACAGATGTGTGCCTATAATTCAAGTAAAATTCTGGGGACAGACTTTTGCTGGGATGATGAGGGTCACAGGTGTAACCCTGGCCAATCACATAGAAGGGATGGAGTTTTCTGACTGGCCAGGCCTGTGCCACATGGCTGCTCTTACTGAGGGAGCCACAGGAAGAAAAAATGTCTAAGGGTCCAGGAAAGTGAGAAGAACAGAGGCTCAGGCTGCAGTGTTCATAGTCTCCAGTAGAGCCACACAGGCCTGCGTGGTCCTTTCAGTGTGGGGCAGGGCGAGGCTGAGCCGGGCAGCAGGGCTGCCTGTGTAGCTCAGCATCCAGGGCGTGTGGCCAGGCCCAGGAGCTGCCCAGGGTCCCTGCTCGGCTCCGTTACAAACAGGCACCTCCTGTTTGTTCCAAACTCCTGGTGCCTCTTGGGCAATCTTGAAAAAACACAATTCCCCTACAGGAAACCCACCACATATTCCAGCCTGGAGCCCAGAAAGCCAAGCCCTGTGACAAATCAAAAAACTAATCTTGAAAAAGCCAACTCTTACAATAGAACACTGGAAAAAAAACCCTCATATTTATTTATTTATTTATTTATTTTATTTATTTATTTATTTATTTATTTATTTATTTATTTATTTGCTGTACTGGGGATAGAAGCCATGGGCACTGTACCTCTGAGCTATATCCCCAGCCCTATTTTTAGTCTTTGTGTGTGTGTGTGTGTGTGTGTGTGTGTGTGTGTGTGGTACTGGGGGTGGAACCCAGGGGCTTTTCTACCTCCGGGCTATACTCCCAGACTTATTTTATATTTTATTTGGAAACAGGGTCTCACTAAGTTGCTGAGAGCCGCACTCAGTAGCTGAGGCTGGTTTCAAACCTACACAATCCTTCTGTCTCAGCCTGCAAAGAGCTGGGATTACAAGAGTGTGTCACCATTCCTAGTCTTTTTATTTTTTGAAACAGGGTCTTGCTGAGTTGTGAAGGGTCTCGCTAAGTAGCTGAAGGTGTCTGTGCACCGCAGTCCTCTGGTTTCAGCCTCCTGAATGCTGGGATTGCAAGCGTGCGCCACCACGCCCGGCCCTATTTTTCTTCTTATATTTACAAATTTATACTTATATTTATGCATTACACATTATATTTATACTTTTATATTATACACATTTATATTTACATTAAGAAATTAAAAATATAAACAAAGTGATAAACATTTCACATCATTTCACCACCAGTGACCACCAATTGCAAATTTTGTCATTTTTTTCTCTATATAGGCCACAAATATGCTTTTGTCTTACTTAAGTGGTTGGTGTTGATACCTTTTACACCTTGCTTTCCACTTAGTAGTGTGTGTGAGCCGTTTTTACATATCAATAAACACACATGTTGTCTTAGTCCATTTTGCATTGCTCTCACAGAATCCCTGAGGCTGGGGGAGTTTTAAGAGAATGGTTTGTTTGGGTTGCTGGCTCTGGAGGCTGGAGTCCAGGGCTGGGCTGCTGTGCCTGGTGAGGACGCGGCGCTGCTTTGCTCCTGGCGGGGCACAGAGGGCAAGCGGTGCTGGAAGGAGACTCGAGGGAGGGACGAGCTCCCGCTAAGACAAAAGACAGGATGAGCATCCCGTCTTTTGAGAGCTGGACCTCACACTCACAAGACCCTGTGAACCCTTGCACCAGAGTGGCTCCCAGTGCTTCTCAACATTGTTACACCCGGTACTGAGCCTCAGCGTGAGTTTTGGCGAGTTTTGGTGAGGATAAACCAGATTCAAAGCATAGCACGTGTACAGGGCTATTTTCATCACGGACAAAGTATGTAATCACATTTAATACATTCTCTAACGTGCATGTTTCCTGGGTCTCAGGTACACAAGAGATATCAGAATGTGTTGGCCAATCATGAGTTAAGTTCCTAGAAGGGGAAGAGCGGGTGAAAGGGCGTGCTGCTTCAAGGCTCTGACCGTGAGGCCAGTGCCCTAGAACCCAGCGGGCGCAGCTCCTTCCTAGCCAGGCGCCAGGAGCCACGCCACCACGCCTGGCTCTGCGCTTTTACATCTTCCAATCTCAGTGGAAATTTATATTTGAGGGTGTTTTTTAAATTGTTTTTCTTGTCTTCTTGGATTTTTTGTATTTATTTATGATGTATATATGAATGCATGTATGCATGTATGTATCTGTATGTACTGGGGATTAAACCCAGGGGCATTCTACCTCTGAGCTACACCCCAGCCCTATTTTGTTTTTCATTTATGTATGTATGTATGTATGTATGTATGTATGTATGTATGTATGTATTTACCGAACTGGGGATGAAACTCGGGGGCATTCTCCCTCAGAACTACTACCATATTCCTTTATTTTTTTTATTTTTATTTTTTTAGGGAGGCCCTTGGCAGTAGAATAAGACCCTGTTTCAAAATTAAAAATAAATAGTGCTGGGAGTATACTCAGACATAGGATACTATGAAGTTCAATCCCTAGTACCAAAATTCTAAATAAATAAATAAGCCAGGCATGGTGGCGCACACTTGTAATCCCAGCATTTGGGAGGCTGAGACAAGAGTATCATGGTTCACGGACAGCCTCAGTTACTTAATGAAGAACTTTGCACCTCAGTGAGACCCTGTTTCAAAATAATGAAAAGAGAATAGGGCTGGGGGTGTAAGTTGGAGGTAGAAGGCCCCTGGGTTCCATCCCCAGTACCACAAAAAATAAAAAAAAATAAAAATAAAAATTAACTTAAAAAATCTGTGATTTTAAAGCTGGGTGTGGTAGCACATGCTTGCTTGTAATCCTAGTACGTGGGAGGCTGATCCTGAGGAGGATGGCGGTTCACAGACTTAGGGCCTTCACAACTTAGTGAGACCTGGTTTCAAAAATAAAGAATAAAAAATAGGGCTGAGGATGTAGCTCAGAGGTAGAATGCCCCTGGGTTCCATCCCCAGTACAAAAAAAGAAAAAAAAAAAAAAACCCAAAACCCAAACATTTAGATGTTTCTCTTCACTTCTGTTGTAAATTTCTATACTAAGCCAGGCGTGGTGGCGCACGCTTGTAATCCCAGCATTTGGGAGGCTGAGATCGGAGGATCGTGGTTCGTGGACAGCTTCACCTACTTAGTGAGGCCCTCTGCAACTCAGTGAGACCCTGTTTCAAACTAAAGAATAAAAAATAGGGCAGAAGTGTAGCTCGGAGGTCAAATGCCCCTGGGTTCCATCCCAAGACTCGCAAAAAAAAAAAAAAAAAAAAAAAAAAAATTCTATACTAATGGATCCACTGCCCACTGCATATTTGGGCACCCCACCTGGCAGAGTGGCTCTGTGGCTCAGCAAACCACATTGCTGGGCATGATGGTGCACACCTGTAATTCCAGTACTTGGGAGACTGAGACAGGAGGTTGCGGGTTCAAGGACAGCCTCAACAAGTAGTGAGACTCTCGTCAGCTAGCAGCACCTGTTTCAAAACAAACAAACAAACATAGGCCTAGAGTTGTAGCTGAGAGGTAGAATGTCCCTGGGTTCAATCCCTGGTACCACCAAAAATAAAAGAAAAGGTGTTGCCATTACACACAGTGGCTGAGAGGGCTTCCCTGGCATACACCATCTGCTCAGCTGCCATGAATGCTGCACTGCCCAGCAGTTCTGGATGACAACCTGCAATGCACGGGTTTCCTAAGTAGTGCGCACATGTGTGCTGGGGAGGGATGCTAGACTGAACCCAGGGATGTTCTACTGTGGAGCTAGATCCCTGGCCTGTGGTACTGAGGATGGGAGCCAGGAGCATTCTACCTCCAAACACCCCCAGCCCTATTTTTTTTGTTTTTTATTTTTGAAACAGGGTCTCCCTGAGTTGCAGAGGACCTCACTAAGTAGCTGAGGCTGTCCACGAACCATGATCCTTCTGTCTCAGCCTCCCAAATGCCGGGATTACAAGCGTGCGCCACCACACCTATCCTGCCTATTTTATTTTGAAATAGGGTCTCACACGAGGCATAGTGGCTCATGCCTGTATCTCAGCCTTGGGGACAGTCTCAGCAAGTTAGCAAGATTCTCAGCAACCTACTGAAACCCTGTTTCAAAACAAAAAATAAAATAGGGCTGGGGTGTGGTGTAGCTCAGAGGTGACATGCCCCTGTGTTCAGTCGCCTGGGCCATACCCACACACGCTCAGGGCTCTCTCATCAAGAGGCAGCGCCGCAGTCAGCAGTCCTGTACACTGAGCAGAGAGCCACCTGGAATTCTGACATTCACCTCACCTTGGCGAAAGGCCAGGAGCAGAGCAGGGCAGAGGGTGGAGGGCTGGGGAACAGGCTCACCTCACATTTTCCTGGAATTTAGCTTTGCCAGAGCAACTCTTGGGCTTTTCAGTTATATAAGTCAATTAATTCTCTTTTTAAATTAGTTTGGAGTTTAACTTGCAACTGAATGAATCCTGAGAAAGTGCCTCCATATTTCAAGTTTGACCGTCATTGAGCCTGAGCAAAGCTGCCCATGCAGGAGTCTCTTGGAAGGAGAATTTGGAAGTGGTTGTAACTCAGTGTCCTGGGCTGGACTGGACACTGCTGGAGGCCCTTGCCAAAAGGAGGTGAGGGTTTACGCACTCCTCTCCCCCTACCATCCACATTAATGTGATGAGGCACAGTGGTGACCTTATCTCAACCTATGCCAGCCAAACATTTGCACAAATTTGGGTCAGAAATGTTTCCATCTGCACAGAGGAGCCAACCACAAACATCCTCTCCTCCTCCTCTTCCTCCTCCTCCTCCTCCTCCTCCTCCTCCTCCTCCTCCTCCTCTCTCTCTCTCTCTCCTCCTCTCTTCTCTTTCTCTCTCTCTCTCTCTCTCTCTCTTTCTCTCTCTCTCACACACACACACACACACACACACACACACACACACACACACCCTGTCTAGAGCTCATTCAGGTGCTCAAACCACACAGGTAGGAAGCAGCTCCTGTCCTGTTCGCAGTCTCTGCGTTGATTTTCTGCCTCCCTCTTTCAACCTGATGGCTGTGGGACTGTGCGGGAGCCCTGAGCGTCATGCTCTTCTGTCCAGGGGGGGCAATAAGAGCAGGGAGGACCCTCCCAGCCTTCCAGCTTCTCTCTCTCTCTGTTGCAGTAATAGGGATGAAACCCAGGGGCTATTCTACCTCCAAGCTGCATCCTCAGCCATATTTTTTATTTTTCATTTTGAAACAGCATCTCACTAAGTTGAGAAGGGCCTAAGTAACTGAGGCTGGCCTCGAACCTGCGATCCTCCCCTCAGTTTGCCAAGTACTGGGATTACAAGCATGGGCCACCACTTTAGTGAGAACTGGGCCATTTTCACCCTGACCCCAACGAGCTGGGGAAGGGAGTGTACTGCAAATAGAAGTGAGACCACCAGAGGACCGCCTTGACCTTCCACCTTCCCTGAGACTCAAGGATCTCCTGTCACCGGTTCTTTGAGCAGAGATGGGAACAGCAGGTAAGAAATGGCAGTTTGGTTCTCTTGAGGATCTGCCATATGTACACGGGCTTTGTTTTGCTGTGGCCTCAGTCTGAGAGCCGGTTTTCACCTGGGCTGTTGGCACGCAGCCCGCCACCTGGCACCCTGCTGACCTGGGTGGACTTGGCGAATGGCTGAGCACCGGCACTGCTCCACAGCTCCAGGCCGGCACCAGGCCCAGCTCACCTGCTCTCAGCCCCTCCTGTGCCGAGGGCACACTAATATGGTGTTTGGTTTTATTTATCTATTGATTTGGTACTGGGGATTGAATCCAGAGGCATTCTACTTCCAAGCTACATCCCCAGCCCCATTTTATTTTTAATTTTGAAATAGGGCCTTGGTAAATTGCTGCGGCTGGCTTCAAAATTGCAATCGCCCTCTCAGTTTCCCAGTACTGAGATTACAGGCATGTCCTACCATGTTGACTGAACTGTTTCTCCTCAGTTCTCAAGGTCTGGGTTCCAATTTCCTCATGCTTCTGTGACATTCCTATTTGTGGGCTTGTAGGCTGGTCTCAGGGGTGGCCTTCCCAGCCCAGCAAGGCAGCCTGTGACACCGTGGATCAGGAGTCAGGCACACAGGCCTGCGCTTCAGTCAAGCCCAATGTGCTCAGGGCACAGATGAGGTGGGAGGGCAGCGTGCCATCTCCAGACGGAGATCAGGACTTGGGAGCGCCCGGTTCTCCTGAGTGTCATGCAGAGCAGGGCCTCTCTGTTTCACAATGATGAGGGCTGAGCTCCCAAGAAGAGTCAGGGGCTTTATGGGGACATGTGAGACTATCATGCTGGATCAAATGGGCTGCAAAAGCTAGTTAAGTCCAGCCCCACCCAAGTGGTACTTTTTAACTTGCAAAATAGTCCCTGGTCCCAGGAAAGTACGTGGGAAGGGGGCAGCATGGTACAGAGAAGGAAGCGAGAGGCCCAAGGCTGGCAAATGTTGGTCCTCAGTTTAGTCAGAAGCAAGATCCAAGGCCAGCAAGAAAAAACCAGCCCGAGGAGAGCATCAGAACCTGCAACCCGGCCCTGCCTTCCTCCTCTCCACCTGCCGCACGGCATCTGGCGAGCCACAGAAGGGTCAAGGGTGGCTGGAGGGTGTACCCACAGTGCCGTGGGCAGGGACAGACCTCAGGAGCACTGTGCAGCTGGGAGAGACTGGGTGAATCTAAGCCTTGGACTGCATGAGGAGGGCAGGATGGAGGGATGGTGTCTTCGTGGCTCACCCAGGCTACAGACCAGAGGGACTGCGGGTTCCAGCAGCACTCATATGGAGCCAGACAGCTTTTCTCATTTCTTGATTTTGGGTTTCTATAAATCTTATCATTTTGAGGCTTGATAGGAACTCCAAGCATAATCTTCACAAGAGAAACAGGAAAGTGGGGGCATGGGAATGCACACCTCTGACCCAGTACTTGGGAGGCTGAGACAAAAGATCGCAGGTTCAAGGCCAGCCTCTGAAACTTAGCAAGCCTCTGTTTCAAAAGGAAGAATAAAATAGGGCTGGGGGTGCAGCGCAGGGGTAGATTATTCCTGGGTTCAATCCCCAGTAACACACACATGAAAAAAACAAAAAATGCAAACAACAACGAAAAAACAGGAGCCAAAAAACCATCACACCCAGTTGTACTCTTTTATATAGAATTTGTACAATATAGTTCTCTTCATTTGCATATTTTATCCACAACTTAACGTCCTTTTTACAGGCTGAACTCAGCTGATATAATCAAAATTCTTTCTTTGAACCAAATAAAAATTCAAAATTGTAAACCCGTAAGAAGACAAATTAAAAGCAATTATGAAAATAAGTCACCCCTCTCATTAGGAACAGTGTCTGTACAATATATATGATTTGGAACAGAATTTCTTTATAGAGTAGGCACATGTTTCCGTGACACTTTACCCCTGCCAGTTTTATCTCATTCCAGGCAGTCTAACCTCCTCAGAAGGGTCAAAGGGAGCTGCCTTCCTGGGAATCTTTACCAGGATTCCCTGCTCCAAGCTGAGGACCTGGCAGGGAGTTGTCTGGCTCGGCAGCGCCACCCAGTGGCAGGAGGCAGAGGCAGTGGTGGGCTGCAGGGAGGCTGGACCAGGAGGGGACCCAGATGGCACAGGTGTGTTCGAAGGGAAACTTGGGCTTGTTCTATGCAAATGGAAGCACAGAGATCACAGCAGCAAGGGCGGTGAACATGGACAGGCTGTGAGGAGCCAGAGTTTTTTTTTTACAACTGCTCTTGGTGATGGAGTGTGAGTAAAGCTGGTGGGCCTGCCTTGGAGCCCCTGCCCTGCCTGTCTGGAGTGCTTGGCTCGGCCCCAGGCATGGAGGGTGTGGGTGGGTGGTACCATCTCCTTGACTACTTTCCAGGCTGTCTGCCATTGAGTCTGATCTCCCCGTGGGGCCTCTCCCCTAGTACTGATATTGTTCTGTGTGCCTCTCGGGAGCTCCTCACCACAGGCCTATTGGGGTGGAAGTGGCTTGGCTCAAGGGCCTTCTCTGGGCTGCAGGCCACACCAGGCTAACACTCCACGTTCCAGAGGCAGGTGGCCTTGTTTGGGTAGTTGATGGCCAGGCTGATGGCAGCAATGTTCTGCAGAGCCTGTGGAGGAAGAGAGTCACCAGAGTCAAGGGCCAGTCCCTCGCTCACCCAGAGGACCGTCGGCTAGAGCAAGCGATAAAGGCTACGGGAACAGCCGGCGCACAAATCCTGAAGGTCTCCCGAGACCTGTATGTGGGCACAGAAAAGACTCCCTTCCTTCCAAGCAGCCCGTCCAGCATGGGGCTGTGCTGCATACTGATATTCACAGTCTGCGAGCCCAGTTCTCAGGAGCGGTCTGGGCCTGGGAAACCCTCAGCATCTCAGGAGGTCCTGAGGCTCACATTCACTGTCTCAGGAGTGCACAGTGCAGTTTCCTAGAGGCCAAACTGAAACTATGGTAGGTTGAATGAAGATGCAGATTGGAGAATCTGGCTGCCAGACATAAAGAGATCTGCAGAAACAGAACACAGGGCTGTCCTTTTCCATAATCATTTTGTTGTAAGATGGGGGCAGAGCACACCTATAGTTCCAGCTGCTTAGGAGGCTGAGGCAGGAGGGTTCCTGGAGCCAGCCAGGCACGCACAATAAGACCTCGAATAAAAAAAGTGTTTTGAAAAATATGTCATTCATGTTCAAAAGAAATGCGTTTACTGCTAGTGTGTGTGTGTGTGTGTGTGTGTGTGTGTGTGTGTGTGTGTGTGTATGTAAGGTACTGGGTGTTGAACCCAGAGACATTCTACCTCCAAACTATACCCCCAGTCCTTCCTACTTTTTTTTTAGTTTATTTACTTTTTGTGGTTCTGGAATGGAACCCAGGGGCATTATACCTCCAAGCCTATTCTACCCACCATGCCCAGCTCCTTTTTATTTTTTATTTAGAAACAGGGTCTTAGTAGGTTGCTGACAGTCTTGCTACACTGCTGAGCCTATCCTTAAATCTGCAATCCTCCTGTCTCAGCCTCCCAATGTACTATGATTACAGGCATACACTACCATGCCTGGCTATGTTTACTACTATGTTAAAAAAAAAAAGTGAGCTGGGTGTGGTGGCGCGTGTCTGTAAATCCCAGTACTTTTTTCCGGGCTTGGGGGCACACACTTGTAATCTCTGCATTCAGGAGGCTGAGAAAGGAGGATTGTAGTTCGTGGCCAGCCTTAGCTGCTTAGTGAGGCCCTTTCAAACACAGTGAGACCCTGTTTGAAAATAAAGAATAAAAAACAGGGCTGGGGGTGCAGCTCAGAGGTAAAACGCCCCTGGGTTTAAACTTTTTAATTTTTAGATTTAAAACCAAATTAAGCTAGAAGGTGGCGCATGCTTGTAATCCCAGCATTCAGGAAGCTGAGAGAGGAGGGTCGCGTTTCATGGGTAGCCTCAACTACTTAGTGAGGCCCTATACAACTCAGTGAGACCCTCTTTCAAAATAAAGAATAAAAAATAGGGCTGGGGGTAGTGCTCAGAGGTACCAGTACTGCCAAAAATTAAAAAAAAATAAAAAATAAATAAATAAAAATAAAATAAAACCTAATTAAACCAGGCATGTTGGCTCACCTATAATCCTAGTACTAGGGAGGCTAAGACGGAAGGATTGCAAGTTTAAGGACAGCCTCAGCAATGCAGTGCGACTCTCAGCAACCGAGTTAGACCCTGCATCAAAGTAAATAATAAAAAAGGGGGCTGGAAGTGTAGTTTTGAGGTAGAATGCCTCTGGGTTCAATCTCAAGTACCACATACATACACACACATATATAAATCTAATTTAATATGGATGTAATAGCCAGGCATGGTGGTGCACGCTTGTAATCCCAGCATTTGAGAGGCAAAAACCAGAAGATCAAGTTTTTATTTTTTGTTGTACTGGGGCTGAAACCCAGGGGCTTTGTACCTCTAAGCCAAACCCCCAGCCCTATTTTTTATTCTTTATTTTGAAATAGCTGAGTAGCTGGTGCTGGCCATAAACCTGCAGTCCTCCTGTCTCCGCCTCCCAAATGTTGGGATTACAAGTGTGCTTGGCTCATAGAAATCCAATTTCTAATGGTATATATTAGACCACAAACTTTCTTTGCTCCTAAATAAATTAAAAGTGTGAAGGGACCTGAGTCTAAGCAGCTGTCAGAAGATGAGTATTCCTTCTGTGGGAGCACATGACATCCAACAATGTCTGAGCTCTAACACTTCAGGTTAGCCAGTCTAAATCTTGGCGTGGCTGCCTGATCTTAAACTTCAGGCTCTTGCCAGTGTGTGTGTGTGTGTGTGTGTGTGTGTGTGTGTGTGTGTGTGTGTGTGTGGTACTGGGGATGGAACCCATACTTCCAGCCCTCTTCTCTATTTTGTAGTCTTCTTTCTTTTGAAACAGGGTCTCACCGAGATGTGAAGGGCCTCACTAAGTAGCTGAGGCTGAGAACTGTGTTCCTTTGGTCTCAGCCTCCCAAATGCTGGGATTACAAGCATGCACCAACACTCCTGGCTCCTATTTTTTATTCTTTATTTTGAAACAGGTTCTCACTGAGTTGCAAGGGCCTCACTATGTAGCTGGTGCTAGCCTCACACCTGGATCCTCCTATCTTAGCCTCCCAAGTGCTGGGATTACAAGTGTGAGCCACCACGCCCGGCCTTCCTGCCAGTGTCTTCAGACTGAACAGTCTGATGCAAGTGAGGCTGATGAATGGAGCCCGTACTCTCGAGGGCCAGAGGGAAGGGACTGGGTCAGAACAGCACTCTGTGTAAGCTCTGAGAGGTTCTGTCCTTATTGGGTAGTATGCAAGCACGCATGCACGCACGCACACACACACTCACACACGCTGTCCTGGTGATGGTGGGATGGTGACGCTGCCACAGGGAGAGGCCTTGGAGGGCCAGCCCTGCTGGGAGCAAGGAGGTACCTGTGCTGCACAGCGGAGCAGGCGATCGTCCGTGGTTAAGGCCAGCAGGTACTCTTGCAGCAAGCCGAGCTCCTGTGGAGAGAGTGGGGTCAGTGAACCTGGAAGCAGGGCTGGCTGGAGGACAGCCATGAGGGAAATTGTTGTCCACCACCTCGCGGGCACTTAACGGCTCGCTCTAGGCCCAGGAAGGGGTCACGGGCTGGCTTGGGGGCCTCCTGCTCAGTCAGTCTCCCTGTGACTGAGCGAAAGGGTGAAAGCCTGTGAAGCGAAAGGGTGAAAGCCTGTGAAAGGCCCCTTCATCTCACACATTCAATGTGTCTATTGTGCTAGGGGGAGAAGCAGAGGAGGAAGGAAAACACGTCCCTTTGATTTCCCAAAACTCCCTTGTTGTCAAGAGCTGCTCCGAGGCAGTTTTCCCCCTTTGGCTTCAGGCCAGACAAAATAAGCAGTCCAGTGCCAACCTGAGGGCTTCCCAAGGATGGGGCGAGACAACTGCCGGCCAAGCTGGCTTCCCTGCGCAGACCTGCCCAGACACCCCCAGTCTCCGGATGGGTGTGACCCGAGTACTGCTGGGACAGGGTGAGGGTGGGAGACACAAGGCATTGTCCTCACCTGGGCACGGTTCTCTGTGACGAAGAAGAGCTCAGTGAGGGCTCGGTGCAGGGGGAGGAGGATGCCAGGCTGCGTCACGTCCTCAAACAGGCCATACTCCATGTGGGTAAAGAGCTGCCACAGAGGCTTCAACAGTGCAAGGTCACAGAGGTCACTGTGGGAGGAGATGGGGCAGATCTGGTTCACTGAAGACCAGGCCAGCCCACACCGGACAGCTGAGGCAGCTCAGACTCTCCCCTCTCCCACTGCTAGTATAGCCACCACAGGATGGCCCCGCCCACGCTCCTCTACGGAGCTGCAGTCACCCACAGCAAAGCCTGAAAGAGACAGAGCCCGCCCCAAGGAACAGGAGGCCCTCAGGTACATTCATTCAAATTACTGTGTACCTTTAAAATGGCTCTCACAAAGACCTTCCAAACATGAAAAAAATCTCAAATGTTAAGTGTAAGAAATTAAAACAGAGCCGGGAGTGGTGGCGCATACTTGTAATCCCAGCATTCGGGAGGCTGAGACAGGAGGATTGTGGATCCCAGCCAGTCTCAGCTACTACTTAGTGAGGCCCCTCGGAACTCAGTGAGACCCTATTTCAAAGTAAAGAATAAAGCCAGGCACAGCGGCGCATGCTTGTAATCCCAACATTTGGGAGGCTGAGACAGGAGAATTGTGGTTTGCGAATAGCCTCAGCTACTTACTGAGGCCCTCTGCAACTCAGTAAGACTCTGTTTCAAAAAAACAAAAAAAGAATAAAAAATAGGGCTGAGGGTGTAGCTCAAAGGTAGAATGCCCCTGGGTTCCATACTCAGTACTGCAAAAAATAAATATATAAATAAATAAATGAAGTAATAAAATAAAATAAATAAATAAATAATAGGGCGGGGTGTGTGGCTTGGTTGTAGAAAGGTAGAATGCCCGTGGGTTTCATTCCTAGATCTCTAGTACTGCAAATAAAAAAAAAAAAAAAAGGAGAAGAAAGAAAATAAAAGAAAGCATAACACTGCACATAGAAAATCAAACTTAAAAACAGACAACTGCCATTATTTTGATATTAGGCTTGTAAAACACAAAAAATATGATATAAGGTTGCCTGATCAGAAATCTCTTAAGAAAAATCCGGTCCTTCTTAGAGGCCTGTTAAGAGTGGAGTTGAGGGCTTTACGCAGAGAGAGGCATACTGCGAGCCCAACTCAGCCGTCAGAGAAGAAGGGGGAAAGCAATAATACTTGTGGAGTTTACTGCATGATTTCGTCTTTTCTCTTTAATTTTTTTATTTGTGACTTACATAACAATTCTATTTAAGTCTTATCTTGAAGCCAATCATTTCCCCCCAGAGAAATGAATATAAGTACGTGTGTGTGTGTGTATTTGGTATTGGAATTGAACCCAGGTGCATTCTCCCTCTGAGCTACATACCCTGCTCTATATTATTATTATTATTATTATTATTATTATTATTATTAATTATTTATTATTTTTTTTTGCAGGTCTGGGGATGGAACCCAGGGGCATTAAACCTCCAAGCTACACCCCTGCCCTATATATTTTTTTATTCTTTATTTTAAAACAGGGTCTCACTACATTGTGGAGGGCCTCACTAAGTAGCTGAGGCTGTCCACGAACCGCGATCCTCCGGGCTCAGCCTCCCAAATGATGGGATTACAAGTGTGCTCCACCATGCCCGGCTTATTATTGTTGTTATTATTATTATTATTGCTATTATTATTTATTTTTTGTGGTACTGGTGGTGGAACCCATGGGCTTTTCTACCTCTGGGCTCCCAGACCTATTTTATACTTTATTTGGAAACAGGGTCTAAGTTGCTGAGAGCCTCATTCACTAGCTGAGGTTGCCTTAGAACCTGTGCAATCCTCCTGTCTCAGCCTCCTAAACTGGGATTAGAAGTGTGCACCACCACGCCTGGCATTATTATTATTTTTTACTCTGAAAAAGGATCCCAAGAAGTTGCTGGAGACTGACTAACTCCCTAACTTGCAGAGGCTGATCTTGAACCTGTGATCCTCTTGTCTCAGCCTCATAAGTACTGGGATTATAGGCATTCACCGCCACACCTGGCTCTTTTTGTATTTTGAGACAGGGTCTTACTAAGGTTTCCAGGCTGCCCTTGAACTCTTGTTCCTTCTGCCTTAGCTGGGATTATGGGCATGGGTCACCACGTTTGGGAAATGAAGGATTCCTTCATTTATTTTAAACAATAACTCCAGTAAAATATAATTTTTTACTCCAAATATCATCACCTCACTTTTTGGCTAGCATTTTGTATGTTTATATGCTTTAAAAAATTCAGAAGCAGGGTGTGGTGGCACATGCTTGTAATCCCTGCACTTGGGAGGCGAAGACAGGAGGATCACGCAGTTTTGAAGCCAGCCTCTCTGGCTTAGGAGACTGTTTCCAAAAACATATATATATATATATATATATATATATATATATATGTATGTATGTATGTATATGTATATGTGTATGTATATGTGTATGTATATGTATGTATATGTATGTATATGTATGTATATGTATATGTATATGTATATATATGTATATATATGTATATACATGTGTGTGTGTATATATATGTGTGTGTGTGTGTGTGTGTGTGTGTGTGTGTGTATGTGTAGCCCAGAGGTAGAAGGGTTTCCAGGAACCCAAGTACCACCAAAAAAAAAAAAAAAAAAAGCAGAAAAGGGGAATTCCTAACAGGCAGGTGTCTCACCAATCAGGGTGGGGCCAATGTATGGCTGATGTGGTGGCACAATCACCAACACCTTCCCTCTGAGATGAGGAAGGAGGCAACTCAACACTACACTGGAGGTCCTGACTAGTGTGAATGGGAAAAACAGCTTTTCAGATCAAAGAGGAAGAATCAAAACTCATTCTGTATCCAGGGAATGACTACGCACTGAAAAATCTATGTATACACTCTTAGAAAACACACATTTAAAATGGGCATGTGGTGCGTATCTATAATCCCAGCTACAGGAGGACCACAAGCTCAAGGCCAGCCGCAGCAACTCAGTGAGATCCTATTCCAAAATAAAATATGAAAAGTTCTGGGGATGTAACTCAGTGGTAGAACATTTGCTCAGCATGTGCAAAACCCTGGTTTATTAGTACCACTAAAAGAAAAAAAAAAAAACATTCCACGGGGTAAGGCAGGTATGTATGTATGAGAAGGAGCATGTGTGTGGTGAATGTGTGCACACACACAGAGAAATCAATTCTAAAACGAATAAGCATATGCAGGATTAGAAATACCCCAAATAATTCTAAAGATAAAGAACCAGATACGTAAATCTAACCAGTGTGATACTAGCATGTGGACAACCGAAAGATCAGAGGATCCCGAGACCAGAAACAGACCCGCGTGCATGTGGGCACAGGCCTGGCAGAGAGGGAGCAGGTGGCCTTGGAGACCAGGAGACCACAGGAGGGGAAGATCCCTGAACGGAAAGCAAGGACATTGTGCAGGGCAACACAGCAGACACTCTCATGACTTCCAAGTGAGCTGACAGGTCACCCAAAGCACTAACATACAGGAAACTGATGACCTGGAAGGCATGAACAGTACACACGGCCTCCTCTCCTCCTGACACCATTAACAGAGCGAACAGCAAGCCGCAGACTGAGAATAGATGTCTGCAACCTACATGCCCAAAGAGGATGCAGCCTACCTGTGGGTACAGCACTGCACAATCCTCAGAAGTAAGTAGATGGCTTTTAGTCGCTGATGACCAGTCTGGCGGCAGGCCACGCCCACCAGCCATTCCCAAATTTTGGCCAGTGGGAGGTGAGGCACAACCCTTTCTTCTGACAACATCTGCTTCAAAATCTCGAACCCTGGCCGACCCCCCCAAACACACATATTTTAAAAACAGTCTAATAATTATGTCTATTAAGAATCACATATTTTATAAACTACTCAAGTTTTAATAATCAGGATGAAATAATTATAATCATTACAATTTTGGAAACTAAGAAAGCCTTTTGTAAAAATAACACAGAAATAACATTCTTAGTTCCTCCTTTTAGCAAAATGCTCTGGCAAGTTCTAAGAGAACTATGGCCTTTTTTTAGGCCCTGACCAACAGCTCTTTTATCTGACCATTCAAGTTTACAACTGAGCTGGGCAGGCGGCACACACCTGCAGTCCTGGTACTTGTGAGGCGGAGGCAGGAGATCTGCAGGTTTCAGGAGAGCATTAGTAATTTAGTGAGGTCCTTGGCAACTTAGTGAGACCTTGTTTCAAAATAAAAAATAAGCTGAGCATGGTGGCACACACTTGTTATCCCAGCATTTGGTAGTCTGAGATGGGAGGATCACGGTTAGTAGACAGCCTCAGCTACTTAGTAAGGCCCTTTGCAAATTCAGTAAGACCCTGTTTCAAAATGAAGAATAAAAATATAGGGCTGGGGGTGTAGCTTGGAGGTAGAATGCCCCTGGGCTCCATCCCCAGTACTGCAAAAAACAATAAAAATAAATAAATAAATAAATAAATAAATAAATAGGGATGGGGTATAGCGCACAAGTAGAATACTCCTGGATTTAATCGCCAGTACCACCACATACACAAAAAAGCCATACCGTATTCAAGAAAGATAGGTGTGGGGTTTGTGAGGCACATTTGGAAAGCCTTAGATAAAAATACTTGCTATCTTGGCGGCTGCTTGTGGTTGGGGGCCGTCCCGTGCCTAAGGCAGGAAGATGGTGGCTGCAAAGAAGACAGAAAAGTCCTGGAGTCGATCAATTCTAGGCTCCAGCTTGTTATGAAAAACGGAAAGTATTGCTGGGGTATAAGCAGACTCTGAAGATGATCAGACAGGGCAAAGCGAAATTGGTCATCCTCGCCAGCAACTGCCCAGCTCTAAGAAAATCTGAAATAGAGTACTAGGCCATGTTGGCCACAACAGGTGTTCATCACTACAGTGGCAATATGGAACTGGGCACAGCATGCAGATCTCATAGAGTGTGCACACGGGCTATCGCCGATCCAGGTGATTCTGATGCCAGAACACACTGGTGAACATGTAACATTTTTCTTTAATAAAATCTGCCAGAGCTTGTTTAAAAAAAAAATACTTGCTTTGATTTGAACAAAAGTCAGAGCTGTAAGGCCATAGAATACCCCTGGGAGGCAGATCATGCCAACATACCTGTCTGGAACTGCCCCAGGTGTCCAGCTGTCACAGTGAATCTGTAGCCCCACTCAGTGTTGCTCATGTCAGACATAAATCAGCAATACAGAGTATCTCCTGTGTTAAAAAAAAATTAGAGACAGACCAGGAAAAGGAGCAATAGGAAATGGCATTTAAGGTATTTCTGATGGAAAAGACTGTTCAATTTAGAATTCATCAATGATGTCTCTTCTCAATATTACATTTAAACACTTCATGTGCATTGTATCTCTTTTTTTCCTTTTGAGTACTGGGGATTGAACCCATAGGTTCATGCATGCTAGGTAAGTACTCTACCACTGAGCCACATCTCTGGACCTTAAACACTTCATGTGAAGAATCTATATGATCAACTTTTTAAAAGATTTTTTTACTACCTGGAAGTTCAAAATCTTTCCATTTCTGTTGAAACCCGCTGAAATTGTGTCGATCCTGCTGAAAGTCACTACTGCTGGACATGGCTAACTCATCTCAGCCTTCCTCTGTGTTGCACTGAGAGTCAAATTTGATTGAGAGGTAGATCGCACCAGGAATGTGAACTTTATCCTAGGGAGGAGTGGTAGAGAGCAGTGCTGTCATATCATTTCCTAGGTGACACTGCAGCTGTCACTGCAACTGGGAACATGAGTAAGTGCAGTCCTTTGCCAGAGGCTCTGTCGAGTTGGTGCACACAGACTGCAAGGTGGTACAGGGCTATGCGCGGGGAGAGGTGGAAAAGGGTCCCTGCGCAGGGGTCCTCAAGTTTTTGAGAAGAACAAGGAGGAGATGATCAGCAGAAAGGGACACATAAACACATGGGAGACCTTCCAGGAGGGAGCAAGAGTGGAGATGCCTGGAGTGTTCAGGGAACAGCAGGAAGCCTCATGTGTCTGGGGTAAAGGATGCACTATGGGACACAGATGTTTGGGATGGGAGACAGGGGTGAGATGTGACCCTGGAGATGTTGGTAGGGGCACAGAGCCAAGGCCTTGTGTCCTAAAGTGAGGTATAGCAGGGGGTACTGCTACTGACCAGCTCAACTGGGCACTAGGGACTCTGCCAGGGTGTCGGGACCCTTTGGGACTGGTCTCTCGAAAGGTGGGCAAAGGCTTCGGTTATAGTTCTGCAGAGACTTCTCTACAGCGATTTTTCCCTTTTTATGAAATAAACTCCTTTAAGTTTCTGTTTTTTTTATTATTATTGGTGCACTGTATTCATACATCATAGTGGGATACAAACTTTTGTAGACATACATGCACACATCGCCCAGTCAGCCCCCACCTGATCCCCACCCCACTCTCTCCCCATCCCTCCCTCCCATGCTTGGCTTAGTGATTGACATCTAGTATTACAGCAATTTATCCAAAATTAAAAATGATAATCTCACATAATAGTTTCATTTGTCTGATACCAAGCTTTTGATGACTTAAAGATAACATTTCAATATTTCTTTTTACTTTCTTTCTTACCAGAGAATTTTTTTTCTATTTTTTTTAGGTGAAACTATCATATATTTATATATTTATTTTTCAGAAAAAAAATCTATCCTAATATGGAATATGGCGCTAAAAGTGGAGATTTCTCTCTGGGAAAAATCTGAAATGACTGACACGGACAATTGCCTCCTCTCGCATGCAACTGACCACTTTATTTTTTTTCACAAGATTCGTTATATTTCCCTATTTCCCAGTGATTCCCTAGTAGAAAAGTGTAAACACCAAAAAACAATAGTGAAATATACATGTAAATCACCAACCCTAAACAAGACAAAAGTAAGGCGTGTGACATCACAGGTCTTTGTGTTTGAAATCAGTCCCATGACCCTGCAGGTGGGTCTTGTGCTTTAAGTCAGCCCCTTTGGCCTTGCCTTGGCCTTGCAGCTGCAGAGGCTTTTAGTGGGCAAATTCCAGAAGAATAAAAGTCACACCCCAAATCACTTGAAGAATTCAGTTTTTAAGAGTTTTCTTTAACCCTTTCGGAACCTTTTATTCCTAGGGCTTAGTCCAATGTCCTTCTCTATCTAGCAATCTCCTTTGAGCTGAATGGGGATGAAGTCGGAGATTCCAGCTTTCATACATTTAGTTGGCGGAGGGAAATCCATGTCCTGTACATTTATGATGATTTAGAGGATTTTGAAGAATGTCTGCTGGATTTTGTCTGCAATACCATCTGCTGTCTGAACGCTTCACCCTATTAAACACTTAAAATATATTTTAGCAGACAGGGCCCAAAAAACAACATGAAGTTTTTATTATATCTGTCTTTTGTTCTGTCATAACTGTTTTAACCAGGTGGTGTCGCCCTGTCTCCAGGCAGTGCTATTACTAGGTGCAAAGGTCAAGATTCCTCCTAGCCCTCTGCTCTATTGTAATGATTAGAATGAAGGTCAAAGATAGGGAGGAACTTCGCATACCCTCCCCTACCTAAATTCTTTCACAGCACCTAGATTACAACTTAGAGTAAGGCAAAGAAAGTCTGAGGGCTCAGACATTTTACTAGGAAATTTATGTTTCACAGACTAAACTTCTCCCACAGTCCTGATTCTTGGGATCTCGTTTTACATCATAGAAGCCATTAGTATAGAATCATTACCAAAAGAATAATAGCTTATATCTAAGAGCATGGAGTACTTTGGCCAGAGACAACGCTCCCTGGGGCTTCTCCTTGAGACATGCCAAGTCAGTTATGCGTGGGGGCAGGCAGACATCAAGGAAAGCGGAGCTGTGGCAGGGTACCTTAGAAAGGAGAGAGCTTTGGTCTTGTACTCAGGAGGAGTTACTCTGACAGTGGCTGAGATGCCAGGCGGGGCTGGCGCAGGGTGTCAGGGACAAGCAAGAACAGGAGCCCCAGAGAAGAGAGAACAGTCTAGGGGGGATGGGGGAAGACAAGATCCTCTTTGGGGTACAACTTGGTAGCTGACCAAATGTTTGTGAGGCCTAAGAAGTGGGGATGGAGTCCAGGAAGAGGGAGAAAGAGGTTTGGAAGGGAGAGGGCAAGGACATTTACACTTCTGCACAATGACATCTCAGTGACCAGCAACTGAATTCTAAACTGGCTCCTGTCGCCTACCACTGCTGCCATAGGAGGCCTACTCAGGAGCGCGGCCTGGCTGGCCACATTGCTTCTAAAGGGCTAAGAAAGGCGAAAGGCAGGACCGCGAATCAGTGAGACCACATGGTCAGGCTGCCCCAGCCCTCCCTCTCTGTTCACATCAAATTAAGGGTGGGAAAGAGGAGGCTGCTTGCTTCTGGGTAAGTAAAGGGCTTGGAATCTTGGAGGTGCAGCCTGGTTATCAAGAGAGAGTTAAGAGGCAAAACCTGAGCCACATGCAGACGAGCTCCCCAGAAGCCAAGGGTTCACTCAGAGGAGTGTGTGCAGGGAAAGTAAATTCTCTTGAGGGCAGGCAGGCCACATTTGCTTATTAAACAAGGAAGGTAAGGAGAAGGGAGAGGGCCTCAGGGAGAAGGAAGATTTTCTTGGCTGGGCTGTAGGGGGAAGAGCTGCTGAGCTGAAGTCTTTGCTGTAAGATGGGCTTGCTGTAAGGGGCCTTAGGTAACATTTTCCACGGGAGCAGACCACACAGTTTTGAGGTGATCCATGCAGTGTGACACAGTCTCCTTCTGTGTCACTTCATGAAGAACTACCAACCAGTCCCCCACCCGCGGCCTGGTCTGTCGGGCATCTCTCCAGATCCCTTGAAAAAAGGACTGCTCTCCTGCCCCGTATGTCAGTGCAACTCAATGTCTCTTACCTCTTCTGAACCTCCAGGAAGAAAGAACCAGTCTTTTTCATCTGCAGCTCATATATGGCTCGGAGAATGTGCAGAGGGGCATTAAGGGCATCGTGAGCCATCTGAAGGCACGAGAGGAAACAGACACAAAGAGAAGTATGTCAACATGCTACCAATAATCTGAACTCAAAAAAGTTACCGCAGGCTATGATCCAAGAACACTACAGTGTACTTGTGTGTGTGTGGTACTGGAGATGGAACCCAGGGGCTTTCTGTTGCCGAGCCTACACCCCCAGCCTCATTTTTTTATTGTTTACTTTGAAACAGGGTCTCACTGAGTTGCAAAGGGCTTCATTAAGTAGCTGAGGCTGTCTGTGAGCCACCATCCTCCCATCTCAGCCTCCCAAATGCTGGGATTGCAAGGGTGCACCACCATGCAAGACTCTACAGTGCACTTTTAAATTGCATATAGAAGTATGAACATTAAAATGTGAACTGTAGATGTATGAATACAAGGCACCAATAAAAAATAAAAAACAAAATAGAAAACAAAAATAGAAAAACAAACAAAAATTGTGATGTAAAGTCTTAATTACTATTGTAACTTCAAAGGAAACAAATACTGAAGCACCACAGGAACTCGTGTGCCAACAGAGCATGGCTCAAACAGCAGCACTCACCCTGCATGGCCCTGTCAGCTGCTCTGCAGTCGTCCCATACGCAAGCGTGCCAGCCGGCACAGAGACCTCAGCACCGTACTTCCTTCTGAGATTTCTGAAATGTTACTTGTTCTTCTGATATCCATCATACACTCTTTGTTTAGTCTTTATACAGTCCAAGCCGCACCATTCCACATCACTCCATATGAGAATTGGTAACAGTCTGGGAAAGAAGGATCCTATTTCTTTCTTCCTTCTTTTTTCTTTTGGTGAAAATGGGGATTGAAGCCAGCAGTGTTCTATCTTTGAGTTACACTCCAAGCCCCTACTGTTTTTTTATTTTGAAACTGGGTCTCATTAGGAGACCCTGCTAAGAGTCTAAGTTGCTGAGGCTGGTCTTGAACCTGGGAGCCTTCTATCTCAGCCTCCCAAGTGCTGGGATTCCAGGTGTGCACCACTGTGCCCAGCTAAGAGAGTGTGCGAAAAACTAGGGGTAGAGGATTGGGGAGTTCATGGATGGGCCTCAGGACTTTAGTAAATCCTGGAAATTACACGCAAATTTTTACATGCATATTTGAATATGTACTTTATGGAGAGAGGGTCAAAACCTTTTGGGTCTATGACCCCCAAACATTTAAAACTATAGCTATGTGGGCTTTTCTATTCTTCTGCATCAGTTCTGGACAAAAAGATAGACCATCTTTAGGAAACGAAAACATGAGGCTGAAGCATTTTTGTGTTTAGGCTAAAACCACCCCATTCCTCTGAATCCCATGCTCCACTGCACGGTGACCTGAGAACATACCAAGAAACATATTCTGGTGGGCTCATCCAGGCCCTCAAGAGGATCCAGCTTTTTCTGCTCTGGTTCTCCAGGGCTGCTGACCGGCCGTTCCACCTCTTCCTCTTGGTCCCCTCGCTCATCCAGCTCGAGGTCGCCATGCTCCACTCGAGTGTGGATCTCCGTTTTTGAAGATACAACATGATAGACAGAATTTGCACAGAGAGGAAACCAGGTAGGGAGGGAGGTGAGCATTCTGTAGGTGAAAAGGCCACACCGTAGAAGCCTAACCAATATTTCACCTAATTTTATTTTATTTTGTGGTACTGGGGATGCAATCCAGAGGCATTCTATCTCTGAGCTACACCTGCAGCCCTATTTTTTATTCTTTAGTTTGAAACAGGTCTCACTGAGTTGCAAAGGACCTCACTAAGTAGCTGAGGCTGTCCTTGAACCGTGATCCTCCCATCTCAGGGGGGATAAATTTAGAAACTGATTTAGTCCAAAGGCACTTTAAAGGGAATTAAGAAATAATTCAAGGACGCACTTTACTGCCATGATATAATGGTCAATTACGTGCTTCCATAAAGTACTTCTCCAATGTTCTTTTAACAAACATCAAATTCATTTTCCTAACAGGAGAAGACAGATATTGTAATTCCTAATTCCAAAATGGAAAACAGAAGCAAGGCACTGCTTTAAAACCTGCACAGAGCGAGAGTAAACAGGGCAGAAGCGGCTACAATAACCACTGCTTCTAGCTCCGGGTGGCAGACTTGCACCAGGCAGCTGCAGCAGCGCCTCTTTGTGCCTTACTTCCAGGTCCCGGAGAAGCCACGTTTTACTGAAGCCGGTCCCTTTGCTGCACTTCTTCACCAGCAGCTTCAGCAGCTCAGTCTGAAGGAAGGTTGCATGGGTCTCTTCAAAACCATGAGCCTGCCAAGCAGAAGAAGAGTGATTTGTAGCTGCCTTCAAGTGAAGAAGGTACAGGCCATTGGAGAGAAGCGAGCCTTTCTCAAGCCCAGTTTCAAGGGGTGGCCCAAACTCACCTCCCAGTGAAAATTCCAGAGTTGGTAGGAAAAACGCAACTCTGAGTCTTAACCATAGCCCACTGCTTGCTCAGTCACTCTTTAAAGGGTTTCTTTCTTTTTTTTTTTTTTTGTCATTTTTGAACCTGGGATGGATCCCAGAAAGCCACACCTGCAAAGCAGGCGCTTTGCCACTGAGCTGCATCCCGCCCTGCTTATTCACTCTTTAATTCATTAGTTCCATAAACATTTGTGTTTGTATATGCAGGGGGTGGGTTACTGGAGACTGAACCCAGAAGGAATCTTCCCTCTGAGCTACTCAGGCCTATTTTGTTTTTTATTTTGAAACAGGGTCTAAGTTATCATGTGCTGCCTTTGAGCCTACAATCCTCTTGTCTCAGCCATTTAAGTACTAAAATTTTAACAATTTGTTTTCCCCCCACAGTATTGGGGACTGAACCTAGGGGCATTCTACCTCTGAGCTATACCCCCCAGCCCTATTTTTAAAAATACTTTATTTTATTTATGTATTTATGTATGTATTTATTTATTTATTTGGTGGTACTGGGGATGGAACCCTTCTACCTCTGGGCTACACTCCCAGACCTATTTTATATTTCATTGGGAAACAGGGTCTCTTAAGCCAGCGAAGCTGCCTTCAAACCTTCACAAACCTGTCTCTGCCTCCTAAGTACAGGGATTACAAGCGTGCACCACCACGTCCAGCTTAATTCTTTATTTTGAAACAGGGTCTCACTAAGTTGTGGAGGGCTCACTAAGTAGCTGAGGCTGGTTTTGAACCTGCAATCCTGTCTCAGCCTCCCAAGTACTGGGATTACAAGCATGAGCCACCACACCCAGCTTGACAAACATTTTTGAAACCTTTATGTCACTTCCTTCCTTTCTACCTTCCAAAAGCTTCCCAGTGATGCTGAGGCTAAAACACAAGCCCCTCATCATAGCTGACAAGATCCAGTCTACTTCTCTGGCCTTATCCCCACTGCTGCCTTATCTCAAAGCCTCAGAGGTTTTGTGTCTAATCTGTGACAATCATTCCTGGTCCATGTCAAGGTCTGGAGCTTGCTCTTCTTTCTGCCCAGTGTTCCAAGGTGGACTTCTTATCTATCACCTCAAATGTCACCTCTTCAGTCTTCAGAAAGAAAGAAAAGCTCTTTCTGACTCAGGGCAGTCTCAGTGGCTACTTGAGTGGAAGCTCTGTGAGCGTGGGGACCTTCTTTCTAGTTCACTACTACATAGTTCCATTTGACTTCTGGCACTTGACAAATATTCACTGAAGGAAGGGTTCAAAGATCTTGGCCATCAGGAGTCCATTTCCCCTTTCCTGCTACAATGTCAGTGATGAAACAAAGCCCACCTGGTGATGAATGCCATGAACAAAACAAAGAGCAGATGGGTGATCTCAGCCCTACAGCCACAAACTCTCAGGACTGGCTGAGACCTAAAATGCCACCGAGTCCAGTTTCCTGTGGTGCTTGAGTCCCCTCCATGACCTCACCACAGCGCTGCCACTGAATACCCTTCAAAGCCACGTGATTACAAACCCCAGTGAGCTGCTCCTTTCCTGGTCAGCCCTGGTGAGAAGGTGATCTTGCAAGGGACTGCACTGAGTCTTGAAGGTGCCTCTTCTCTACCAGCGCCTTCAGGCTCTGGAAGAAGTCCTCACCAGTCAAAGCTGCTCACCACACTGTATCAAATACCACTGGGCTTTTTACCTTGTCTACCTCCTCCCATCCCACCAGCCAGACCTACTGCTTAAAGATGCCATGGGCTGCTGCTCAGAAAGCAGAGAAATACCTTCTAGTCCACTGTCTTCTCACCTGTCAGGTCATGTCCTCATGAAGTCATAGTACCTGAATCTGTGAAGTAGCATTGAAAAATACAGAGAACCAAACTATTGGGAAAATTTGATTTCCTCTTTACGGTTATCCTTATACAAGGCCTCACAACCACTTACAAAAATAACCAAGTTCCCATGATTAACCATTCATCAAAATAAGATGGGATTTCCCCTTGTTAATTCCCTGCAGATGTCAAATCACAGCCAGAACTGTTACCAAATGGAAGAGGCTCAGCATTACCTTTAGTGTTTTGTATAAACCTTTGAGGGCCAGGGACAGGATCCAAGTTGCTTCCACCGCCTCAGAACAATGGCTGTCCACGCTGGTTTGTGGAAGGTGACTGGCAATGAAGGCAAAATGTTGGGAGTACTGGCTCGGCTGGGCCTGAGAGTCACCACACTCTTGGCCTCCTCCTTTCTGTACTAGCTGGTAGTCCTTCACTGCAGTGACGTCAGAGGGGAGAGACAGGCACAGTCAGCAGAGCTTCTTGCAGCGAGGTTTCTTCCACAGTAACGTGCCTTCTTATAGTCAGAACTATGAAACCCAATCTCTTGGACTAAGTCTTGGCCGTTATATTTATGGGCAGCTTGAAGGTGAGCACCAAAATGGTACTGGGCCACCTACCCACTGAGCAATTGAGAGGGACAATTCACATTCCTAGTGAATTGACAAGCAGGTCATCTCCAAATGAAGTTCTTAAAAAGAGCACACACAGGACTTGTACTTCCAAACAACATGGTGTTACAGGGACTGATTTTCTGTCCTACACTGAAACAAACAAATAAACATATGCAGAAATGGTTTTCAGACACTGGAGAACAGGGAGTCAGGGCTATGATCCCTAGAAGTTAGGTGTGCCCCGCAGAAGTGCTGAATATTTGGAGACAATTTTGAGGCTGCGGAGCATAAAACAGAAATCCAAGCAGAGTCCCAAAGTTTCACTGAATTAAGACATATAACAAACAAATTGCTAAAAGCAAGTGATAAAGAGAAAAACCTTAAAAGAAGCCAGAGAAAGGACGCAGTCAGAAGAGCAACATAGGTAAGAATGACAGCAGACTGCCAGACTGCATACCAGAACCTACTCAGACCAGAAGACAATGGACACAGTCTTTCAAGGGGTCAACGAAAAAACTATCTAGAATTTTGTTTTGTTTTGTTTTACTCAGGGGAATTCTCTTTCAAAGATGAAGTTGAAAAAATCATTTTCTAGGTAAACTGAGAGATGTTGTATCAATAGACATGCACAACTGCTAAATGAAGCTTTTCTGGCCAAAGGAAAAAAAAAATTTGAATCTATACAAAGGAATAAAAACCACCAGAAATAGTAAATATATAGCTAAATACATACTGTTTTTCATTTTAAGGTCTTTTAAACTATCTGATGTTTTAAAGCAAAATAATATATGGTGAGTTTATATCATGTAGAATAAAATGTGTGATAACAATAATACAAAGAATGAGGACAGGGAATGGAAATAAAAGTATAATTATGCTTTTGTGAAGTAGTATGATATTTAAAGGTAGAATACAGCCGGGCGTGGGGGTGCACGCTTGTAATCCCAGCGCTTGGGAGGCTGAAACAGGAAAATCGCGCAGGTTTGAAGGCAGCCTCAGCTATTGAGTTAGGCTCTCAGCAACTTAGTGACACCCTGTTTCCAAATCACGTATAAAGTAGGTCTGGGAGTATAGCCTGGAGGTAGAAAAGGCCCTGGGTTCCACCCCCAGCACCACACACACACAAAATAAAAGGTAGAATATGTGAGCTAAAGGTGTATATTATAAATCTTAGAACAATCTCTCAAAAAATTAACAAAGGAGATAAAATGGGATCATTAAAAATTAAAATGAAAACTCAATCTAAAACAAGGCAGGAGAGCTGGGAATGGTGGCACACGCTTGTAATCCCAGCATTCGGGAGGCTGAGACAGGAGGAGGATGGTTTGAGGACAGCCTCAGCTACTTATTGAGGCCCTTTGCAACTCAGTGAAACCCTGTTTCAAAATAAAGAATTAAAAATAAGTGTGGGGGTGGAGCTCAGAGATAGAAGTCCCCCGTACCTCAAAAAAAGGGGGTATACCTCGGGGGTAGAACACCCCTGGGTTCGATCCCTAGTACTACAAAAGGGGGGAAAAAGATACTATGGCAAAGAAGAAAGGTCCTAAAACAGATCATTTCCACCTTTAGAAACCCCCAAAAAAAGCAAAAAGAGCATATTAACACAAAAGCAAGCATTGATAGGGAAACTAATAACCATCAGGGCAAAAACAAACAGAAAACAAGAGAAAAAAAGTTAAAGAAACTAAAACTCGTCCTGGGGGAAAAATAATCAATCTCTGACTAGACTGCCTAGGAAACAAAAGAAAGAAGATGCCAGGACCAACTCCGGGCCTAGAGTCAGCTCTATGCCAGGCTAAGAGAAATTAAAATTCCTAAATTTTATGAACCTAAATGTATTCCCTAAATATATGAAGAGATATACCATATCTATAGATCAAAAGAGTAAAGTAAGTGTGTGAGTGTCTGTGTGTGAGTGTGTATGTGTGTGTGGTGTGCTGGGGATTGAACCCAGTAGTGTTCTATCACTATATTATTATATATATATTATATATATTATTATAATTTTGTGGTACTGGGAATTGAACCCAGGGTCATTTTACTTCTGAGGTATACCACAGCTCTATTTTTATGTATGTGTGTGTGTGTATATATATATATATATATATATATATATATATATATATATATGTATGTATTTTGTGGTACTGGTGTTAGAACCCAGGGGTCTTCTACCCCTGGGCTATATCCCCAGCCCTATTTTTAATTTTTTTAAATTTGGAAACAGGGTCTCGCCAAGTTGCTGAGGCTGACTTCAAAACTGTGGCCCTCCTTTCTCAGCCTCCCAAGTACTGGGATTACAAGGTGTGCACCATCATGCCTGGCTTTATTGTTATTTATTTATTTATTTATTTATTTGGTGGTACTGGGGTTCCTGGAAGCCCTTCTACCTCCGGGCTACACTCCCAGACCTATTTTTACTTTTTATTTGGAAACAGGGTCTCTTAAGCCAGCGTGGCTGGCTTCAAACCTGCACGATCCTCCTGTCTCTGCCTCCCAAGAACGGGGATTACAAGGTGTGCACCATCATGCCTGGCTTTACTGTTATTTTATTTATTTATATTTTTTTGGTGGTACTGGGGTGGAACCCAGAGGCTTTCTACCTCCAGTCTATATTCCAGACATCTTTTATATTTTATTTAGAAACAGGGTCTCACTAAGTTGCTGAGAGCCTCACTAAGTAGCTGAGGCTGGCTTCGAACCTGTGCGATCCTCCTGTCTTAGCCTCCCAAGCATGGGGATTACAAGCGTGCGCCACCATGCCCGGCTTTTACTGTTACTTTTTAAACAGGGTCTCACTACTTACTAAGATCTCACTCTTTACTAAGGCTGTCCTTAAACTTGTGATCCACCTGTCTCAGCCTCCCGAGTACTGGGATTACAGGTATATGTCATCACATCCCTGCTTTATTTTTAATTTTTTATTTTGTGGTACTAAGGCTTGTACTCAGGGCATTCTATCTCCAAGCTACATCTCCAAACCTATTCATCTTTACTTTGAAACACTTGATAAGAGATAGATGAGAGTCTAGGTTGATGAGGGTCTCACTACTTGCCGAAGCTGTGCTCAAACCCATGACCTTCCCGTCTCAGCCTACCAAGTACTGGGATTACAGGGTGCACCACCAATGCCCGGCTTATTTTTATTTTGAAAGAGAATCTCACTAAGTTACTGTACACTGGTCTTAAACCTACTATTCACTGTCTCAGCCGCCCAAGCACTAGGATTACAGGCATGTGTCACCATGTCCAGCTTTACCTTGCTTTTTTAATAAAATCACAAGCACAAGAAAGAACCAAGGCATCGCCACTGATTTTATGGAAAGCAGAGATGAACAATTTTCTCCCATTCTTTGAAAAATAATTATGCTACGGACCTGATTTTCTTTTCCGAGTTTTTATATCGACAATCACAGCACTGTTCTTTTCAGTAAAGTGCTTTAAGATGATCATGTTATGGGGCTCATTGGCATTATCCAGATAAACACAGCGGGTTCCCACACACAGGACCTAAAATATGAAAGGAAAGGCAGTTCAGTAGCACCCCGGGACAGGAAAGACTGCCGAGGCGCAAGCCCGGGCCCTTTTGCTTGTGCCTGACTTCAACCAGCACACAAGGACAGGCTTCTGCTCGTCTCCACGTCCAAAGCCTGTGGAACAGACCTGGAACAGAACTGGTTTATGCTACTGCTGGATGATGTCGTGTTTTTACAGCCCCGTTGTCCCGATCAGTTGAGAGACACAGTGATTAGAAGTGAGATCAAGGTGAATGCCAAGGTGAAAGACAAATGCTCTTTTGAAGTTCTTTGTAATTTAATAAATGTTAACACATATTATTTAGAGCCAATTACCAGCTAGGCAAATGAATCAAATAGCTAAACTTAAAAAAAGTCAGCCGAATGCATAAGGTCATAGGTTCAATTTTAAACAATATAAGAAAAGAATATAGCTGAACAAACCACCCCAAAATCTTAGATTTATTTATTTATTTATTTATTTATTTATTTATTTATTTATTAGTACAGGGACTGAACCCAGGGGCATTCTACTCCTGAGTTATATTCCCAGCCCTATTTTATTTTTTATTTGGAAACAGGGCCTCACTAAGTTGCTGAGGCTGTCCTCAACTCTGTGGTACTCCTGTCTCAGCCTCCCACGTACTAGGATTACAAGCACGTACCGCCATGTCTGACTGTTTTGAAAATATGCCAATCTATGTGGATTTGTATGCCATGAGGAATCTGACGTGCATAAAGATTAGAGATGTGGCTGTCGGGTGCTGTACCTGTGAGAAGCCGACCAGTACCAGCAGCGTGAAGATGTTGGTGTGCTTCAGCTGGAAAGGCAGCTGCTTGATGCAGTGGTCCGTGAAGGTGGCAATGACATGTCGGCACAGTGGTGCACTGTTAAGTGACCACAAGATCTCTGCCATGGAGCACGCCGAGTCCAAACCCACCCGGCTGCAAGGCAAGAGTTCCATTAGAGAGTAGAGCATGGGGCCCTAAACTCAACTCATTAGATTTCAGAAATTCCAAGGCAGACCCTGCTCATTAATGTCTTTATGCTACCACATCTGGCTACGTTTATTATTATTTTAAAAATTAACTGGCAAGTGTTTAAGTTTTTTGTTTTAATTTCTATATTTAAAGTCTAATTAAGCTGGCAGGCACCATGATGCCTGGCTTGTTCATTACTTGTTTTTTCAGTACTGATGATGAACCCAGGGGTATTCTACTTCTGAACTATACCCCAGCCCAATTGTATTGTTTATTTTGAAAGAGAGTCTCACTGAGTTGCAAAGGGCCTAAGTAGCTGAGGCTGTCTGCGAACCATGATCCTCCTGACTCAGCCGCCCAAATGCTGAGATTACAGGCATGCGCCACAAAGCCCAGCAGCTCATTAATTTTTAAAACTACAAGAATGTTTTTCATATAAAGCAGAGTGAAAAAATAAAATCAAGACCTGATATTTATATACTCAGTCTTTATGATTTCAAAAATTTCTATTAAAAAAGATCACAAGACTGTATGTATAAATACACACTAACATAGAAGAAAGGTTTAGAAAAATACAGTAAACAGCACCAAATATAAAATATGGTACAAATCTTCATTTCTGCTTTCCAAATCTGGTAGTGTGGCTATGTTTCTTTTATAATAAAAACAAAGCTGGGCATGGTGATTGCATGTTTGCAATCCCCGTATTTGAGAGGCTGACACAGAAAGATTTCAGGTTTGTGGTCAGTCTCCGCTACTTAGTGAGGCCCTCTGCAACTTAGTGAGACCCTGTTTCAAAATAAAAATAAAACTTAGGGCTGAGGGTGTAGCTCGGAGGTAGAATGTCTCTGGGTTCAATCACCAGTACCGCAAAATAAAATAAAAATAAAAACAGAGTTTCAAATCCAAGGCTATAAGAGGAAAACCACATTAGAAGATCTATCATCAGACAGTTGAATCATCAGGCAGTGCCAAGGCTGCTCAGCCATTTTAATGTGGACTGATAGCATCCATCACCAAAAACCATCCTATTCTCATAGGAGATTCTCAGATTACAGTACTATACCACCTTAAACTCATCGGCCAGCCAGACTTTGGCCTAAGGGTCCCACTAAGTGGGACAGTGGGGAAGACAGGGAGGGAGCAGCAAGGCTACCTGTCCAGGCACACTGCTCCCAGACTGAAGAGCAGATGGGCTGTCTTCCAGCCATCTGGCACAATGGTACTGTCCCCTGCAGCAAACAGGTTGTGTTTGGCTGAGAGGACCTTGATTACAGCGGCGTCAACCTCTGCTGGTAATAGACGGACAATTAATTGGCCTAGAAGTCCCAGTGTCAGGTGGTAGGTTTCATTCAGATGGCCTGCGTTGGAGATGACAACCTGGAACATGAGTGGGAGGACGTGCTCCAGGTCCATCAGGGGGACGGTGGGGCCCTGCCAAGAGGAGAAATCTCTTCAGTACAAAGTCCAAACAACTACACCAGCTAAACACTCCATCCATCCCTCATTGTGTGTATTCTTTTTTTTTTCCCCTCCCCGTGGCACTGAAGATCAAACCCAGAAGCACTCTACCTCTGAGCTATACCCCCAGCCCTATTTTTATTATGAATCAGGGTCTCTGTAGGTTGCTGAGAGTCTAACTCTTTGCAAAGGCTGTCCTCAACCTGTGATCCTCCTGCTTTAGCCTCACAAATACTGGGATCTACAGGTCTGTGCTACCACGTCCAGCTGGTAGTGTATTCTTTAGAACTGACCTAGCCAGGCATGGTGCACATGCTTGTAATCTCAGCATTTGGGAGGCTGAGACAGGAGGATTGTAGTTTGCAGACAGCCTCAGCTACTTAGTGAGGCCCTTTGCAACTCAGTGAGGCCTTGTTTCAAAGTAAATAATAAAACATAGGGCTGGGGGTGGAGCTTTGAGGTAGAATGCCTCTGGGTTCCATCCCCAGGACTGGGAAAAAGAAAAAAAAAGAACTGACTTAGTTTATTATGCAGCAGGACCAGGCACCGTGGTGCTTACCTGTAACTGCAGCACGTCAGGAGAGAGAGGCAAGAGGATCACAAGGCTGAGGACAGCTTGAACAATTTAAAAAATGAAAAGGGAGCCAGGCGTGGTGGCAAAAAAAAAAAAAAAAAAGGAAAAAAAGAAAAGTGCTGGGGACATAGCTCAGTGGTAGAGCACACCCGTGTTCCATAACAGTAGCATAAAAAATAAATAAAAAGAAATATGCGAGCTGGGCATGCTGGCACTTTTTTTGTGTGTGGTACTAGGGTTGGAACTTGGGCCTTCTATCTCCAGGCTATATACTCAGCCCTATTTTATTTTATTTTTGGAAATAGGGTCTAAGTTGCTGAGAGCCTAAGTTGCTGCGGCTGTCCACAAAACTGCAATACGCTGGTCATCTACTGAGATTACATGTATGCGCCCCCATGCCTGGATTAATGGCACATGCTTGTAATTCAAGTACTTGGCAGGCAGAGACAGCAGGATTGCAGGCTTGTGGCAAGCCTCCACAAGTGAGACCCTGTTTCAACATGGAATGCTAAAATAGGAAATAAGTTTAGAGGAAGAGGTTCCTCGGTTCCAACCGCAGTCACACACAAACACACACACACACACACAACACACACACACAACACACACACACACATGCAATGGCTTTCATAAATGAAATATGTATAATTAGCTGTAAAATAGGAGTCATTTTCATCTGTTGTTTTGTTTGTGGTGCTGGTGATTGAACCCAGGGGAGCTCCACAATGGAGTTACTTTCCCCGTTCATTCTTAGTTTTATTTTGGGATGGGGTCTCATCTAAGTTATCAAGTTACTAAGTTACAAGCTTTGAACCTGCAATCCTCCTGTCTCAGCGTCCCAAGAACTGGGATTATAGGCCTGCACCAACACTCCTGGCTAGGGTGTCATCTTATAATTCTACTTTAAATATTCCTTTACCCTAAAAAATGAAATATTTGTTTTTTCCTCCTGTTATGTCCATTGTGAAAGATAAAAAAATTAAAAAATACACAAAAGTTCAACTTTCCATAATCTATCTCCCCACCAATGTCCAGGATATAACTATTATACCTGTCAACAGATTGATGAACAGTCTTCAATCTCCTTCTAAGCACATTTACATGTAACACATGTAAAACAAATGAACAATTTTATTTTTACTCATTTATTTATTTTTGCGGGTCTGGGATGGATCCCAAGGACATTCTACCTCCTAGCTACACCCACAGCCCTATTTTTTATTCTTTATTTTGAAACAGGGTCTTACTGCATTGTGGAGGGCCTCACTAAGTACTGAGGCCGTGTGCAAAATGCAATTCTTTAGTCTCAACTCCTGATTGCTAGGATTATAAGCATGCACCAACATGCCCGGAAAAATTAACAATTTTAAATAGTTAATTTCCTCCCTTACTTCCTTCTTTATTTTAAAATACGGTCTCACTAAGTTGTTGAGGGTTCCTCAAACCTACAATCCTCCTGTCTTAGCCTCCCAAATACTGAGAATACAGGTGTTCACCACCACATCCTGCTTACTTATCTTTCTTTTTAAATTTTTATTTATTTATTTTTTGGTGGTACTAGGGGTGTAACCCAGGGGCTTTCAACCTCTGGGCTATATTCCCAGACCAATTTTATATTTTGGAAACAGGGTCTCACTAAGTTGCTTGAGAGCCTCACTAAGTAGCTGAGGCTGGCTTTGAACCTGTGGGATCCTCCTGTCTCAGCCTTCCAAGCATGGGGCATTACAAGCTTGCAACACCATGCCCGGCTTACTTTTCTTTCTTTAAATACAGTCCAGCAACTTACTTTGTTTCCCGTTCTTCATTATTATCAACAGCAGTTAGATAAACAGCCTAGTACAAGCACTTCTCTTTCTATCTTTTTGGTGGCAGTGGGAGAGAAACTAGGGGTTTTCTACCACTGAGCTACATCCTCAGGCCCTTTTTAAATGTATTCTGAAACAAGGTCTTGCTAGGTTACTGTGTGCTCATCTTGAATCTGTGATCCTCCTGTCTCAGTCTCTGAAGTACTGGGATTACAGGCATGGGCTGTCATGTCAAATTAATTCATAACTTTTAAGTTGTGCACTATTCTGAGGAGCATGATGCAATCCTGCACTGTCCTGTTCCATCTCCTAGGATGTGAATCGTAGTGTATCTACCATGCCCAGCAATTACATAACATTCTATGCACTTGAACCACTTGTTATTTTCCATAGGATAAAACAGAAAAAACTGGAAAAAAAACTATGTTATTATTCTCAGTGTGATTAGAGAGTACTAAATATGTAGCTATGAGGTTGAACGCCCCTGGAAAATTCTCAAGATGTTATCCCCAGGAAGGGGCAGCCTAGCAGGGGTGTTGGAGTCCGAGAAGGAGGAGGAAGGAGTCTCGACAGGGCTGGTTAGGTGGGGCTGCAAGCAGGGGCGCGTTTCTGCAGAAGGCTCAGAGCATAGGGGTGAGGAGGGCATATACAGCTGGTGAGGCTGAGCTCCAAGGGGGGAAGCAGGCCTAGCACAAACGGCAGCTGGAGTGAGTGTCCAGGCTCATGTGGAGAGGAGGGCTTTCCACGTGGGAGCTCAGCCTGGCTTGGGAGTCGGATTCAGGCAGCTCTGGGGAGCGCTGCCACTCAGCGGTGCTCACTATGAATAAGGGTGGCTTCAATGCAAGGGGACATCCTGGGTCAAGATAAACCCGGCCATGGTAGAGATACTCCACTGGCAGGGGCCCAGGTTAGGGTGTCAAGAGTCATTTCTCTAAACAGAGAAAGAATGATATTCTTGAAAGAAGAATGGCAGCTGACATGGGACACTGATCAAATAAGTAGTTATAGAAAGGATAATGGGATCCAGATCTCACTGTTGAAAATAGGAATTATAAATACAATAGCTGGGCATGGTGGTGCACCCGTGTAATCCCAGTACTTGGGAGCGGAGACAGGAGGATCGAAGGTTCTCAGTCAGCTAGTCTTAGCTACTTAGTGAGGCCTTCCATAACTTAGTGAGACTCTGTTTCAAAATCAAGAATAAAAAATACAGCTGGGGTGTAGCTTGGAGGTAGAATTCCCCTGGGTTAAACTCCCAGTTCGGCAAAAATTAAAAAAAAAAACTTCCAACAAAACCCCAACACACACAAACAAACAAAACCCATAAAGGAGAACTGGAATAAACCTTGTGGTGTTAGATGGTCATCACAGGCACTGTATAATTCATCATCCATTCTTTCTCCCTCCCCTCATATTCATTCTCTCCCTTTTCTCTCTGGATTTAGATACCAAGAGGGAACACAATGATTTTCCTATCAGACACATATCTGTGAACTGTGCCTGATCACGAATCAATTTTAATTCCCATGTGAAAGTTGATTTCTGTTCAGCCTGAGTATCATCCATTGAACTGATTAAACAAAGTAATCTAACCATCACACTAAACCACACAAATGCATATATTTATGATTTATCAATTGAAAAATGACAAATACAATAATAATCAAAGAAAATGCTGTAGTGTGCCACCTACTTGTGGGGGTCCATCGCAGAGGCCTGCTTTCACTGGAGACACCTCGTAAGTCTATAATACAGGGCATTTCTGCTCCCCTCTTGATAGATCTACTTGGCTGGACCCAGGGCCAATCTTTGGGGCCAGCAGGCAACAGCAACATGTCCTTGAGATCTGGGTCACAATTCTCTGTGTTACCAGTTTCCAGTCATGAGTGTTGTCCATGGTGGTGACCACAGGTTCCCGACAAGGTTGCTGCATGCAGTGGGCGTCTTGTTCTGTCAGTCGCTCCTGAGAGACAAGCTGGCTTGGTGGGCCTCAAGGCCATGGTGCTGGGAATGGGGTGCTCTCACTGGGGCCTCACAGAGGAACAGCAGGCAGGCTGTGTCTCCTCCCCTTGAGGTGTGAGGAGGAATGGCAGGCCTGCTCTCTGCATCTCCTCTGGGTGGAGCCGGGGACAGGAGGGGCCTGGCTGTGTCTTTGCTCCCAGAGTCCCTCCCTTCCTCCAGGCTGGGCAGGGGAGGGGCAGGCGGGCTGTCACTACTCCCCCTCACACTGCCCAGGGAATTGCAAGCCGCCTGTGCCCCCTGCCCTGTTCTGCCCTGACTCCATGTCCTACCTGCTTGGCAGTGTCCACCTGCTTTCGCTGGAGACACCTTATTACCAAGTAGTCCAGGGCACTTGTGCTGGCTGGTCTCTTCAGCTCCTTGGGTGCATCCAGGGTTGACCTTTGGGGCCATCAGGCAATTGCAGAGGCTCTTGGGATCCTGGTCCCAATTCTGCAGCTCACTCACCACATGTGTGGTCAGGGGTGGTGGCTGCAGACTCAACGGGGTTGCCAGGTTGGGGCAGAGTCGGCCTCTGCCAATAGTTCCTGGGAGGACAAGTTGGCCGGGGGCAGCTCACATCTGTGCTGGGTGCCATGATGGGAGTGGGCGTCCTTTCACTAGATCTGCACAGAGGAACAGCATTGGGCTCTGTCCACTCTGCTACAGGGGACACAGGTAAATCAGCCACAGAGGAACAGCAACCGGGCTCTGTCCACTCTGCTGCAGGGGCTCAGGTAAACCACTGCACAGAGGAACAGTAGCCGGGCTCTGTCCACTCTGCTGCAGGGGCTCAGGTAAACCACTGCACAGAGGAAAAGCAGCCAGGCTCTGTCCACACTGCTTCAAGGGCTCAGATAAAACACCGCACAGAGGAACAGCAGCCGGGCTCTGTCCACTCTGCTGCGGGGTTTGCAGGTACCACCTCACAGATGAACAGCAGCCGGGCTCTGTCTACTCTGCTGCAGGGGCTCAGGTAAACCACTGCACAGAGGAACAGTAGCCGGGCTCTGTCCACTCTGCTGCAGGTGCTCAGGTAAACCACTGCACAGAGGAAAAGCAGCCAGGCTCTGTCCACACTGCTTCAAGGGCTCAGATAAAACACCGCACAGAGGAACAGCAGCCGGGCTCTGTCCACTCTGCTGCGGGGTTTGCAGGTACCACCTCACAGAGGAACAGCAGCCGGGCTCTGTCCACTCTGCTGCAGGGGCTCAGGTAAAACACCGCACAGAGGTACAGCAGCTGGGCTCTGTCCACTCTGCTGCAGGGTTTGCAGGTAAACCACCTCAAAGAGGAACAGCAGCCGGACTCTGTCCACTCTGCTGCAGGGGGCTCAGGTAAATCAGTGCACCGAGGAACAGCAGCCTGGCTCTGTCCACTCTGCTGTGGGGTTTGCAGGTAAACCACCACACAGAGGAAAAGCAGCTGGGCTCTGTCCACTCTGCTGCGGAAGCTCAGGTAAACCACCGCAGAGAAAAACAGCAGCCGGGCTCTGTCCACTCTACTGCGAGTTATGCAGGTAAACCACTGCACAGAGGAACAGTAGCGGGCTCTGCCCACTCTGCTGCAGGGGGCACAGGTAAGTCACCACACAGAGGAACAGCAGCTAGGCTCTGTCCGCTCTGCTGCGGGGTTTGCAGGTAAACCACCGCACAGAGGAACAGCAGCCAGGCTCCATCCATTCTGCTGTGGGTTATGCAGGTAAACCACCGCACAGAGGAACAGCAGCCGGGCTCTGTTCACTCTGCTGCGGGTGTGCAGGTAAATCAACAGCAGGTCCTTTACTTCTCTGCAATGGTCGGCAGAAGGGAGACTGGGCTGTCTTTATCCCTATGTCTCTGATGTGGAGCAGCAGGTGGGCTCTGCTGGGCAGGCTCTCACTGGGCAGGCTCTCGCTGGGCAGGCTCTCACTGGGCATGGTGTTGCTGGGCAGGCTGTTGGAACTCTCTTCCACACTGGGCAGTGGAGTGGCAGGTGGGCTGTTCATGCTCAGGGCTGGCAGGCTGTGTCTTCTGCACTCCTTGATGTTGCTCACTGGCCTGCTTTAGCTGGAGACACCTTAGCTCTGAATGTTTTAGGGCACCTCTGTGCTTCTTGGCTGGATCCAGGGCAAATCTTCTTGGCCATCAGACAGCAGCAGCAGGCTCTCATGATGCTGCCCAGAAATCTCTTGCCAGCCTGCCTCCAGCCCCGGGTGACTTCAGGGGCTGCAGCCTCAAGGTCGTGCGGGAGTGCCATGCTGGGAGCAGGGGTCTTCTCGCTGATGTTGCACAGGCTCTGTTCACGCTGTTCAGGGGTGCACACCTCAGGCACTGGCGCATCCTCCTCTACCTCTGCGATGGTCAGCTGAGAGGGGCTGGGCAGGCTCTGGTCACTCTGCTTGGGGGTGCACACCTCAGGCACTTTCGCGTCCTCCTCTCCCTCTGCGATGGTCGGCAGAGAGGGGCCGGGCAGGCTCTGGTCACTCTGCTCACGGGTGCACACCTCAGGCACTGGCGTGTCCTTCTCTCCCTCTGCGATGGTCGGCAGAGAGGGGCCGGGCAGGCTCTGGTCACTCTTCTCAGGGGTGCACACTTCAGGCACTTTCGCGTCCTCCTCTCCCTCTGCAATGGTCGGCAGAGAGGGGCCGGGCAAGCTCTGGTCACTCTGCTTGGGGGTGCACACCTCAAGCACTGGCCCATCCTCCTCTCCCTCTGCGATGGTCGGCAGAGAGGGGGCCCACCTGAGCTTTGCTCTCATCTTCTGCCAGCGCTCAATGCTAGTCAGCTTGCGTCTTCTCCCCGTTGGCCTCAGCTGGTGAACACTAAGTGGGCTGTTGATGGGCAGGCTCTTTCCTCTCCACTGCGTGCTGAGCTCGTTCTTGCTGGGCAGTCTCCCCATGGGCATGGTCTTGCTGGGCATGTTGTTGGCACTCTCTGTCAAGCTGGCACTATTCCCTCCCACACTGCCCAGGGGAACGGCCGGGAGGCTGTGTCTTCTGTCCCCCTTCTGCCCAAATTGTGTGTCCAGGGAATGCCATGAGAGCAAGGGGCTGGTGGGATGGGCAGGCTCCCTAGCTCTGCGCACTGGGGCGAGAGCAGAAGAGTGTGCTAGCGGTGGAGGTGGCGTGCTGCCCTGATGTTGTTTCTGCCTCCCCTGGACTGCACCCTGGCTCACCCTCCATTTTACAATGAGGTAGGTGGCACTGAGATGGTCAAATCGTCTGTCTGACACAGACATCCAGGTGAGGTCTGGGTCATAACCCAAGCAACGCATGACCCTTAAAATCAGGGCATCCGGCTCCTTGGGGAGAGGCTTGGGAGGAGGTGGTATGTCTTCGCCCTGGGCCAGCCATGGGTGCCCTAGAATCTCATCAGCTGTCGGCCTCTGGGCTGGGTCTACCGTGAGCAGCTGCCTGATAATATCCTGAGCCCCAGGGGAAAGGTGAGTGGGCTCCTTGTATTGTCCCTGCACGACCCGCTCTTTCATCTCCTTCAAGTTGTTACTGTGGAAGGGGAGAGTCTCTGTTAAAATAAAGTGCAGGAGGATCCCCAGGCTCCAGATGTCCACCTCGGGGCCGTATGGGCGCTGCTCGTAGATCTCAGGAGCGCAGAAGGGGAAAGTGCCACAAAAAGCTGTCAGCTTCTGCCCAGACTTGATTATACAGCTCACCCCAAAGTCAATGAGCTTCACGTTCCCCTCCCGGTCCAGCAGGATGTTGCCTGGCTTCAGGTCCCTGTGGACGATGCCTTTTTGATGGCAATAGCGCACCCCCCACAGGATCTGCCTGAACAGCCTCCGGGCCTCCTCCTCCCTCAGGCCGCCGGGCAGCTGACCCCCACTCACGAACTCCATGATGAGAAAGAGTGTGTTCGGTGTCTCCACAATCTCAAAGAGCTGGACCACGTGTTGATGTTCCACCGTCTTCATGATCTCGACCTCCAGCATGAAGGGGAGCAGATGACTTGATTTGTCTATAACTTTTATCGCCACCTCTGTCCCGGTGAGGACATGGCGGGCCAGGTGAATGACGCCATAGGTGCCCTTGCCGATTTGCCTCACGATGGTATACTGGCCCTTGAGGTCCTCCTCCCAGGGATTGTCAGTGGAGACGCCTGGACTCGCCTCCTTCCCTTCTCTCTTACCAGCCATATTAAAGACAAAGGCCAAGTCCAAAATCCAAAATCCTGAGCCAAAATTCAAAGCTAAAGTCAAATTTCCAAATGTCAACAACCTAAAGTTCTAACACCAAATCCAAAATCCAGAAGTCCAAAGTCAGAAGTCCAAGTCAAGCCGAGTCCAAATCCACACAAGCACCAAGTCGCAGTCCTACAGGTCACCACACACTAGCTCCCTGTATCAACGGACAAATGACCAGCAACTGCCAGGCCCTTATATAGCCCATGCCTGACGCCTCACAGAGGCTCTTTGTGAGGTCACGCCTAGACATGGGCCAATCAGAGTGAGGCATGGGCACTGGGGCTGTCTTACCTCCAAGACTTTTTCTCCTTTAATAAAAAGAATGAGAAAAACTCTAGATGCTTCTTTTCTTCCATAGGATATGAAAACTAACTTGTTTAGAAATTAAATGGAATATGGAGCTCCAATGGCTTTTTCAATGTAACTGTCAAAATAACATGTAAGTTTTGGCTTTTCAAGATCTCATCATAAGCCAGTCATGGTGGCTCACACCTGCAATCTCACTACTTGGAAGGCTGAAATAGGAGGATCCTAGATTGGACCATAGCTTCAGCAAATAGTGAGACTCATCCACCTATTGAGATCCTATTTGAAGACAAAAGTTAAAATCTGACTGGGGGTGTAGCTCAGAGGCAGAATGCCCTGGATTTAATTCCCAGTAAACACACACACACACACACACACACACACACACACACACACACACACACACGAAGCTCATTATATCTACACTCAATGTATTTAATTCATTTTTCTTTCACCTTGGGGCACTGGTTTCAAAAGGATGGTAAACATGGCAAGGTGGTGCATGCTTGTAATCCCAGTACTTGAGAGGCCAAGACAGGAGGATCACAGGTTGATGACCAGCCTTAGAAACTTAGCAAGCCCTCCAAATTTAGTGAGACCCCATTTCAAAATAAAAGAATAAGCTGGGCGTGGTGGTTCACACTTGTAATCTCAGCACTTGGGAGGCTGAGATAGGAGGATTGTGGTTCATGAACATCCTCAGCTACTTAGTGAGGCCATTTGCAACTCAATGAGATGCTATTTCAAAATAAAGAATAATTATCACCACTTTTCTTCAATATAGTACTTGGGACGCTAGCCAGAGCAGTAAGGCAAGAAAAGGATACTAAAGGAGTACAAATAGGAATAGAAGAACTCAAACTTTTACTATTTGCAGATGACATGATACTATACCTAGAAGACCCAACACACTCAACCCAAAGACTTATAGAACTGACCAACAAATTCAGCAGTGTCTGGATACAAAATCAATCTTAAATAATCAGATTTTCTGTACACCAACCATAAATCCACTGAAAAAGAAATTCAGAAAACACTTCCACTCAAGATTTTCCCCCCGAAATAAAAATACCTAGGAATTAACAAAGGAGGCAAAAGACCTCTACAAAGAAAATTATAAAACAATGAAAAAAGAAATTGAGGAAGATATTAGAAGATGGAAAGATCTTCCACGTTCATGGAAAGGAAGAAAAAATATCATCAAAATGGCCATCCTTCCAAAAGTGATCTACAGATTCAACACAATACCCATTAAATTACCAAGATAATTCCTCACAGATGTAAAAAAAATCAGTTCTTAAATTCATTTGGAACAACAAAAAAAGTAGAATGTCCAAAGTAGTTTTCAGCAACAAAACCATGTAGGAGGAATCCAATACCTGACTTTGAACTATACTACGAAGCCTTTGTAATAAAAAACAGCATGGTACTGGCACAAAAAAGATACATAGACCAATGCAGGAGAACAGAGAACTCAGAAACAAATCCACACACTCACAGCCAATTGATATTTGACAAAGGGGCCAAAACCTACACTGGAAAAAAAGACAGTCTGTTCAACAAGTGGTGTTGGAAAAGCTGGTTAACCATATGCAGGAAAATGGAAATAAATCCCACTCTCTCACCCTGCACAAGAGTCCATTCAAGACATGTATGTGTGTTTACCAGCGTTTTGAGTTCTTTGTCTATTAGAGCTACTAGTCCTCTATGAGACGAGTAGCTGCAAAGATTGTCTCCCATTCTGTAGGCTCTCTCTTCAGACTCTTGTTTTCTTTGCATCCAGGACCTATTAAATTTGAAGGTTTTCTTGAAGGAGTCTCTACCAGTACCAGTATATATTGAACTAGTTGGTGATTAATGAAGTCAGATACACAGGTAAAGGCTTTGTGACATTGAAACTCAAAGGCTTTCTCTTCAAAATGCATTCATGGTGGTTACTGAGGCATCCGAAGGCCATCATACACTCATTACATTATGGTTTATATTGACTAGGGAGGGGGTTTTGCATATTGATTATGGATAAATTATTTGGAAAGTTTTGAACACCAATCACAATTAGAGTCTATTCTTTATGAATACGCTAGTATCTAATAAGGGAAACTTTCATGGAAGAATTCTCTACACTGTTTGCAATCAACGAACTTCTAATTTTCTAATGGAAAATGAGCTATGTAGCTCCAGGGTTTTCCACATTTGCTACATTCATGGGTTTGTGATGGGTTGAATATGACTGCCCCCTCCAAAAAAGTCCATGTCCACCCAGACCCTGGGAATATAACGTGATTTGCAAACAAGTTATTTGCAGTTGTAATCATTTAATTTCACACTAATTCAGAGTGGGTCCCAAATACAGTGCCTGTGCCCTAGGGGAAGGGGGGAGGACACGGAGACACAGAGAAGGCCATGTGAGGAGGCAAGAGACTGCAGGGGCAGTCACATACCAGGGGCCACAGGATGAGGAGAACCAGCAGGACCTGGGAGAGCGCTGGGTGATCTGCCCTCAGAGCCTGCTGAGCAGAGAGCCCTCTCACCCTTCACACCGACTCTGGCCTCCTGAACTTTCACAGAATGGATTTCTACTGCATAAAGTCACTGTGTGTGTTAACTTGTTTTGGCAACTCCAGGAACCTACTATAGGCCTTCTTTTCCTCTGTCATTACTCCATGGTAAAGTGAAGCATGATTTACAAAGAGAGCTTGCCACATTCATAGTAATTATGAGGATTATCACCTCTGTAGACTTGGGGGTGGCTCAAGAATTCTACCTCCTGGCAAAATGGCTTCTCACTGTTTAACGACATAGCCGTTCTGTGCAGTACCACTTCTCTACTATGTAATGGAGAGGTGTTTTCTAGTGAGGACCTTTCTGCATTTAATCCCTTTAGAAAAATCTCTGCGCTATGACGCCCTTGATGTCTTAGGAAGTTGGAAATAACTGGATGCTTTCCCCAATCATCTCATTTCCACAGGACAGTCTTATGTAGTTGGACCAATGACATCCCCATTAATTATGTTGTTAATGCTTCTGGTCGACAGTTTCTCTAATGCATCAGAACTGTATGGGGTAAAAAACTTGTGTGTACATACACGTACACATCACTGGTTTAAGCCCTACCCAATTCCCACCCCATTCCCTCCCCGTCTCTCCTTCCCTTGCTCGGCTTAGTGGTTGACTTCGATATGTTTAAGTACATTGTGGGTTTTAGAGAATTTCCTCTTCCCCCCTCCTTTTTCTTCCTTTAGGTTGTCTTGTTTTCTCCTCTATAAGATTTCCTTTTTCATCTAGAGTTCCTCCTACGACCCATTTCTCCCTAGCTCTCACATATTAGGGAAAGCATCTGATTTCTGATTTTTTGTGACTGACTAATCTCACTTAGCATAATGTCCTCCAGTTCCATCCATTTCCCTGAAAATGATGTAATTGAGTTTTATTAATAGCTGAGTAAAATACCATTGTGTACATATCCCACAGTTTTGTAATCCCTTCATCTGTTGATGGACATCTTAGCTGGTTCCACACATTCTAATCACATTTTTTAGGAATTGGTGGCCAACCAGTTGAATGGCTGTTCATTACTACAGACTCAAGATCCAGAACACCTTAAGTGAAGTCATAGTGACCCAAGGGAAGAACCCAGAGAAGGCACAAACTTCCGAAATCATAGGAAAGAGGAATAACAATGGAACAATGAATGCCCACAACCCCACAACATCAGAATCCGATAAATCAGAAAATCAGAGATTTCTAGAAGATCAAGTCAGGAAAATAACCGTAGAAATAATAGAGGTGCTTCGAAAAGAACTCAGAGAGAGCCAAAAAGAGATAAAGGATGCAATTAATGAAGTAAAGTCCTCAATTCAAAGCACAAACAACCGATTAGACCACATGGAGAACAGAATCTCGCTCTTAGAAGATGGTCATTCCAAAAATGAACGCATAGTTTCTAATCTAGGAAAAAATATCCGACAGCAGGAATCTGATATTGAAGAAATATAGGCCCATTTTAAGAGAGCTAACCTAAGAATAATTGGAATAGAGGAGAGAAAAGAAAGTGAAACCAAAGGGATCAACAATCTCTTCAAGGAAGTAATAGCAGAAAATTTTCCAAACATAGAGCAAGAGGTCGATACACACGTCCAGGAAACTTATAGAACTCCCTTTAGACAGGATCGAAGAAGAGGATCCCCACGCCACATAATTGTCAAAATGACCAATGTGGAAGCCAAGCAGAGAATCTTAAAGGCAACAAAAACAAAGGGCCAAGTGACATTCAGAGGCAAACCAATTAGAATCACTCCAGACTTCCCAAACCAAGTCATGAGAGCCAGAAGGGCTTGGAGTAACATATACCAAACTCTAAAAGAAAACAACTTCCAGCCAAAAATTTCCTACCCAGCAAAACTTTCTATCAAATTAGATGGAGAAATAAGAAGCTTCCATGACAAACAGAAACTGAAGGAATTTATGTCTTCAAAACTAGCACTAGAGAAAATACTCAAAGAGATTAACTACAAAGAAGAAATAGGAAACACACACCAGAACCAGAGAAACAAGAGTTTCCATCCAACAGACAACTAAGATTGGTTATCTGTGGAAATTCATTACTTATGTTAGTCTTTTACCATCTCTAAATGGAATTGTTTGCCTTTATTGTTGTTAATTTTTAGGATTTCAGATATATTTGGAAATATTTTATCCCATTCTATTAGTAACTGTTAACTCTGTTTACATTGTCTTTGGATATACAATATCTTTTTTATTTTTTAGGGAGTTTGTATACTCTTCTGTTGCCTGTGCCATTGAAATCATATCCAAGAAATCACTGCCAATTTCAATGTTGTGAGGTTTTATAACCCAGATTTTCTCCTAAAAGTTTATAGTCTTAAGATTTATATTTAGGTCTTTTATCTATTTTGAGTTAATATTTGTATATGGGATTAGGTAAGGGTCCAATTTTATTCTTTTCCATGTAATTATTATTTTTTAACAATATTTAGTTAAAAGATTAATATTTCCACCACCAAATGTTCGTGGAAACCTTGTCAAAAATAACTTGACAATATAGGGAAGAATTTAGCTCTAGGCTTTTTTTAAACTCCAATGGTTTATATATCTGCCTTTAGAATAGTACTACACTGTTTCAATTATTGTAGCTTTATATGGTTTGAAATCAGAAAATATATATCTTCTAGCTTTGTTCTTTTTCAAGATCGTTTTGGGTATCTAGAGTCCATATTCCATATTAGGATAGATTTTTTTTCTGAAAAATAAATATATAAATATATGATAGTTACACCTAAAAAAATAGAAAAAAAATATTCTCTGGTAAGAAAGAAAGTAAAAAGAAATATTGAAATGTTATCTTTAAGTCATCAAAAGCTTGGTATCAGACAAATGAAACTATTATGTGAGATTATCATTTTTAATTTTGGATAAATTGCTATGATACTAGATGTCAACCACTAAGCCAAGCATGGGAAGGAGGGATGGGGAGAGAATGGGGTGGGGATCGGGTGGGGGCTGACTGGGCGATGTGTGCATGTATGTCTACAAAAGTTTGTATCCCACTATGATGTATGAATACAGTGCACCAATTAAAAAAAAATAAAAAATAAAAAAAATAAAATAAAACAAAATATAAGCTTTTAGGAGAATCTCTGATTTTTTTTTTTGAAAAAGGATGATTCTTTATTAATTTCTGTTAGAATTTCAATTGTTTGCACCAGGGTTCCTATGGGTATAAATTTTGTGATAGTAAACTATGTAAGGTCAAGAATTAGCATATTGAGAAGACTTCCGGGAAGATGGCGACTGAGAAAAGTGGGGATTAAGAGCCCTGCTAACAACCAATCTCTATTACCACAAAACCAGTGCCTTTCATAGTCAGAAAACAGCATCACCAGAGAAACAAAAAAATCACCAGCCCCAGAGAGGAGGGGGTCTCATAATGGAGCTCAGAGCCACAGAGGAAATACGCCAGCCTCACGGCCGAGGATGCGGCTGCAGCTCCTTACTGCCGGTTGCAGCGGGGAGCTCACCTGATGGCTCCAGACTAATGCACTCAACAGCCCACCATGCTCCAGAGAGGAGCGGCAGACAGCAAGCTGAGGTGAGCCGCTGCAGAACAGCCCGGACAGCGAGCCAAGGTGAGCCAATGCGGAAGACCCAGACAGCGAGCCGAGGTGAGCCGATGCGGAAGAGCACGGCGGGATTCAGCAGATTTTTCGGTGCGGGGAGCATGTAAAGCTCCCAGTGGCTGGGCTCAGCACACGCTGCAGGGACTCAGAGCGGAGTTCAAAAACAGAGAAGAAATACGCCAGCCTCTTGGCCGAGGGCGTGACAGCGGTGCCATATTGCCACCAGTGGCACAGCAGCTCCATCTGCGTATTCAACAACAGTGAGTCAAATTGCGGGCCCCAGAGGAGAAATCCCAGTACTGACTCCCAGGGACCTGACCCAGTGGGGGAGTGGCTGTGGCAGAGATATCACACCATAAGAGAAGGCGCAACCTGGCAACCCCCCCCCCCCATGGTCTAAAGCAGCCTCTATTGACTCCCTGGGTCTGAGACTCTGCGATACAAACAAGTAAAGGAGTAGTGGTGACAGAGATACCACAGACTCGATATCCAGAGCACCTTAAGTGAAGTCGTAGTGACCCAAGGGAAGAACCCAGAGAAGGCACAAACTTCCGAAATCATAGGAAAGAGGAATAACAATGGAACAATGAATGCCCACAACCCCACATCATCAGAATCCGATAAATCAGAAAATCAGAGATTTCTAGAAGATCAAGTCAGGAAAATAACCGTAGAAATAATAGAGGTGCTTCGAAAAGAACTCAGAGAGAGCCAAAAAGAGATAAAGGATGCAATTAATGAAGTAAAGTCCTCAATTCAAAGCACAAACAACCGATTAGACCACATGGAGAACAGAATCTCGCTCTTAGAAGATGGTCATTCCAAAAATGAACGCATAGTTTCTAATCTAGGAAAAAATATCCGACAACAAGATTCTGACATTGAAGAAATATGGGCCCATTTTAAGAGAGCTAACCTAAGAATAATTGGAATAGAGGAGAGAAAAGAAAGTGAAACCAAAGGGATCAACAATCTCTTCAAGGAAGTAATAGCAGAAAATTTTCCAAACATAGAGCAAGAGGTCGATACACACGTCCAGGAAACTTATAGAACTCCCTTTAGACAGGATCAGAGAAGAGGATCCCCACGCCACATAATTGTCAAAATGACCAATGTGGAAGCCAAGCAGAGAATCTTAAAGGCAACAAAAACAAAGGGCCAAGTGACATTCAGAGGCAAACCAATTAGAATCACTCCAGACTTCCCAAACCAAGTCATGAGAGCCAGAAGGGCTTGGAGTAACATATACCAAACTCTAAAAGAAAACAACTTCCAGCCAAAAATTTCCTACCCAGCAAAACTTTCTATCAAATTAGATGGAGAAATAAGAAGCTTCCATGACAAACAGAAACTGAAGGAATTTATGTCTTCAAAACCAGCGCTAGAGAAAATACTCAAGGAGATTAACTACAAAGAAGAAATAGGTAACACACACCAGAAAGAGAGAAACAAGAGTTTCCATCCAACAGACAACTAAGATTGGTTATCTGTGGAGATTCATTATTTATGTTAGTCTTTTACCATCTCTAAATGGAATTGTTTGCCTTTATTGTTGTTAATTTTTAGGATTTCTAGTTGGAATATTAATATACCTTCAGATATAGCATTTGGAAATATTTTATCCAATTCTATTAGTAACTGTTAACTCTGTTTACATTGTCTTTGGATATACAATAATTTTTTTTTTACTTTTTAGGGAGTTTGTATACTCTTCTGTTGCCTGTGCCATTGAAATCACATCCAAGAAATCACTGCCAATTTCAATGTTGTGAAGTTTTATGACCCAGATTTTCTCCTAAAAGTTTATAGTCTTAAGATTTATATTTAGGTCTTTTATCTATTTTGAGTTAATATTTGTATATGGGATTAGGTAAGGGTCCAATTTTATTCTTTTCCATGTAATTATTATGTTTCAACAATATTTAGTTAAAAGAATATTATTTCCACCACCAAATGTTCATGGAAACCTTGTAAAAAATAACTTGACAATATAGGGAAGAATTTAGCTTTAGGCTTTTATTTAACTCCAATGGTTTATATATCTGCCTTTAGAATAGTACTACACTGTTTCAATTATTGTAGCTTTATATGGTTTGAAATCAGAAAATATATATCTTCTAGCTTTGTTCTTTTTCAAGATCGTTTTGGGTATCTAGAGTCCATATTCCATATTAGGATAGATTTTTTTTCTGAAAAATAAATATATAAATATATGATAGTTACACCTAATTAAATAGAAAAAAATATTCTCTGGTAAGAAAGTAAAAAGAATATTGAAATATTTAAGTCATCAAAAGCTTGGTGTCAGACAAATGAAACTGTTATGTGAGATTATCATTTTTAATTTTGGATAAATTGCTATAATACTAGATGTCAACCACTAAGCCAAGCAGGGGAGGGAGGGATGGGGAGAGAATGGGGTGGGGATCGGGTGGGGGCTGACTGGGCGATGTGTGCATTATGTCTACAAAAGTTTGTATCCCACTATGATGTATGAATACAATGCACCAATAAAATAAAAGAAGCTTATCTAGGACTTGCATTGAAAATTTATATTCAAAGCTGGGTGTGGTGTCACATGTCTATTATCTCAGTACTTGAGAGACTGAGACAGGAGGACTGCAGGTTTGAGGACAGCCTCTATATTTTGTGTGTGTGTGTGTGTGGTACTGGAGATGGAACCCAGAGACATTCTACCTCCGAGCTATATCTCCAGTCCTATTTTTTTTTTAATTCTTTATTTTGAAGGGCTGGGATGTAGCTCAATGGCAAAGCGCCTGCTTTGCAGGTGTGGTGCTCTGGCTTCGATCCCCGGTCCCAAAAAACACACACAAAAAAAGAACCCCCTTAAAAAAAAAAGCTAATTCTTTATTTGAAACCAGGTCTCACTGAGCTGCAAAGGGCTCACTAGGTCACTGTCCTTGAACTGCGATCCTCCAGCCTCAGCCTCCCCAATGCTGGGATTACAAGCATGTACCACCACCATGCCTGACCCGGCCTCTAGAATTTACTAAAACCCTGTTTCAACATAAAAACAGAATAGGGCCAGAGGTGTAACTCAGAGGTAGAACATCCCTGGGTTCAATCCCAAGCACCAAAAAAAAAAACAAAAACAAAATAAAAAAAACCCCAAAAAACTCATATTCCAATAAATCAGAAAACCTAGAATAAAATGACAAATTCCTAGATGCATACAACCTACCTAATTAAACCAAGAGGGTATAGAAAGATTTCACAGACCATTAACAAAAGATAAATTAGAGTAACAAGTTAACAAAGAAAAGCTCAGAACCACATGGAATTTCCTGCAGAAATTGACAAGATCTTTAAATAGGAAATAAAGGCCAGGTGTGGTAGTGAACGCCTGTAATCTTAGTGCTTGGGAGGCTGAGACAGTAGCATCACTGGTTTGCAGCCAGCCTCAGCTCAGCTGGCTGTCAGCAACTTAGTGAGACCTGTTTCAAAAATAAAAAACAGCCGGGCGTGGTGGCGCACGCTTGTAATCCCCGCGCTTGGGAGGCAGAGACAGGAGGATCGCGCAGGTTTGAAGCCAGCCGTGCTGGCGTAAGAGACCCTGTTTCAAAAATATAAAATAGGTCTGGGAGTGTAGCCCGGAGGAAGGAGGGCTTCCAGGAACCCCAGTACCACCAAAAAAATAAAATAAAATAAAATAAAAATAAAAAACAGTTGGTGTGGTGGAGGATCGCAGTGTGAGGACAGCCTCAGCTACTTAGCAAGGCCCTTTGCAACTCAGTGAGGGCCTGTTTCAAAATAAAGAATAAAGAGCCAGGCATGGTGGTGCATGCTTGTAATCCCAGCACTTGGGAGGCTGAGAAAGGAGGATCACACAGGTTCGAAGCCAGCCTCAGCTACTTAGTGTGGCTCTCAGCAACTTAGTGAGACCCTGTTTCCAAATAAAATATAAAATAGGTCTTGGAGTATAACCTGGAGGTAGAAAATGCCCTGGGTTCTACACCCAATATCACACACACACACACACACACACACACACACACACGCACACACACAGGAAAAAAAAAAAAAAACAGGGCTAGGGGTATATTTGGAGGCATTCCAAACACATGCATAAATAAAAAAAATAGAAAATAGAAAATAGGCCTGGGGTGGAGCTTGGAGGTAGAATGCGCCTGGATTCAATCCCCAGTACCACAAAAAATAAAAAAATATAATAAAAAATAAAGAGGAAATAAGTTCATTGCTCCTGTTGGTGGATTATAAATTACAGTACAACCACTGTGGAGAATGGAATGGAGGTTTCTCAAAAGGCAAGGAATGGAATCACCATGTGACCCAGCCATACCATTTCTCAGTATCATTCCAAAGGAACTGAAGTTAGAATATAGAGTGATACCTACGTCCCATGATTAGAGCAGCACACGTCACAAAAGCCAAATTACTGAACCAAGCTAGGTATCCTTCGATAGATGAATGGACAATGAAAATGTGGCATATACACACAATGGAATTTTACTCAGTCATAAAGAGCAACAAAACTATGTTATCTGCAGGAAAATTAATGGAACTAGAAAATATGCTAAGTGAGATCCGCCAGTCTCAGAAGGTTAAGGGTCATATATGGGAGCTAGAACAAAAATAGGAAGCAAAAGGGCGTCAGTCCAATCAGGAGAGAAAACAAGAAAAGAGTGGAAAGGAATTGGGGCAGGGAGGTGGGGAGGGAGGGAGGGAAAGAAATTAGGAATGAGGAAGGAAAAGTTCAAATAGGGCTAAGTCTATACGAGGTTTTACTACCTGTCTCACCAATGTGTATGGGGAAGGGGAAGGGGAGGGGTGGTGGGCATATACAAGTGATGTGTGCATATATTATCTGTATCACCTTGAATCTCATTATGATGTACAATTATATTGCACTAATGTAATTATATACATATATACACATGCATATACAAATATATATGTTTAGATTCTCTTGGCAAACTTTAGTAGATTCAAATACTAAATGATTATTTTTCCATCTTTTTTTGGATGTGTATGGGTGGGACTGGGGATTAACCCAAGGTCATTCTCAAAGGAGCTACACCCCCCAGTCCTATTTATTATTTTGAAACAGGGTTTCACTAATTAGTGGAGGGCCTCGACACATTGATGAGGCTGTCCTTGAACCTGTCTCAGCCTCCCAAGTATTGGGATTACAGTGCTTGCCACTAAGCCCAGCTGTTATTTTTTACATCTTCATCTAAATATTTTAGAGAAACTAAATTCCACTTTAATGCCAACATTTCTCTCAGGTGAATGGGAGAACTCGAGGGCCACGCTAGGGTGAGCCCCTCTGTACAACACTAGACTCTGCTGTCCTGGGCTGAGCACAGTCCTTCACTTCGGCCTGGGCTTTGCCTTCACTACAGCTGAGGGCTGATCCTGGATTCTGTGCATGAGGAACAGTCACCTTTTCCCTGGTGAGCCTTCATCAAACAGTCCCCGACAAGCTGCATGCACTGGCTCCGCAGGGTGGTGGCATTGCGGCGGGCCTGGGGATCCAGCCTCTCCCCGTCCACGTCCTCTGTGCTGGCCAGGTGGGCGCTATAGAGAGCCAGGGCGGCAAAGAGCAGCCAGGAGTAGTTGTGAATGTAGGGCTGGATAAGCCTTTGCCGGTCGCTGATCCGAATGGTCACTATGGGGTGGGCTGTGATGCTGTGAGTAGGCAAATGGCTGCAAAGGCAAGACATGTGTAAGGCCTACAGTGTTTGTGAGGTTCCAAAAAGGAGCCCAGGGCCTCAGGGGAGCATGTGCCTGATTGCCACTGGACACTAGTCACGTCTAGGCTGTAGTTATTAAAATTTTAAAGAGAAGTATGGGCTTCCTCCCTAGAAAAATGAATAAACATAAAGACTGGACATACCATTTTAGGATTTCACTACCCCTAGAACACCATCTATGGAAACCAGGCTTAAGAATTCCTTATTGTGAATTTGGCACAGTGTGTAATAACATTCTGGTATGTGAAAAAATACCCATAATTTTTGGAAACAGATATAAAGTACATGAGAAAGAAATAAGGTCTGAAATTTGCTGTAAATACTTTAAAAAAGAAAAGAGAGCCGGGTGTGTTGATGCACGCTTGTAATCCCAGCATTTGGGAGGCTGAGACAGGAAGATAGTGGTTCTCGGACAGCTTCAGCTACTTAGTGAGGCCCTCCACAACTCAGTGAGACCCGGTTTCAAAATAAATAATAAAAACAGGGCAGGGGGTGTAGCTCAGAGGTCCAGTGTCCCTGGGTTCTGTCCCCAGACCCTCAAACAAAAAAAAGAGTCGGGGATAAACTGAGCACATATAACAAAATCTGAGTTCCTGGACTGTGTAACAGGTATATGAAGACTCACTATATTAGTCTCTGCTTTTGACTATGTTTGAAATTTTTTATAATAGAAATATTAAAAAAAAAAAAGGCCAGGCGTGGCTCACACTTCTAATCCTAGTGCTTAGGAGGCTGAGACTGGAGGATCGCAGGTTCCTGGTCAGTCTCAGCTACTTAGTGAGGCCCTTCACAACTTAGTGAGACCCTGTTTCAAAATAAAGAATAAAATGTAGAATGTCCCTGAGTTCAAATCCCAGGACCAAAAAAATAAAAATAAAAATAAAAAAATAAAATAAAAAAGGAAAGGAAAGAAAGAAAAGAGGATAAGAAGAAAAAAAAAAAGAAGTGCTGGAGTTATTCTGAGGCCCTGGTTTTGATCCTTAGCATCACATACATGCACAAGAAAGTAAGAAGCCCCCCTCCTTTTTTTCTAGTACTGGGGCTTGAACTCAGGAGTATTTTACCTCCAAGCTACACCCCCAGCCCTTTATTTTATTCTTTATTTTGAAATAGGGTCTCAATGAGTTGCAAAGGGCCTCACTAAGTAGCTGAGCCTGTCGGCAAACTGCAATCCTCCAGGTCTCAGCCCACTTTTTAGATGAAGAAATACAGGAAGAAAAGACTGCACAGCTCCACGTTGTCTGATACCTACCCATAGGTATACTTCTTTGCTGCATAGCATCCATAGCAAAGATCAAAGTCATCGCACACGTTGCAATTCATTCTCCGCCCTATGATCAAACTCTGGCAGTGGTCACAGGTAAACACCATGTTGACCATCTCATGGTCATCGCCATGGCCCTCGGGCTTTACTCCACCTGGAAAAACACATCAGTGTGAGGCAGAATGGGGCCCACTCGGAGTCCTAAAGGCTGGAAACGATCCCAGCACCAGAGTGGCTCTCGATTTACTGTTAGGGAGGGCAGGGCCTAACGCATCCTCCAGAGACTGGGACACTCTGCCATGGTGGCTCTGAACATAAGAATGATATTCGTGGCATAGATCTCCTCAACAACACTACAATGAAATGACAAACCCTCTTCCTCCAGTGCCCCAGTCTGAAAAGGTAAACTGCCAATTCCCATGAAGACAATTGTTTGGCAGAAACAGGTCTGTGCCAACTTGCAAGCTATCTCCCATGGCCCTCCTCCTCTGACAAATACAGATCGCCTGTTGGCAAGTAGGTGGCCACTGAGGCACGATCAAGGTTTTCCTTTTGCCTTTTCATTCCAGAACCACAGATGAAAACTGCTTCATAACCTCAGACCCAAGTGAGTGAGAGAGAATGACAGACACAGAGACCGGCAGGCATGGAGGCACACATCTGTAATCCCAGCTGCTTGAGGGAGGCAGGATCTCAAGTGAAAGGCCAGCCTGGGCGATATAGTGAGACTGTTTCAAATTGAAAAAAATTTTTAAAGGACTGGGGTAGCTGGGTGTGGTGGTGTAATCTTATAAATTCCAGTGCTCGGGAGGCTGAGACCAGGGGATTGTAGGTTCAAGGCCAACTTCAGCGACTTAGCAAGGCTGTCTGCAACTTTCTGAAACTCTGTTTAAAAATGAATAAAATAGGGCTGGGGATATAAGCTCAGAGGTAAAATGCCCCTAGTTTCAATCCCCATTGCAACCAAAAAAAAAAAAAAAAAAAAAAAGGGTTAGGGTAGAGCACATGGCAATGTTTTCCTTCATGCAAGGGCTTCCTAGTGTGAATCCTGGGTTTGATACTCAGTGCTGCAAAAAGGGAAAAAAATAAGCTGGGCACAGAGGTGCACATTTGTAATCCCAGTAACTTGGGAAGCTGAGACAGGATTGCAGGTTTGAGGACAGCCTCAGAAAATACTGAGACTCTTATCAACCTAGTGAGACTGTAAAATACAAATAGGGCTGGGGTGTAGCTTGAAGGTTGAATGACCTGGGTTCAATCTCAGCTGCCACCAATAAAAAGAGACTGGATATTAAGACTTCGTCCTTACTGTAAATCCAGGGCGTTTCTAAACCCTGATATAAATAGCCCGACTGACACTCCTCACAGTGTGTCCTCTGCCACAAATCTCGTCTAGACTCTAGTGTCCTCTATGTAGCTCTAATCCTGTTAATATTCTGTATAAAATACCGTCCTGCCGGGCGTGGTGGCCCACGCTTGTAATCCCAAATGTCGGGAGGCTGAGATGGAGATTGTGGTTCGTGGACAGCCTCAGCTACTTAGTGAGACCCTGTTTCAAAATAAAGAATAAAAATAAAGCAGGGGCTGTTGCTCGGAGGTTGAATGTCCCTGGGTTTCATCCCCAGACCCACAAAAAATAAATAAAATAAAATAAAATAAAATACCTTCCTCACAGCTGGGCATGGTGGTGCATGCGTGTAATCTCAGTACATAGGAGGCTGAGATAGGAGAATTGTAGGTTTGAGGCCAGCCTCAGCAACTTAGTAAGCCTTCAGACACTTAGCTGGACTGTTTCAAAATAAAAAGGGCTGGGGAGCTGGGCTTGGTGGTGCACACTTGTAATCCCAGCATTTGGGAGGCTGAGGCAGGGGGATTGCAGTTCGCCAACAGCCTTAGTTACTTAGTGAGGCCCTTTGCAACTCAGTGCGACCCTGTTTCAAAATAAAGAATGATAAAAAAAAATAGGGCTGGGGGGTGCAGCTCTGAGGTAGAATGCCCCTGGGTTCTATCTTCAGTATTAGAAAAACAAAACAAGCCGGGCGCGGTGGCACACGCTTGTAATCCCCGCGCTTGGAGGCAGAGACAGGAGGATCGCGCAGGTTCGAAGCCAGCCTCGCTGGCTTAAGAGACCCTGTTTCCAAACAAAAAAATATAAAAATAGGTCTGGGACTGTAACCCAGAGGTAGAAGGGTTTCCAAGAACCCCAGGACCACCAAAAAAAAAAAAAAAAAAAAAAAAAAAGAAAGAAAGAAAGAAAGAAAGAGAAACAAAACCTACCATAACAATAATCCTTCCTCACTATCTAGAGGCTATTTTAATTCTTTAGCCTAACATCTTAGGATTCCACTACCAAAGCCCCACCTGTTTTACTCCAGTAGTCAGCCAGACAGAGGCCCATGTGTGTCTATACAGAGGGCTCGCTCCTCTGTCCCTGGGCTTGTTATCTCCACTGTTTCGTTCATATCATCCAGTTCTTTCTTCAAAGACCAATTGTAACCCTACTTTCTCAACAAGACTTGCCTATAGCAACACGGATGTTACTTTCAAACTTTTCTAGAGGTAATCTGCACCACTCACTCATTTATAACCCAGCAGACATTCTGTGGATACATCCACTTTCCTTGCTAGACATTAGGTGTTTCCAGGGCAGGGTCCGCGTCTTACTGCTGGACCATAGCCACGTGGAGCACTCTGATGTTCACTGCTGCTGAGGTCCTCTGCCTTAGCACTTACAAGTCAAGTGGATTACAGGGTTTTTGTTGTTGTTGTTTGGCAGTACTGGGGATTGAACCCAGGGGCATTCTATCTCCAAGCTACACCCCCAGCCCTAATTTTTATTCTTTAGTTTGAAACCAGGTCTCAAGTTGCAGAGGGTCTCACTAAGTAGCTGAGGCTGCTTGCAAACCACAATTCTCCTGTCTCAGCCTCTCAAATGCTGGGAATAAAGCTGGGCCTGGTGGCCCATGCTATAATCCCAGGATTCGGGAGACTGAGGCCGGAGGATGGCAGTTCGCGGACAGCCTCAGCTACTTAGTGAGGCCCTCTGCAGCTCAGTGAGACCTGGTTTAAAAATAAAGAATACAAAATAGGGCAGGGGAGTGTAGCTTGAAGGTCAAATGCCCCTGGGTTCCATCCCCAAACCTGCAAAAAAAAAAAAAAAAAAAAAAAAAAAAAGCTGGGACTAAAGCATGCAATACCTCGCCTGGCTAAAGAATTTTTGTAGTTTGTTTGTGTGTATGTATTTGGTTCTGTGTTGATATGGCATGATTCAGAAGCAAGGACAATTTCCAGAAAACACAATGTATATTCTGTTTAGCGAGGGCCTGCATAAGATGGGAGACTATCAGGTCAGAGTAGTAGAGCTGATATTTGAGTTGGGGAGATAAGGCTCATATTTGCCAGTGAGTCAAACAGTGAGTTTTATAACACAAAAAGATCAAAGAAAATAGGAACAATTATTACTTTTGGATATGGCATGCTTAGTTCATGAAATTTACCTAGGAAGCAAGTTTTGCAGAGATCCATGTCGTTGCACTGCAGACACCGGTAGCGATGCCAGGGGGCGATCTCAACACACCCATCACAAGAGATGTCCACATTTAATAGGTCACAGTAGCGAGCAATAAACATGTGCATCTATAAGAGGAAATGAATACCATTAACCAACACTTTCTAATGTCGCCAGTATTCATTCATTCATCCGTTCATTCATTCATTCGGTACTTAAGATGACCCAGGCATTGTACTAAGTGCTAGGATTTATAGCTGAGTGATCTAAGTGTCTAGCTGGGAATTCCCTTAAGGAAACAACCACACAGTGTGATAAGTGCATTGAAAGACAAATTTAAGAGGCTCAGAGGATACAGAGAGGACACAGAGGATTGGCTACCAATAGGTATAAAGAAGGACCAGGAAGGTTGTTTTTTTGTTGTTTTTTGTTTTTGGTGGTAGTGGGCTTCCTGGAAGCCCTTCTACCTCCGGACTACACTTCCAGACCTATTTTTAAATACTTTTTATTTGGAAACAGGGTCTCAAACCAGCATGGCTGGCTTCGAACCTGCATGATCCTTCTGTCTCTGCCTCCCAAGCGCGGGGATTATAAGCATGAGCCACCACGCCCAGCTCCAGAGGGAGATTAATTCTCCCCTAAGACCTGAGTAGAAAATGAGTACTAGATGGGTGGGGATAAAGGTAAGTGTAAGATTGTATGAGCGTGTGTGTCCCCAGTCGCATAGAGACACGCCGAGATCTATAATCGGTCTTACGGATATCTTTATTCGTGGGAGATCGACCTCCAGCCCCCGCGTGGCCGCGGGGGCCGGTGGCGGGGGAGAGCGTGCGTCCCTCCCTCTTGGGCTCCTCTCTGAACTCTGCACTCTCTTCTTCCGGACCCGGGAGGCCTGGTTCCCTCCCAGAATCACAGAGCTCCACCTCCTAGCTTCCGGTCCTGCCCCCTGCAGGGCCGGGGGGTGACTCACACTTTACATTCCGACCTCTTTGACTAAGGGGTGCAGAAGGGCTTTGACTAAGGGGTGCAAAAGGACGGAGTTTTTGCTCATCTAGCGGCTTCAAGCTGAGACAGGGCGCCGTCAGTCAGGGGCCCCAGATCGGGAGAAGTCGGAATCTGGGCCGCTGGAAGGGAGCAGGTGGCTGTGGTTGTAGCAAGAGTTGGAGGTTACCCTGGAGAGCTCGGTGACTGGTTTGCTTTGAGGAGACTAACAGGCAAGGTGCTATTAAAGAAAAATAAAATTGTGAGAGCGGAACCCAGGCTGGGCAGAAGCCCTTTTAGACGCAAGGCAGTCACTAGATCTACTAACTTAAATAGCAACATTTTCCTGAGGAGAACGTCTACCGCCCCTTTAGCAGTTTTTCATTAGACCAGAGTTATTAATAGCAGCAACTCCCGAAGCAGACCCCACACCACTCTTTTTCAGCATTGAGTGAGTATGGATTTGTCTGGTAAAACACCTGTTACTGCATTAGGAGCATCAGTTACCCATTTTAGAAGTTTAATACTTAGGCAATTTGGCATCCGAGGAGGGAGAGCACCATAGTATGTAAACAAGTGGACCTGCTAAAATATAAACATCAAAGAGAGTTATGTCGAGAGAAACAAAGTTTAGTGGGTCCCAACACCGTGCAAGAGAATTTGTCCCTGCCGTCATCACCCTGAACCGAGATTTGAGAAGGAGACTAAGGCCTGAAAGATCGAGCAGGCCACCAAAGAGGAAACTGGCTTACCCTGTACCTGCAGTTACCCTGGGCCAGCAAGGAAGATGGAGGAAGGAGGACGAGGGATTCCAGGAGCTGTCAGTCTTTGGTCATACCAAATAGGGCCAGCGGCGGGTCCTTGTCCAGAAGGGTAGACCCCCTGTAGTGAGGTACCTGAGGTCCACCGCTTTTTAAAGGACACTCGCCTTTCCAATGGCCATATACTCCACACCTGAAACAGGCTCCTGGAGGTGGTTGTCTTTACTGTCGTCCTCTCCTGGGTGGCGCTTGCCACCCGGAAAGCTGCCCTTCCTCCTTTACATTATAATTCCAGTGGGGCTCCTCAGATGGAACTGCAGCTGCACTGATAGGAAGCCCTGGATCTGTTAAATGAGTCTGGTCAGCCCTCTCTCTGGCTGCCTTCAGGATCCGATCACGTTCGTCTGGATTTAGAGAAGAGGTTAGAATGACATGCAAATCCCGCCATGTTAAGTCATATGCCTGCACAATATGTTGGAATTCCTTGATAAAACCAGAAGGATTGGTAGAGAAGGACCCCAGTCTCTTTTCCAGTTGAGTGAGGTCAGGAAGGGAAAAAGGGACATGGACCCGGACCACCCCTTCTGCCCCAGCCACTTCGCGAAGTGGGGCCAGGAGAGAGGAAGATGGGGCTTGTAACCCAGCTGGGTCAGACCCCGGCTGTGGGTCCGCAGAATTGTAAGCCTTTGACCCAGAAGGGCCACCAGGTGGCGCCTGTGAGTTGCCACATGGTGTCCAAGATGGCGGATGTGGCTGATGGGATACTCCAGCCAGCATGCCCTGGGCAGCACTAGAGCCGGTAGAGGGAGAAAACAGAAAATGCAGCCGCCAGAAGGGCTATACATACTCGAGGTCACACCATTTTGTTGACCACATGCAAAATTTACTGAGAGCCATCAGCGTCCTAGGGTCTAGCGTGCCCATGGCAGGCCATCGATTATCATTGGGTAGATCATATGTCGGCCAGATCTTAGTACAAAGAGAAACAAGTCTCTCTGGGGACAGTTCCCCTGAGAATCCAAGAGCCTGCAGATTAGATAATACACGGCCCAGCGGGGATTGAGAATCAATCTCAATCTTAGATGGCTGACTTCCCCCCATGAGTTGTAAGTGGGCGAGAACAAAGGCAGGAAACTCCAGCGTCCCAGGGCCCTGCCTAGTTCGGTACAGAGTAGGAGTGCCAGAGATGTTGCAGGTGATAGGTTGGGGGGGGGGAAAGGTGTGTGAGGTGAAATAATCCCCCACCACCACCACCAGACACACAGAGACAAACAAAAAAACCGTGGATTCTTGTCCTTAGCTAAGAATAAGTATTCATCGCTTGGACAGCTGCTGCAGATTTAAAGAAGTTTATTAAAAAGATAGAAATATAGAGATAGTTACAGCCCTGTGCCGGAGCAGGCACAGGGGGGCAATTCGAACAAAAATGCCAACGAACTCCAGTTTACTGAATTTTTATCCTGTCTAAGTCTAGCAGGTCCCTTTGATTTTTGGAGATCATGTTACACCTTATCGCCAGCCCCGGCTCTGCTTCTGTTATCTCTCCAGCCGAATTTATGGCCTAAAGGGGGAGACATCTCTGTCTCCAAACACAGGCCCAGATTTATGGCCTGAGAGGGAGGCATCTCTGTCTCCAGACACAGGCCCCCAAACTGTGTTAAATTGTTCTTAGGAATGCAAGGACATGTTGGCTAACCCTGGCTTTCTTAGTAAAGAAGATATGTTTCAAGGTTGGACATCTTTCCCAGGATTGATACATTAATACTTTTTAAACTCCCTTCCCAATACCAGTACAAGAGAGAAGACGTCTCTTTTCTCTTTTACACACCTCGCAATCGTCCTGGACGATCGGAGAACTGGAGGATACCGGTATACCGGGTTTAATAGCAGTCAGTCAGTCAGTCAGAATCCTCCGAGTTAGGCAGAACCCACTTACTTCCTTAAGAGGAAGCTTACCGCTGAGAGAGGCTGCTGTGGAGATCTGGCCTGAAGATGGCTGCGAAAAATTTTTTTTAAAAAATGGCCGCCGACTCCTAGGATTGGTTAGGAGTGGAAAGTGGGAGGGATTTGAGGTCTCCAGTGAGGCCATGAGGTGGGAGGGGTTAAAGATGGCGGATTACCATTGATTACACGTGGGCCAAAGATGGTGGGCCAAAGCTTGCGGCTTCCCCCACCAGTGATCCCATGTGGGTGCTTACCGGAATGGCCAGGCCCGGGCAGCGGGGGTGGGCGGGCAGAGGGTGAAAGGCGCCAGAGCGCGAACTGGGTGGAGGTATGTGCAGGAGCGCGGGAGTTCAGCAGAGAGCGGGCGCAGGGGCCTGCGCCATGTGGCAGGCAGGGGCGGGCGGGTCTAAGCACGCCAGGCACAGAGAAGGCATGTGCGGCACAGGCTGGACTTGGCGGGTCGGGGCAGAGTGGCGGCGCAAAGCAGCACAGTCTGGCGCGGCTTGTCCAGGCGGCGGGGCGCGGTGCGGTGCCTTTAGGCAGCGGCGGCGGGTCTAAGCAACACCAGGCGCAGAGAAAGCCAAGGCGCGCCAAGTGGCACAGTCCAGTGGGGTCTGCGGATGCCGCGCGGGCGGGCGGCTGGCGGCTCGGGGCCGCGGGCGTGCTCACGCTGCGCGCGGCTCGGACCATGGCGCAGCCGGGGCGCGGCTCGGGCCGGCCGCACAGCCCATCCAGGCCGCGAGCGGCTCGGGGCCGGGGCGGGATGGCAGAGGCTCGGGCCGGGCGGGGCACAGCTCGGGCCCACTGTGGTGCAGCCCATACAAGCGGCGGGTGGCTCTGCTCTGGCAGGGACGCGGCTCGAGCCGGGCAGGGCGCGTCTCCGGCCGCCACAGTGCAGCCCATTCCAGCAGAAGCGGCTCACGCCGCGGCGTGCCGCGGGCGGGCGCGGTGGCCCATCCCAGCAGAGGCAGCGCCGCGTATCTTCCTTCAGCTTTTTGCAGAAGTCCGCAGATCCAAGCCAGGTCCCATAAGTCCGGTACAGGTTTATCGGCCGATGGAGGGTCCAGCAGTGCTGGCCGGGCTCTGTGGGGCCGCGGGTCCTTGGGGCTCAGTGGATTAAGGTCCAATTCGACACGGGTCGGCACCAAATGTAAGATTGTACCAGGTTCCTCTGGTTGCTGAACAGAAAAATGGATTGAAGGGGCAAGATGAGAGAGTCCAGAGGAATGACAATGACATAAGCTGTTCACATGATCCATGACAGGTAATATGGGCTGGGTCTGAGCAGTACAGTCAGAGAGGCAGGCAGACCCGAGAGGTATTAAGAGTTTTTTTTTTTTTTTTTTTTTTTGGTGGTGCTGGGAATTGAACCCAGGGGCCTACTACCTCCAAGCTACACCCTAGCCCTATATTATTTTACTCTGAAACAGAGTCTCACTAAGTTGATGAGACTCTCACTACTTGCTAAGGCTGTCTTGAACCTGTGATTCCCCTGTTTCAGCCTCCAAGTATAGTCGCCTCCATGCTTGGCCTGAAAGCTATTAAAGATAAGATAAAAGTGAGCCAGGCGTGATGGCACAAGCTTGTAATACCAGTACTTGGGAGGCTGAGACAGGAGGGTCTGGGTTCACAGCCAGCCTCAGCTACTTAGTGAGGCCCTCCTCAAAATAAAGAATAAACAGGGCTGGGTGTAGCTTGGAGGTAGAATGCCCCTAGGTTCAATCTCTAGCACCACCAAAAATAAAAAAAATAAAAAAAAAAGAGAGAGAGAGAGCGCACGAAAGAGAGAAGTGACTAGCCAGGATCAGTAAAGAACAAGTAAAGTCAGGAACAACAGTCAAATGTGTGGCCTGGGTACTTGATTGAACAATGGTAATGTTTATAGATAAAAGGAAACACTAAACAAGGAGTATTGTTTTTCGATACTTAGAAAGAAAAAGTTGCCAGGCATTTTGATGTACACCTGTAATTCCAGCACTTGGGAGGCTGAGACAGCAGACTTGCAGGTTCAAGGCCAGCCTCAGCAATTTAAGGAGATCCCTCAGCAACTTAGTGAGGCACTGTTTCAAAGTAAAAGACAAAATAAGAATAGATGTGTAGCTCAAAGGTAGAATGTCTCTGGGTTCAACCTCCAGTATTAAGAGAAAAAGATAAACTTTCTGGGGAGCACTGTTGCTTAAGCAAGCAAGTTATTTTACTGGAAAATACTTGGAGGCTACATTCTAGTTTATCTTTAGGGCCTGGAAATAAAAACTAAATCAGTAAGCAACCATACAGTAGTAGATAAATGTAGTACTAGAGGACATAATCCAGGTTACCTGAGAACTATGGAATGGCTGCCAATCAGATACAACATACAGGAGTCCCAAGGCCCCACTGGCATACTCCATCAAAGCGCCACAGAAGTACTGTATAAGCAAAGTGGACAGCACATAGTAGGTACTCGACATGTGGAAAAGAAATGACTTTGAGACAGTGGGTGCCAGGCACATGTGGTAGGGACATATTTAACACCTAATGTGGAAATGGACAGGCAGGGTGCCCAAGCCTGCTGCCTTTACTCATCTGAGTCACTCATGAGTTCCATGTTGCCTGACTTGGTGTGTCAATGGCTGCCTCTGTGCTCTCCAGCAACCTTCTGGTTGAGTGTGGCTTCCCTGGTGCTGCCCTCACCGGGGATATGAGAGTCAAGGTCCTTCAGCAACTCCGTTTCTCACTATAAGTTCATAAAGTGACACCTAATGCCAAGGCATCCTGCTGCCTCGGCATCTATGTGTTGAGACCCCCACTCCACATAGTTAATCAACAGAACGCCCCGAGAAAGAGGTATCGTCTCTGGCCAAAATATCCCCCACTTTTACCCTTCATGACTATTAATATTTCCTTTAACTTTCTACACGAATTGCTCCAGTGATGTGAAATTAGGACTATAAATAGAAACTGAGTCTGTGGAAATAAAACCTCTAATAATTTGCCTAAACGTCCTTGGCTCTGTTCAATAATAATAAAAACTGGCCAGAATTCAGATGCTGTGATAAGCATTCCAGCTGCAGCAATTACAAAGGGTCTCTGACCCTCACTATCACTAACTTAGGTTAAGCTATTAACTCAGGTAAGGTAGTTCAGTTTAAGGAAACTTTGTTTACTCTTGAGATCCTGCCTAGAGACAGAGAAGATAAAAACCTTGTGTGTGACCTTAAAGCAATTTAGTTGATAAACAACTTAGTTGCCCAAATACAATAGACTCAAGGAGAAAGATTGGTGACTTTTACGCCCAGTGTAAATATTCCTGAAGACAGAGAGGCTGACCGCATGGTTAATGAATATGACAAAATAAAGGACAGACGTTCTAAATATATATGTATGAAGGAAAGGAAATACCGTGTAAGAGTAAGAAAAGCATTTTTGCATGAAGAAGAGCTTATCATAAGAAAGTCCCAACTGGGAGAGAAAGGAATTAAAAAGTTAGAAGCAAGTTGCAGAGGGTTTGTGACAGAGAAATGGATTATTAAAGATGGTTAGACTTTTAATAGGCTTATTGTCTAAAGAAGAGTGTTCAGCAGTTAAGGAAATATATCTGACAATTAAAACCAAGAACTTTGTGGTGTTGTTTGTGGTATTTTGTCTGCAAAACTGTGTTGTGAGTTTGCTTAAGCTTTCAGATTTAGGAGATAAAATGCCAACACCTGGAGAAACTTTATCACATCCACCTGAATCACCACGTCTCCCCACACTTGCTATATGAACTGAGCCCAAAAGATGGAAAGTTCCAAGAAAGCCAAAGAAGATTCCCAGAGAAACCCCCAAGCCTTGGCCATGCTTGTTTATTTTGGGAAGTGGCCCCTGGGACTGCTTATCTGCAAAGACCTTGGAAAAGAATCAGGAGTCAGGAGTCAATCTCTCGAAGATCAACAGCCAGCTGAAGGACTAGTTTTATTACCTTTGTTTACATGTCATTCATTATTACTTCACAATGATTACACCCACCTCCCTTTTCTCTTACTATTAACTTTACTGGTGAAAGGTATAAATTTCTTGGAGTTTTTGTAATAAAGTGTCATTGGCTCAAGAAGCCTTTGTCCACCTCAAATTCTTTCCCAAGCGCCGTACCTAAAAACTTAGGGAATTCATAGAGGGGAAGGAATTGCTGCAGATAAGTTTCTGCAGAACTCCACCTGCCTTTTGTCCCATCTTTCTGAGGATTTGACCGGGAGCTGACAATAACGACCCAACTGAGATTAGTCGGCGACAACCTAACACCATCCGTGAACCCTGTGAGCCACTCATCTGTGAGTTCCATTCTACGGGAGGCAGCCGCTTTGATGGATCACAGCAGGATGCAGAGGCCCGCAGGTTAATACCAGACACGCACATCCTGAGCGCCCCAGAGCTTTCGGGAGGTAGCCTGTCAGCAGGCACCAAGCAAACCCTCCTCTCCAAACTCCTAGCAAGTCACTTCAGATTATTCTAGTTGGGAGATCTTAATTTCCTCTGCTTCTCTGGATCTTCCTGGGCTATTTTTTCATACCAGGCCTCAAACATGCCATCCTGACACTCATCCATCCACTCTGAATTCTGCTTGGCATCAGCGAGCTCATCTTCTTCACTCCACTGGCTGAAAGGAGGACATAAGAGAAAAAAGCATGCCTTTCCCCATATCCAAGGAAAGTGCTGGTTAGCAGATCCCGAGTCCCATGGGCCAAATACATTAGTCATTTTAAAATTTCTAGGGGGGAAGGTCAATTGCTATTTAAAACCCAAGATTTTTCTAGTATTGGATAGACATATGCCAATAGGAAGAGAGAAGCTCCTTCCACAGCAGATGATGCTGGCAAGGTGAACCTATTGTGTGCTAGGAACTGAGGCCAAATACAATGATATTTTTTTCATCCCTGGGGACTGTACCCAGGGGTATTCTACCTCTGAACCACATCCAACCCTATTTTTTTTTTAAAAATTCTTTATTGTTAAGTAGGGTCTCCTAAGTTGTGGAGGGCGTCACTAGCTGAGGTTGGCTGCAAACCTGACCCTCCTGTCTCAAGCTCCCAGGTACTGGGATTATAAGTGTGCACAACCACACCTGACTATGGTTTCTTTCTTTCTTTCTTTCTTTCTTTTTTTTTTTTTTTGGTGGTACTGGGGTTCCTGGAAGCCCTTCTACCTTAGGGCTACACTCCCAGATCTATTTTTTTATATTTTTATTTGGAAACAGGGTCTCTTATGCCAGTGTGGCTGGCTTCGAATCTGCACGATCCTCCTGTCTCCGCCTCCCAAGCACGGGGATTACAAGCGTGCGCCACCACGCCCGGCTGTGGATTCTTTTTTTTTTTTAAATTTAAACAATTTTTTTTATTGAACGTAAATAGTATACATTTACACTATATTTGATGCCCTCCCCCCCGCACCTGTTTTCCTTTCCCCCCTCCCACCAATGGCTGTCCAGGTTAACCATGACTTATTCATAATTTTACACATGTTCAGGTGTAGACCCTCGTTAATCAAGACCGACCATCCTCCTCTCCTATCTTACCATCCAAACTTAGCTAGTATTTCCCCTTCAATAACTGGAGTCCCACTGGTATTCTTTGTGTTTCCTAGTTTGGGCATATTAGAGGAAACATATGTATCTTCTTCTTTTGTGCTTGGCTGATCTCACTTAACATAATGTTCTCCAGGGTTTTCCATCTCCTTGCAAATGACATAATTTTGTTCTTCTTTATGGCTGAATAGAATTCCATTGTGTGTATTTCCCACAGTTTTGCTATCCATTCATCTGTTGATGGTGATCTGGGTTGGTTCCATATTTTGGCTATTACATATTGTGCTGCTATGAACATAGGTATGCATATGTTGCTATATTTCTCTGAATTCATCCCCTTTGGAAAGATACCCAGGAGTGGTATAGCTGGATCATATGGTGGATCTATTCCCACCTTTCTTAGGAATCTCCACACAGAACTCCATAGTGGCTGAACGAGTTTGCATTCCCACCAACAGTGTAAAAGAGTTCCTCTTTCCCCACATCCTCGCCAGCATTTGTTGTTGTTTGATTTCTTTATGCTTGCTACTCTGACTGGGGTTAGATGGAATCTCAGTGTAGTTTTGATTTGCATCTCCCTGATGGCCAGTGATGAAGAACATCTTTTCATGTATCTATTAGCCCTTTGTATCTCTTCTTTTGTGAAGTGTCTATTTAGTTCATTTGCCCATTTCTTGATTGGGTTGTTTGTTTTGCCAGTGTAGAGTCTTTTGAGCTCTTTGTATACTCTGGATATTAGCCCCCTATCAGAATGGTGGCTGGTAAAGATCCTTTCCCATTCTGTGGGCTTCCTCTTAAGGTTATTGATAGTTTCCTTTGATGAGAAGAAACTTTTTAGTTTGATGTCATCCCACTTGTTTATTCTTGCTTTAATTTCCTGAACTTTGGGGGTTTTTTCTTTCTCCATATGAAGTTCATGATTGATTTTTCTAGGTCTCTGAAGAATGCCACTGGTATTTTAATGGGAATTGCATTGAACCTATAGATCAGTTTTGGCAGAATGGCCATTTTGATGATATTTATTCTGCCTATTCACGGGGCTCCCAGGATCCCCTCCATACGATATATGCCTGGCACTCTCTTTCCAGGTACACTTTCACACTAACCATGTGGTTTGGAATATTACTGGCTATATGTCCTGCATGATTTCCAAACACAGTTAGATTCCCAGCTTTGTTGCAGAAAACTTAAACTAGGCATTAAAGTATCTCTTTATAGGCCCACAGCCAACATCATATTAAGTGGGGAAAAACTGTGAAAGTTTTCCCTAAAAACACAAACAAGACAAGTATTATTACCATTCATTTTCAATATAGTACTTGAGACTCTAGCCAGAGCAATAAGGCAAGAGAAGGAAATCAAAGGAATACAAATAGGAAAAAAAGAACTGAACTGTATCGATTTGCAAATGGCATGATATTATACTTAGAAGACCCAGTAAACTCAAGCAAAAGCCTTTTAGAACTCATCAACAAATTCAGCAAAGTATCTGTATACAAAATCAGTTTTAAAAACAGAAGTTTTTCGAGCTGGGTGTGGTGACTCACATTTGTAAATCCCCGCACTTAGGAGGCTGGACAGGAGTATTTCACAGGTTCGAAGCCAGCTTCAGCTACTTAGTGAGGTTCTCAGTAACTTAGTGAGATCCTGTTTCCAAATAAAATATAAAATAGGTCTGGGAGTATAGCTCAGAGGTAGAAAGCCCCTGGGTTCCACCCACAGTACAACCAAAAAAAAAAAAATCCTGAAGTTTTTCTGTATTCCTATCATAAATCTATTTAAAAGGAAATCCAGAAAACACTTCCACTCATGCTATCCCACAAAAAACTAAAATACTTAGGAATAAACCTATCCAAGGGGATGAAAGACATCTACAAGGAAAATTATAAAACATTAAAAAAAGACATTGAAGAAGATCTTAGAAAATGTAAAGATCTCCCATGCTCTTGGGTAGGCATAATAAATATCATCAAAATGCCCATTCTTCCAAAAGTGATCTACGGTTTTAATGCAATACCCATTAAAATACCAAGGTCATTCTTCAGAGACATTGAAAAATCGGTTGCTTAAAAAAAAAAACCCAGAGTAGCCAAAGTAGTTCTCAGCAACAAGAACCATGCAAGAGGCATCACAATACCTGACTTCAGACTATACTACAGAGCTATAGTGATAAAATCAGCATGGTATTGGCACAGAAGCAGACACACAGACCAATGGAACAGAATAGAGGACTCAGAAACGAATGCACACTCTTTCATCCAATTGATTTTTGAAAAGGGGGCCAAAAGCATACACTTGAAAAAATATAGCCTCTTCAGTAAATGGTGTTGGCAAAGCTGGTTAACCATATACAGATAAATGGAAATAAACTCCACGTTCTCACTCTGTACAAGAGTCAACTCAAGATGGATCAGAGACCTAGCAGCTCCTCGAAGCGAACATAGGACCAACACCACAACACAAAGCATGGGTAAGAAATTCCTCAAAAAGACCCCAAAAGAACTGGGCGTGGTGGTGCACACTTGTAATCCCAGCCTTTGGGAGGCTGAGACAGTAGGATCACGGTTCACAGACAGCCTCAGCTACTTAGTGAGGCCCTCCACAACTTAGTGAGACTCTGTTTCAAAATAAAGAATAAAAAACAGGGCAGGAGGTATAGCTCAGAGGTCAAGTGCCCCTGGGTTCCATCCCCAGAGCCTCAAAATAAAAGACTCCAAAAGCACAGGAACCTTAAGAAAGAGACAACGGAATGGAAGAAAATGTTTGCTAGCTACTCCTCTGATAGAGAACTCATATCTAGAATATACAGAGAACTCAAGAAACTCACCACCAAAAAAACAAACTACCTAATAAAAATGGAAAAGTGAACTTTAATAGACACTTCACAAAAGAAGAAATACAAATGGTCAATAACTATATGAAAAAACGCCATATCTTTAGCATTCAGAGAGATCCAAATCAAAACTACCCCAAGATTTCACTTAACCCCAATTAGAAGAGCAATCATCAAAAACACAAACAAAATAGTGAGGATGCGGAGAAGTAGAAACTCTGAAACACTGTTGGTGGGATTGCAAATTAGTGCAGCAGCTTTGGAAACAGCATGGAGGGTCCTCTGCAGAATGGGAATAAACCTAATATGACCGAGCTATTCCATTTCTGGGTATCTACCCAAAAGCATTGAAACCAGACTTCCACTGTAATGCATTTATAGCTATGTTTGTAGCTGCACCATTCACAATTGCCAAACTATGGAACCAGCCAACATGCCCATCAACAGATCAATGCATTACTAAATTTGTGGACATACACACAATGGAATTCTACTCCGCCATAAAGAAGGACGAAATTATGATATTTTCACGGAGATGGATGGAACTGGAGAACATTACGCTAAATGAGAACAGTCAGTCCCCGACAGTGAAAAGTTGGATGTTCTCCCTCATATGCAGTAACTAGAGAGAAGCAGGGGCACAGGAGGGAGTCCAGACAAAGAAGAAATCTTAGTGGAGTGAAGGAGAGGACCTAAGTGAGGGAGACTGGAGGAGGAGGAAGACGTGCAAGGGAAACACCTCGATGGACATGGTGGACATACACAGACTTATCAAGACCAGTCACTGCTGAGCATGGGAAGACGGGGAGGGAGAAGAAGTGGGGTGGGAATGGGGAAGAGCTCACCAAGAGCTGGGTGCAGGTATGTCTATCACCAACCTGAGCTCCATCAAGATGTGTGACTACGATGACCCATAAGGAAAGTTTATCCTGAGACAAACTGTAAGCCTCAAATTGTGATCCTTCCACCTCAGCGTCTCGTGTAGCTGGGATTACATACACGCACCATCAAACCTGGAAAGGTGATCCATTTTGATTATCAAAGTCCAGTAAAGGACTGGCAGGTTTCTGAAATATGGCACTTAACTAAGAATGGAAAGCTTAATGTGATTTACACTCATTAGAAAATTACTAGTGAAGTGTTAACAATACAGTCTTGGCAGTACATATGAACAAATATCAGTTTGAGGTTTTTTGTGTACTGAGGGTCAAGTCAGGAGTGTTCTGTCTCTGAGCTGTACACCCAGCCCTACTGTATTTTTTTCTTTTGAAACTGGGTCTAGTTAAGGTAATGTGTGCTGACCCTCCCTGAACCTGTGATCTTTCTGTTTGAGGCTCTCAAGTACTGGGATTAAAGGCATATGTCACCTTGCCCAGCTCAGTTTGAGATTTTTTAAACCTACTCCTCTTTTAATTTGCCAACAGTACTACAGATTACTAGTTTACATACAATGTTCTGAAAATCAGTCCTAAATTTCAAAGCCTTTAAGATATTCAAATCATGGCCGGGCGTGGTGGCGCACGCTTGTAATCCCCGCGCTTGGGAGGCGGAGACAGGAGGATCGCGCAGGTTCAAAGCCAGCCACGCTGGTGTAAGAGACCCTGTTTCAGAAATATAAAATAGGTCTGGGAGTGTAGCCCAGAGGTAGAAGGGCTTCCAGGAACCCCAGTACCACACACACACACAAAAAAAAGATATTCAAATCAGAAAACAATTCTTTTCTATCTTGGAGTGTTTAGAAGTAAAGTAAAAAAACGACAATCTTATAATCTCATTAGATAGAATATGAATACTAGTGAGCATTTTCTTCTAATAATAGCTGGTAGTGGACTGTTTAATGACGCTTTCTCTGCCCTTTAATTGTGCCTCTATATCCTTATTTAATCTCCTATTTCTTAAAGTTAATAATTAGAAATGTATCATTACTGTCATAACGGTGAGTCAGCTAAATAATTTTTCACTCATTTGATATCAATTTTGGATCCCCTTACCTTTCTCAGTAATAAGCTCCACGTACAGTCCCTAGGAGCCCTGGGAGAGAGGTCAAACAATACAGAAACACCTGAATTTCTTCTGACCAAAGGGCAATAAAATAATTTGTAATTGGGTCCCACATTGTGTTGTACCTGGAGGAAATCATAGGTTTTATAGTAGTTGGGTTAATAGTAGGGCAGCTGACCCAATCATGTTTCTTTGGCCAAATACACCTAAGTAATATCCTAGAGAGTCATGTGAAAAACTTAAGGCTTTAAACATAGTTTGAGCTCAAATGTGAAATAAAATGCGTCCTTATATATCCTAAGAGAGAAACTGTTAGACGCCAATTTCTTTTTTTTTTAAAGAGCAGAAAAATGATTTTATAACTTTGACATTCTGACTGCATTCCTATTTCTTTTTTTTTTTTTTGGTGCACTGTATTCATACATCATAGTAGGATACATACTTTTGTAGACATACATGCACACTTTTCCCAGTCAGCCCCCCCCAATCCCAACCCATTCATTCCCTATCCCTCCCTCCCATGCTTGGCTTAGTAGTTGACATCTAGTATTATGGCAATTTATCTAAAATTAAAAATGATAATCTCACATAACAGTTTCATTTGTCTGACACCAAGCTTTTGATGACCTAAAGATAACATTTCAATATTTCTTCTTGCTTTCTTTCTTACCAGAGAATATTTTTTTTATTTTTTAGGTAAAACTATCATATATTTATATATTTATTTTTCAGAAAAAATCTATCCTTATATGGAATATGGACTCTAGGTACCCAAAACGATCTTGAAAAAGAACAAAGCTAGAAGATATATATTTTCTGATTTCAAACCATATAAAGCTACAATAATTGAAACAGTGTAGTACTATTCTAAAGGCAGAAATATAAACCATTGGAGTTTAAAAAAAGCCTAGAGCTAAATTCTTCCCTATATTGTCAAGTTATTTTTGACAAGGTTTCCACGAACATTTGGTGGTGGAAATATTAATCTTTTAACTAAATATTGTTAAAAAATAATAATTACATGGAAAAGAATAAAATTGGACCCTTACCTAATCCCATATACAAATATTAACTCAAAATAGATAAAAGACCTAAATATAAATCTTAAAACTATAAACTTTTAGGAGAAAATCTGGGTCATTAAACCTCACAACATTGAAATTGGCAGTGATTTCTTGGTTATGATTTCAATGGCACAGGCAACAGAAGAGTATACAAACTCCCTAAAAAAAAATATATATTGTATATCCAAAGACAATGTAAACAGAGTTAACAGTTACTAATAGAATGGGATAAAATATTTCCAATTGCTATATCTGAAGGTATATTAATATTCCAACTAGAAATCCTAAAAATTAACAACAATAAAGGCAAACAATACCCTTTACAGATAGGTAAAAGACTAACATAAATAATGAATCTCCACAGATAACCAATCTTACTTGTCTGTTGGATGGAAAATCTTGTTTCTCTAGTTCTGGAGTGTGTTACCTATTTCTTCTTTGTAGTTAATCTCTTTGAGTATTTTCTCTAGTGCTGGCTTTGAAGACATAAATTCCTTCAGTTTCTGTTTGTCATGGAAGCTTCTTATTTCTCCATCTAGTTTGATAGAAAGTTTTGCTGGGTAGGAAATTTTTGGCTGGAAGTTGTTTTCTTTCAGAGTTTGGAACATGTTACTCCAAGCCCTTCTGGCTCTCATAACTTGGTTTGGGAAGTCTGGAGTGATTCTAATTGGTTTGCCTCTGAATGTCACTTGGCCCTTTGTTTTTGTTGCCTTTAAGATTCTCTGCTTGGCTTCCACATTGGTCATTTTGACAATTATGTGGCGTGGGGATCCTCTTCTTCGATCCTGTCTAAAGGGAGTTCTATAAGTTTCCTGGACCTGTGTATCGACCTCTTGCTCTATGTCTGGAAAATTTTCTGCTATTACTTCCTTGAAGAGATTGTTGATCCCTTTGGTTTCACTTTCTTTTCCCTCCTCTATTCCAATTATTCTTAGGTTAGCTCTCTTAAAATGGGCCCATATTTTTTCAATGTCAGAATCTTGCTGTCGGATATTTTTTTCTAGATTAGAAACTATGCGTTCATTTTTGGATTGCTCATCTTCTAAGAGCGAGATTCTGTTCTCTATGGGTTCTAATCGGTTGTTTGTGCTTTGAATTGAGGCCTTTACTTCATTAATTGCATCCTTTATCTCTTTTTGGCTCTCTCTGAGTTCTTTTCGAAGCACCTCTACTATTTCTACAGTTATTTTCCTGATTTGATCTTCTAGAAATCTCTGATTTTCAGTTTTATCGGGTTCTGATGTTGTGGGGTTGTGGGCATTTATTGCTCCAGTATTATTCCTCTTTCCCATGATTTTGGAAGTTTGTGCCTTCTCTGGGTTCTTCCCTTGGGTCACTATGACTTCACTTAAGGTGTTCTGGATCTCGAGTCAGTAGTATCTCAGACCCCACTACTCCTTTACTGGGTTTTATCACAGAGTCTCTGACCCAGAGAGTCGATAGAGGCTGCTTTAGACTGTGGGGGGTACCAGGTTGGGCGTTTTCCTATGGTGTGATATCTCTGCCACCGCCCCTCCCCCACTGGGTCAAGACCCAGGGAGTACAGTACTGGGATTTCTCCTCTGTGGCCCGCAATTTGACTCACTGTTCTTGAGTACGCAGATGTAGCTGTACTGGCCTCGCTGAATTCGGTGCTGCTGCCGCCAGTGGCAATATGGCGCCGCTGCTACGCCCTCAGCTGTGGGGCTGGTGTTTTTCTTCTTGGTTTTTCTCTGAATCCCTGCAGCGTGTGCTGAGCTCGGCCACTGGGAGCTTTAGATGCTCTCTGCGCAGAGAAATCCCGCCTGGCTGTTCCGCAGTGGCTCACCTCGGCTTGCTGTAGCCATCCCGTGAATTCGCTGGTGCCGCCGGCAGTATGGCGCTGCTGCCGCGTCTGCCATGTCCTCGGGCGTGAGGCCGGTGTATCTCCTCTGTGGCTCTGTTCTCAGTCCACTTTCTCTCTGGAGCCTGGTGATTTTTTGTTTCACTGGTGATGGTGTTTTCTGGCTATGAAAGGCGCTGATTTTGTGGTAATGGAGATTTGTTGTTAGCGGGGCTCTTAAGCCCCGCTTTTCTCGGTCGCCATCTTCCCGGAAGTTCCTATTTCTTCTAGACGCCTATTTCAAGAGAGGGTTCCTTCCTCACCTATTTTCCATTCACATCCCGATCTGCCTTCAAAAACTGGTGCCTTCTTCTTATTTGGTACCTGAGCTTCTCTTTGCTTACCAACTTCCTGGTCAGGCATTTGTACTCTGGTCTAGTTGGACCCACAATACCCATAGCACCCAACAATTAAACCCTGCAAGCCCCTTTAACAACCCATGTCCACATGAAATGGGGAATCCAACTAATTTCACTTCCAACTGGGCTTTGAGTATCTCTGGAAGAAGAGGTATTACTGCCGCCTCAACTGACTTCCAGCACCTGTCAGAAGGCCATTCTAACAGCTCAAAGAAAATCTCAAACAGTATTGGCCATTTTATACACCCAAATACACTCCTCAGCCACCCCCAAAACAGGCGAGCAACCCCCTTGATCTGCTAAGGGTTGAAAGAGGGGAGCTCTGCTCAGACCTGGGAGAGAAATGCTGTTTTTACATCAGTCTGAAATAGCAAAAGCTCTCAGAGACGGTGCTTCCAGAATAGACAAGGTCTTTCATAATCCTGGGCATCCAGGGCAGAAAAGTGGGCTTGGTCTCCTGGCTCTTCCCTCTTATGGTATCACTGGTAATAATCATTTTACTATTGCTATATGACCCTGAATCTTCTTTAGGGATTCAAATCAGGGACATTCTACTCTGAACTGCACTCCCTGCCCTATGTTATTGTTTTATTTTGAAACAGTCTCCTAAATTGCTGAGGCCCACATCCAACCTGTCTCAACTTCCCAAGTACTGGGATTACATGCTTGCACCACCACACCCAACGATAGACTGCATTTTGACCTCATCTCTAGACGCCTTTCCCAGATATGACAGTCAATGGTACAATTCACCACACAAAAATATATGGATGACATCCTGTTGATGCAAGACCTTCCCAGCCATTGCTTACCAAGAGAAGCTGTGACACTCTCCACACTGACAACACGGCACCCCCTGTCAGCAAAAAAGAGCTAAAGGGGAGTCCGCAGGCTCCCTCACTTACACACACACACACACGCACACGCACGCACACGCACGCATGCACACACACACATGCACACACACACACCCTAAGTGCTCCTTTACAGGCACTAACTGGGATACATAATGTCATGAGCCTGGAAATGTGAGAGATATAATGCAGAGCCCTTCTCCCCCTCTCAAGAGGACCCATTCCAGCCCAGTCACAACCTTGTCAAGGACGTCTGCCCACAGAGGACCGCCCTGTCAATGTACAATGTTTCCTATTCCCTAACATTTGGATGTCCCAAACAACATCTGCCTCCCCTCTCCGCCCCATCCCTGCGTACCTGTTAGTTGACCGCGTCCCTGTATTGTTCTTAAATTCTTTAGACTCCATCCCTGCAATGCTTACCCCAGCTCCTGCCCCAGCCCTGTGTCCCCTCCCCTACTTCCTCAACTCTGCTGCTTGGACCCTCCCTCCATCCCCATGCCGCACCAAGGCTCCCACCCCGACAATCCCCACATGCAATGAGTGCAGGACTCACGTTCAGACGTCCGGGGTCTGGTTCTTCTCTGCCAGCTCTGAAGCACCACGCCCTTTCCGTGGGCTCTGCGGGGAACGACCTCCACTCTCTCCCAGACTCGGCCAGGTAGAGTGCCAGCCTTGGTGTAGGAGCTGCAGGGCTCCAGTCCTCTGGGGCGGGGTGGGGGTATTCGTGAGGGACTGGGAGGCAGAGCCACTTCAGCTAGTAATCACTGCGCTGAATCCAGCGGTCTCAGTGGGATTTTCAGACAGAGACCTGCATGCCCGTAAGGGACTAGCAGTGAAGGGCAGCTCCTCACCTGAGTCATGAATGGAGGGGGCTGTGCCCAGAAGAAGGGGTTACACTGCTGCATTTGGCAGGCAGCTGCCTTGGCAGGCACAGAGCTCAGTGGGTCGTCAGAGCCAGAACCACCACCCAGGAGGAACCACCGGGGTGCTCACCAGGCCTCAGATGAAGAGCAGGATCTAGGACCCCCAGGTGTGGGTAGCCCAGCCAAGAACAACGAGAAAGGGGGTGTGGGGAGCTGATGGCTGCGCTGAGCTGAGCTGGCCCAAGGTTCCTGACACTAACTGCAGCATGGGAACACTTCCACCTGGGAACATTTCCCCCTGAGAGGGTCCCGAGCCCACAGATCCCTGGTGCCCACCCCTCGTGTCCACCCTTCTATGTCCACATGACACAGCCACCCCTCTGCCTTACAGCTCTCACCTTTCCTCCTCTAGCCATGAAAACGTCCATCCAGACTGGCTGGGCACCCAGGCCTTCTGAGCTTGTAATGGACTGTCTAGACCCTCCAGAGCATGGCCCTGGGGAGCCTCCATACATGTCCCCTCCCAGGTATCCTCCCAGGGGGCCAGAGCAGCACATTCTGCCCGAACCATTGAAGGCATTCATCAGTTATTTAATGTATGGGACGCGGCCCTTACTTTCTTGAACACCTTCCTCTGGGAGGGGGTGATGAGTGGGTTTGCTGACTCGATTCCTTTGTGGGGAGGAGCAGGCAGGGGGCAGGCCCCAGCTGGGGCTGAGACAGGGAGGAGGCCCACCAGCAGACTGGACGTCCACAGGCCTGGCCTCCCCAGGGCTCCTGAGGATGCTGAGGGAGCCTGGTCATAGCCTCACCTCCCTGGGCCTGACGTGCAGAGACCCGCTCGCTTCTGGAAGCACAGGCCGCACCACACCCGCTTCAGCAGCACGGAAATCACTGTCGCTCCTGGGGACCCTCAATGGGTCTCTAAAGTCACTCTGCTCTTCTCTTTGGGTTTCTGGACTAACTCCCAGTACTGCGGGCTACCTGCTGCTCAACTGAAACTCGCCCCACCTGGACTCTGCCCGACAAGGATGCGGATCATGAGACTTCTGTGACCATCTTTCAGGGGCATCAATTTTATAAGACTTGTGAGAACGTCTGCTGTCCCAGCAACACGAGGGACAGACAGACTAGAGCAGGGCGGCACAAATGCGCCAGGACAGCGCTGGCGTTTCTCCCGGGCTGGGCAGAGGGGCCCCTGGTCTCCAGGTGAGCTCCTGACTTGCATGGCGCGCACAGCTGGGGGTGGTGTGTGCAGATGCCTGGTGCAGTGGTTTGCATCCGTGCCCCCCAGTTGCCGCCCTGTGCTGTCAGATCTCATCAGCATGAGCTCATCATCCCAGGCTGTACAGACCGCTCTGAGCATCACACCGCACGCCATAACCTACACAGACGTGAGTTGGCAGATGGAAGACATTACAACAAGCAGATGTGAAGTAAGATTAAACGTTGGCCGGCTCCACCTACCTGGTGCTGCTGCTGTCTCTGTGTCTGTCTCGTTTTCATTGGTGCCACTTCAGTTCTGCACTCAGGGCTGTCTCTGGGGCCAGCAGGCAGTAACATCTTCTTAGGATACAGGCGACAACCATCCCGGGGACCCCTTGGAGCTCTGACTGCTGTCCGGGCTCGGGCTGCAGGCCCACAGAGCGACTGCCCTGGGAGAGGGCGTTTTCCTCTGACCTGGCCCCTGGACGGACTCCCTGCTCTGTCTCCCCACACTCTGCTCATGCCGGGCTGGCGGGGGAGCCTCGGGGATGCGCTGAGGGCTGTGCTGGAAGTGGGGGTCCTCATTCAGGCTGCGTGGGGGGCAGGCAGGCTGTCTTTCCTGCTATCTCTCGCTCCTGCCTGTCCTCCTCAGGCAGGAGCCGCGGGCAGGCTCACCGCCACTGCTCTGGGACGGCAAGGCTGACCTTTGGCCGTGCGGTGCCCACCGAAAGGTTCTCAGCCCAAACCCCGGGTTCTCTGGTGCTGGAGCATCATGAAGCCATCACCTCATTAAGCTTTCTGTTTACCAAGACCGGGGTCAGAGGTCGCCCTCACTGTCATGGGCGGCTGGTTTGGGGAGGCTCATTGGGCTGAGGGGTGAGTGCCCTCACCCTGGGTCAGCCATGGTGTCCTAGGATTTGGTCTATACCCGAGCCTCTGTGTTGGGTCCTCTCTGGTCCTGCTTGGTATTTTGGTGGGGAGCTAAGAGGGATGTTTGGATCTTGCACGTAGGATCTGCTCCTGCAGCTGTGAAGGGAAGCCCTGCTAAGGGAGGGGCGCCCTGTGACCATGACGCAGAGAAGGACACCGTGGTTCTTCTGTATGTCCTCTGGGGGCCATCATGATCTTCCCGCACGTGCAGAGTTCTAGAGCAGATATGTGAACGTACACAGACCTTGTGCGTCTTCTGCCCACAGTCAGGGAGGCTGAAGCTTGGGCTGGCATCGCGCGGGATGTCCTCCCGCTTCCGGTCTCTGTGCATGATGCCCCTCTGTGACAGCAGCACACACCCACGCTGTCCCGGCCTCCTCCTCCTGCATGCTGCTGGCCCTTGGGGTGTGCGGCAGAGTCACCCCACTCGCAGGCTCCATCACCAGGGAGACGTCTCCAGTGGTTTCCACATGAAACAGCTGGCCACTGCAGATTCGGAGATCACAAAGGGCAAGGTCGGTGCTCTCTGGCAGGACTTTCACAGCCACCTCTGTCCCTGAAAGATGGAGAGGCAGTTCCACCTGGGCAAAGTCATGAGGCCATGGCCCTGGGGACCCCACATGGTCCCTGAAGGTCTCCTCGTAGCAAGAGCAGAACTGGCTGAGAGGCCCTGCAGCCTGCTCGCTGGCTGCTCTCACACACACTAACCTGCCCTTCTGCCGTCTCTTCACTAACCCTTTAATCACAGGTCATTCAGGCGGAAAACTGACCAGAAAACAGCGCACTCTCCTAACACTGTTGACCAGTTCAACCTAGTGACCTAGACGAAATGTTGCGTTCACCTGCGATAGAATACACAGATCTTCTCTCTCTCTCTCTCTCTCTCTCTCTCTCTCTCTCTCTCTCTCTCTCTCACACACACACACACACACACACACACACCACACACAATCTCCAGGACAAATCACATCCTTAACAAAGGTAAGAAGACTGTAAGCACACCAAGTGTCTTTTTTGGCCACAGGAAATTAAACATCATACTTTTAACAACCAATGTGTCAAACAAACCGAAAACTATCTTGAAACAAAAAGAGAAGTGTAACATACCAACTATAGGATGCAGCAAAAGCAGGTCTAACAGAAAAGTTCACAGAAATGGTCTAATTAATAAAAAAATTGAAGTAAATAAAAATAAACCCAATCTGTTTTTCTTTTTTCTTTTGTGGAGCTTGGAATTGAATCCGAGGACATTCCACCTCTGAGCTATACTCCCAGCCCTATTATGTTTTTTCGTTTGGAAACAGGGCCTAAGTTGCTGAGGCTGGCTTCAAACCTGTGCTCCTCCCATCCCTGCCTCCAAGTCCTGGGATGACAGCTGTGGCCACCAGCCCAGCTGCAATGAAGGCTTTTAAGCAGGAAAAGTAGGCAGCAGGTGGCACCCACAGGGAGTGAAGGTAGGCTGGCCAGGGGGAGTGTGAGCGGGCTCTGGCATTTTCACTGGGGAGGGGGCCATGGAGCTGCGGGGTCCATCACCCGGCGCTGGGGCCGGGGCTGTGCTGGGCGAGGGCAGCAGAACCCGGCAGTGGGCGTGGTGCCACCTCTCCACCCGTGTCCTCGGGTCCTGCCACACTGGGCCTGCATGGGCCCCCCTACCTGTGAGCTCCTGCCAGGGCCTGTGGGAGGCCGGCCTCCGCTCCTGCCGGGCTGTGGGGGTCGCCGACCTCCGCTCCTCCCGGGCTGTGGGGGTCCCCGGCCTCCGCTTTCCCCTGGCTATGGGGGTCGCCGGCCTCCACTTTCCCCGGGCTGTGGAGGTTGCCGGCCTCCGCTCCTCCCGGGCAGTGGGGGTCCCCGTCCTCCTCTCCTGCCGAGCTGTGGGGGTCCCCGGCCTCCGCTCCTCCCGGGCTGTGGGGGTCGCCGGCCTCTGCTTTCCCCTGGCTGTGGGGGTCGCCGGCCTCCACGCCGGCCTCCACGCCTGGCCATGGTGGGCCGTGGTGGGGCAGCGCGGTCTCCTCAGGCGCCACTCGCCTCCTCAGGGGGCAGCTCCGCCGTCCCCGGAGCTCAGGGGGACAGGGACGAAGCGGCGGAGGCGGCGACCCCTCGTCCAGGGCCGCGAGTCCGTCCAGCGTCGCCCCCGCCATGGTTCCGCGCAGCTGACCCCGCGGCAGGTGGGGTCCTTCAACACTGCGGAGCCCAGGCTGTGTGGGTTGGTGGGCGTGGCCGGGAGTGGGCGTGGCCTTCCCGGGCGTGGCCACCAGGGGAAAGGTGCCCTTGGGTAAGCGGGGCAAAAGGGATGGCGCCAGTTGGTTGGCAGTGCCAGGGAAATGGGCGTGGCATTCTGGGGCGGAGCTTTGGGCGGGGCCATCGAGGGGTGGGCCAGTAAAAGGGGCGGTAGATCGGTGGGCGGGGCCAGAAGAGGGATTGGGCCATGGGCGGGACCAGCAGAGGGGTGGGGCGGGGCCAGGGGAGGACTGGAGCTCTCCCCAGCATTCAGTGCTGGCCAGGGCCCTGGCAGGAGGGTGCGTCCCCAGCCCCATCCAGCACCGCCAGGAGAGAAGGGCGTGGGGTCAGCGTTGTCCATTGGCTGCTGGCATCTCCCAGCGTCTTGGCATGGGGGAGCCAGGAGATGGACCGGGGTCAGCGGTATTCCAGGGGGCATGGCTGGGAGAGGTGTTTAAGCAACCCCCTTTTTGTACTGGAGGCTTCATACAGGGCCTTCTACCTCTGAGCTACATCCCCATTTCTTTTTATTTTTCACTAAGTTGCTGAAGCTAGCCTGGAACCAACGATCCTCCTGTCTCTGAGATGACAAGGGTGCACCACCATGCCGGACACCAAAGATTTAGTAGTGGCTTCTTCAGTATGTAGTCCATTTGGGGCACTGAGGATGGAACTCACAGGTGGTCTACCTCTGAGCCACACTTTAAACTTTTTAAAAATTGATTTCATGCTACTGGGGATGGAATCAGGAGGTGTTCTACCTCTGAGCTCAAGGCAAGCTTCCTTTAACGTTTTAATTCGAAACAGTCTCACTAAAGTTGCTGAGGGCCTCTCTCGGTTGCTGAAGCTGGCCTCAAACCTGCGATCCTTCTCTCTGAGCCTCCCAAGTACTAGGATTCCAGGTGTGAGCCACCATGCTGGGCCCCAGGACTAGGCTGTCTACAGGAACTGCCCCTGGCCAGAGCTGCCTGTGCCCGGAGATCACGCCTGCCCCCTGCTGGCTTTCCTTGGATACTGCCCCTGCCCTTGGCTGTGAGGAAAGCCTCTGCCTGGGCTACTTGTCCAGGGGGCCACAAATGCCCCCTGCGGACTCACTAAGGACATCACGACTGCCCCACGCTCACTCCTAACTGGACCACGGCTGCCCCCTGCCAACCAAATCCCTGTAGCTGCTGTAGTGCCCCCCCCTGCCGTGGGCCTACCTCCTCCTGACTGTGATTAGAACCCAAGAGTCCTAGAGGGCTCTTGGCCCAGGGACATTCTCAGGAGGCTGAGTGACAGCCTCTCAGAGGCAGGTGGCTGGGGCCTCTCCCACAGGACATCTTCTGCTCCCAAAGACCCAGTTACTGCTTCAGCTGTGTGGACTGAAGATGAGCGCCCCATCACTGTGCCCTCGATTCATCCCAGTTTATCCTGTTGCAGCACCCCCTCCCCGTGGCACAGGAGAGCAGCTGTGAGACAAGAGTGTGGCGGGGATTCAGGTCAGGAGCTGTGATTGATCCTGTGCTTCATTATCAAGGCTGGTCTGAAGACCCAGAGATCCTGGCAGGTCCCTGGGAAGCAGGGCAAGTGGGTATGCTCATGGCTGGGGATGACATGGCAGAGCGCCTGGGAGTCCTGAGACAGGACCGTGCCCTTCCTTTCTCTCAGTGATGCTGTTCCTTTCTTGATGAGCTGCAGAAAAGACTGGCACTGGACGCCTCTTAGCAAATTTGGGTTCATGCTTGTCCAGGGCATTTCATCTCATCTGCTACCTACAGACTACATCGGAGGACACAACTGAAAGGCGGATTGTGAGGCTTCCTCCTGGCATGTGACCTCAGTTTAGGTTTTGTTCCAGCTCTATGTGCTCAGCATACATGGCTGCCAGACCCTCCTGCAGGGTGAGCCGGGGGGAGCAGTTGGCAGGTCCCTTCACTTTGGGCCTGTGGGAGGGACAGTCTTCACACTGCTTTTGGTGGCTGTTTGGGGTTGAAGGCCATTCACTGCTCTCAAGGAAGTATTTTCTCCTCTGTTCTCCAAACACCAGGGAAGGATCCCGTAATGTTTGTGGCCAAAGAAGATCATGAAACTCCTAGCAATGCAAAGCTGGTGGCTGACGACCCCAGTGATCCTTATGAAGAGCATGGTGAGTGACACGGGCCTCCCCTGGACCCACAGACACATCCTGGGGGAAGGCTCAGACCTGTGATTCCTTTGTCCACTTGGTCTCAGCCAAGGCTGGGTCAGAGGCTGCATCAGCCGCGGGTCTTCCTTCTCTGCATGCGGTGAGTCTTGGCTCCCTCTAAAGTACTGAGGCTGTGCTGACCCTTTGGGCAGGGCAGTTTCTCCTACTGAAACCCCTCTGCCTCTTCTCTCCTGAGTTTCTGCACTGACCTGAGCAGTTGGATGCTTCCCGGTGATCAAGTTTGAAGGGTGGATGCGGTGGCCTCCAGCAGTTACAGGTAGGTTAGGGCGACAGGGATGTGTCTGCTCAGTCAGGCTGCGAGACTGAAGTCTGCAGCATCTACAAGGTCTCCAGCACGGAGGCACGGGCGCAGTCGTGTGGATTGTCCTATGAGGTGCTGGCTCCAGCAAGCACCTGGCACAAGAAGGAAACTCAACACAGGCAGTTGTCTTAGCAGCAGGATTCTGCTCACTTGGTCAAAACTGTGGCACAGTCGTTGGTTCACAGCCCAATAGAGCAATGGTCACTTGAGCTTAAGATGTTACTCTGGAGTCTCTGTTAGACTCACCAGACACTCATTCATCAATCAAAAACTCTTTTTTTTTACACTATGGGCTAAACCCATGGCCATTATTCCTCAAGCTACACACCAAGCCTTTTTTTTTTTTTTTGTGGTACTAGAGATTAATCTCAGGGAAACTCTGCCTCTGAGCTACATCCCAGCCCTATTTTTATTCTTTATTTGAAATAGGGTCTCACTGAGTTGTGGAGAGCCTCACTAAGTAGCCGAGGCTGGCTGTAAGCCCATAAGCCTCCCCTCTCATCCTCCCAGGTGCTGGGATTCCTGGTCTGTGCTATCACAACAAGCTCAAAACCTACTTCCAGTGCCCTTGATGATAACTGCTAAGACTTTGGGTACAAATTGATCATAAATATTGTTGAAGAGCTTGAAGTAGCTGCCACTGGACTGAGGGCTTGGTTTCAATCCCAAGAACCACAAATAAATAAATAAATAAATAAATAAATAAATAAATAAAATTTGTACATCTAGCTGAGTGCAATGGTACACACCTGCAATCCTAGTACTTGAAGGTTGAGACAGAGGATTGCAGGTCTGAAGCCAGCTTTCAGCAACTTAGACCTTGTTTCAAAATAAATAGGGCTGAGGTTGCAGCTGAGATGTACAATTTCCCTTTGTTCAATCTCTAGTTCAACAAAAAACAAAATGTGCTTCTGTGTTTAATTGAACTGCTGAAACTACCACCCGTGTTGATTTATATTGTGTCCCTGAGATGCTAATGGGCACCACCACTGTCGGCCCTTCCTCCTCCCAGCTCTCCATCCCCTAGAAATAATGAAAGAACTTCTGCAGACCGAGTTGTGATCTTCACATGTAGCATTGTATTTTATTTTTGTGATACTGGGGCTTGCCCCCAGAAGTGTGTACCTCTGAGCTACACCCCAGCCCATTTTATTTATTTACTTGATGGTACTGGAAATTGAACCCAGATCCATTCTCATTCCAAGCCACATCTCCAGCCTTATTTTACTTATTTATTATCTGAAACAGGGTCTCACTATGTGGCAGGGACCTCATTAAGTCCCTGATCCTTGCCACGAAGCTGTGATTCCCCTGTCTCAGCCTCCAAAGGACGGGCAGGTGCCTGTATACCCTGAAGAACTGGGATTATTTGTGTGTGTGTGTGTGTGTGTGTGTGTGTGTGTGTGTGTGTGTGTTTTCCTAGGAATTGGACCCAGGGACATTCTAACTCTGAGCTCCACCCCCAACCCTTTTTATTTTCATTTTGAAACAGTGTCTGGAATAATTATTTGTTTTGTAGTACAGGGAAATTGAATGGAGAGACTTTCTACTGTTCTTCTGAGCTCCACTTCTACCTCATTTTATGTTCATATTTTGAAAGGGGCTGGAAAAACCATCAAGATTCTTGCTAAATTGTTGGGACTGTCCTTGAACATGCAATCTCTGTGTCTTTGTATCTTGTGTCTCAGCCTCCCAAGTACTGGGATTACAGGGCCGAATCTTTTTTTTTTTTTTTTTTTTTGTACTGGGGACTGAACCCAGGAGCCTACTATCTCTGAGCTATACTCTCAGCGCTGTTTTATTTTTTGCTTTTGAAAAACGAGCTCATAGATCTCAAACCTGGCATCCCTCAACCTTAGCCTGCCAATTATTGTGATTACATAGCCACAGCCAGCCCTACCTGGGATTGTATCTACACCTTGACAGCGACAGCCAGCCCTAGCTGGAATCCTGTCTACACCTCCACAGTCACAGCCAGCCCCAGCTGGGAGCCTGTCTACACCTCAGGAGCGAAAGTTAGCCCTAGTCTAGATTGCGTCTAGACCTCCACAGTCACAGCCAGCCCTGAGAGGGCTTCTACACCTCAACAGCCCCGTCAGACCCAGCTGGGATTGTATCTACACTACATCTCCACAGGCACAGCCAGCCACAGCCAGCCACAGCTGGCCCCGCCCTTTGCCCGCCCATATGGCCCCGCCCCTATTTCCATGAGGCCCCGCCCCTGGGGCATCCCACCCCCTCCTGGGCCCAGGCATTCACCAGCCCAACCGGCTCCACCCTCCACGTGGCCCTTTGCTTCTTCAGTCCCTGTCCAACCCTCCTGGCCCCGCCCCTTGGTCCACTCCACCCTCTAGTGTCCCATCCCCTTGGCCACCTCCACGCCCCGCGTAGCCCCTCCCCACACAGCATGGCCCCGCGCACCCCGGGAGGCCCCACACTTTGGCTCCCCTTGCCCCATCCTGCCTTCTTTGGCCTCGCCCTGCCCTGAGTGTCCATGCCCTGGCCCCGCCCCCGCGTGAGGCCACCCTTTGGCCAGGGATAGAGAAGAGGTCCTGGACCAGGGGGTCACCAAGCGGGGCCCAACTGCTGCTTCGTCCAGGTCCCTGCTGACCTCTGGGACTGTGCTGCCTCCTGAGGACGGCCTGGGGCCTGAGAAGACAGCACTGCCCCTCCATGGCGCGGCGTCGAGGCCGGTGATCCCCAGGGCCCGGACAGAGCAGAGGCCGGCGACCCCATAACCTGGGAAGGAGCGGAGGCCGAAGATCCACAGGGTCCTGAGAGGAGCGGAAGCCGGCCAACGCAGAGTCGGGGCAGGAGGGAGTCCCGAGACCACAGAGCCCAGGGAGGAGCGGAGGCCACAGGTAGGGAGGCCCCAGGGCGGGCCCTGCGGCCTGCAAAGATGGAATAAGAGGGCGCTAGGTGCAGAGGACAGGCCGCGCGGCCTCTGCTGGGCTCTACTGGCTCCCCCTTCCGGCCAGCGCCAGCGCCTGGAGCCCTAGCCCCTCCCCAGGGAAAGCAGTCCAGAGGACGGTCTTACCATGGCCGTCTACCTTCTACCCTGTGGCCGCCACCTGCCACCTGGTTTTCCTGCTTAAACCCTTTCATGGCTCTGGGCATGGTGGTGCACGCTTGTCATCACAGCGTTGACAGGCAGAGACAGGAGGATCACAGTTTGCAGACAGCCTCAGCTACTTAGGCCCTTCACAACTTAGTGAGCCCTATTTCAAAATAAAGAATAAAAAATAGGACTAGGGGTGTGGCTCAGAGGTAAAACATCCCTAGATTCCATCCCTAGTACCATGTCTGTAATCCCAGTGCTGGGGAGGCTGAGACAGGAGTATCACAGGTTGAAGGCCAGCCTCAGCAGTGTAGCAAGGCCCTCAGCAACCTAGTGAGACCCTGTTTTAAGATTAGAAACTCGGGCCGGGCATGGTGGCACACACTTGTAATCCCCGCGCTTGGGAGGCAGACTGGAGGATCGCGCAGGTTCCAAGCCAGCCGCCCGCGCTGGCTTAGGAGACCCTGTTTCCAAATAAAAATATAAAAATAGGTCTGGGAGTGTAGCCCGGAGGTAGAAGGGCTTCCAGGAACCCCAGTACCACCAAAAAAAAAAAAAAAAAAAAAATTAGAAACTCAAATGGAGCTGGGATGTAGCTAGAAGGTAGAATACCCCTGGGACAGATGCGCACACACATCTCATCCTCCGTGTGTCTGTGTGTCTGTTTGTCTGTCTCTGTGTGTGTGTGTGTGTACACACATGCGTGCATGTCTATATCTGAAGTGATACAGCAATTGCACTCCTTACCTACGTGGCAGATTAGACAGGACCATTGCAGGTTTGAGCCCAGCTTCAACGACTTAGCAAGACCTTGTTCTCTAATGAAAAATAAAACAGGGCTAGGGGTGTAGATCGTGTAGACTTCCCCTGGACTCAATCTCAGGATCACACACACACACACACACACACACACACACACAGAGGGAGGGTAGATCGCGGTCGCAGGAGGGAGAGTGAGAGGGAAGATGTGCAGGAGAGGAGGGAGCACGGGAAATAGAAGAAGAAACAGAGACAAGCGGGCAAGGCATCCACGTAGAAATCGCTGTTCTTGTGTTCTTCTCTGTCATGTTGGGGTAGAAGCTGAGCTGGGCGGCCTTGCAGAGGCAGGTGGCAGGCAGGATTTGTTCCCAGGCTGTGGCATGTGCACCCCATCTGCGGAGGAGGACAGGAGCTGGTGAGTGAGCGGGGTGGTACGCACACAAGCAGCTGGAAATGGGGCCACAGAGAGACGCGGGGACCTGCCCGCTCTGCCTGGGTTCATCCTGCAGCTGTATGGGCAGAGGCTCTGGGTTTTCTGTGTCCCCAGACTCTGTGGGACCACCAAATGCTGTTCCTACCACAGAAAATCTCCACTGGGCTCCTGTGAATCCCAAGCTCCCCCATGTCTGCTGGTGAAACTGGAGCCCTGAGGGAGCTAGACAGAGGCCCCCATGCATTGGTGGGCCATCCTCCTGTTTCAGCCCAGCCTAAGACCTGATCCTGCTCACTCCTCCCCACAAAGGAATCAAGTCAGCAAACCCAATCTATCACCTCCTCCAAGAGGAAGGGTGGTCAAGTAACCCAGCGCCCCTTCCTCCATGGTCATGCATGCCTGTACCCCAGTACTTGGGAATCTGAGATAGGAGGTTCAGGTCTGGCACCAGCAACTTAGCAAGACCTTCAGCAACATAGACCCCGCTGAAATATAAAAAAAAAAAAATCAAAGAGTTCTAGGGTGTTACGCAGAGGTAAAACTCCAGTGGGTTCAATCCTCAGTACAAATGACAAAAGAAAAGAAAATCACAAACCCATAAGTGATTGGCACCGTAGTGGTTGGGGCTAATAATGTGTTAGTAGTTGATACACTAATGGGATAGAATGAGGCGCTGTGGCCCTCTGCGATGGGACCTGTGTGGCGACTCCCCAAGACTATGCTCCGGAGGGTCTAAATAGTCCACTGGGAGCATAGTAAGCCTGGGCTCCCAGCCTGTGGATGTGGAGATGTGCCCACGGTGGGCATGAGGGTTTGGGGTGTCTCAGGGTCTGAGTTCCAGAGACGTCCTGGTCAGTAGCTAGGTTCCTAAAATTTCTGCACAGCCTCTAATACTTGTTTTATAAGAAGCCTATATTTTGTGTACGACTCTCTTCTGAATTTGATGTGAATTTCTTTCTTTTTTTTGTGGTACCCCAGTTCCTGGAAGCCCTTCCACCTCCGAGCTACACTCCCAGACACACACACACATATATATATATATATATATATATATATATATATATATATATATATTTTTTTTTTTTTTTTTTTTTTTGGTGGTGGTACTGGGGTTCCTGGAAGCCCTTCTACCTCCGGGCTACACTCCCAGACCTATTTTTACATTTTTATTTGGAAACAGGGTCTCCTAAGCCAGCGCGCACGGCTGGCTTCGAACCTGCGCGATCCTCCTGTCTCTGCCTCCCAAGCGCGGGGATTACAAGCGTGTGCCACCACGCCCGGCATTAATCTTTTTTTTTTTAATTTGGAAACAGGGTCTCTTAAGCCAGCACGGCTGGCTTCGAACCTGTGGGATCCTCCTGTCTCCGCCTCCCAAGCAAGGGAGTGTGCGCCAACACGCCCAGCTGATGTGAATTTCTTAGCTATTAAAGGAAGGGGGATCGTGGCCCTCACACCCTGGCCTGTGTCAGACAGCAAGCAACAGTTGTACTCAGCGGCCAGGTCAGGGCTTGGTTCACACGTGGCCTCTTCTCTGGGAGTTTTTGCCCAGGCTCTTTGGGAAACTTGTCCAAGGTCTGAGGTATTTGCTTTGGTTTACTCAGCTCTCTTTTTCCTAAGTCAAAAGTCAGAATTCAGTCTGAACATTCCCGCATTGAGTACCTTACATCTTGTACCCAAGAGTGTAGTAGGTCAAAACCACATAGTCTGCCATGGTTTCGCAGTGAAGTTCCTTTCTTTGAAACTTCAGGCTTCTCTCCATCTAGATGGGATCACAAGATGGAACTGCATTCAAAATCAGTGGAGTTGTAATCAAAACCCAAACAGCAAAAACAGCATCAGCAACAACAAAATCAAAAAGTAGTACAAATAAAGATAAACAGCAGATGTGACCCTGTCTTTAGGCCTGGCCTGAGGTGACCAACTTCCCTCCTTCTCTCTCTCTCCCTCCTCTCCCTCTTCTATCCTCTCTGTGTGGTGCTGAGGATTGACTCCAGACACATTTTACAGTCAAACTACACCCATTGTATTTCTTGTTTTTGTTTTGTTTTAGTTTGATTTTTTTTTTTTTTTTGCCATACTGGGGATGGAACCCACAGCATTTTACCTCTGAGCTACACCCTCAGCCCTATTTTTTATTCTTTATTTTAAAACAGAATCTCACTGAGTTGCAAAGAACCTCACTAATTAACTGAGGCTGTCCTCGAACTGCAATCCTCTTGTCTCAGCTTCCCAAATGCTGGATATACAAGCGTGAGCCAGCACATGTCTCAGTACATGGCCTTGAACCTGAGATCCTCCTGTTCCAGCTTCCCAAGTATGGGGATGACAGGCATGTGACCCAGGCCTGGCTATGGCATGCTACAGTTTAATACTAAGACAATCGATTGAGGTGGGAGAGTAAGAATAATATAAATAATGGTTTCTTAATTTTAATTTTACAGGTCATGTCTGTGGCCTCTGTGGTCATGGAATATAGTGGCCACAGTAAGTCGTTTGTATGTGTCTACCTGAAGTTTCTTCAGATGCAGATGAGATTATGAAGCCGGACGCGGTGCGCACACCTGTGATCATAATACGTGGGAGGCGGAGACAGGAGGAGCTCGGGTTTGTAGCCAGCCTTGGAAAGTCAGGCCCTGTTTTAGAACAAAAAATTAAATAGAAATAGGGGTGTAGCTCAGAGGTAGAGTACTCCTGGGTTCATCCTGAGTAACAAACACATAGATTGTCACAGGCCAAATGTGCAGAGTGTTTTTTATTCTTTTAGTGTTACTGGGGTTCCTGGAAACCCTTCTACCTCTGGGCTACACTCCCAGACAACTGTTTCTTATATTTTTATTTGGAAACAGGGTCTCTTAAGCCAGCGCGGCTGGCTTCAAACCTGCGTCATACTCCTGTCTCCACCTCCCAAGCCCGGGGATTACAAGCATGTGCCACCACGCCCGGATTCTCAGCATATTTTAAATATGTAATGCAGAATTAGTAGTTATCATCATTCCATACAGAAGCTCTCCAGAACTTAGTTATCCTGCAGTACTGGAATTTGGTCTCCTTTGGTTCATATCGCCCCTGTGATTTCATTGGGGAACGTTGTTGTTGGTCAGGGTGGTCACTAGAGAGCCAGGGACGGATGTCAAGGCCAGGATGGAAAGGCCCCAGACAGAATCCTGAGTTGATTTGTCTGTGTTTAGTACAGCTTTCTGTCCAGTGCCTCTGCCTTTGTTAGTGGAGGGTGATCAATGTTTTGGTGATCAGAGGATCTTAATGATTCAGAAATGGTGAAAGGTTGGAGCTGGAGGGAACAGAGCAAATCAGAGCTTCTCCTAAAAGCTTATGTTTTGTTTTATTTTATTTTTTATAAATTTTTATTGGTGCATTATAGTCATACATTTCAATGCGATTAAAAACTCTTAAAAGTTTAAAATGAACAGTTATTGGATCCAAAATGGTGGTGGAATTGATTTTTCTTTTGTTCTCTTTGTTTATTTTTCAGAGTTGTAGGTGCAAAGGTCTGTCCAGGAGGTGTTAGCAAGGTTCTGAGTAGGGGTTCTGGCCATCTGCAGAAGTGGCTAAAGATGAGAGTGGAATGGAGCTATGCTTTAGTCAGAGCCCTCATGCACAGGCAGGGGTTTCATTATGTTCTTTGCAGTGGGGATGGCTTGTGATGGTGACATGTTTATTTCTGAGCAGCTGATTGGTGATATAAATAACAGGATGATTGAGAAGTATGGGATCGGTGCTAGTTGACCAGTAGTAATGAACAGCCATTCAACTGGTTGGCCACCAATTCCTGAAAAATGTGATTAGAATGTGTGGAACCAGCTAAGATGCCCATCAACAGATGAATGGATTACAAAACTGTGGGATATGTATACAATGGAATTTTACTCAGCCATTAATAAAACTCAATTACATCATTTTCAGGGAAATGGATGGAACTGGAGGACATTATGCTAAGTGAGATTAGTCAGTCACAAAAATCAGAAATCAGATGCTTTACCTAATATGTGAGAGCTAGGGAGAAATGGGTCGTAGGAGAAACTCTAGATGAAAAAGGAAATCCTATAGAGGAGAAAACAAGACAACCTAAAGAAGGAGAAAGGAGGGGGGAAGAAGGAAATTCTCTAAAACCCACAATGTACTTAAACATGTCGAACTCAACCACTAAGCCGAGCAAAGGAAGGAGAGACGGGGAGGGAATGGGGTAGGAATTGGGTAGGGGTTAAACCAGTGAACTGTACGTATAATTACACACAAGTTTTTTCCCCATACAGTTCTGATGCATTAGAGAAACTGTCGACCAGAAGCATTAACAACATAATGAATGGGGATGTCATTGGTCCAACTACATAAGACTGTCCTGTGGAAATGAGATGATTGGGGAAAGCATCCAGTTATTTCCAACTTCCTAAGACATCAAGGGCGTCATAGCGCAGAGATTTTTCTAAAGGGAGTAAATGCAGAAAGGTCCTCACTAGAAAACACCTCTCCATTACATAGTAGAGAAGTGGTACTGCACAGAACGGCTATGTTGTTAAACAGCGAGAAGCCATTTTGCCAGGAGGTAGAATTCTTGAGCCACCCCCAAGTCTACAGAGGTGATAATCCTCATAATTACTATGAATGTGGCAAGCTCTCTTTGTAAATCATGCTTCACTCTACCATGGATAATGACAGAGGAAAAGAAGGCCTATAGTAGGTTCCTGGAGCTGCCAAAAGAAGTTAACACACACAGTGACTTTATGCAGTAGAAATCCATTCTGTGAAAGTTCAGGAGGCCAGAGTCGGTGTGAAGGGTGAGAGGGCTCTCTGCTCAGCAGGCTCTGAGGGCAGATCACCCAGCGCTCTCCCAGGTCCTGCTGGTTCTCCTCATCCTGTGGCCCCTGGTGTATGACTGCCCCTGCAGTCTCCTGCCTCCTCACATGGCCTTCTCTGTGTCTCCATGTCCTCCCCCCTTCCCCTAGGGCACAGGCACTGTATTTGGGACCCACTCTGAATCAGTGTGAAATTAAATGATTACAACTGCAAAGAACCTGTTTGCAAATCACGTTATATACCCAGGGTCTGGGTGGACATGGATTTTTTTGAGGGGGCAGTCACATTCAACCCATTACAAACCCATGAATGTAGCAAATGTGGAAAACCCTGGAGATACATAGCTCATTTTACATTAGAAAATTAGAAGTTCATTGATTGCAACCAGTGTAGAGAATCCTTCCATGAAAGATTCCCTTATTAGATACTTGCGTATTCATAAAGAGTAGACTTTAATTGTGATTGGTGTTCAAAACTTTCCAAATAATTTATCCATAATCAATATGCAAAACCCCTCCCTAGTCAATATAAACCATAATGTAATGAGTGTATGATGGCCTTCGGATGCCTCATTAACCACCATGAATGCATTTTGAAGAGAAAGCCTTTGAGTTTCAATGTCACAAAGCCTTTACCTGTGTATCTGACTTCATTAATCACCAACTAGTTCAATATATACTGGTACTGGTAGAGACTCCTTCAAGAAAACCTTCAAATTTAATAGGTCCTGGATGCAAAGAAAACAAGAGTCTGAAGAGAGAGCCTACAGAATGGGAGACAATCTTTGCAGCTACTCGTCTCATAGAGGACTAGTAGCTCTAATAGACAAAGAACTCAAAACAATGGTAAACACACATACATGTCTTGAATGGACTCTTGTGCAGGGTGAGAGAGTGGGATTTATTTCCATTTTCCTGCATATGGTTAACCAGTTTTTCCAACACCACTTGTTGAACAGACTGTCTTTTTTTTTTCCAGTGTAGGTTTTGGCCCCTTTGTCAAATATCAATTGGCTATGAGTGTGTGGATTTGTTTCTGAGTCCTCTTTCTCCTGCATTGGTGTGATCCACCATGCCCAGCTTATTCTTTTATGTTGAAATGGGGTCTCACTAAATTTGGAGGGCTTGCTAAGTTTCTAAGGCTGGTCATGAACCTGTGATCCTCCTGTCTTGACCTCTCAAGTACTGGGATTACAAGCATGCACCACCTTGCCTGGCTTACCATCCTTTTGAAACCAATGCCCCAAGGTGAAAGAAAAATGAATTAAATACATTGAGTGTAGATATAATGAGCATCGTGTGTGTGTGTGTGTGTGTGTGTGTGTGTGTGTGTGTGTGTGTGTTACTGGGGATTAAATCCAGGGCATTCTGCCTCTGAGCTATACCCCCAGTTCGATTTTAACTTTTGTATTTAAACAGGATCTCAATAGGTGGATGAGTCTCACTATTTGCTGAAGCTGTGGTCCAACTATGATCCTCCTATTTCAGCCTTCCAAGTAGTGAAATTGCAGGTGTGAGCCACCATGACCGGCTTATGATGAGATCTTGAAAAGCCAAAACTTACATGTTATTTTGACAGTTACATTGAAAAAGCCATTGGAGCTCCATATTCCATTTAATTTCTAAACAAGTTAGTTTTCATATCCTATGGAAGAAAAGAAGCATCTAGAGTTTTTCTCATTCTTTTTATTAAAGGAGAAAAAGTCTTGGAGGTAAGACAGCCCCAGTGCCCATGCCTCACCCTGATTGGCCCATGTCTAGCCGTGACCTCACAAAGAGCCTCTGTGAGGCATCAGGCATGGGCTATATAAGGGCCTGGCAGTTGCTGGTCATTTGTCCGTTGATACAGGGAGCTAGTGTGTGGTGACCTGTAGGACTGTGACTTGGTGCTTGTGTGGATTTGGACTCGGCTTGACTTGGACTTCTGACTTTGGACTTCTGGAATTTGGATTTGGCGTTGGAACTATAGATTGTGGACATTTGGAAATTTGACTTTAACTTTGAATTTTGGCTCAGGAGTTTTGATTTCTGACTTCGGTTTTGTCTTTAATATGGCTGGTAAGAGAGAAGGGAAGGAGGCGAGTCCAGGCGTCTCCACTGACAATCCCTGGGAGGAGGACCTTAAGGGCCAGTATACCATCGTGAGGCAAATCGGCAAGGGCACCTATGGCGTCATTCACCTGGCCCGCCATGTCCTCACTGGGACGGAGGTGGCGATAAAAGTTATAGACAAATCAAGTCATCTGCTCCCCTTCATGCTGGAGGTCGAGATCATGAAGACGGTGGAACATCAACACGTGGTCCAGCTCTTTGAGATTGTGGAGACACCGAACACACTCTTTCTCATCATGGAGTTCGTGAGTGGGGGTCAGCTGCCCGGCGGCCTGAGGGAGGAGGAGGCCCTGAGGCTGTTCAGGCAGATCCTGTGGGCGGTGCGCTATTGCCATCAAAAAGGCATCGTCCACAGGGACCTGAAGCCAGGCAACATCCTGCTGGACCGGGAGGGGAACGTGAAGCTCATTGACTTTGGGGTGAGCTGTATAATCAAGTCTGGGCAGAAGCTGACAGCTTTTTGTGGCACTTTCCCCTTCTGCGCTCCTGAGATCTACGAGCAGCGCCCATACGGCCCCGAGGTGGACATCTGGAGCCTGGGGATCCTCCTGCACTTTATTTTAACAGAGACTCTCCCCTTCCACAGTAACAACTTGAAGGAGATGAAAGAGCGGGTCGTGCAGGGACAATACAAGGAGCCCACTCACCTTTCCCCTGGGGCTCAGGATATTATCAGGCAGCTGCTCACGGTAGACCCAGCCCAGAGGCCGACAGCTGATGAGATTCTAGGGCACCCATGGCTGGCCCAGGGCGAAGACATACCACCTCCTCCCAAGCCTCTCCCCAAGGACCCGGATGCCCTGATTTTAAGGGTCATGCGTTGCTTGGGTTATGACCCAGACCTCACCTGGATGTCTGTGTCAGACAGACGATTTGACCATCTCAGTGCCACCTACCTCATTGTAAAATGGAGGGTGAGCCAGGGTGCAGTCCAGGGGAGGCAGAAACAACATCAGGGCAGCACGCCACCTCCACCGCTAGCACACTCTTCTGCTCTCGCCCCAGTGCGGAGAGGTAGGGAGCCTGCCCATCCCACCAGCCCCTTGCTCTCATGGCATTCCCTGGAAACACAATTTGGGCAGAAGGGGGACAGAAGACACAGCCTCCCGGCCGTTCCCCTGGGCAGTATGGGAGGGAGTAGTGCCAGCTTGACAGAGAGTGCCAACAACATGCCCAACAAGACCATGCCCAGGGAGAGACTGTCCAGCAAGAACGAGCTCAGCACGCAGTGGAGAGGAAAGAGCCTGCCCATCAACAGCCCACTTAGTGTTCACCAGCTGAGGCCAACGGGGAGAAGACGCAAGCTGACTAGCATTGAGCGCTGGCAGAAGATGAGAGCAAAGCTCAGGTGGGCTCCCTCTCTGCCGACCATCGCAGAGGGAGAGGAGGACGCGAAAGTGCCTGAGGTGTGCACCCCCAAGCAGAGTGACCTGAGCCTGCCCGGCCCCTCTCTGCCGACCATCGCAGAGGGAGAGGAGGACGCGCCAGTGCCTGAGGTGTGCACCCCTGAGAAGAGTGACCAGAGCCTCCCTGGCCCCTCTCTGCTGACCATCGCAGAGGGAGAGGAGGACACAAAAGTGCCTGAGGTGTGCACCTCTGAGCAGAGTGACCAGAGCCTGCCCGGCCCCTCTCAGCTGACCATCGCAGAGGTAGAGGAGGATGTGCCAGTGCCTGAGGTGTGCACCCCTGAGCAGCGTGAAAAGAGCCTGTGCAACATCAGCGAGAAGACCCCTGCTCCCAGCATGGCACTCCCGCACGACCTTGAGGCTGCAGCCCCTGAAGTCACCCGGGGCTGGAGGCAGGCTGGCAAGAGATTTCTGGGCAGCATCATGAGAGCCTGCTGCTGCTGTCTGATGGCCAAGAAGATTTGCCCTGGATCCAGCCAAGAAGCACAGAGGTGCCCTAAAACATTCAGAGCTAAGGTGTCTCCAGCTAAAGCAGGCCAGTGAGCAAAATCAAGGGGTGCGTAAGACACAGCCTGCCAGCCCTGAGCATGAACGGCCCACCTGCCACTCCACTGTCCAGCATGGAGGAGAGTTCCAACAGCCTGCCCAGCAACACCATGCCCAGTGAGAGCCTGCCCAGCGAGAGCCTGCCCAGTGAGAGCCTGCCCCGCAAAATCTGCCCAGCGAGAGCCTGCCCAGCAGAGCCCACCTGCTGCTCCACATCAGAGACATAGGGATAAAGACAGCCCCGTCTCCCTTCTGCCGACCATTGCAGAGAAGTAAAGAACCTGCTGTTGATTTACCTGCACACCCGCAGCAGAGTGGACAGAGCCCGGCTGCTGTTCCTCTGTGCAGTGATTTACCTGAGCCCCCTGCAGCAGAGTGGACGGAGCCTGGCTGCTGTTCCTCTGTGCGGTGGTTTACCTGCAAACCCGCAGCAGAGTGGACAGAGCCCATCTGCTGTTCCTCTGTGTGGTGACTTACCTGTGCCCCCTGCAGCAGAGTGGACAGAGCCCTGTGCTGTTCCTTGTGTGGTGGTTTACCTGCATAACACGCAGTATAGCGGACAGAGCCCGGCTGCTGTTCCTCTGTGTGGTGGTTTACCTGAGCCCCCGCAGCATAGTGGACAGAGTCTGACTGCTGTTCCTCGGTGCACTGATTTACCTGAGCCCCCTGCAGCAGAGTGGACAGAATCCGGCTGCTCTTCCTCTGTGAGGTGGTTTACCTGCAAACCCTGCAGCAGAGTGGACAAAGCCCGGCTGCAGTTCCTCTGTGCAGTGGTTTGCGTGCATAACCCGCAGTAGAGTGGATAGAGCCTGGCTGCTGTTTCTCTCTGCGGTGGTTTACCTGAGCCCCCGCAGCAGAGTGGACAGAGCCTGGCTGAAGTTCCTCTGTACACTGATTTACCTGAGCCCCCTGCAGCAGAGTGGATAGAGCCTGGCTGCTGTTCCTAGTGCGGTGTTTTACCTGAGCCCCCTGCAGCAGAGTGGACAGAGTCCGGCTGCTGTTCCTCTGTGAGGTGGTTTACCTGCCAACCCTGCAGCAGAGTGGACAGAGCCCGGCTGCTGTACCTCTGTACGGTGTTTTACCTGAGCCCCTGCAGCAGAGTGGACAGAGCCCGGCTGCTGTTCCTCTGTGAGGTGGTACCTGCAAACCCCGCAGCAGAGTGGACAGAGCCCGGCTGCTGTTCCTCTGTGCGGTGTTTTACCTGAGCCCTTGAAGCAGTTTGGACAGAGCCTGGCTGCTGTTCCTCTGTGCAGTGGTTTACCTGAGCCCCTGCAGCAGAGTGGACAGAGCCCGGCTGCTGTTCCTCTGTGGCTGATTTACCTGTGTCCCCTGTAGCAGAGTGGACAGAGCCCGATGCTGTTCCTCTGTGCAGATCTAGTGAATGGACGCCCACTCCCATCATGGCACCCAGCACAGATGTGAGCTGCCCCCGGCCAACTTGTCCTCCCAGGAACTATTGGCAGAGGCCGACTCTGCCCCAACCTGGCAACCCCGTTGAGTCTGCAGCCACCACCCCTGACCACACATGTGGTGAGTGAGCTGCAGAATTGGGACCAGGATCCCAAGAGCCTCTGCAATTGCCTGATGGCCCCAAAGGTCCACCCTGGATGCACCCAAGAGCTGAAGAGACCGGCCAGCACAAGTGCCCTGGCCTACTTGGTAATAAGGTGTCTCCAGCGAAAGCAGGTGGACACTGCCAAGCAGGTAGGACATGGAGTCAGGGCAGAACAGGGCAGGGGCACAGGCGGCTTGCAATTCCCTGGGCAGTGTGAGGGGGAGTAGTGACAGCCCGCCTGCCCCTCCCCTGCCCAGCCTGGAGGAAGGGAGGGACTCTGGGAGCAAAGACACAGCCAGGCCCCTCCTGTCCACGGCCCCACCCAGAGGAGATGCAGAGAGCAGGCCTGCCATTCCTCCTCACACCTCAGAGGAGAGGAGACACAGCCTGCCTGCTGTTCCTCTGTGAGGCCCCAGTGAGAGTACCCCACTCCCAGCACCATGGCCTTGAGGCCCACCAAGCCAGCTTGTCCTCTCCGGAGCGACTGACAGAACAAGACGCCCACTGCATGCAGCAACCTTGTCGGGAACCTGTGGTCACCACCATGGACAACACTCAAGGCTGGAAACAGGTAACACAGAGAATTGTGACCCAGATCTCAAGGACATGTTGCTGTTGCCTGCTGGCCCCAAAGATTGGCCCTGGGTCCAGCCAAGTAGATCTAGCAAGAGGGGAGCAGAAATGCCCTGTAGTATAGACTTACGAGGTGTCTCCAGTGAAAGCAGGCCTCTGCGATGGACCCCCACAAGTAGGTGGCACACTACAGCATTTTCTTTGATTATTATTGTATTTGTCATTTTTCAATTGATAAATCATAAATATATGCATTTGTGTGGTTTAGTGTGATGGTTAGATTACTTTGTTTAATCAGTTCAATGGATGATACTCAGGCTGAAGAGAAATCAACTTTCACATGGGAATTAAAATTGATTCGTGATCAATCACAGTTCACAGATATATGTGTCTGACAGGAAAATCATTGTGTTCCCTCTTGGTATCTAAATCCAGAGAGAAAAGGGAGAGAATGACTATGAGGAGAGGGAGAAAGAGAGAAGGGAGGGAGAAAGAATGAATGGTGAATTATACCAGTGCCTGTGATGACCACAAGGTTTATTCCAGTTTTCTACTTTATTGTTTCTTTTTGGGTTTTTTTTTTGTTTGTTTTGGGGTTTTTATTGGAGGTTTTTTCTGGTTTTTTTTTTTTTTTTTGTGTGTGTGTGTGTGTGTGTGTGTGTGTAACTGGGAGTTGAACCCAGGGGAATTCTACCTCCAAGCTACACCCCAGTGGTATTTTTTATTCTTGATTTTGAAACAGAGTCTCACTAAGTTGTGGAAGGCCTCACTAAGTAGCTAAGACTAGCTGACTGAGAACCTTCGATCCTCCTGTCTCCGCTCCCAAGTACTGGGATTACAAGGGTGCACCACCAGGCCCAGCTATTGTATTTATAATTCCTATTTTCAACAGTGAGATCTGGATCCCATTATCCTTTCTATAACTACTTATTTGATCAGTGTCCCATGTCAGCTGCCATTCTTCTTTCAAGAATATCATTCTTTCTCTGTTTAGAGAAATGACTCTTGACACCCTAACCTGGGCCCCTGCCAGTGGAGTATCTCTACCATGGCCGGGTTTATCTTGACCCAGGATGTCCCCTTGCATTGAAGCCACCCTTATTCACAGTGAGCACCGCTGAGTGGCAGCGCTCCCCGGAGCTGCCTGAATCTGACTCCCAAGCCAGGCTGAGCTCCCACGTGGAAAGCCCTCCTCTCCACATGAGCCTGGACACTCACTCCAGCTGCCGTCTGTGCTAGGCCTGCTTCCCCCCTTGGAGCTCAGCCTCACCAGCTGTATATGCCCTCCTCACCCCTATGCTCTGAGCCTTGCTGCAGAAACGCACCCCTGCTTGCAGCCCCACCTAACCAGCCCTGTGGAGACTCCTTCCTCCTCCTTCTCGGACTCCAACACCCCTGCTAGGCTGCCCCTTCCTGGGGATAACATCTTGAGAATTTTCCAGGGGCGTTCAACCTCATAGCTACATATTTAGTACTCTCTAATCACACTGAGAATAATAACATAGTTTTTTCCTGTTTTTTCTGTTTTATCCTATGGAAAATAATAAGTGGTTCAAGTGCATAGAATGTTATGTAATTGCTGGGCATGGTAGGTACACTACGATTCACATCCTAGGAGATGGAACAGCACAGTGCAGGATTGCATCATGCTCCTCAGAATAGTGCACAACTTAAAATTTATGAATTAATTTGGCATGACAGCCCATGCCTGTAATCCCAGTACTTCAGAGACTGAGACAGGAGGATCACAGATTCAAGATGAGCACACAGTAACCTAGCAAGACCTTGTTTCAAAATACATTTAAAAAGGGCCTGAGAATGTAGCTCAGTGGTAGAACACCCCTAGTTTCTCTCCCACTGCCACCAAAAAGATAGAAAGAGAAGTGCATTACTAGGCTGTTTATCTAACTGCTGTTGATAATAATGAAGAATTGGAAACACAGTAAGTTGCTGGACAGTATTTAAAGAAAGAAAAGTAAGCCGGGCATGGTGTTGCAAGTTTGTAATCCCCCGGGATTGGGAGGCTGAGACAGGAGGATCCCACAGGTTCAAAGCCAGCCTCAGCTACTTAGTGAGGGTCTCAGCAACTCAGTGACACCAGGTTTCCAAATAAAATATAAAATAGGTCTGGGAGTATAGCCCACAGCTTGAAAGCCCCTGGGTTACACCCCTAGTACCACCAAAAAATAAATAAATAAAAATTTAAAAAGAAAGATAAGTAAGCAGGATGTGGTGGTGCACACCTGTATTCCCAGTATTTGGGAGGCTAAGACAGGAGGATTGTAGGTTTGAGGAACCCTCAGCAACTTAGTGAGACCATAATCCAAAATAAAGTAAAGAAGGAAGTAAGGAAGGAAATTAACTATTTAAAATTGTTAATTTTTCCGGGCATGTTGGTGCATGCTTATAATCCTAGCAATCAGGAGCTGAGACTAAAGAATCGCGTTTTGCACACGGCCTCAGTACTTAGTGAGGCCCTCCACAACTCAGTAAGACCCTGTTTCAAAATAAAGAATAAAAAATAGGGCTGTGGGTGTAGCTAGGAGGTAGAATGTCCTTGGGCTCCATCCCAGACCCACAAAAATAAATAAGTAAAAATAAAATTGTTCATTTGTTTTACATGTGCTACATGTAAATGTGCTTAGAAGGAGATTGAAGACTGTTCATCAATCTGTTGACAGGTATAATAGTTATATCCTGGACATTGGTGGGGAGATAGATTACGGAAAGTTGAACTTTTGTGTATTTTTTAATTTTTTTATCTTTCACAATGGACATAACAGGAGGAAAAAACAAATATTTCATTTTTAGGGTAAAGGAATATTTAAAGTAGAATTATAAGATGACACCCTAGCCAGGAGTGTTGGTGCAGGCCTATAATCCCAGTTCTTGGGATGCTGAGACAGGAGGATTGCAGGTTCAAAGCTTGTAACTTAGTAACTTGATAACTTAGATGAGACCCCATCCCAAAATAAAACTAAGAATGAACCAGGAAATTAACTCCATTGTGGAGCTCCCCTGGGTTCAATCACCAGCACCACAAACAAAACAACAGATGAAAATGACTCCTATTTTACAGCTAATTATACATATTTCATTTATGAAAGCCATTGCATTTGTGTGTGTGTGTGTGTTGCGCGTGTGTGTGTTTATGTGTTACTGCGGTTGGAACCGAGGAACGTCTTCCTCTAAACTTATTTCCTATGTTAGCATTCTGTGTTGAAACAGGGTCTCACTTGTGGAGGCTTGCCACAAGCCTGCAATCCTGCTGTCTCTGCCTGCCAAGTACTGGAATTACAAGCATGTGCCATTAATCCAGGCATGGGGGCTCATACATGTAATCTCAGTAGGTGACCAGCGTATTGCAGTTTTGTGGACAGCCGCAGCAACTTAGGCTCTCAGCAACTTAGACCCTATTTCCAAAAATAAAATAAAATAGGGCTGAGTATATAGCCTGGAGATAGAAGGCCCAAGTTCCAACTCTACTACCACACACAAAAAAAGTGCCAGCATGCCCGGCTTGCATATTTCTTTTTATTTATTTTTTATGCTACTGTTATGGAACACGGGTGTGCTCTACCACTGAGCTATGTCCCCAGCACTTTTCTTTCTTTCCTTTCTTTCTTTTGCCACCACTCCTGGCTCCCTTTTCATTTTATAAGTTGTTCAAGCTGTCCTCAGCCTTGTGATCCTCTTGCCTGTCTCTCCTGACATGCTGCAGTTACAGGTATGCACCACGGTGCCTGGTCCTGCTGCATAATAAACTAAGTCAGTTCTTTTTTTTTCTTTTTCCCAGTCCTGGGGATGGAACCCAGAGGCATTCTACCTCAAAGCTCCACCCCCAGCCCTATGTTTTATTATTTACTTTGAAACAAGGACTCACTGAGTTGCAAAGGGCCTCACACTAAGTAGCTGAGGCTGTCTGCAAACTACAATCCTCCTGTCTCAGCCTCCCAAATGCTGAGATTACAAGCATGTGCACCATGCCTGGCTAGGTCAGTTCTAAAGAATACACTACCAGCTGGACGTGGTAGCACAGACCTGTAGATCCCAGTATTTGTGAGGCTAAAACAGGTGGATCACAGGTGGAGGACAGCCTTTGCAAAGAGTTAGACTCTCAGCAACCTACAGAGACCCTGATTCATAATAAAAATAGGGCTGGGGGTATAGCTCAGAGGTAGAGTGCTTCTGGGTTTGATCTTCAGTGCCACAGGGAGGGAAAAAAAAAAAGAATACACACAATGAGGGATGGATGGAGTGTTTAGCTGGTGTAGTTGTTTGGACTTTGTACTGAAGAGATTTCTCCTCTTGGCAGGGCCCCACCGTCCCCCTGATGGACCTGGAGCACGTCCTCCCACTCATGTTCCAGGTTGTCATCTCCAACGCAGGCCATCTGAATGAAACCTACCACCTGACACTGGGACTTCTCGGCCAATTAATCGTCCGTCTTTTACCAGCAGAGGTTGACGCCGCTGTAATCAAGGTCCTCTCAGCCAAACACAACCTGTTTGCTGCAGGGGACAGTACCATTGTGCCAGATGGCTGGAAGACAACCCATCTGCTCTTCAGTCTGGGAGCAGTGTGCCTGGACAGGTAGCCTTGCTGCTCCCTCCCTGTCTCCCCCACTGTCCCACTTAGTGGGACCCTTAGGCCAAAGTCTGGCTGGCCGATGAGTTTAAGGTGGTATAGTACTGTAATCTGAGAATCTCCTATGAGAATAGGATGGTTTTTGGTGATGGATGCTATCAGTCCACATTAAAATGGCTGAGCAGCCTTGGCACTGCCTGATGATTCAACTGTCTGATGACAGATCTTCTAATGTGGTTTTCCCCTTATAGCCTTGGATTTGAAACTCTGTTTTTATTTATATTTTATTTTATTTTATTTTATTTTATTTTATTTTATTTTATTTTATTTTATTTTGCGGTACTGGTGATTGAACCCAGAGACATTCTACCTCCGAGCTACACCCTCAGCCCTATGTTTTATTTTTATTTTGAAACAGGGTCTCACTAAGTTGCAGAGGGCCTCACTAAGTAGCGGAGGCTGACCACAAACCTGAAATCTTTCTGTGTCAGCCTCCCAAATACGGGGATTACAAACATGCATCACCATGCCCAGCTTTGTTTTTATTATAAAAGAAACATAGCCATACTACCAGATTTGGAAAGCAGAAATGAAGATTTGTACCATATTTTATATTTGGTGCTGTTTACTGTATTTTCTTCTAAACCTTTCTTGTATGTTAGTGAGTATGTATGCATACACTCTGTGATCTTTTTTAATAGAAATTTTTGAAATCATAAAGACTGAGTATATAAATATCAGGTCTTGATTTTATTTTTTCACTCAGCTTTATATGAAAAACATTCTTGTAGTTTTAAAAATTAATGAGCTGCTGGGCTTTGTGGCGCATGCCTGTAATCTCAGCATTTGGGCGGCTGAGTCAGGAGGATCGTGGTTCGCAGACAGCCTCAGCTACTTAGGCCCTTTGCAACTCAGTGAGACTCTCTTTCAAAATAAACAATACAATTGGGCTGGGGTATAGTTCAGAAGTAGAATACCCCTGAGTTCATCATCAGTACTGAAAAAACAAGTAACGAACAAGCCAGGCATGATGGTGCCTGGCCAGCTTAATTAGACTTTAAATATAGAAATTAAAACAAAAAACTTAAACACTTGCCAGTTAATTTTTAAAATAATAATAAACCTAGCCAGATGTGGTAGCATAAAGAAATTAATGAGCAGGGTCTGCCTTGGAATTTCTGACTCTGATGAGTTGATTTCGGCCCCATGCTCTACTCCCTAATGGAACTCTTGCCTTGCAGCCGGGTGGGTTTGGACTGGGCGTACTCCATGGCAGAGATCTTGCGGTCACTTAACAGTGCACCACTGTGGCGACATGTCATTGCCACCTTCACGGACCACTGCATCAAGCAGCTGCCTTTCCAGCTGAAGCACACCAACATCTTCACGCTGCTGGTACTGGTCGGCTTCCCACAGGTACAGCACCCGACAGCCACATCTCTAATCTTCATGCACGTCAGATTCCTCATGGCATACAAATCCACATAGATTGGCATATTTTCAAAACAGTCAGACATGGCGGTACGTGCTTGTAACCCTAGTATGTGGGAGGCTGAGACAGGAGTACCACAGAGTTGAGGACAGCCTCAGCAACTTAGTGAGGCCCTGTTTCCAAATAAAAAATGAAATAGGGCTGGGAATATAACTCAGGAGTAGAATGCCCCTGGGTTCAGTCCCTGTACTAATAAATAAATAAATAAATAAATAAATAAATAAATAAATCTAAGATTTTGGGGTGGTTTGTTTAGCTTGTTTTCTTTTCTTATATTGTTTAAAATTGAACCTATGACCTTATGCATTCGGCTGACTTTTTTTAAGTTTAGCTATTTGATTCATTTGCCTAGCTGGTAATTGGCTCTAAATAATATGTGTTAACATTTATTAAATTACAAAGAACTTCAAAGAGCAGTTGTCTTTCACCTTGGCATTCACCTTGATCTCATTTTTAATCACTGTGTCTCTCAACTGATCGGGACAACGGGGCTGTAAAAACACGACATCATCCAGCAGTAGCATAAACCAGTTCTGTTCCAGGTCTGTTCCACAGGCTTTGGACGTGGAGACGAGCAGAAGCCTGTCCTTGTGTGCTGGTTGAAGTCAGGCACAAGCAAAAGGGCCCGGGCTTGCGCCTCGGCAGTCTTTCCTGTCCCGGGGTGCTACTGAACTGCCTTTCCTTTCATATTTTAGGTCCTGTGTGTGGGAACCCGCTGTGTTTATCTGGATAATGCCAATGAGCCCCATAACGGGATCATCTTGAAGCACTTTACTGAAAAGAACAGTGCTGTGATTGTCGATATCAAAACTCGGAAAAGAAAATCAGGTCCGTAGCATAATTATTTTTCAAAGAATGGGAGAAAATTGTTCATCTCTGCTTTCCATAAAATCAGTGGCGATGCCTTGGTTCTTTCTTGTGCTTGTGATTTTATTAAAAAAGCAAGGTAAAGCTGGACATGGTGACACATGCCTGTAATCCTAGTGCTTGGGCGGCTGAGACAGTGAATAGTAGGTTTAAGACCAGTGTACAGTAACTTAGTGAGATTCTCTTTCAAAATAAAAATAAGCCGGGCATTGGTGGTGCACCCTGTAATCCCAGTACTTGGTAGGCTGAGACGGGAAGGTCATGGGTTTGAGCACAGCTTCGGCAAGTAGTGAGACCCTCATCAACCTAGACTCTCATCTATCTCTTATCAAGTGTTTCAAAGTAAAGATGAATAGGTTTGGAGATGTAGCTTGGAGATAGAATGCCCTGAGTACAAGCCTTAGTACCACAAAATAAAAAATTAAAAATAAAGCAGGGATGTGATGACATATACCTGTAATCCCAGTACTTGGGAGGCTGAGACGTGTAGATCACAAGTTTAAGGACAGACTTAGTAAAGAGTGAGATCTTAGTAAGTAGTGAGACCCTGTTTAAAAAGTAACAGTAAAAGCCGGGCGTGGTGGCGCACGCTTGTAATCCCCACGCTTGGGAGGCTGAGACAGGAGGATCGCACGGGTTCGAAGCCAGCCTCAGCTACTTAGTGAGGCTCTCAGCAACTTAGTGAGACCCTGTTTCCAAATAAAATATAAAAGATGTCTGGAATATAGACTGGAGGTAGAAAGCCTCTGGGTTCCACCCCAGTACCACCAAAAAAATATAAATAAAATAACAGTAAAGCCAGGCATGATGGTGCACACCTTGTAATCCCCGTTCTTGGGAGGCAGAGACAGGAGGATCGCGCAGGTTTGAAGCCAGCCACGCTGGCTTAGGAGACCCTGTTTCCAAATAAAAAATTAAAAATAGGTCTGGGAGTGTAGCCCGGAGGTAGAAGGGCTTCCAGGAACCCCAGTACCACCAAATAAATAAATAAATAACAATAAAGCCAGGCATGATGGTGCACACCTTGTAATCCCAGTACTTGGGAGGCTGAGACAGGAGGGTCACAGTTTTGAAGTCAGCCTCAGCAACTTGGCGAGACCCTGTTTCCAAATTTAAAAAAATTAAAAATAGGGCTGGGGATATAGCCCAGGGGTAGAAGACCTCTGGGTTTCAACACAAGTACCACAAAATACATATATACATACATACATAAAAATAGAGCAGTGGTATACCTCAGAAGTAGAATGACCCTGGGTTCAATTCCCAGTACCACAAAATCATAATAATATATATAATATATGTATAATAATATAGTGATAGAACACTACTGGGTTCAATCCCCAGCATACCACACACACATACACACTTACACACACACACTCACACACTTACTTTACTCTTTTGATCTATAGATATGGTATATCTCTTCATATATTTAGGGAATACATTTAGGTTCATAAAATTTAGGAATTTTAATTTCTCTTAGCCTGGCATAGAGCTGACTACCTTCTCTAGGCCCTGAGTTGGTCCTGGCATCTTCTTTCTTTTGTTTCCTAGGCAGTCTAGTCAGAGATTGATTATTTTTCCCCCAGGACGAGTTTTAGTTTCTTTAACTTTTTTTCTCTTGTTTTCTGTTTGTTTTTGCCCTGATCGTTATTAGTTTCCCTATCGATGCTTGCTTTTGTGTTAATATGCTCTTTTTGCTTTTTCTGGGGTTTCTAAAGGTGGAAATGATCTGTTTTAGGACCTTTCTTCTTTGCCATAGTATCTTTTTCCCCCCTTTTGTAGTACTAGGGATCGAACCCAGCGGTGTTCTACCCCCGAGGTATACCCCCTTTTTTTGAGGTACGGGGGAATTCTATCTCTGAGCTCCACCCCCACACCTATTTTTAATTCTTTATTTTGAAACAGGGTCTCACTGAGTTGCAAAGGGCCTCAATAAGTAGCTGAGGCTGTCCTCAAACCATCCTCCTCCTGTCTCAGCCTCCCGAATGCTGGGATTACAAGCGTGTGCCACCATTCCCAGCTCTCCTGCCTTCTTTTAGATTGAGTTTTTATTTTTTTATTTTTTTTTTTTTGGTTGTTTCAAATCTTTTACTGCAATATAACCATGAAGTAAACAGTAATTAGACACCTACTAAATTTCCCCCAAAACAAACAAAAAAATGTAAACAGGAAAATAACTCTGCCTATACTTGCACAGCTTCTCAAATCATGTTAGAAGGGTCTCACATTCAATGATCAAGATATTTTAAAATAGCAGTAATTATTTTCAATTTAAGAAAAAGTTCCCTTTCTCCCTCCCCCACCCCAAGTATTTAACATGAAAGAATGGGCTTTCATACACATTAATTTTTTAATTGTGTGAAGCAGCAACAATAACCATCAATAATTTGGCATTTCTGTTTACAGTTGCTCCAAATTTTTTCAATTTCAGAAAGCATTATCCAGTGTTGCCATGAAACAGAGACTATAAGTTCTAGGTAGCAAAGATTCAGAAACCAATGTTCGGTCAAAGAAATATAAAGCAGGGCATTACACTAAATTTCTGGATCTAGTATACTAAAAAGAGTGAAACCTAGGGAAACCTACTGTTTTATAGAAGAAATAAAGACCTGCAAAAGCTGATTTTTTTTGGTTGTATATTTTACATGGTGTGGATTTGCGGCATCTGCTAATTGCAGCAGACATGCACTGTATTTATCCCTGCCCTATGTCCTAGATCCCTCCCTCCCCACCCCAACAATCTACTACCGTATACCAAGGACTGCGGATATGAGCCCAAGTCATCCCAGACAATCCAGTGAACAAAGTTAGTGTAATGCACTGGTGTGAAGTATGAGATACAAAAGAGTCCCTTTCAATCTTCATCAAAATTCTGCTGTAGAAGAAAATTGGCAGCCAAATTCTCATTCTTCTCACAAGCAAAATATGCTTGTATCACAAGTCCTTCAGGAAATCCTAATGCCTTTAACCTTTCTATAGCTTCTTTTTCCTGAGGTGTTACTTGAATGTAGTTCATATGCCCACTTCCAGCTTCTGCAATTCCTCCAGTGCCACCTCCACTTCCACCTCCACTTCCTCCTCCTCCACCTCCTCCTCCTCTACCTCCTCCTCCTCCTCCTCCTTGACTACCAGCTTCTTGAACTGGTTCATTTAACATCTGAATAAAATGCTCCTGGTGTTGGCTAATTTGCTGAAGTAATTGAGGATTTTCTCGACCTATTTGTTGTAGCAGTGCTGGAAGCAGTGAAGGATTCTGCTGAATAATTTGTCTCATCTGTTGAAACTGAGGCTGATTCCGTAAAAATTCAAGGGGATGTCCTCCAGAACTCGCTGTTGTAGTCGCTGCTGTTGTAGTCGCTGCAGCTGCCGCCACTGCTGAAGACTGAGGCGTCCCAGTACTAGCTGCCTGAGAAGGGTCAATCACAGCCTGACTTTATCTCCAGGAATTCCCATTAAAAGGTACTCCACTGCTCTGTCAGGATTGTTGAAACTGGCTCTCGGGGCTGCAATTACTTGCTCTCGTTCATAGCCCATTGACATGATCTCAGTTACCATGTTCTCATAAGACTGACCTGTCACAAGAGCACTTGTTGCATCTTCAAAAAGGTTTGACCGAGAAGAATCTCCTGATGTACTGTCAGTTGATGTTGGGCTGGTAGCCACTGGTGTCTCTACTGGCTTTTCTGCAGGTTTCTCTTGCTGAGCTGCACTAGCGGGCGCAGGCTCAGAGGATGCTGTGGTTGGTGCTGGAGTGGTGGACACAGGTGTGGAAGTGGGAGCCACAGCAGGGGTGGTGGCTGGGGCCTGAGCCACAGTTGTTGCTGTGGAGGAGCTAACTGTGGTGGTGGTGGTAGTGGCAGGATTTGATTGCTGAGTTGTAGCTGGTGCTGGTGTTGTCACTGCTTTGGGTTTTGTCACCATAACCACCACGAAGTTTTTCTCATCAATTTTATATTCTTTGAGAGCAGTATCATCATTAAGGATTTTGCCTGCATAAATTAATTTTTGACCTGCTACTGGAAAGGCATCTTTCCCCTTTTCAGATTCAATCTTCTCTTTCAATGCTTTCACCGTCTCCTCGGGGTCGATGTCGATCTTGAAGGTCTGCTGCTGGAGGGTCTTCAGGGTGACCTGCATGGTGCCCGAGTTTTTATTTTAATTTTGAATGATCCCATTTTATCTCCTTTGTTAATTTTTTGAGAGATTGTTCTTAGATTTATACTATACACCTTCAGCTCACATATTCTACCTTTTATTTTGTGTGTGTGTGGTGCTGGGGGTGGAACCCAGGGCCTTTTCTACCTCCAGGCTATACTCCCAGACCTACTTTATACGTGATTTGGAAACAGGGTGTCACTAAGTTGCTGAGAGCCTAACTCAATAGCTGAGGCTGCCTTCAAACCTGCGCGATCCTCCTGTCTCAGCCTCCCAAGCGCTGGGATTACAAGCGTGCGCCCCCACGCCCGGCTGTATTCTACCTTTAAATATCATACTACTTCACAAAAGCATAATTATACTTTTATTTCCATTCCCTGTCCTCATTTTTGTATTATTGTTATCACACATTTTATTCTACATGATATAAACTCACCATATATTATTTTGCTTTAAATCATCAGATAGTTTAAAAGACCTTAAAATGAAAAACAATATGTATTTAGCTATATATTTACTATTTCTGGTGGATTTATTCCTTTGAATAGATTCATTTTTTTTTTTTTGCCAGAAAAGCTTCATTTAGCAGTTGTGCATGTCTATTGATAACAACATCTCTCATTTTACCTAGAAAATGATTCTTTCAACTTCATCTTTGAAAGAGAATTCCCCTGGGTAAAACAAAACAAAACAAAACAAAATACTAGATAGTGTTTTCGTTGACCCCTTGAAAGACTGTGTCCATTGTCTTCCGGTCTGAGTAGGTTCTGGTATGCAGTCTGGCAGTCTGCTGTCATTCTTACCTTTGTGCTCTTCTGACTGCGTCCTTTTTCTGGCTTCTTTTAAGGTTTTTCTCTTCATCACTTGTTTTTAGCAATTTGATTGTTATATGTCTTGGCCTGATTTTATGTTTCTTCTACTTGGGGATTTATTGAACTCTTTGGGCATATAGTTGTTACTGAATCAGGGAAAATTCAAGCATTTCATCTTTAAATATCTTTTCTGCCCCCTCAGGATACTTCCATTCTCATTAGTGAGAAGATAAAACATTCCCAGCTTTGTATGAGCTCCAGAAATTGTTCTGCTTACTGCCCTTTGCTCGTTCTTTTTCCTTCCCTGGACGGTTTCCTCTCACGTACATGCAGATCAACATTCAGCCTAAGACCCAGTGATGAGCCCTCTTGGATCTCTAGAGATTTTTCCCCACCCATCTCTGTTTCTCTGCATCTTCCTTCTGGAAATAGTCTGCCCCTTAAATTCAAGCTGCTTTGATTTCCTTGAACTCTAATCTCCGCCTTCTTAATTCAGTGAAACTTTGGGACTCTGCTTGGATTTCTGTTTTATGCTCCGCAGCCTAAAAATTGTCTCCAAATTTTCAGGACATCAGGAGGGCACACCTAACTTCTAGGGATCATAGCCCTGATTCCCTGTTCTGCAGTGTCTGAAAACCATTTCTGCATATGTTTATTTGTTTGTTTCAGTGTAGGACAGAAAATCAGTCCCTGTAACTCCATGTTGTTTGGAAGTACAAGTCCTGTGTGTGCTCTTTTTTAAGAACTTCATTTGGAGATGACCTGCTTGTCAATTCACTAGGAATGTGAATTGTCCCTCTCAATTGCTCAGTGGGTAGGTGGCCCAGTACCATTTTGGTGCTCACCTTCAAGCTGCCCATAAATATAATAGGCAAGACTTAGTCCAAGAGATTGGGTTTCATAGTTCTGACTATAAGAAGGCACGTTACTGTGGAAGAAACCTCGCTGCAAGAAGCTCTGCTGACTGTGCCTGTCTCTCCCCTCTGACGTCACTGCAGTGAAGGACTACCAGCTAGTACAGAAAGGAGGAGGCCAAGAGTGTGGTGACTCTCAGGCCCAGCCGAGCCAGTACTCCCAACATTTTGCCTTCATTGCCAGTCACCTTTTACAAACCAGCGTGGACAGCCATTGTTCTGAGGCGGTGGAAGCAACTTGGATCCTGTCCCTGGCCCTCAAAGGTTTATACAAAACACTAAAGGTAATGCTGAGCCTCTTCCATTTGGTAACAGTTCTGGCTGTGATTTGACATCTGCAGGGAATTAACAAGGGGAAATCCCATCTTATTGTGATGAATGGTTAATCATGGTAATCTGGTTATTTTTTAAGTGGTTGTGAGGCCTTGTATAAGGATAACCATAAGGAGGAAATCAAATTTTCCCAATAGTTTGGTTCTCTGTATTTTTCAATGCTACTTCACAGATTCAGGTACTATGACTTCATGAGGACATGACCTGACAGGTGAGAAGACAGTGGACTAGAAGGTATTTCTCTGCTTTCTGAGCAGCAGCCCATGGCATCTTTAAGCAGTAGGTCTGGCTGGTGGGATGGGAGGAGGTAGACAAGGTAAAAAGCCCAGTGGTATTTGATACAGTGTGGTGAGCAGCTTTGACTGGTGAGGACTTCTTCCAGAGCCTGAAGGCGCTGGTAGAGAAGAGGCACCTTCAAGACTCATTGCAGTCCCTTGCAAGATCACCTTCTCACCAGGGCTGACCAGGAAAGGAGCAGCTCACTGGGGTTTGTAATCGCGTGGCTTTGAAGGGTATTCAGTGGCAGCGCTGTGGTGAGGTCATGGAGGGGACTCAAGCACCACAGGAAACTGGACCCGGTGGCATTTTAGGTCTCAGCCAGTCCTGAGAGTTTGTGGCTGTCGGGCTGAGATCACCCATCTGCTCTTTGTTTTGTTCATGGCATGTATCACCAGGTGGGCTTTGTTTCATCACTGACATTGTAGCAGGAAAGGGGAAATGGACTCCTGATGGCCAAGATCTTTGAACCCTTCCTTCAGTGAATATTTGTCAAGTGCCAGCAGTCAAATGGAACTATGTAGTAGTGAACTAGAAAGAAGGTCCCCACGCTCACGGAGCTTCCACTCAACTAGCCACCGAGACTGCCCTGAGTCAGAAGGAGCTTTTCTGAAGACTGAAGAGGTGACATGTGAGGTGATAGATAAGGAGTCCACCTTGGAACACTGGGCAGAAAGAGTAGCAAGCTCCAGGCCTTAACATGAACCAGGAATGATTGTCACAGATTAGACACAAAACCTCTGAGGCTTTGAGATAAGGCAGCAGTGGGGATAAAGACAGAGAAGTAGACAAGTATGGTTGGATCTTGTCAGCTATGATGATGGCTTGTGTTTTAGCCTCAGTAGCACTAGGGAGCTTTTGGAAAGTAGAAAGCAAGGACGTGACATAAAGTTTTCAGAAATGTTTGTTAAACTGGATGTGGTGGCGCATGCTTGTAATCCCAGTACTTGGGAGGCTGAGACAGGACTGCAGGTTCAAAACCAGATACAGCTACTTAGGCCCTCTGCAACTAACTGAGACCCTGTTTCAAAATAAAGAATTAAGCCTGGCGTGGTGGCGCATGCTTGTAATCCCCGCACTTAGGAGGCAGAGACAGGAGGATCGTGCAGGTTTGAAGCCCGCTTCACTTGCTTAAGAGACCCTGTTTCCCAATAAAATATAAAATACGTCTGGGAGTGTAGCCCAGAGGTAGAAGGGTTCCATCCCCAGTACCACCAAATAAATAAATAAATAAATAAATAAATAAATAAATAAATAAAATAAAGAATTAAAAAAATAAGGCTGGAGGTATAGCTTGGAGGTAGAATGCCCCTAGGTTCAGTCCCCAATACTGTGGGGGAAAAAATTGTTAAAATTTTAGTACTTAGATGGCTGAGACAAGAGGATTGCAGGTTCAAAGCTAGCAAATGGTAACTTAGACCCTGTTTCAAAATAAAAAACAAGATAGGCCTGAGTAGCTCAGAGGGAAGATTCCTTCTGGGTTCAATCTCCAGTAACCCACGCCCTGCATATACAAACACAAATGTTTGTCAAACTAATGAGTTAAAGAGTGAATGAGCGGGTCTGGATGCAGCTCAGTGGCAAAGCACCTGCTTTGCAGGTGTGGTGCTCTGGGATCCATCCCAAGTTCAAAAATGACAAAACAAACAAAACAAAACAAAAAAAAAAAACCCTTTAAAGAGTGACTGAGCAAGCAGTGGGCTATGGTTAAGACTCAGAGTTGCATTTTTCCTACCAACTCTGGAATTTTCACTGGGAGGTGAGTTTGGGCCACCATTTGAGACTGGGCTTGAGAAAGGCTCGCTTCTCTCCAATGGCCTGTACATTCTTCACTCTGAGGCAGCTACAAATCACTCTTCTTCTGCTTGGCAGGCTCATGGTTTCGAAGAGACCCATGCAACCTTCCTTCAGACTGAGCTGCTGAAGCTGCTGGTGAAGAAGTGCAGCAAAGGGACCAGCTTCAGTAAAACGTGGCTTCTCCAGGACCTGGAAGTAAGGGACAAGAGAGGCGCTGCTGCAGCTGCCTGGTGCAAGTCTGCCACCCGGAGCTAGAAGCAGTGGTTGTTGTAGCCGCTTCTGCCCTGTTACTCTCGCTCTCTGCAGGTTTTAAAGCAGTGCCTTGCTTCTGTTTTCCATTTTGAAATTAGGAATTACGACATCTGTCTTCCCCTGCTAGGAAAATGAATTTGATGTTTGTTAAAAGAACATTGGAGGCCGGGCGTGGTGGCGCACGCTTGTAATCGCGCTTGGGAGGTGGAGACAGGAGGATCGCGCAGGTTTGAAGCCAGCCACATGCGATGGCTTAGGAGACCTTGTTTCCAAATAAAAGTGTAAAAAAAAAAATAGATCTGGGAGTGTAGCCCGGAGGTAGAAGGGCTTCCAGGAACCCCGTACCACAAAAAAAAAAAAAAAAAAAAAAAAAAAAAAACATTGGAGAAGTATTTTATGGAAGTGTGTAATTGTAATTGACCATTATATCATGGCAGTAAAGTGTGTCCTTGAATTATTTCTTAATTCCCTTTAAAGTGCCTTTGGACTAAACCAGTTTCTAAATTTATCCCCCCTTATGTTTATTTTATGTAGAATTTCAGTTGACAGTTCTAATTTTATTGCTATAGACTCTTTTTTAGTGGAGTTACCGTGGAACTGGGATTACAAGTGAAGTGTCACCACCACACCCAACTTCCTATGTGAATTCTGATGTCTTCAAAAGTTAGGTCCAGGTCGTGGTGGTGCACACTTGTAATCCCAGCATTTGGGAGGCTGAGATGGGAGGATCACGGTTCAAGGACAGCCTCAGCTACTTAGTGAGGTCCTTTGCAACTCAGTGAGACCTGTTTCAAACTAAAGAATAAAAAATAGGGCTGCGGGTGTGGCTCAGAGATAGAATGCCTCTGGATTGCATCCCCAGTACCACAAAATAAAATACAATTAGGTGAAATATTGGTTAGCCTTCTTCAGTGTGGCCTTTTCACCTACAGAATGCTCACCTCCCTCCCTGCCTGGTTTCCTCTCTGTGCAGATTCTGTCTATCATGTTGTATCTTCAAAAACGGAGATCCACACTCGAGTGGAGCATGGCAACCTTGAGCTGGATGAGCGAGGGGACCAAGAGGAAGAGGTGGAATGGCCGGTCAGCAGCCCTGGAGAACCAGAGCAGAAAAAGCTGGATCCTCTTGAGGGCCTGGATGAGCCCACCAGAATATGTTTCTTGGTATGTTCTCAGGTCACCGTGCAGTGGAGCATGGGATTCAGAGGAATCCCATGGGTTGGTTTTTAGTACAAAATGACTCGACCGTGATTCACTAAACACAAAAATGCTTCAGCCTCATGTTTTCGTTTCCTAAAGATGGTCTATCTTTTTGTCCACAACTGATGCAGAAGAATAGAAAAGCCCACATAGCTATAGTTTTAAATGTTTGGGGGTCATAGACCCAAAAGGTTTTGACCCTCTCTCCATAAAGTACATATTCAAATATGCATGTAAAAATTTGCGTGTAATTTCCAGGATTTACTAAAGTCCTGAGGCCCATCCATGAACTCCTCAATCCTCTACCCCTAGTTTTTCTCACAAATACTCTCTTAGCTGGGCACAGTGGTGCACACCTGGAATCCCAGCACTTGGGAGGCTGAGATAGAAGGCTCGCAGGTTCAAGAGCAGCCTCAGCAACTTAGACTCTTAGCAACTGGGTCTCCTAATGAGACCCAGTTTCAAAATAAAAAAACAGTAGGGGCTTGGAGTGTAACTCAAAGATAGAACACCGCTGGCTTCAATCCCCATTTTCACCAAAAGAAAAAAGAAGGAAGAAAGAAATAGGATCCTTCTTTCCCAGACTGTTACCAACTCTTGTGTGGAGTGATGTGGAATGGTGGGGCTTGGACTGTATAAAGACTAAACAAAGAGTGTGTGATGGATATCAGAAGAACAAGTAACATTTCAGAAATCTCAGAAGGAAGTACAGTGCTGAAGTCTTTGTGCCGGCTGGCACGCATGCGTATGGGACGACTGCAGAGCAGCTGACAGGGCCATGCCAGGGCGAGTGCTGCTGTTTGAGCCATGCTCTGTTGGCACACGAGTTCCTTTGGTGCTTCAGTATTCGTTTCCTTTGAAGTTACAACAGTAATTAAGACTTTACAGTCCACATTTTTGTTTGTCTATTTTTTGTTTTGTAATTTGTTTTTTAATTTTTATTGGTGCCTTGTATTCATAGATCTACCATTCACAATTTAATGTTCATAATTCTATATGCATTTTAAAAGTGCACTGTAGAGCCGGGCATGGTGGTGCACCCTTGCAATACCAGCATTTGGGAGGCTGAGATGGCAGGATCGCGGTTCACGGACAGCCTCAGCTACTTAATGAGGCCCTTTGCAACTCAGTGAGACCCTGTTTCAAAGTAAACAATAAAAAAATGAGGCTGGGGGTGTAGCTCAGCGACAGAAAACCCCTGGGTTCCATCTCCAGTACCACACACACACAAGTACACTGTAGTGTTCTTGGATCATAGCCTGCGGTAACTTTTTTGAGTTCAGATTATTGGTAGCGTGTTGACATACTTCTCATTGTGTCTGTTTCCTCTCGTGCCTTCAGATGGCTCACGATGCCCTTAATGCCCCTCTGCACATTCTCCGAGCCATATATGAGCTGCAGATGAAAAAGACTGATTCTTTCTTCCTGGAGGTTCAGAAGAGGTAAGGGCATTGAGTTGCACTGACATACGGGGCAGGAGAGCAGTTCTTTTTTCCAGGGAATCTAGAAAGATGCCCGACAGACCAGGCCGCGGGTGGGGGACTGGCTGGTAGTTCTTCATGTAGTGACACAGAAGGAGACTGTGTCACACTGCATGGATCACCTCAAAACTGTGTGGCCTGCTCCCGTGGAAAATGTTACCTAAGCCATCTCCCCTTACGGCAAACCCACCCTACAGATGCAGGCTCCAGCAAGCAGTGCAGAGCAAGGTGCTTCTGCTCGACCGTGACTCACTAAATAGCTTTGTCACTACTACAAATTATTTTTAATAGTGACTTTTGCTCAAGAGTGACTATGTAATTAGCAATATCCCCTTATCTTGGCCAGAAGCTCACCGCTAGTTCTAGGACTCAGCTCTTCGATTTGTGTAGACCTTGATGCATCTGTAATCTAATCTCCTTTTCCATCTCGTACATTTGACTTCTTACTCCTTTTCCTTTGTTTGGGAGGGATGGTGCTGGGGATCAGATGCAGGGCCTCACATACACCAGGCAAGCGCTCTGCAGACAAGCTACGACCCTGCCCTTACACTTTTTATTTCAATTTATTGTGAATTCTAATTTAATTTCTCTTTTTTTCATGTTTTTTTGTTTTACTATGTACATATATTTTTTTTCTTTTTTTATAATTTTTTATTGGTGCACTGTATTCATACATCATAATGGTATAAAGAAAATACTTTTGTAGACATACATGCACATATCGCCCAGTTAGCCCCTACCAGATCCCCACCCTGTTCTCTCCCCATTCCTTCTTCCCATGCTTGGCTTAATGGTTGACATCTAGTTTTATAGCAATTTATCCAGTATTAACGATGATAATCTCACATAACAGTTTCATTTGTCTGATACGAAGCTTTTGATAACTTAAAGATAACATTTCAATATTTCTTTTTGCTTTCTTTCTTACCAGAGAATATTTTTTTTTCTTTTTAGGTGAAACTATCATACATTTATTTATTTATTTTTCAGAAAAAAATCTATCCTGATATGGAATATGGACTCTAGATACCCAAAACAATCTCAAAGAAGAACATAGCTAGAAGATGTATATTTTATGATTTCAAACCATATAAAGCTACAGTAATTGAAACAGTGTAGTACTGTTATAAAGGCAGATATATAAACCATTGGAGTTAACTAAAAGCCTAGAGATACATTCTTCCATATATTGTCAAGTTATTTTTGACAAGGTTTCCACGAACATTTGGGGGAGGAAATACTAATTTTTTAACTAAATATTGTTGAAAAATAATAATTACATGAAAAAGAATAAAATTGAACCCTTACCTAACACCATATACAAATATTAACTCAAAATAGATAAAAGACCTAAATATAAATCTTAAGACTATAAACTCTTAGGAGAAAATCTGGGTCATAAAACCTCACAACATTGAAATTGGCAGTGATTTCTTGGATATGATTTCAATGGTACAGGCAACAGAAGAGTATACAAACTCCCTAAAAAATAAAAAAATATTGTATATCCAAAGACAATGTAAACGGAGTTAAAAGTTACAGATAGAATGGAATAAAATATTTCCAAATGCTATATCTGAAGGTATATTAATATTCCAACTAGAAATCCTAAAAATTAACAACAATAAAGGCAAACAATACAATTTAGAGATAGGTAAAAGACTAACATAAATAATGAATCTCCACAGATAACCAATCTTAGTTGTCTGTTGGATGGAAAATCTTGTTTCTCTGGTTCTGGTATGTGTGACCTATTTCTTCTTTGTAGTTAATCTCTTTGAGTATTTTCTCTAGCGCTGGTTTTGAAGACATAAATTCCTTCAGTTTCTGTTTGTCGTGGAAGCTTCTTATTTCTCCATCTAATTTGATAGAAAGTTTTGCTGGGTAGGAAATTTTGGGCTGGAAGTTGTTTTCTTTCAGAGTTTGGAATATGTTACTCCAAGCCCTTCTGGCTCTCATGACTTGGTTTGGGAAGTCTGGAATGATTCTAATTGGTTTGCCTCTGAATGTCACTTGGCCCTTTGTTTTTGTTGCCTTTAAGATTCTCTGCTTGGCTTCCACATTGGTCATTTTGACAATTATGTGGCGTGGGGATCCTCTTTTCCGATCATGTCTAAAGGGAGTTCTATAAGTTTCCTAGACCTGTGTATCGACCTCTTGCTCTATGTTTGGAAAATTTTCTGCTATTACTTCCTTGAAGAGATTGTTGATCCCCTTTGGTTTCACCTTCTTTTTCCCTCCTCTATTCCAATTATTCTTAGGTTACCTCTCTTAAAATGGGCCCATATTTCAGATTCCTGCTGTTGGGATATTTTTTTCTAAATTAGAAACTATGCATTCATTTTTTGAATGATCATCTTCTAAGAGCGAGATTCTATTCTCCATGTGGTGTAATCGGTTGTTTGTACTTTGAATTGAGGCCTTTACTTCATTAATTGCATCCTTTATCTCTCTTTGGCTCTCTCTGAATTCTTTTAGAAATACCTCTATTATTTCTACAGTTATTTTATCTTCTAGAAATCTCTGAATTTCTGTTATCAGGTTCTGATGTTGTGGGGTTGTGGGCATTCATTGCTCCATTGTTATTCCTCTTTCCCATGATTTAGGAAGTTTGTGCCTTCTCTGGGTTCTTCCCTTGGGTCACTATGACTTCACTTAAGGTGCTCTGGATCTCGAGTCTGTGGTATCTTGGTCCCCACTACTCCTTTACTGGGTTGTATCGCAGAGTCTCAGACCCTGGGTGTCAGTTGTGGCTTCTTTAGACCATGGGAGGTGTCAGGTTGGGCATTCTCCTATGGTATGATATCTCTGCCACTGCCACTTCCCCACTGGGTCAAGTCCCTGAGAGTACAGTACTGCGATTTCTCCTCTAGGAGCCACAATTTGACTCACTGTTGTTGAGTGCGCAGATGGAGCTGTAGTGGACTCATGAATTCGCTGCTGCTGCCGGTGGCAATATGGCGCCACTGCTCTGCCCTCGGCCGTGAGGCTGGCGTATTTCTTTTCTGTTTTTGAGCTCCGCTCTGAGTCCCTGCAGTGTGTGTATGCTGAGTCCAGCCTCGGGAGATTTAGATGCTCCCTACGCCGAGAAATCTGCGAAACCCGCCCGGCTGTTCCGCAGCAGCTCACCTCGGCTCGCTGTCCGCCACTCCTCTCTGGAGCCTGGTGGGCTGTTGAATGCGTTGGTCTGGTGCCATCTGGTGAGCTCACCGCTGCCATCGGCAGTAAGGAGCTGCTGCCACATCCTCGGGCGTGAGGCTAGCATAAGTCCTCTCTTGTTCTGAGCTCCGTTATGAGTTCCCCTCCTCTCTGGAGCCTGGTGTTGCAAGGGAAGATGGCACCCGCACTCCACGCCATGGCTCCAATCTGGTTTCTCTCTGGTGTCTCATTTTTCCAGCCCTCTTTTTCTCTGTCTCTTGTAATTACATTTTTTTTGTTTCTCTGCAGATGGCGTTTTCTGGTTATGAAAGGCGCTGATTTTGTGGTGATAGAGATTGGATGTTAGCGGGGCTCGTAAGCCCTGCTTTTCTCCGTCTCCATCTTCCCGGGAGTCTCTCAAAACATTTTTTTTTATTCGAGGTCTTATTGTGCTTGCCTGGCTGGCTCCAGGAACCCTCCTGCCTCAGCCTCCTAAGCAGCTGGAACTATAGGTGTGCTCTGCCCCCACATTACAACAAAATGATTATGGAAAAGGGCAGCCCTGTGTTCTGTTTCTGCAGATCTCTTTAGCGTCTGGCAGCCAGATTCTCCGATCCGCATCTTCATTCAACCTACCATAGTTTCAGTTTGGCCTCTAGGAAACTGCACTGTGCACTCCTGAGACAGTGAATGTGAGCCTCAGGACCTCCAGAGATGCTGAGGGTTTCCCAGGCCCAGACCACTCCTGAGAACTGGGCTCGCAGACTGTGAATATCAGTATGCAGCCCAGCCCCATGCTGGACGGGCTGCTTGGAAGGAAGGGAGCCTTTTCTGTGCCCACATACAGGTCTCGGGAGACCTTCAGGATTTGTGCGCCGGCTGTTCCCGTAGCCTTTATCACTTGCTCTAGCCGACGGTCCTCTGGGTGAGCGAGGGACTGGCCCTTGACTCTGGTGACTCTCTTCCTCCACAGGCTCTGCAGAACATCGCTGCCATCAGCCTGGCCATCAACTACCCAAACAAGGCCACCTGCCTCTGGAACGTGGAGTGTTAGCCTGGTGCGGCGTGCATGGGACACACTGACCCATCCATGGGGGCTCAGAGCTGACAGCAGCCTCAGTCAGGAAAACCCAGCTCTCCTGCAGCACATTTCGGCTCCCATGTGGATGTCCATTGGCCACATCTCCAAGAACCTGCGGTGTGCACGGTAGACCTGCACACAGACTGGCGCTCCGGAACGAGCAGCACGGCGAGGCCCTCAGGCAGGGTGTTGAGGCCAGCCTCCTTTGGCTGTCCCTTCAGAGGCCACTGGCACAGCGAGACCTGGAAGAGGTCTCTCTAAGAAGGCTCTGTCTGCTGAGCTGGCACTGCCCTCGCTCACTGCCGGGGAGAGGCGCCAGCACCCAGGCGCTTGCGCAGGGCGTCCTGTTCTGCATGGCCTGGCTGCGAGCTCCTGCTTTTGCTTCTTGGGACTCAGAAATTCAAACCAAACCACAACTGGCATGAGCTCCTGCCAGTCACTTCCAGTCCCCAAGTATTCAGTACGGTACAGGTGTCCACCAGCTCCCTGCACGCCCAGAGACAGCCTGGAGAGAACAAGCGCCCTTGGAACAGCCATCAGGCCACCTTGCACGGCCACACCGACTCCCAGCACACCCGGGGTTCTCAGTTGTTTTAACGTGTTTCTGTTTCCACCTCCTGTTTTCAGAGAGAACCACGCTGGCTTACTGAGAGGGCCCCTGGGGGTGGCCCCAGGACTGGGCATGTGTGACAATAGCAGAGTTGGCGACTCCAGCGTCCGCACCTCAGGCTTGCAGCGCCATCCAAGGAGGGCTTATTTTATGAGAAGAAGCACCACACGATCTTACTTCTGCTCGGCGGTTCCAGTAATCCGCCATGTCCACCACGGAGGGGACTGCATGGTCACTTGGCTGTCATGTCTAGCAATAATTATATTAGTTCTAATGAATGCTGTTTTACATTTTTCTTTTTATGCTTTTATGCCCCAAAGTGCTAATTCTTCTCTTTCCGGAGCCACACTTAGAGTGTGAAGCTGGATTGGCACGTGGGCCCTGGGCCAGCCTGAGAGGAGCTTGTGGGAATGAAGGATGCCTGAGGCAGCCGCCATTCAAAGCTGGTATCTGGGCCAAAGTCCTTTCCCGCCACACAGGGCTGGGCCCTGAGGCTCTCGCAGCAGGCCAGGCTTCACAGTTGCCTGGCCCGGCATGGGTTAGGAGAGCCTGCATCTGTGGGGCTGGGAGCAGCTTCCTCGGTTGGGTAGGCCCGGGTCAGTGACCTTCACAGCCTAGAATGAGGCTCTCAGCCAAGCCCAGGGAGTAGGGAATGGTCAGAAGGAGGGGTGAGACTGAAAGGGGCCGGGAGCAGTGGGGTGGTGATCCCAGGCCCGCACACTGGAACCAAGGAGGCAGGTGCTGCTGGCTCACTGGACACACCTTTCCACCATTTGCTCTTTGCCAAAACAGCCCTGCTTTGCTTACTGCCTGCAGCCCAGAGAAGGCCCTTGAGCCAAGCCACTTCCACCCCAATAGGCCTGCGGTGAGGAGCTCCCAAGAGGCACGAAGAACAATCTCAGTACTAGGGGAGAGGCCCCACGGGGGGATCAGACCCAATGGCTGACAGCCTGGAAAGTAGTCAAGGAGATGGCACCACCCACCCACACCCTCCATGCCTGGGGCCGCGCCAAGCACGCCAGACAGGCAGGACAGGAGCTCCAAGGCAGGCCCACCAGCTTTACTCACACTCCATCACCAAGAGCAGTTGTAAAAAAAACTCTGGCTCCTCACAGCCTGTCCCTGTTCACCGCCCTTGCTGCTGTGATCTCTGTGCTTCCATTTGCATAGAACAAGCCCAAGTTTCCCTTTGAACACACCTGTGCCATCTGGGTCCCCTCCTGGTCCAGCCTCCCTGCAGCCCACCACTGCCTCTGCCTCCGGCCACTGGGCGGCGCTGCCGAGCCAGACGACTCCCCGCCAGGTCCTCAGCTTGGAGCAGGGAATCCTGGTAAAGATTCCCAGGAAGGCAGCTCCCTTTGACCCCTCTGAGGAGGTTAGACTGCCTGGAATGAGAGAAAACTGGCAGGGGTAAAGTGTCACGGAAACATGTGCCTACTCTATAAAGAAATTCTGTTCCAAATCATATATATTGTACAGACACTGTTCCCAATGAGAGGAGTGACTCATTTTCATCATCTTTTTTAATTTGTCTTCTTACGGGTTTACGATTTTGAATGTTTATTTGGTTCAAGGAAAGAATTTTGATTATATCAGCTGAGTTTAGCCTGTAAAAAGGACGTTAAGTTGTGGATAAAATATGCAAATGAAGAGAACTATATTGTACAAATTCTATATAAAAGAGTACAACTGGGTGTGATGGTTTTTTGGCTCCTGTTTTTTCGTCGTTGTTTGCATTTTTGGTTTTTTTCATGTGTGTGTTACTGGGGATTGAACCCAGGAACAATCTATCCCTGCGCTGCACCCCCAGCCCTGTTTTATACTTCCTTTTGAAACAGAGGCTTGCTAACTTGCTGAGGCTGGCCTTGAACCTGCGATCTTTTGTCTCAGCCTCCCAAGTACTGGGTCAGAGGTGTGCACTCCCATGCCCCCACTTACCTGTTTCTCTTGTGAAGATTATGCTTGGAGTTCCTATCAAGCCTCAAAATGATAAGATTTATAGAAACCCAAAACCAAGAAATCAGAAAAGCTGTCTGGCTCCATATGAGTGTTGCTGGAACCCGCAGTCCCTCTGGTCTGTAGCCTGGGTGAGCCACAAAGACACCACCCCTCCATCCTGCCCTCCTCATGCAGTCCAAGGCTTAGATTCGCCCAGTCTCTCCCAGCTGCACAGTGCTCCTGAAGTTGTCCCTGCCCACGGCACTGTGGGTACACCCTCCAGCCACCCTTGACCCTTCTGTGGCTCGCCAGATGCCGTGCAGCAGGTGGAGAGGAGGAAGGCAGGGCCGGGTTGCAGGTTCTGATGCTCTCCTCGGGCTGGTTTTCTCTTGCTGGCCTCTGGACCTTGCTTCTGACTAAACTGAGGACCAACATTTGCCAGCCTTGGGCCTCTCGCTTCCTTCTCTGTACCATGCTGCCCCCTTCCCACGTACTTTCCTGGGACCAGGGACTATTCTGCAAGTAAAAAGGACCACTTGGCCGGGGCTGGACTTAACTAGCTTTTGAAGCTCATTTGATCCAGCATGATAGACTCACATGTCCCCATAAAGCCCCAGATGACTTCTTCTTCTTCTTCTTCTTCTTCTTCTTCTTCTTCTTCTTCTTCTTCTTCTTCTTCTTCTTCTTCTTCTTCTTCTTCCTCCTCCTCCTCCTCCTCCTCCTCCTCCTCCTCCTTCAATTTTTTTTTTTTTGGTGGTACTGGAGTTCCTGGAAGACCTTCTACCTCCTGGCTACACTCCCAGAACTATTTTTATATTTTTGAAACAGGGTCTCTTACGCCAGTGTGGCTAGCTTCAAACTTGCGCGATCCTCCTTTCTCTGGCTCCTAAGCGCAGGAATTACAATCATGCGCCACCACGCCCGGCTGATGAAAACATTCTGACCCAAATTTATGCAAATGTTTGGGTCACATAGGTTGAGATAAGGTCACCACTCTGCCTCACCACATAATGTGGATGGTAGGGGGAGAGGAGTGTTAAACCTTCACCTCCTTTCGGCAAGGGCCTCCGGCAGTGTCCATTCCAGCCCAGGACCCTGAGTTACATCCACTTCCAAATTCTCCTTCCGAGAGACTCCTGCATGGGTAGCTTTGCTCATGCTCAATGACGGGCAAACTTGAAATATGGAGGCCTTGAAATATCTCAGGATTCATTCAGTTGTAAGTTAAACGCCAAAGTAATTTAATTTAAAAGGAGAATTAATAAAACTGAAAAGCCAAGAGTTGCTCCGGCAAAGCTAAATTCCAGGAAAATGTGAGGTGAGCCTGTTCCCCAGCCCTCCACCCTCTGCCCTGCTCTGCTCCTGGCCTTTCGCCAAGGTGAGGTGAATGTCAGAATTCCAGGTGGCTCTCTGCTCAGTGTACAGGACTGCTGACTGCGGCGCTGCCTCTTGATGAGAGAGCCCTGAGCGTGTGTGGGTATGGCCCAGGCGACTGAACACAGGGGCATGTCACCTCTGAGCTACACCACACCCCAGCCCTATTTTTTTTTTTTTTTTTGGGTGGTACTGGGGTTCCTGGAAGCCCTTCTACCTCCGGGCTACACTCCCAGACCTATTTTTACATTTTTATTTGGAAACAGGGTCTCCTAAGCCAGCGCCACGCGGCTGGCTTCGAACCTGCGCGATCCTCCTGTCTCTGCCTCCCAAGCGTGGGGATTACAAGCGTGCGCCACCACGCCCGGCAGCCCTATTTTATTTTTTGTTTTGAAACAGGGTTTCAGTAGGTTGCTGAGAATCTTGCTAAGTTCTTGAAACTGTCCCCAAGGCTGAGATACAGGCATGAACCACTATGCCTGGTGTGAGACCCTATTTCAAAATAAAATAGGCAGGACAGGTGTGGTGGCGCACGCTTGTAATCCCGGCATTTGGGAGGCTGAGACAGAAGGATCGCGGTTTGTGGACAGCCTCAGCTACTTAGTGAGGTCCTTCTGCAACTCAGTGAGACCCTGTTTCAAAAATAAAAAACAAAACAAAAAAAACAGGGCTGGGGGTGTTTGGAGGTAGAATGCTCCTGGCTCCCATCCTCAGTACCACAGGCCAGAGATCTAGCTCCACAGTAGAACATCCCTGGGTTCAGTCTAGCATCCCTCCCCAGCACACACGTGCGCACTACTTAGGAAACCCGTGCATTGCAGGTTGTCATCCAGAACTGCTGGGCAGTGCAGCATTCATGGCAGCTGAGCAGATGGTGTATGCCAGGGAAGCCCTCTCAGCCACTGTGTGTAATGGCAACACCTTTTCTTTTATTTTTGGTGGTATCAGGGATTGAACCCAGGGACATTCTACCTCTCAGCTACAACTCTAGGCCTATGTTTGTTTGTTTGTTTTGAAACAGGTGCTGCTAGCTGACGAGAGTCTCACTACTTGCTGAGGCTGTCCTTGAACCCGCAACCTCCTGTCTCGGTCTCCCAAGTACTGGAATTACAGGTGTGCACCATCATGCCCAGCAATGTGGCTTGCTGAGCCACAGAGCCACTCTGCCAGGCGGGGTGCCCAAATATGCAGTGGGCAGTGGGCAGTGGATCCATTAGTATAGATTTTTTTTTTTTTTTGCGAGTCTTGGGATGAAACCCAGGGGCATTTGACCTTTGAGATACACTTCTGCCCTATTTTTTATTCTTTAGTTTGAAACAGGGTCTCACTGAGTTGCAGAGGGCCTCACTAAGTAGGTGAAGCTGTCCGCGAACCACGATCCTCCGATCTCAGCCTCCCAAATGCTGGGATTACAAGCATGCGCACCACGCCCGGCTTAGTATAGAAATTTACAACAGAAGTGAAGAGAAACATCTAAATGTTTGGGTTTTGGGTTTTTTTTTCTTCTTTTTTTGTACTGGGGATGGAACCCAGGGGCATTCTACCTCTGAGCTACATCCTCAGCCCTATTTTTTATTCTTTATTTTTGAAACCAGGTCTCACTAAGTTGTGAAGGCCCTAAGTCTGTGACAATATGTGTGTTTATTGATATGTAAAAATGTCTCACACACACTACTAAGTGGAAAGCAAGGTGTAAAAGGTATCAACACCAACCACTTAAGTAAGACAAAAGTGCCAAGACATCCTGCTGCCTCGGCATCTATGTGTTGAAGACGCCACTCCACATAGTTATCGGCAGAAAGCCCCGAGAAAGAGGTATCGTCTCTGGCAAAAAAATATCCCCCACTTTAGATATCCTTCATAACTATTATTCTCTTGGTATTCTTTTAACTCTCTACACGAATTGCTCTGATGATGTGAGATCAGAAATTGAGTCCGTGGAAATAAACGTCCTTGGCTCTGCTCAATAATAATAAAAACTGGCCAGAACTCAGATGCTGTGATAAGCATTCCAGCTGCAGCAATTACAAAGGGTCTCTGACCCTCACTATCACTAACTTAGGTTAAGCTATTAACTCAGGTAAGGTAGTTCAGTTTAAGGAAACTTTGTTTACCCTTGAGATCCTGCCTAGAGACAGAGAAGATAAAATTTTGTGTGTGACTTCGAAGCAATTTAGTTGATAAACAACTTAGTTGCCCAAATACAATAGACTCAAGGAAAAAGATTGGTGACTTTTACGCCCAGTGTAAATATTCCTGAAGACAGAGAGGCTGATCGCATGGTTAATGAATATGACTAAATAAAGGACAGACGTTCTAAATATATATGTATGAAGGAAAGGAAATACCGTAAGAGTAAGAAAAGCATTTTTGCATGAAGAAGAGCTTATCATAAGAAAGTCCCAACTGGGAAAGGAAGGAATTAGAAAGTTAGAAGCAGGTTGCAGAGGGTTTGTGACAGAGAAATGGATTATTAAAGATGGTTAGACTTTTAATAGGCTTATTGTCTAAAGAAGAGTGTTCAGCAGTTAAGGACAATTAAAACCAAGAACTTTGTGGTGTTGTTTGTGGTATTTTGTCTGCAAAACTGTGTTGTGAGTTTGCTTAAGCTTTCAGATTTAGGAGATAAAATGCCAACACCTGGAGAAACTTTATCACATCCACCTGAATCACCACATCTCCCCACACTTGCTATATGAACTGAGCCCAAAAGATGGAAAGTTCCAAGAGAGCCAAAGAAGATTCCCCGAGAAACCCCCAAGCCTTGGCCATGCTTGTTTATTTTGGGAAGTGGCCCCCTGGGACTGCTTATCTGCAAAGACCTTGGAAAAGAATCAGGAGTCAGAAGTCAATCTCTCTCGAAGATCAACAGCCAGCTGAAGGACTAGTTTTATTACCTTTGTTTACATGTCATTCATTATTACTTCACAATGATTACACCCACCTCCCTCTCCTCTTACTATTAACTTTACTGGTGAAAGGTATAAATTTCTTGGAGTTTTTGTAATAAAGTGTCATTGGTTCAAGAAGCCTTTGTCCACCTCAAATTCCTTCCCAAACGTCGTACCCAAAAACTTAGGGAATTCATAGAGGGGAAGGAATTGCTGCAGAGAGGTTTCTGCAGGACATCACCTGCCTTTTGCCCCATCTTTCTGAGGATTTGACCGGGAGCTGACAATAAGGACCCAACTGAGATTAGTCGGCAACAATTGGCGCTCAACGTGGATAGATATCAGGCCGGACCCAGAAAGGTAAGCTATCTCTCCTCTTTATTTCTTTAAAAATTTCAGGCAAAAGGATAGGTCCTCGTCAGAGTGGTGCAGACTCGCCGATAAAAGACATCGGTTAAGTACGAGTAGAAAAAGACTAGAAAGTTAGAAAGAAAATTATGGGGCATTCACAAAAACATGAGACATTCATAAAAAATGTCTCACCAGCAGTCATTCAGGAAATGACATATGCTGTAGTCATGAAGGGTCGAACATTTAATTCATGTATAAAAGCTAATAGGAGTAGTGCTAAGAAAGCAACAGTAAACAGTATGGGAAATCAAGTGAGTAAGAATCCTTTTACAAAATTAGTGTATCATCTTTTAAAGCAATATAAGATAAAGATGTCATCAAAAGAACTACAAAATTGCTACAAAGTATCAATAATATGCATTCCCTGGATTCCAGAGGAAGGAACTCTAAAGAAAGAAATATGGAACATACATATCTATTATGAAAGCCTGTTGGCAAGAGGGGAAACACCTCCCCCTAGTAGTGGGTCATTTAGTCTTTAATTAGAATTACCATTCAACAAATTGACGGCACGAATTTTGATATAGGAAAGTGAAACCGAAAAATTGCTTCATGTATATAAATTGTCAGAGGAAAATCTAGATCATGCTAAAAATCAGAAAGCTATATTTGCATCAAAAAGCCCAGGAAATGAAATTGGGATGAGTGCCGTGGCGCCAGCGCTCACTTCCAATTTTTGCCCCTGTGGCAGAAAGAAAAAATATAAAAAATAACCATACAACCTTTTGAACAAAGAGTGGATCCAGTCCTGCCAAAACTTTGGTCTTTTCTAAATCTTGGGACTAGCTTTTACCTTTCCTATTGCTTTTAATCCTGATCTGCTGCAGCAAACTCTTTGGAGAGGGTCTAACTTTGATACTATTTCTTCTTTCAAAAAAGACATGCATGCTTCATGGGCTTATTTCTAATTACTGCACTGAATTCTTACACTCTTGAGCAGAGAAATGGATCCTTTGTGATTTCTGTACAGCAACAGGTCCTTACAGGACAACAATATTTGCAATGGCAAATGTGCCTCAGTAAGAAGGCAAAATAAATTATTTTACTGAAATTGGAGTCTAATTAAACATAGAGACTCAGGTCAGAAATGTACAACTGCAGCAGCCGTATTGGATTCGAGAAGCTGCTGTTATGAATTGGCAAAATAACTGAGATAGAAACAGGAAAGCCGTCTACAAAAATTTTACAGAGACCCACTGAAGAATATAGTTCTTTTAATTAGAAACTGCAAGATTCTATTATAAATAAAAAATAAATAAAAAGAGCAAAACAAAATAAAAAACTAAAAAAGAATGCAAAATTGTCAGAAATGTTAGACAACTAGTTTTCAATAACATTAATAAATATTGTCAAGTGACTATTCAGCTTATTAATAAAAGCAGAAATTTAAATTATATGAAAGTATGAAACAACATAGAAATAGTAAGACATAATGCCCAGACAGGCGTGATTAAAATAAGAAAGGTATGCAAAACTATTCGCATGAATAAACAAAAGTGTTCTAATTATGGTATAAACAAAAGTGTTCTAATTATGGGAAGCTAAGATATATAAAATATATAAAGTTCAATAAAAGAAATGCAAATAAAATAAGATGGACAGAAGGGAGAAAAAACAGCCACTCCCTAGAATAAGCCCTAGTCATAAATTGGGGAAATATTTGAATAAATATATGAATAAAAAATAAATGTGATCTAAATTTGGTAAGGACGAAAGCAAATTACAAAAATCAGAAAAACTAATAGGCGAGTGTTCTCTCAGCCATAAGTAAGATGAGAGATAATTTTCTAAAACAGGAGTTTAAAGAAATATAGTCCTCTCCTGCAACTTTGTCAGACATACTGACACTCACTGTGTCCAGGCAAGGGAGTGCTGCTATAGATTTACCAGCTCCTCATTCTCAACAATTATCAGTTATTAATAATCTTCATAAAATGAATCCTAAAAATGTGGGCCTTATTCCAAAAAATACGGTAGGGTTAAACTCTGGTTGTAGCAGCAACAAAAAGTAATTTCTGTCATGATATGTTTCCAATAGTATAGAGATAAAGAAAAATACCACTTAATTGCTAATCCTTCAATACCAAAAATAACAAAAACCCATAAAAAATAGTGAAATATAAAAACAAATTAATGTCTTATAGACCCTGGAAAAAAGATTTTAAAGCAAAATACAGAAATTTAAAGCATTTCTTTAATTTTGTAACTTTACTGGGAAACAGCTCAGAATATCAGTTTTGTTCCAAATAATAAAATTAATAACATAATTTGGATTATAAAATTCTTGCTTTAATAAAAATTCCTTAAACAGTAAATAAATAAATAATAGAAAATGTTAATTAATCTAAGAAATGTTACTAAGATTTTAGACTCATGAAGGCATTATACTCCAAGATTAGAAAATTATTATAATTGATCTTAAAAATTGTATCTCCTCAAAGTTTGTCAAAGATTTGTTTTTATTCTTCCCTCTTTTAAATAATGTTTAGCCTATGAAATAATTTCAGTGAAATGTTCTGCCACGAGAAATGTAAAATTCTCCGACCTTGTGCAAAAAATTTGTAGATTGGAACAATTACAAAAAATCATTCAAGGGCGTAAAAATAAAATTTTTATATCGCATATTGCTGGACATTCTAATTTACCTGGGCCATTAGCTCATGGAAATGCTATGGCTGATTTGCTTACCAGGGAAATCTCAATAAATAATGTCATAGAGCAGGCACAACGAAGCCATGCATTGCATCATCAAAATGCTTTAGCTCTAAAAAGAATGTTTCATATTACCAGAGAACAGGCTAGACAAATTGTTAAAGTCTGTGAACAATGTCCACTTACTCATAAGGTGCAGAAAATGGGAGTCAACCCAAGGGGCTTAAAGCCTCGAATGGTTTGGCAGATGGACGTAACCCATGTACCTGATTTTGGAAGATTGGCATATGTACATGTAACTATGGACACTTATTCACATGCTCTCTATGCTACAGCTAGGAGTGGAGAAGCTGTTAAAGATGTCATACAGCATTTGATTGCCTGCTTCTCCTATTTGGGAACTCCTAAGAAAATTAAAACTGATAATGCTCCAGCATATACATCAACTGGTTTCAAAAAATTTTGTGAAAACTGGGAAATTGAGCATGTTACAGGAATACCTTATAATCCTCAAGGGCAAGCAATTATAGAAAGAACTCACCAAATCTTAAAAAATCAATTGTTAAGGCAAAAGAAAAATCATTATTTTTCACCTCATCAAGCTTTACATCATGCTTTATTAATATTATCAAAATCACACTCCCATGCAGAGACATTGGGAGGAAATGTCTTTGGCTAAACAGCCACAAGTGCTTTAAAAGACCTCCATGGGGCCTGGAAAAGGCCTGATAACCTCGGGGAGAAGGATGTGCGTGTGTTTTTTCCACAGAATGCAGAATCACCCATCTGGATTCCAGACTGGCTCACGAAGCCTTTCCAGATGAGAGCGACAGCGAGAGAAGGAGACAGCAAAGGAGGATGATGCTGACATTCAAAGAGTTCAAACTTTCCCCTACCCAGGCAAGAGCTACAAAGGAGGCACATCCCCCCCACCTGGGGTCAACTTCAGACTCTCACTAAGAGAGCAGAAGAAGCCGTAATTTCGGCAGGAAAGGTTGTTACAGTGGAAAATATGTTTTTAGCAATGTTAACAATAATTTATTTACAGGTACCTAATGTGGAAGGAGTCAGCTACTGGACATATGTACCTGACCCTCCTATCCTACATCCTGTAGGATGGGGAGACAGTGATATTATAAAGGTTACAACTAATAATAGTTATATCTTAGGAGGTGTAGAGGATAATTCTATCCCACTGGTATCAGAAATAATAAATTATGAAGGAATGTCTGATACTACTCCAATTTGTGTCACCATGTCAGGAAGGTCGCCTGCAGGGTGCCTTCCCTTAAATTATAGAACATTTTTGACTGATGCTCCTGATTATGCTGATAAGGAGCGGACAAAGCGTCTAATTTGGGAACTGGAAATGATGACGTTAGGACATTATAACTTTAATGACAAATATTTGGAAAGGAAATCGCACTTACCCAACTGTGCGCACACTTATAAAGATCCAGATCAGTTCTGGAATGCTCTTAATACTAGACCAAAATGGCTTCAATGTAGCTTTAATAAGGCCGCCGTTTTCATACCCAAGAAATCACAAGATCAAATTCTAGATTTCTCAGTGTCAAGTCCAACTTATGATTATACTCAGTACTTAAGGAATAATTCTAAAAAATTCAACAATTATCAGCCACATACTCTAGGGGAGCCACTGCGGAGATGGTTTACTCCAGGCTGGGTGGCACCGGTGTTTATAAGCTACTCTCCCATTTACAATAAGACAGTCATTCAACCTGAATTGTTTCGACTCTTTGCGGCCTCAAACATGATTCTTTTAAAGAAGCCTAAAGAAACTACTTCTACTCCTATTGGAGTCAAAACATGCATAGAATATCCTATGGGAATTTTAGCCGGTAAACCTGAAAGTTTAGCTATAAATAGATTTGGAAGATCTTATCATATTTCATGCAAAAATTGTATATTTACAAATTGTTTAACATCAGATTTAAATAAGCAATACTCTGTGATTATAATTCTTAAAAGACCACAATACGTAATGCTACCAGTGGATTTAAAGGATGATCCTTGGTTTGAGAATCCAGCTTTACAGACACTTAAAGAACTGCAATATTTACTGAGGCCAAAACGTTTTATCTCAACTCTAATCTTAGGAGTGAGTGCTTTGATCATGATTTTAACCTCATTAGCAATGTCAACAGTGGCTTTAGTTCAGGAAGTACAAACTGCCAATTATGTAAATGACTTAAATAAGAATGTCTCTCTAGCCTTAGCACAGCAAGAGATTATTGATAGGAAACTAGAAACAAAAGTCGATGCTCTGGAACAAGCGGTTCTCGGGCTGGGACAGGAAATACAGAATATAAAAATCTTATTGTCCACACGCTGCCATGCTAGTTTTAAGTATATTTGTGTTACCCCTATGCCATACAATTCTTCGCTTGATTGGAACAATACTAGAAATCATCTGTTAGGTATTTGGAAGGATACAGATATTACACATAATTTGCAGCTTTTACGGTCTGAAATCACTACTATGAGCAAAGCGCATCTGGATGTGAAAAATATTCAAACTTTGGCTGATTCTTTATTGACAGGTTTAAAAGAACTTAATCCTTTCAATTGGACAAATAATATAATTGGCTTTGCAGTCATTGGAGCAATTTTATTTTTCATACTTCTCATATTTCCAATTGTCTTTCGCCTAATCTGTCGTTCTATCTCTACCATTCAAAGTGAAACCTATGCCCTTATTCTAAAAATAAAGAAAGGGGAAATGCCAAGACATCCTGCTGCCTCGGCATCTATGTGTTGAAGACGCCACTCCACATAGTTATCGGCAGAAAGCCCCGAGAAAGAGGTATCGTCTCTGGCAAAAAAATATCCCCCACTTTAGATATCCTTCATAACTATTATTCTCTTGGTATTCTTTTAACTCTCTACACGAATTGCTCTGATGATGTGAGATCAGAAATTGAGTCCGTGGAAATAAACGTCCTTGGCTCTGCTCAATAATAATAAAAACTGGCCAGAACTCAGATGCTGTGATAAGCATTCCAGCTGCAGCAATTACAAAGGGTCTCTGACCCTCACTATCACTAACTTAGGTTAAGCTATTAACTCAGGTAAGGTAGTTCAGTTTAAGGAAACTTTGTTTACCCTTGAGATCCTGCCTAGAGACAGAGAAGATAAAATTTTGTGTGTGACTTCGAAGCAATTTAGTTGATAAACAACTTAGTTGCCCAAATACAATAGACTCAAGGAAAAAGATTGGTGACTTTTACGCCCAGTGTAAATATTCCTGAAGACAGAGAGGCTGATCGCATGGTTAATGAATATGACTAAATAAAGGACAGACGTTCTAAATATATATGTATGAAGGAAAGGAAATACCGTAAGAGTAAGAAAAGCATTTTTGCATGAAGAAGAGCTTATCATAAGAAAGTCCCAACTGGGAAAGGAAGGAATTAGAAAGTTAGAAGCAGGTTGCAGAGGGTTTGTGACAGAGAAATGGATTATTAAAGATGGTTAGACTTTTAATAGGCTTATTGTCTAAAGAAGAGTGTTCAGCAGTTAAGGACAATTAAAACCAAGAACTTTGTGGTGTTGTTTGTGGTATTTTGTCTGCAAAACTGTGTTGTGAGTTTGCTTAAGCTTTCAGATTTAGGAGATAAAATGCCAACACCTGGAGAAACTTTATCACATCCACCTGAATCACCACATCTCCCCACACTTGCTATATGAACTGAGCCCAAAAGATGGAAAGTTCCAAGAGAGCCAAAGAAGATTCCCCGAGAAACCCCCAAGCCTTGGCCATGCTTGTTTATTTTGGGAAGTGGCCCCCTGGGACTGCTTATCTGCAAAGACCTTGGAAAAGAATCAGGAGTCAGAAGTCAATCTCTCTCGAAGATCAACAGCCAGCTGAAGGACTAGTTTTATTACCTTTGTTTACATGTCATTCATTATTACTTCACAATGATTACACCCACCTCCCTCTCCTCTTACTATTAACTTTACTGGTGAAAGGTATAAATTTCTTGGAGTTTTTGTAATAAAGTGTCATTGGTTCAAGAAGCCTTTGTCCACCTCAAATTCCTTCCCAAACGTCGTACCCAAAAACTTAGGGAATTCATAGAGGGGAAGGAATTGCTGCAGAGAGGTTTCTGCAGGACATCACCTGCCTTTTGCCCCATCTTTCTGAGGATTTGACCGGGAGCTGACAATAAGGACCCAACTGAGATTAGTCGGCAACACAAAAGCACATTTGTGGCCTATATAGAGAAAAAATGACAAAATTTGCAATTGGTGGTCACTGGTGGTGAAATGATGTGAAATTTTTATCACTTTGGTTGTATTTTTAATTTCTTAATATAAATATAAATGTATATAAAAGTATAAATATAATGTGTAATGCATAAATATAAATATAAAATTGTCAACATAAATGTGTAGAACTTCTGTATAAAAAAAGAAAAATAGTGCCGGGAGTGGTGGCGCACGCTTGCAATCCCAGCATTCAGGAGGCTGAAACCAGAGGACTGCGGTGCACAGACACCTTCAGCTACTTAGTGAGACCCTTCGCAACTCAGCAAGACCCTGTTTCAAAAAATAAAAAGACTAGGCGTGGTGACACACTCTTGTAATCCCAGCTCTTTGCAGGCTGAGACAGAAGGATTGTGTAGGTTTGAAGCCAGCTTCAGCTATTGAGTGCCGCCCGCAGCAACTTAGTGAGACCCTGTTTCCAAATAAAATATAAAATAAGTCTGGGAGTATAGCCTGGAGGTAGAAAAGCCCCTGGGTTCCACCCCCAGTACCACACACACACAAAAAAAAGACTAAAAATAGGGCTGGGATGTAGCTCAGAGGTACAGTGCCCATGGGTTCCATCCCCAGTGCAGCTAAATAAATAAATAAATAAATAAATAAATAAATAAATAAATATGAGGTTTTTTTTTCCAGTGTTCTATTGTAAGAGTTGGCTTTTTCAAGATTTGTTTTTTGATTTGTTACAGGGCTTGGCTTTCTGGGCTCCAGGCTGGAATATGTGGTGGGTTTCCTGTTGGGGAATTGTGTTTTTTCAAGATTGCCCAAGAGGCACCAGGAGTTTGGAACAAACAGGAGGTGCCTGTTTGTAACGGAGCCGAGCGGGGATCCTGGGCAGCTCCTGGGCCTGGCCACACGCCCTGGATGCTGAGCTACACAGGCAGCCCTGCTGCCCGGCCCAGCCTCGCCCTGCCCCACACTGAAAGGACCACGCAGGCCCGTGTGGCTCTACTGGAGAGTATGAGCACTGCAGCCTGAGCCTCTGTTCTCACTTTCCTGGACCCTTAGACATATTTTCTTCCTGTGGCTCCCTCAGTAAGAGCAGCCGTGTGGCACAGGCCTGGCCGGTCAGAAAACCCCATCCCTTCTATGTGATTGGCCAGGGTTACACCTGTGACCCTCATCATCCCAGCAAAAGTCTGTCCCCGGAGTTTTACTGGAATTATAGGCACACATCTGTAATCCCAGTACTTGGAGGCTGAAATAGGAGAATAGCAGGTTCCAAGTCAGTTTCAGCAATTTAGTGAGACCTTGCTTCAAAAATTTTAAAAAGAGTGCCAGAGTGGTGGCCATACTTGTAATCTGCGCTTGGGAGGCAGAGACAGGAGGATCACACTGGTTTGATCCTGTTTCCAAATAAAAAAAAATATAACGCCGGGCGTGGTGGCGCACGCTTGTAAGCCCCGCGCTCGGAGACAGGAGGATCGCGCAGGTTTGAAGCCAGCTTCACTGGCTTAGGAGACCCTGTTTCCAAAAAATAAAATAGGTCTGGGAGTGTAGCCCTGAGGTAGAAGGGCTTCCAGGAACCCCAGCACCACCAAAAAAAAAAACAAAAAAAAAAACAAATAAAAAAAATATAAAAATAGGTCTGGGAGTATAACCCAGAGGTAGAAGGGTTTTCAGGAACCCCCTACCAAAAAAAAAAAATTTTTTTTTAAAGAGCTGGGCATGGTGGCAGCGCACGCTTGTAATCCCAGCATTGGGGAGACTGAGACAGGAGGATCGGTGATCACGGACAGCCTCAGCTACTTAGTGAGGCCCTCTGCAACTTAGTGAGACCCTGTTTCAAAATAAAGAATAAAAAAATAGGGCTGGGGCTATAGCTAGGAGGTAGAATACGCCTGGTTCCATCCCCAGTACCAAAAAAAAAAAAAAAAATTAGACTTCTTCAAAATTAAAAACTTTTATGCATCAAATGATTTTATTAGCCAGGCGTAGTGGCGCACGCTTGTAATCCCAGTATTCAGGAGGCTGAGACCTGGAGGATCATGGTTTGCGGACAGCCTCAGCTACTTAGTGAGGGCCTCTGCAACTCAGTGAGACCTGGTTTCAAAATAAAGAATGAAAAATTAGGGCAGAGGGTATAGCTCTCTCTCTCTCTCTCTCTCTCTCTCTCTCTCTCTCTCTCTCTCACACACACACACACACACACACACACACACACACACACACATCCTATTAGAGAAGGAAAAGACAGCCCGTGGAATGGGGGGCATATACTTGCAAGTCATATATTTGCTAAGGGTCTAGTTTTCAGAAGTCACAGAGACAAACATCCTCTCCCTCTCTTCTCCCCGCCCCACACCCTGTCTAGAGCTCATTCAGGTGCTCAAACCACACAGGTAGGAGGCAGCTCCTGTCCTGTTCCCAGTCTCTGCATTGATTTCCTGCCTCTTTCTTTCTTTCTTTCTTTCTTTCTTTCTTTCTTTCTTTCTTTCTTTCTTTCTTTCTTTTTCTTTCTTTCTTTCTTTCTCTTTCTTTCTCTTTTCTTTCCTTTCTTTCCTCTCTCTCACTCCTTTCTTTCTTTCTTTCTTTCTTTCTTTTCTTTCTTTCCTTCCTTCTTTCTTTTGGTGGTACTGGGGTTCCTGGAAGCCCTTCTACCTCCAGGCTACACTCCCAGACCTATTTTTACATTTTTTTATTTTATTTGGAAACAGGGACTCCTAAACCAGTGTGTTTGGCTGGCTTCGAAACTGCGCGATCCTCCTGTCTCTGCCTCTCAAGCGCGGGGATTACAAGTGTGCAGCACCGCCCGGCGCTGTCTCCCTCTTTCAACCTGATGGCTGTGGGGCTGTGTGGGAGCCCCGAGTGTCATTCTCTCCTGTCCAGGGGGGACAATAAGAGCAGGGAGGACCCTCCCAGCCTTCCAGCTTCTCTCTCTCTCTCTCTCTCTCTCCCTCCCCTCCCCCCTCCCTCCCTCTCCCCCCCCCCTCTTTTGCAGTACTAGGGATGAAACCCAGGGGCAGCCCGCCACCTGGCACCCTGCTGACCTGGGTGGACTTGGCGAATGGCTGAGCACCGGCACTACTCCGCAGCTCCAGCTGGCACCGGCCCAGCAGGACTGCTCTCAGCCCCTCCTGTGCCGAGGGCACACTAATATGGTGTTTGGTTTTATTTATCTATTGATTTGGTACTGGGGATTGAATCCAGAGGCATTCTACTTCCAAGCTACATCACCAGTCCTATTTTATTTTTAATTTTGAAATAGGGCCTTGCTAAATTGCTGCGGCTGGCTTCAAAATTGCAATCGTCCTCTCAGTTTCCCAGTACTGAGATTACAGGCATGTCCTACCATGCTGACTGAACTGTTTCTCCTCAGTTCTCAAGGTCTGGGTTCCAATTGCCTCATGCTTCTGTGACATTCTTCTGTTTGTGGGCTTGTAGGCTGGTCTCAGGGGTGGCCTTCCCAGCCCAGCAAGGCAGCCTGTGACACCGTGGATCAGGAGTCAGGCACACAGGCCTGCGCTTCAGTCAAGCCCAATGTGCTCAGGCCACAGATGAGGTGGGAGGGCAGCGTGCCATCTCCAGACGGAGATCAGGACTTGGGAGCGCCCGGTTCTCCTGAGTGTCATGCAGAGCAGGGCCTCTCTGTTTCACAATGATGAGGGCTGAGCTCCCAAGAAGAGTCAGGGGCTTTATGGGGACATGTGAGTCTATCATGCTGGATCAAATGGGCTGCAAAAGGTAGTTAAGTCCAGCCCCGCCCAAGTGTTCCTTTTTAACTTGCAAAATAGTCCCTGGTCCCAGGAAAGTACGTGGGAAGGGGGCAGCATGGTACAGAGAAGGAAGCGAGAGGCCAAGGCTGGCAAATGTTGGTCCTCAGTTTAGTCAGAAGCAAGGTCCAGAGGCCAGCAAGAGAAAACCAGCCCGAGGAGAGCATCAGAACCTGCAACCCGGCCCTGGCTTCCTCCTCTCCACCTGCTGCACGGCAATCTGGCAAGCCACAGAAGGGTCAAGGGTGGCTGGAGGGTGTACCCACAGTGCCGTGGGCAGGGACAACTTCAGGGGCACTGTGAAGCTGGGAGAGACTGGGTGAATCTAAGCCCTTGGACTGCATGAGGAGGGCAGGATGGAGGGGTGGTGTCTTCGTGGCTCACCTAGGCTGCAGACCAGAGGGACTGCGGGTTCCAGCAACACTCATATGGAGCCAGACAGCTTTTCTCATTTCTTGATTTTGGGTTTCTATAAATCCTATCATTTTGAGGCTTGATAGGAACTCCAAGCATAATCTTCACAAGAGAAACAGGTAAGTGGGGGCATGGGAGTGCACACCTCTGACCCAGTACTTGGGAGGCTGAGACAAAAGATCGCAGGTTCAAGGCCAGCCTCAGCAAGTTAGCAAGCCTCTGTTTCAAATGGAAGAATAAAACAGGGCTGGGGGTGCAGCGCAGGGATAGATTGTTCCTGGGTTCAATCCCCAGTAACACACACATGAAAAAAACCAAAAATGCAAACAACAACGAAAAAACAGGAGCCAAAAAACCATCACACCCAGTTGTACTCTTTTATATAGAATTTGTACAATATAGTTCTCTTCATTTGCATATTTTATCCACAACTTAACGTCCTTTTTACAGGCTGAACTCAGCTGATATAATCAAAATTCTTTCTTTGAACCAAATAAACATTCAAAATCGTAAACCCGTAAGAAGACAAATTAAAAAAGATGATGAAAATGAGTCACCCCTCTCATTGGGAACAGTGTCTGTACAATATATATGATTTGGAACAGAATTTCTTTATAGAGTAGGCACATGTTTCCGTGACACTTTACCCCTGCCAGTTTTCTCTCATTCCAGGCAGTCTAACCTCCTCAGAGGGGTCAAAGGGAGCTGCCTTCCTGGGAATCTTTACCAGGATTCCCTGCTCCAAGCTGAGGACCTGGCGGGGAGTCGTCTGGCTCGGCAGCGCCGCCCAGTGGCCGGAGGCAGAGGCAGTGGTGGGCTGCAGGGAGGCTGGACCAGGAGGGGACCCAGATGGCACAGGTGTGTTCAAAGGGAAACTTGGGCTTGTTCTATGCAAATGGAAGCACAGAGATCACAGCAGCAAGGGCGGTGAACAGGGACAGGCTGTGAGGAGCCAGAGTTTTTTTTACAACTGCTCTTGGTGATGGAGTGTGAGTAAAGCTGGTGGGCCTGCCTTGGAGCCCCTGTCCTGCCTGTCTGGAGTGCTTGGCGCGGCCCCAGGCATGGCGGGTGTGGGTGGGTGGTGCCATCTCCTTGACTACTTTCCAGGCTGTCAGCCATTGGGTCTGATCTCCCCGTGGGGCCTCTCCCCTAGGACTGAGATTGTTCTGCGTGCCTCTCGGGAGCTCCTCACCGCAGGCCTATTGGGGTGGAAGTGGCTTGGCTCAAGGGCCTTCTCTGGGCTGCAGGCAGTAAGCAAAGCAGGGCTGTTTTGGCAAAGAGCAAATGGTGGAAAGGTGTGTCCAGTGAGCCAGCAGCACCTGCCTCCTTGGTTCCAGATGCGGGCCTGGGATCACCACCCCACTGCTCCCAGCCCCTTTCAGTCTCACCCCTCCTTCTGACCATTCCCTACTCCCTGGGCTTGGCTGAGAGCCTCATTCTAGGCTGTGAAGGTCACTGACCCGGGCCTACCCAACCGAGGAAGCTGCTCCCAGCCCCACAGATGCAGGCTCTCCTAACCCATGCCGGGCCAGGCAACTGTGAAGCCTGGCCTGCTGCGAGAGCCTCAGGGCCCAGCCCTGTGTGGCGGGAAAGGACTTTGGCCCAGATACCAGCTTTGAATGGCGGCTGCCTCAGGCATCCTTCATTCCCACAAGCTCCTCTCAGGCTGGCCCAGGGCCCACGTGCCAATCCAGCTTCACACTCTAAGTGTGGCTCCGGAAAGAGAAGAATTAGCACTTTGGGGCATAAAAGCGTAAAAAGAAAAATGTAAAACAAGCATTCATTAGAACTAATATAATTATTGCTAGACATGACAGCCAAGTGACCATGCAGTCCCCTCCGTGGTGGACATGGCGGATTACTGGAACCGCCGAGCAGAAGTAAGATCGTGTGGTGCTTCTTCTCATTAAATAAGCCCTCCTTGGATGGCGCTGCAAGCCTGAGGTGCGGACACTGGAGTCGCCAACTCTGCTATTGTCACACATGCCCAGTCCTGGGGCCACACCCAGGGGCCTTCTCAGAAAGCCAGCGTGGTTCTCTCTGAAAACAGGAGGTGGAAACAGAAACACGTTAAAACAACTGAGAACCCCGGGTGTGCTGGGAGCTGGAGTGGCTGTGCAAGGTGGCCTGATGGCTGTTCCAAGGGCGCTTGTTCTCTCCAGGCTGTCTCTGGGCGTGCAGGGAGCTGGTGGACCCCTGCACCATACTGAATACTTGGGGACTGGAAGTGACTGGCAGGAGCTCATGCCAGTTGTGGTTTGGTTTGAATTTCTGCGTCCCAAGAAGCAAAAGCAGGAGCTTGCAGCCAGGCCATGCAGAGCAGGACGCCCTGCGCAAGCGCCTGGGTGCTGGCGCCTCTCCCCGGCAGTGAGCGAGGGCAGTGCCAGCTCAGCAGACAGAGCCTTCTTAGAGAGACCGCTTCCAGGTCTCGCTGTGCCAGTGGCCTCTGAAGGGACAGCCAAAGGAGGCTGGCCTCAACACCCTGCCTGAGGGCCTCGCCTTGCTGCTCGTTCCGGAGCGCCAGTCTGTGTGCAGGTCTACCGTGCACACCGCAGGTTCTTGGAGATGTGGCCAATGAACATCCACATGGGAGCCGAAATGTGCTGCAGGAGAGCTGGGTTTTCCTGACTGAGGCTGCTGTCAGCTCTGAGCCCCCATGGATGGGTCAGTGTGTCCCATGCACGCCGCACCAGGCTAACACTCCACATTCCAGAGGCAGGTGGCCTTGTTTGGGTAGTTGATGGCCAGGCTGATGGCAGCGATGTTCTGCAGAGCCTGTGGAGGAAGAGAGGCACCAGAGTCAAGGGCCAGTCCCTCGCTCACCCAGAGGACCGTCGGCTAGAGCAAGCGATAAAGGCTACGGGAACAGCCGGCGCACAAATCCTGAAGGTCTCCTGAGACCTGTATGTGGGCACAGAAAAGGCTCCCTTTCTTCCAAGCAGCCCCGTCCAGCATGGGGCTGTGCTGCATACTGATATTCACAGTCTGCGAGTGCAGTTCTCAGGAGTGGTCTGGGCCTGGGAAACCCTCAGCATCTCTGGAGGTCCTGAGGCTCACATTCACTGTCTCAGGAGTGCACAGTGCAGTTTCCTAGAGGCCAAACTGAAACTATGGTAGGTTGAATGAAGATGCAGATCGGAGAATCTGGCTGCCAGACATAAAGAGATCTGCAGAAACAGAACACAGGGCTGTCCTTTTCCATAATCATTTTGTTGTAAGGTGGGGGCAGAGCACACCTATAGTTTCAGCTGCTTAGGAGGCTGAGGCAGGAGGGTTCCTGGAGCCAGCCAGGCAAGCACAATAAGACCTCGAATAAAAAAAGTGTTTTGAAAAATATGTCATTCATGTTCAAAAGAAATGTGTTTACTGCTAGTGTGTGTGTGTGTGTGTGTGTGTGTGTGTGTGTGTGTGTGTGTAAGGTACTGGGTGTTGAACCCAGAGACATTCTACCTCCAAACTATACCCCAGTCCTTCCTACTTTTTTTTTAGTTTATTTACTTTTTGTGGTTCTGGAATGGAACCCAGGGGCATTATACCTCCAAGCCTATTCTACCCACCATGCCCAGCTTCTTTTTATTTTTTATTTAGAAACAGGGTCTTAGTAGGTTGCAGACAGTCTTGCTACACTGCTGAGCCTATCCTTAAATCTGCAATCCTCCTGTCTCAGCCTCCCAATGCACTATGATTACAGGCATACACTACCATGCCTGGCTATGTTTACTACTATGTAAAAAAAAAGTGAGCTGGGAGTAGTGGCGCGTGTCTGTAAATTCTAGCACTTGGGAGGCTGAGACAGGAAGATCACAAGTTTATGGATGTCCTCAGCAAGTAGTGAGGCTCTCATCAACCTAGTGAGACCTTGTTTCAAATAAAAATACAATCAGGCGTGGTGGCACACGCTTGTAATCCCAGCGCTTGGGAGGCTAAGACAGGAGGATTGTAGTTCGTGACCAGCCTTAGCTGCTTAGTGAGGCCCTTTCAAACTCAGTGAGACCCTGTTTCAAAATAAAGAATAAAAAAAGGGCTGAAGCCGGGCGTGGTGGTGCACGCTTGTAATCCCCCGCGCTTGGGAGGCTAAGACAGGAGGATCCCACAGGTTCGAATCCAGCCTCAGCTACTCAGTGAGGCTTCCAGCAACTCAGTGAGACCCTGTTTCCAAATAAAATATAAAAAAGGTCTGGGAGTATAGCCGGGAGGTAGAAAGACTCTGGGTTCCACCCCCAGTACCACCAAAAAGAAAAAAAAAAAAAAAAAAAACAGGGCTGGGGGTGCAGCTCACAGGTAGAACGCCCCTGGGTTTAAACTTTTTGTTTTAAGTTCTAGATTTAAAACCAAATTAAGCCAGACGCGGTGGTGCATGCTTGTAATCCCAGCATTCGGGACTGAGACAGGAGGATCACGGTTTGCGGCTAGCCTCAGCTACTTAGTGAGGCCCTATACAACTCAGTGAGACCCTGTTTCAAAATAAAGAATAAAAAATAGGGCTAGGGGTGTTGCTCAGAGGTACTGGTACTGCCAAAAAATTAAAAATTAAAAAATAAATAAATAAAAATAAAACCTAATTAAACCTGGCATGCTGGCTCACCTGTAATCCTAGTACCTGGGAGGCTAAGACAGAAGGATTGCAAGTTTAAGGACAGCCTCAGCAATGCAGTGAGACTCTCAGCAACCCAGTTAGACCCTGCTTCAAAACAAATAATAACATAAGGGGCTGAAAGTGTAGTTTTGAGGTAGAATGCCTCTGGGTTCAATCCCAAATACTACACACACACACACACACACACACACACACACACACACACACACATATCTAATTTAAAATGGATGCAATAGCTGGGGATGATGGTGCACGCTTGTAATCCCAGCATGTGGGAGGCAAAACCCAGAAGATCAAGTTTTCATTTTTTGTTGTACTGGGGCTGAAACCCAGGGGCTTTGTACCTCTGAGCCACACCTCCAGCCCTATTTTTTATTCTTTATTTTGAAATAGTGTCTCACTGAGTTGCAAAGGACCTCAGTAAGTAGCTGGTGCTGGCCTCACACCTGGATCCTCCTATCTTAGCCTCCCAAATGCTGGGATTACAAGTGTGAGCCACCACGCCCGGCCTTCCTGCCAGTGTCTTCAGACTGAACAGTCTGATGCAAGTGAGGCTGATGAATGGAGCCCGCACTCTCGAGGGCCAGAGGGAAGGGACTGGGTCAGAACAGCACTCTGTGTAAGCTCTGAGAGGTTCTGTCCTTATTGGGTAGTATGCAAGCACGCACGCACGCACGCACACACACACTCACACACGCTGTCCTGGTGATGGTGGGATGGTGACGCTGCCACAGGGAGAGGCCTTGGAGGGCCAGCCCTGCTGGGAGCAAGGAGGTACCTGTGCTGCACAGCGGAGCAGGCGATCGTCCGTGGTTAAGGCCAGCAGGTACTCGTGCAGCAAGCCGAGCTCCTGTGGAGAGAGTGGGGTCAGTGAACCTGGAAGCAGGGCTGGCTGGAGGACAGCCATGAGGGAAATTGTTGTCCACCACCTCGCGGGCACTTAACGGCTCGCTCTAGGCCCAGGAAGGGGTCACGGGCTGGCTTGGGGGCCTCCTGCTCAGTCAGTCTCCCTGTGACTGAGCGAAAGGGTGAAAGCCTGTGAAGCGAAAGGGTGAAAGCCTGTGAAAGGCCCCTTCATCTCACACATTCAATGTGTCTATTGTTCTAAGGGGAGAAGCAGAGGAGGAAGGAAAACACGTCCCTTTGATTTCCCAAAACTCCCTTGTTGTCAAGAGCTGCTCCGAGGCAGTTTTCCCCCTTTGGCTTCAGGCCAGACAAAATAAGCAGTCCAGTGCCAACCTGAGGGCTTCCCAAGGATGGGGCGAGACAACTGCCGGCCAAGCTGGCTTCCCTGCGCAGACCTGCCCAGACACCCCCAGTCTCCGGATGGGTGTGACCCGAGTACTGCTGGGACAGGGTGAGGGTGGGAGACACAAGGCATTGTCCTCACCTGGGCACGGTTCTCTGTGACGAAGAAGAGCTCAGTGAGGGCTCGGTGCAGGGGGAGGAGGATGCCAGGCTGCGTCACGTCCTCAAACAGGCCATATTCCATGTGGGTAAAGAGCTGCCACAGAGGCTTCAACAGTGCAAGGTCACAGAGGTCACTGTGGGAGGAGATGGGGCAGATCTGGTTCACTGAAGACCAGGCCAGCCCACACCGGACAGCTGAGGCAGCTCAGACTCTCCCCTCTCCCACTGCTAGTATAGCCACCACAGGATGGCCCCGCCCACGCTCCTCTAAGGAGCTGCAGTCACCCACAGCAAAGCCTGAAAGAGACAGAGCCCGCCCCAAGGAACAGGAGGCCCTCAGGTACATTCATTCAAATTACTGTGTACCTTTAAAATGGCTCTCACAAAGACCTTCCAAACATGAAAAAAATCTCAAATGTTAAGTGTAAGAAATTAAAACAGAGCCGGGAGTGGTGGCGCATACTTGTAATCCCAGTATTCGGGAGGCTGAGACAGGAGGATTGTGGATCCCAGCCAGTCTCAGCTACTACTTAGAGAGGCCCCTCGGAACTCAGTGAGACCCTATTTCAAAGTAAAGAATAAAGCCAGGCACAGCGGCGCATGCTTGTAATCCCAACATTTGGGAGGCTGAGACAGGAGAATTGTGGTTTGCGAATAGCCTCAGCTACTTACTGAGGACCTCTGCAACTCAGTAAGACTCTGTTTCAAAAAAACAAAAAAAGAATAAAAAATAGGGCTGAGGGTGTAGCTCAAAGGTAGAATGCCCCTGGGTTCCATCCTCAGTACTGCAAAAAATAAATATATAAATAAATAAATGAAGTAATAAAATAAAATAAATAAATAAATAATAGGGCGGGGTGTGTGGCTTGGTTGTAGAAAGGTAGAATGCCCGTGGGTTTCATTCCTAGATCTCTAGTACTGCAAATAAAAAAAAAAAAAAAAGGAGAAGAAAGAAAATAAAAGAAAGCATAACACTGCACATAGAAAATCAAACTTAAAAACAGACAACTGCCATTATTTTGATATTAGGCTTGTAAAACACAAAAAATATGATATAAGGTTGCCTGATCAGAAATCTCTTAAGAAAAATCCGGTCCTTCTCAGAGGCCTGTTAAGAGTGGAGTTGAGGGCTTTACGCAGAGAGAGGCATACTGCGAGCCCAACTCAGCCGTCAGAGAAGAAGGGGGAAAGCAATAATACTTGTGGAGTTTACTGCATGATTTCGTCTTTTCTCTTTAATTTTTTTATTTGTGACTTACATAACAATTCTATTTAAGTCTTATCTTGAAGCCAATCATTTCCCCCCAGAGAAATGAATATAAGTACGTGTGTGTGTGTGTATTTGGTATTGGAATTGAACCCAGGTGCATTCTCCCTCTGAGCTACATACCCTGCTCTATATTATTATTATTATTATTATTATTATTATTATTATTATTAATTATTTATTTTTTTTTTTGCAGGTCTGGGGATGGAACCCAGGGGCATTAAACCTCCAAGCTACACCCCTGCCCTATATATTTTTTTATTCTTTATTTTAAAACAGGGTCTCACTACATTGTGGAGGGCCTCACTAAGTAGCTGAGGCTGTCCACGAACCGCGATCCTCCGGGCTCAGCCTCCCAAATGATGGGATTACAAGTGTGCTCCACCATGCCCGGCTTATTATTGTTGTTATTATTATTATTATTGCTATTATTATTTATTTTTTGTGGTACTGGTGGTGGAACCCATGGGCTTTTCTACCTCTGGGCTCCCAGACCTATTTTATACTTTATTTGGAAACAGGGTCTAAGTTGCTGAGAGCCTCATTCACTAGTTGAGGTTGCCTTAGAACCTGTGCAATCCTCCTGTCTCAGCCTCCTAAACTGGGATTAGAAGTGTGCACCACCACGCCTGGCATTATTATTATTTTTTACTCTGAAAAAGGATCCCAAGAAGTTGCTGGAGACTGACTAACTCCCTAACTTGCAGAGGCTGATCTTGAACCTGTGATCCTCTTGTCTCAGCCTCATAAGTACTGGGATTATAGGCATTCACCGCCACACCTGGCTCTTTTTGTATTTTGAGACAGGGTCTTACTAAGGTTTCCAGGCTGCCCTTGAACTCTTGTTCCTTCTGCCTTAGCTGGGATTATGGGCATGGGTCACCACGTTTGGGAAATGAAGGATTCCTTCATTTATTTTAAACAATAACTCCAGTAAAATATAATTTTTTACTCCAAATATCATCACCTCACTTTTTGGCTAGCATTTTGTATGTTTATATGCTTTAAAAAATTCAGAAGCAGGGTGTGGTGGCACATGCTTGTAATCCCTGCACTTGGGAGGCGAAGACAGGAGGATCACGCAGTTTTGAAGCCAGCCTCTCTGGCTTAGGAGACTGTTTCCAAAAACATATATATATATATATATATATATATGTATATGTATATGTATATGTATATGTATATGTATATGTATATGTATATGTATGTATATGTATGTATATGTATGTATATGTATATGTATATATATGTATATATATGTATATACATGTGTGTGTATATATATATATATATATATATATGTGTGTGTGTGTGTGTGTGTGTGTGTGTGTGTGTGTGTGTGTGTGTATGTGTAGCCCAGAGGTAGAAGGGTTTCCAGGAACCCAAGTACCACCAAAAAAAAAAAAAAAAAAAAGCAGAAAAGGGGAATTCCTAACAGGCAGGTGTCTCACCAATCAGGGTGGGGCCAGTGTATGGCTGATGTGGTGGCACAATCACCAACACCTTCCCTCTGAGATGAGGAAGGAGGCAACTCAACACTACACTGGAGGTCCTGACTAGTGTGAATGGGAAAAACAGCTTTTCAGATCAAAGAGGAAGAATCAAAACTCATTCTGTATCCAGGGAATGACTACGCAATGAAAAATCTATGTATACACTCTTAGAAAACACACATTTAAAATGGGCATGTGGTGCGTATCTATAATCCCAGCTACAGGAGGACCACAAGCTCAAGGCCAGCCGCAGCAACTCAGTGAGATCCTGTTCCAAAATAAAATATGAAAAGTTCTGGGGATGTAACTCAGTGGTAGAACATTTGCTCAGCATGTGCAAAACCCTGGTTTATTAGTACCACTAAAAGAAAAAAAAAAACATTCCACGGGGTAAGGCAGGTGTGTATGTATGAGAAGGAGCATGTGTGTGGTGAATGTGTGCACACACACAGAGAAATCAATTCTAAAACGAATAAGCATATGCAGGATTAGAAATACCCCAAATAATTCTAAAGATAAAGAACCAGATACGTAAATCTAACCAGTGTGATACTAGCATGTGGACAACCGAAAGATCAGAGGATCCCGAGACCAGAAACAGACCCGCGTGCATGTGGGCACAGGCCTGGCAGAGAGGGAGCAGGTGGCCTTGGAGACCAGGAGACCACAGGAGGGGAAGATCCCTGAACGGAAAGCAAGGACATTGTGCAGGGCAACACAGCAGACACTCTCATGACTTCCAAGTGAGCTGACAGGTCACCCAAAGCACTAACATACAGGAAACTGATGACCTGGAAGGCATGAACAGTACACACGGCCTCCTCTCCTCCTGACACCATTAACAGAGCGAACAGCAAGCCGCAGACTGAGAATAGATGTCTGCAACCTACATGCCCAAAGAGGATGCAGCCTACCTGTGGGTACAGCACTGCACAATCCTCAGAAGTAAGTAGATGGCTTTTAGTCGCTGATGACCAGTCTGGCGGCAGGCCACGCCCACCAGCCATTCCCAAATTTTGGCCAGTGGGAGGTGAGGCACAACCCTTTCTTCTGACAACATCTGCTTCAAAATCTCGAACCCTGGCCGACCCCCCCAAACACACATATTTTAAAAACAGTCTAATAATTATGTCTATTAAGAATCACATATTTTATAAACTACTCAAGTTTTAATAATCAGGATGAAATAATTATAATCATTACAATTTTGGAAACTAAGAAAGCCTTTTGTAAAAATAACACAGAAATAACATTCTTAGTTCCTCCTTTTAGCAAAATGCTCTGGCAAGTTCTAAGAGAACTATGGCCTTTTTTTAGGCCCTGACCAACAGCTCTTTTATCTGACCATTCAAGTTTACAACTGAGCTGGGCAGGCGGCACACACCTGCAGTCCTGGTACTTGTGAGGCGGAGGCAGGAGATCTGCAGGTTTCAGGAGAGCATTAGTAATTTAGTGAGGTCCTTGGCAACTTAGTGAGACCTTGTTTCAAAATAAAAAATAAGCTGAGCATGGTGGCACACACTTGTTATCCCAGCATTTGGTAGTCTGAGATGGGAGGATCACGGTTAGTAGACAGCCTCAGCTACTTAGTAAGGCCCTTTGCAAATTCAGTAAGACCCTGTTTCAAAATGAAGAATAAAAATATAGGGCTGGGGGTGTAGCTTGGAGGTAGAATGCCCCTGGGCTCCATCCTCAGTACTGCAAAAAACAATAAAAATAAATAAATAAATAAATAAATAAATAAATAAATAAATAGGGATGGGGTATAGCGCACAAGTAGAATACTCCTGGATTTAATCGCCAGTACCACCACATACACAAAAAAGCCATACCGTATTCAAGAAAGATAGGTGTGGGGTTTGTGAGGCACATTTGGAAAGCCTTAGATAAAAATACTTGCTATCTTGGCGGCTGCTTGTGGTTGGGGGCCGTCCCGTGCCTAAGGCAGGAAGATGGTGGATGCAAAGAAGACAGAAAAGTCCTGGAGTCGATCAATTCTAGGCTCCAGCTTGTTATGAAAAACGGAAAGTATTGCTGGGGTATAAGCAGACTCTGAAGATGATCAGACAGGGCAAAGCGAAATTGGTCATCCTCGCCAGCAACTGCCCAGCTCTAAGAAAATCTGAAATAGAGTACTAGGCCATGTTGGCCACAACAGGTGTTCATCACTACAGTGGCAATATGGAACTGGGCACAGCATGCAGATCTCATAGAGTGTGCACACGGGCTATCGCCGATCCAGGTGATTCTGATGCCAGAACACACTGGTGAACATGTAACATTTTTCTTTAATAAAATCTGCCAGAGCTTGTTTAAAAAAAAAATACTTGCTTTGATTTGAACAAAAGTCAGAGCTGTAAGGCCATAGAATACCCCTGGGAGGCAGATCATGCCAACATACCTGTCTGGAACTGCCCCAGGTGTCCAGCTGTCACAGTGAATCTGTAGCCCCACTCAGTGTTGCTCATGTCAGACATAAATCAGCAATACAGAGTATCTCCTGTGTTAAAAAAAAATTAGAGACAGACCAGGAAAAGGAGCAATAGGAAATGGCATTTAAGGTATTTCTGATGGAAAAGACTGTTCAATTTAGAATTCATCAATGATGTCTCTTCTCAATATTACATTTAAACACTTCATGTGCATTGTATCTCTTTTTTTCCTTTTGAGTACTGGGGATTGAACCCATAGGTTCATGCATGCTAGGTAAGTACTCTACCACTGAGCCACATCTCTGGACCTTAAACACTTCATGTGAAGAATCTATATGATCAACTTTTTAAAAGATTTTTTTACTACCTGGAAGTTCAAAATCTTTCCATTTCTGTTGAAACCCGCTGAAATTGTGTCGATCCTGCTGAAAGTCACTACTGCTGGACATGGCTAACTCATCTCAGCCTTCCTCTGTGTTGCACTGAGAGTCAAATTTGATTGAGAGGTAGATCGCACCAGGAATGTGAACTTTATCCTAGGGAGGAGTGGTAGAGAGCAGTGCTGTCATATCATTTCCTAGGTGACACTGCAGCTGTCACTGCAACTGGGAACATGAGTAAGTGCAGTCCTTTGCCAGAGGCTCTGTCGAGTTGGTGCACACAGACTGCAAGGTGGTACAGGGCTATGCACGGGGAGAGGTGGAAAAGGGTCCCTGCGCAGGGGTCCTCAAGTTTTTGAGAAGAACAAGGAGGAGATGATCAGCAGAAAGGGACACATAAACACATGGGAGACCTTCCAGGAGGGAGCAAGAGTGGAGATGCCTGGAGTGTTCAGGGAACAGCAGGAAGCCTCATGTGTCTGGGGTAAAGGATGCACTATGGGACACAGATGTTTGGGATGGGAGACAGGGGTGAGATGTGACCCTGGAGATGTTGGTAGGGGCACAGAGCCAAGGCCTTGTGTCCTAAAGTGAGGTATAGCAGGGGGTACTGCTACTGACCAGCTCAACTGGGCACTAGGGACTCTGCCAGGGTGTCGGGACCCTTTGGGACTGGTCTCTCGAAAGGTGGGCAAAGGCTTCGGTTATAGTTCTGCAGAGACTTCTCTACAGCGATTTTTCCCTTTTTATGAAATAAACTCCTTTAAGTTTCTGTTTTTTTTATTATTATTGGTGCACTGTATTCATACATCATAGTGGGATACAAACTTTTGTAGACATACATGCACACATCACCCAGTCAGCCCCCACCTGATCCCCACCCCACTCTCTCCCCATCCCTCCCTCCCATGCTTGGCTTAGTGATTGACATCTAGTATTACAGCAATTTATCCAAAATTAAAAATGATAATCTCACATAATAGTTTCATTTGTCTGATACCAAGCTTTTGATGACTTAAAGATAACATTTCAATATTTCTTTTTACTTTCTTTCTTACCAGAGAATTTTTTTTCTATTTTTTTTAGGTGAAACTATCATATATTTATATATTTATTTTTCAGAAAAAAAATCTATCCTAATATGGAATATGGCGCTAAAAGTGGAGATTTCTCTCTGGGAAAAATCTGAAATGACTGACACGGACAATTGCCTCCTCTCGCATGCAACTGACCACTTTATTTTTTTTCACAAGATTCATTATATTTCCCTATTTCCCAGTGATTCCCTAGTAGAAAAGTGTAAACACCAAAAAACAATAGTGAAATATACATGTAAATCACCAACCCTAAACAAGACAAAAGTAAGGCGTGTGACATCACAGGTCTTTGTGTTTGAAATCAGTCCCATGACCCTGCAGGTGGGTCTTGTGCTTTAAGTCAGCCCCTTTGGCCTTGCCTTGGCCTTGCAGCTGCAGAGGCTTTTAGTGGGCAAATTCCAGAAGAATAAAAGTCACACCCCAAATCACTTGAAGAATTCAGTTTTTAAGAGTTTTCTTTAACCCTTTCGGAACCTTTTATTCCTAGGGCTTAGTCCAATGTCCTTCTCTATCTAGCAATCTCCTTTGAGCTGAATGGGGATGAAGTCGGAGATTCCAGCTTTCATACATTTAGTTGGCGGAGGGAAATCCATGTCCTGTACATTTATGATGATTTAGAGGATTTTGAAGAATGTCTGCTGGATTTTGTCTGCAATACCATCTGCTGTCTGAACGCTTCACCCTATTAAACACTTAAAATATATTTTAGCAGACAGGGCCCAAAAAACAACATGAAGTTTTTATTATATCTGTCTTTTGTTCTGTCATAACTGTTTTAACCAGGTGGTGTCGCCCTGTCTCCAGGCAGTGCTATTACTAGGTGCAAAGGTCAAGATTCCTCCTAGCCCTCTGCTCTATTGTAATGATTAGAATGAAGGTCAAAGATAGGGAGGAACTTCGCATACCCTCCCCTACCTAAATTCTTTCACAGCACCTAGATTACAACTTAGAGTAAGGCAAAGAAAGTCTGAGGGCTCAGACATTTTACTAGGAAATTTATGTTTCACAGACTAAACTTCTCCCACAGTCCTGATTCTTGGGATCTCGTTTTACATCATAGAAGCCATTAGTATAGAATCATTACCAAAAGAATAATAGCTTATATCTAAGAGCATGGAGTACTTTGGCCAGAGACAACGCTCCCTGGGGCTTCTCCTTGAGACATGCCAAGTCAGTTATGCGTGGGGGCAGGCAGACATCAAGGAAAGCGGAGCTGTGGCAGGGTACCTTAGAAAGGAGAGAGCTTTGGTCTTGTACTCAGGAGGAGTTACTCTGACAGTGGCTGAGATGCCAGGCGGGGCTGGCGCAGGGTGTCAGGGACAAGCAAGAACAGGAGCCCCAGAGAAGAGAGAACAGTCTAGGGGGGATGGGGGAAGACAAGATCCTCTTTGGGGTACAACTTGGCAGCTGACCAAATGTTTGTGAGGCCTAAGAAGTGGGGATGGAGTCCAGGAAGAGGGAGAAAGAGGTTTGGAAGGGAGAGGGCAAGGACATTTACACTTCTGCACAATGACATCTCAGTGACCAGCAACTGAATTCTAAACTGGCTCCTGTCGCCTACCACTGCTGCCATAGGAGGCCTACTCAGGAGCGCGGCCTGGCTGGCCACATTGCTTCTAAAGGGCTAAGAAAGGCGAAAGGCAGGACCGCGAATCAGTGAGACCACATGGTCAGGCTGCCCCAGCCCTCCCTCTCTGTTCACATCAAATTAAGGGTGGGAAAGAGGAGGCTGCTTGCTTCTGGGTAAGTAAAGGGCTTGGAGTCTTGGAGGTGCAGCCTGGTTATCAAGAGAGAGTTAAGAGGCAAAACCTGAGCCACATGCAGACGAGCTCCCCAGAAGCCAAGGGTTCACTCAGAGGAGTGTGTGCAGGGAAAGTAAATTCTCTTGAGGGCAGGCAGGCCACATTTGCTTATTAAACAAGGAAGGTAAGGAGAAGGGAGAGGGCCTCAGGGAGAAGGAAGATTTTCTTGGCTGGGCTGTAGGGGGAAGAGCTGCTGAGCTGAAGTCTTTGCTGTAAGATGGGCTTGCTGTAAGGGGCCTTAGGTAACATTTTCCACGGGAGCAGACCACACAGTTTTGAGGTGATCCATGCAGTGTGACACAGTCTCCTTCTGTGTCACTTCATGAAGAACTACCAACCAGTCCCCCACCCGCGGCCTGGTCTGTTGGGCATCTCTCCAGATCCCTTGAAAAAAGGACTGCTCTCCTGCCCCGTATGTCAGTGCAACTCAATGTCTCTTACCTCTTCTGAACCTCCAGGAAGAAAGAACCAGTCTTTTTCATCTGCAGCTCATATATGGCTCGGAGAATGTGCAGAGGGGCATTAAGGGCATCGTGAGCCATCTGAAGGCACGAGAGGAAACAGACACAAAGAGAAGTATGTCAACATGCTACCAATAATCTGAACTCAAAAAAGTTACCGCAGGCTATGATCCAAGAACACTACAGTGTACTTGTGTGTGTGTGGTACTGGAGATGGAACCCAGGGGCTTTCTGTTGCCGAGCCTACACCCCCAGCCTCATTTTTTTATTGTTTACTTTGAAACAGGGTCTCACTGAGTTGCAAAGGGCTTCATTAAGTAGCTGAGGCTGTCTGTGAACCACCATCCTCCCATCTCAGCCTCCCAAATGCTGGGATTGCAAGGGTGCACCACCATGCAAGACTCTACAGTGCACTTTTAAATTGCATATAGAAGTATGAACATTAAAATGTGAACTGTAGATGTATGAATACAAGGCACCAATAAAAAATAAAAAACAAAATAGAAAACAAAAATAGAAAAACAAACAAAAATTGTGATGTAAAGTCTTAATTACTATTGTAACTTCAAAGGAAACAAATACTGAAGCACCACAGGAACTCGTGTGCCAACAGAGCATGGCTCAAACAGCAGCACTCGCCCTGCATGGCCCTGTCAGCTGCTCTGCAGTCGTCCCATACGCAAGCGTGCCAGCCGGCACAGAGACCTAAGCACCGTACTTCCTTCTGAGATTTCTGAAATGTTACTTGTTCTTCTGATATCCATCATACACTCTTTGTTTAGTCTTTATACAGTCCAAGCCGCACCATTCCACATCACTCCATATGAGAATTGGTAACAGTCTGGGAAAGAAGGATCCTATTTCTTTCTTCCTTCTTTTTTCTTTTGGTGAAAATGGGGATTGAAGCCAGCAGTGTTCTATCTTTGAGTTACACTCCAAGCCCCTACTGTTTTTTTATTTTGAAACAGGGTCTCATTAGGAGACCCTGCTAAGAGTCTAAGTTGCTGAGGCTGGTCTTGAACCTGCGAGCCTTCTATCTCAGCCTCCCAAGTGCTGGGATTCCAGGTGTGCACCACTGTGCCCAGCTAAGAGAGTGTGCGAAAAACTAGGGGTAGAGGATTGGGGAGTTCATGGATGGGCCTCAGGACTTTAGTAAATCCTGGAAATTACACGCAAATTTTTACATGCATATTTGAATATGTACTTTATGGAGAGAGGGTCAAAACCTTTTGGGTCTATGACCCCCAAACATTTAAAACTATAGCTATGTGGGCTTTTCTATTCTTCTGCATCAGTTGTGGACAAAAAGATAGACCATCTTTAGGAAACGAAAACATGAGGCTGAAGCATTTTTGTGTTTAGGCTAAAACCACCCCATTCCTCTGAATCCCATGCTCCACTGCACGGTGACCTGAGAACATACCAAGAAACATATTCTGGTGGGCTCATCCAGGCCCTCAAGAGGATCCAGCTTTTTCTGCTCTGGTTCTCCAGGGCTGCTGACCGGCCGTTCCACCTCTTCCTCTTGGTCCCCTCGCTCATCCAGCTCGAGGTCGCCATGCTCCACTCGAGTGTGGATCTCCGTTTTTGAAGATACAACATGATAGACAGAATTTGCACAGAGAGGAAACCAGGTAGGGAGGGAGGTGAGCATTCTGTAGGTGAAAAGGCCACACCGTAGAAGCCTAACCAATATTTCACCTAATTTTATTTTATTTTGTGGTACTGGGGATGCAATCCAGAGGCATTCTATCTCTGAGCTACACCCGCAGCCCTATTTTTTATTCTTTAGTTTGAAACAGGTCTCACTGAGTTGCAAAGGACCTCACTAAGTAGCTGAGGCTGTCCTTGAACCGTGATCCTCCCATCTCAGCCTCCCAAATGCTGGGATTACAAGTGTGCACCACCACGGCCTGGACCTAACTTTTGAAGACATCAGAATTCACATAGGAAGATGGGTGTGGTGATGACACTTCACTTGTAATCCCAGTTCCACAGTAACTCCACTAAAAAAGAGTCTAAGGCCTGGAGTTAATAGCAATAAAATTAGAACTGTCAACTGAAATTCTACATAAAATAAACATAAGGGGGGATAAATTTAGAAACTGGTTTAGTCCAAAGGCACTTTAAAGGGAATTAAGAAATAATTCAAGGACGCACTTTACTGCCATGATATAATGGTCAATTACGTGCTTCCATAAAGTACTTCTCCAATGTTCTTTTAACAAACATCAAATTCATTTTCCTAACAGGAGAAGACAGATATTGTAATTCCTAATTCCAAAATGGAAAACAGAAGCAAGGCACTGCTTTAAAACCTGCACAGAGCGAGAGTAAACAGGGCAGAAGCGGCTACAACAACCACTGCTTCTAGCTCCGGGTGGCAGACTTGCACCAGGCAGCTGCAGCAGCGCCTCTTTGTGCCTTACTTCCAGGTCCCGGAGAAGCCACGTTTTACTGAAGCCGGTCCCTTTGCTGCACTTCTTCACCAGCAGCTTCAGCAGCTCAGTCTGAAGGAAGGTTGCATGGGTCTCTTCAAAACCATGAGCCTGCCAAGCAGAAGAAGAGTGATTTGTAGCTGCCTTCAAGTGAAGAAGGTACAGGCCATTGGAGAGAAGCGAGCCTTTCTCAAGCCCAGTTTCAACGGGTGGCCCAAACTCACCTCCCAGTGAAAATTCCAGAGTTGGTAGGAAAAACGCAACTCTGAGTCTTAACCATAGCCCACTGCTTGCTCAGTCACTCTTTAAAGGGTTTCTTTTTTTTTTTTTTTTTTGTCATTTTTGAACCTGGGATGGATCCCAGAAAGCCACACCTGCAAAGCAGGCGCTTTGCCACTGAGCTGCATCCCGCCCTGCTTATTCACTCTTTAATTCATTAGTTCCATAAACATTTGTGTTTGTATATGCAGGGGGTGGGTTACTGGAGATTGAACCCAGAAGGAATCTTCCCTCTGAGCTACTCAGGCCTATTTTGTTTTTTATTTTGAAACAGGGTCTAAGTTACCATGTGCTGCCTTTGAGCCTACAATCCTCTTGTCTCAGCCATTTAAGTACTAAAATTTTAACAATTTGTTTTCCCCCCACAGTATTGGGGACTGAACCTAGGGGCATTCTACCTCTGAGCTATACCCCCCAGCCCTATTTTTAAAAATACTTTATTTTATTTATGTATTTATGTATGTATTTATTTATTTATTTGGTGGTACTGGGGATGGAACCCTTCTACCTCTGGGCTACACTCCCAGACCTATTTTATATTTCATTGGGAAACAGGGTCTCTTAAGCCAGCGAAGCTGCCTTCAAACCTTCACAAACCTGTCTCTGCCTCCTAAGTACAGGGATTACAAGCGTGCACCACCACGTCCAGCTTAATTCTTTATTTTGAAACAGGGTCTCACTAAGTTGTGGAGGGCTCACTAAGTAGCTGAGGCTGGTTTTGAACCTGCAATCCTGTCTCAGCCTCCCAAGTACTGGGATTACAAGCATGAGCCACCACACCCAGCTTGACAAACATTTTTGAAACCTTTATGTCACTTCCTTCCTTTCTACCTTCCAAAAGCTTCCCAGTGATGCTGAGGCTAAAACACAAGCCCCTCATCATAGCTGACAAGATCCAGTCTACTTCTCTGGCCTTATCCCCACTGCTGCCTTATCTCAAAGCCTCAGAGGTTTTGTGTCTAATCTGTGACAATCATTCCTGGTCCATGTCAAGGTCTGGAGCTTGCTCTTCTTTCTGCCCAGTGTTCCAAGGTGGACTTCTTATCTATCACCTCAAATGTCACCTCTTCAGTCTTCAGAAAGAAAGAAAAGCTCTTTCTGACTCAGGGCAGTCTCAGTGGCTAGTTGAGTGGAAGCTCTGTGAGCGTGGGGACCTTCTTTCTAGTTCACTACTACATAGTTCCATTTGACTTCTGGCACTTGACAAATATTCACTGAAGGAAGGGTTCAAAGATCTTGGCCATCAGGAGTCCATTTCCCCTTTCCTGCTACAATGTCAGTGATGAAACAAAGCCCACCTGGTGATGAATGCCATGAACAAAACAAAGAGCAGATGGGTGATCTCAGCCCTACAGCCACAAACTCTCAGGACTGGCTGAGACCTAAAATGCCACCGAGTCCAGTTTCCTGTGGTGCTTGAGTCCCCTCCATGACCTCACCACAGCACTGCCACTGAATACCCTTCAAAGCCACGTGATTACAAACCCCTGTGAGCTGCTCCTTTCCTGGTCAGCCCTGGTGAGAAGGTGATCTTGCAAGGGACTGCACTGAGTCTTGAAGGTGCCTCTTCTCTACCAGCGCCTTCAGGCTCTGGAAGAAGTCCTCACCAGTCAAAGCTGCTCACCACACTGTATCAAATACCACTGGGCTTTTTACCTTGTCTACCTCCTCCCATCCCACCAGCCAGACCTACTGCTTAAAGATGCCATGGGCTGCTGCTCAGAAAGCAGAGAAATACCTTCTAGTCCACTGTCTTCTCACCTGTCAGGTCATGTCCTCATGAAGTCATAGTACCTGAATCTGTGAAGTAGCATTGAAAAATACAGAGAACCAAACTATTGGGAAAATTTGATTTCCTCTTTACGGTTATCCTTATACAAGGCCTCACAACCACTTACAAAAATAACCAAGTTCCCATGATTAACCATTCATCAAAATAAGATGGGATTTCCCCTTGTTAATTCCCTGCAGATGTCAAATCACAGCCAGAACTGTTACCAAATGGAAGAGGCTCAGCATTACCTTTAGTGTTTTGTATAAACCTTTGAGGGCCAGGGACAGGATCCAAGTTGCTTCCACCGCCTCAGAACAATGGCTGTCCACGCTGGTTTGTAAAAGGTGACTGGCAATGAAGGCAAAATGTTGGGAGTACTGGCTCGGCTGGGCCTGAGAGTCACCACACTCTTGGCCTCCTCCTTTCTGTACTAGCTGGTAGTCCTTCACTGCAGTGACGTCAGAGGGGAGAGACAGGCACAGTCAGCAGAGCTTCTTGCAGCGAGGTTTCTTCCACAGTAACGTGCCTTCTTATAGTCAGAACTATGAAACCCAATCTCTTGGACTAAGTCTTGCCTATTATATTTATGGGCAGCTTGAAGGTGAGCACCAAAATGGTACTGGGCCACCTACCCACTGAGCAATTGAGAGGGACAATTCACATTCCTAGTGAATTGACAAGCAGGTCATCTCCAAATGAAGTTCTTAAAAAGAGCACACACAGGACTTGTACTTCCAAACAACATGGTGTTACAGGGACTGATTTTCTGTCCTACACTGAAACAAACAAATAAACATATGCAGAAATGGTTTTCAGACACTGGAGAACAGGGAGTCAGGGCTATGATCCCTAGAAGTTAGGTGTGCCCCGCAGAAGTGCTGAATATTTGGAGACAATTTTGAGGCTGCGGAGCATAAAACAGAAATCCAAGCAGAGTCCCAAAGTTTCACTGAATTAAGACATATAACAAACAAATTGCTAAAAGCAAGTGATAAAGAGAAAAACCTTAAAAGAAGCCAGAGAAAGGACGCAGTCAGAAGAGCAACATAGGTAAGAATGACAGCAGACTGCCAGACTGCATACCAGAACCTACTCAGACCAGAAGACAATGGACACAGTCTTTCAAGGGGTCAACGAAAAAACTATCTAGAATTTTGTTTTGTTTTGTTTTACTCAGGGGAATTCTCTTTCAAAGATGAAGTTGAAAAAATCATTTTCTAGGTAAACTGAGAGATGTTGTATCAATAGACATGCACAACTGCTAAATGAAGCTTTTCTGGCCAAAGGAAAAAAAAATTTGAATCTATACAAAGGAATAAAAACCACCAGAAATAGTAAATATATAGCTAAATACATACTGTTTTTCATTTTAAGGTCTTTTAAACTATCTGATGTTTTAAAGCAAAATAATATATGGTGAGTTTATATCATGTAGAATAAAATGTGTGATAACAATAATACAAAGAATGAGGACAGGGAATGGAAATAAAAGTATAATTATGCTTTTGTGAAGTAGTATGATATTTAAAGGTAGAATACAGCCGGGCGTGGGGGCGCACGCTTGTAATCCCAGCGCTTGGGAGGCTGAAACAGGAAAATCGCGCAGGTTTGAAGGCAGCCTCAGCTATTGAGTTAGGCTCTCAGCAACTTAGTGACACCCTGTTTCCAAATCACGTATAAAGTAGGTCTGGGAGTATAGCCTGGAGGTAGAAAAGGCCCTGGGTTCCACCCCCAGCACCACACACACACAAAATAAAAGGTAGAATATGTGAGCTAAAGGTGTATATTATAAATCTTAGAACAATCTCTCAAAAAATTAACAAAGGAGATAAAATGGGATCATTAAAAATTAAAATGAAAACTCAATCTAAAACAAGGCAGGAGAGCTGGGAATGGTGGCACACGCTTGTAATCCCAGCATTCGGGAGGCTGAGACAGGAGGAGGATGGTTTGAGGACAGCCTCAGCTACTTATTGAGGCCCTTTGCAACTCAGTGAAACCCTGTTTCAAAATAAAGAATTAAAAATAAGTGTGGGGGTGGAGCTCAGAGATAGAATTCCCCCGTACCTCAAAAAAAGGGGGTATACCTCGGGGGTAGAACACCCCTGGGTTCGATCCCTAGTACTACAAAAGGGGGGAAAAAGATACTATGGCAAAGAAGAAAGGTCCTAAAACAGATCATTTCCACCTTTAGAAACCCCAAAAAAAAGCAAAAAGAGCATATTAACACAAAAGCAAGCATTGATAGGGAAACTAATAACGATCAGGGCAAAAACAAACAGAAAACAAGAGAAAAAAAGTTAAAGAAACTAAAACTCGTCCTGGGGGAAAAATAATCAATCTCTGACTAGACTGCCTAGGAAACAAAAGAAAGAAGATGCCAGGACCAACTCAGGGCCTAGAGAAGGTAGTCAGCTCTATGCCAGGCTAAGAGAAATTAAAATTCCTAAATTTTATGAACCTAAATGTATTCCCTAAATATATGAAGAGATATACCATATCTATAGATCAAAAGAGTAAAGTAAGTGTGTGAGTGTCTGTGTGTGAGTGTGTATGTGTGTGTGGTGTGCTGGGGATTGAACCCAGTAGTGTTCTATCACTATATTATTATATATATATTATATATATTATTATAATTTTGTGGTACTGGGAATTGAACCCAGGGTCATTCTACTTCTGAGGTATACCACAGCTCTATTTTTATGTATGTGTGTGTATATATATATATATATATATATATATATATATATATATATATATGTATGTATTTTGTGTACGGTGTTAGAACCCAGGGGTCTTCTACCCCTGGGCTATATCCCCAGCCCTATTTTTAATTTTTTTAAATTTGGAAACAGGGTCTCGCCAAGTTGCTGAGGCTGACTTCAAAACTGTGGCCCTCCTGTCTCAGCCTCCCAAGTACTGGGATTACAAGGTGTGCACCATCATGCCTGGCTTTATTGTTATTTATTTATTTATTTGGTGGTACTGGGGTTCCTGGAAGCCCTTCTACCTCCGGGCTACACTCCCAGACCTATTTTTACTTTTTATTTGGAAACAGGGTCTCTTAAGCCAGCGTGGCTGGCTTCAAACCTGCACGATCCTCCTGTCTCTGCCTCCCAAGAACGGGGATTACAAGGTGTGCACCATCATGCCTGGCTTTACTGTTATTTTATTTATTTATATTTTTTTGGTGGTACTGGGGTGGAACCCAGAGGCTTTCTACCTCCAGTCTATATCCAGATATCTTTTATATTTTATTTAGAAACAGGGTCTCACTAAGTTGCTGAGAGCCTCACTAAGTAGCTGAGGCTGGCTTCGAACCCGTGCGATCCTCCTGTCTCAGCCTCCCAAGCGTGGGGATTACAAGCGTGCGCCACCATGCCCGGCTTTTACTGTTACTTTTTAAACAGGGTCTCACTACTTACTAAGATCTCACTCTTTACTAAGGCTGTCCTTAAACTTGTGATCTACCCGTCTCAGCCTCCCGAGTACTGGGATTACAGGTATATGTCATCACATCCCTGCTTTATTTTTAATTTTTTATTTTGTGGTACTAAGGCTTGTACTCAGGGCATTCTATCTCCAAGCTACATCTCCAACCCTATTCATCTTTACTTTGAAACACTTGATAAGAGATAGATGAGAGTCTAGGTTGATGAGGGTCTCACTACTTGCTGAAGCTGTGCTCAAACCCATGACCTTCCCGTCTCAGCCTACCAAGTACTGGGATTACAGGGTGCACCACCAATGCCCGGCTTATTTTTATTTTGAAAGAGAATCTCACTAAGTTACTGTACACTGGTCTTAAACCTACTATTCACTGTCTCAGCCGCCCAAGCACTAGGATTACAGGCATGTGCCACCATGTCCAGCTTTACCTTGCTTTTTTAATAAAATCACAAGCACAAGAAAGAACCAAGGCATCGCCACTGATTTTATGGAAAGCAGAGATGAACAATTTTCTCCCATTCTTTGAAAAATAATTATGCTACGGACCTGATTTTCTTTTCCGAGTTTTTATATCGACAATCACAGCACTGTTCTTTTCAGTAAAGTGCTTTAAGATGATCATGTTATGGGGCTCATTGGCATTATCCAGATAAACACAGCGGGTTCCCACACACAGGACCTAAAATATGAAAGGAAAGGCAGTTCAGTAGCACCCCGGGACAGGAAAGACTGCCGAGGCGCAAGCCCGGGCCCTTTTGCTTGTGCCTGACTTCAACCAGCACACAAGGACAGGCTTCTGCTCGTCTCCACGTCCAAAGCCTGTGGAACAGACCTGGAACAGAACTGGTTTATGCTACTGCTGGATGATGTCGTGTTTTTACAGCCCCGTTGTCCCGATCAGTTGAGAGACACAGTGATTAGAAGTGAGATCAAGGTGAATGCCAAGGTGAAAGACAAATGCTCTTTTGAAGTTCTTTGTAATTTAATAAATGTTAACACATATTATTTAGAGCCAATTACCAGCTAGGCAAATGAATCAAATAGCTAAACTTAAAAAAAGTCAGCCGAATGCATAAGGTCATAGGTTCAATTTTAAACAATATAAGAAAAGAATATAGCTGAACAAACCACCCCAAAATCTTAGATTTATTTATTTATTTATTTATTTATTTATTTATTTATTTATTTATTAGTACAGGGACTGAACCCAGGGGCATTCTACTCCTGAGTTATATTCCCAGCCCTATTTTATTTTTTATTTGGAAACAGGGCCTCACTAAGTTGCTGAGGCTGTCCTCAACTCTGTGGTACTCCTGTCTCAGCCTCCCACGTACTAGGATTACAAGCACGTACCGCCATGTCTGACTGTTTTGAAAATATGCCAATCTATGTGGATTTGTATGCCATGAGGAATCTGACGTGCATAAAGATTAGAGATGTGGCTGTCGGGTGCTGTACCTGTGAGAAGCCGACCAGTACCAGCAGCGTGAAGATGTTGGTGTGCTTCAGCTGGAAAGGCAGCTGCTTGATGCAGTGGTCCGTGAAGGTGGCAATGACATGTCGCCACAGTGGTGCACTGTTAAGTGACCACAAGATCTCTGCCATGGAGCACGCCGAGTCCAAACCCACCCGGCTGCAAGGCAAGAGTTCCATTAGAGAGTAGAGCATGGGGCCCTAAACTCAACTCATTAGATTTCAGAAATTCCAAGGCAGACCCTGCTCATTAATGTCTTTATGCTACCACATCTGGCTACGTTTATTATTATTTTAAAAATTAACTGGCAAGTGTTTAAGTTTTTTGTTTTAATTTCTATATTTAAAGTCTAATTAAGCTGGCAGGCACCATGATGCCTGGCTTGTTCATTACTTGTTTTTTCAGTACTGATGATGAACCCAGGGGTATTCTACTTCTGAACTATACCCCAGCCCAATTGTATTGTTTATTTTGAAAGAGAGTCTCACTGAGTTGCAAAGGGCCTAAGTAGCTGAGGCTGTCTGCGAACCATGATCCTCCTGACTCAGCCGCCCAAATGCTGAGATTACAGGCATGCGCCACAAAGCCCAGCAGCTCATTAATTTTTAAAACTACAAGAATGTTTTTCATATAAAGCAGAGTGAAAAAATAAAATCAAGACCTGATATTTATATACTCAGTCTTTATGATTTCAAAAATTTCTATTAAAAAAGATCACAAGACTGTATGTATAAATACACACTAACATAGAAGAAAGGTTTAGAAAAATACAGTAAACAGCACCAAATATAAAATATGGTACAAATCTTCATTTCTGCTTTCCAAATCTGGTAGTGTGGCTATGTTTCTTTTATAATAAAAACAAAGCTGGGCATGGTGATTGCATGTTTGCAATCCCCGTATTTGAGAGGCTGACACAGAAAGATTTCAGGTTTGTGGTCAGTCTCCGCTACTTAGTGAGGCCCTCTGCAACTTAGTGAGACCCTGTTTCAAAATAAAAATAAAACTTAGGGCTGAGGGTGTAGCTCGGAGGTAGAATGTCTCTGGGTTCAATCACCAGTACCGCAAAATAAAATAAAAATAAAAACAGAGTTTCAAATCCAAGGCTATAAGAGGAAAACCACATTAGAAGATCTATCATCAGACAGTTGAATCATCAGGCAGTGCCAAGGCTGCTCAGCCATTTTAATGTGGACTGATAGCATCCATCACCAAAAACCATCCTATTCTCATAGGAGATTCTCAGATTACAGTACTATACCACCTTAAACTCATCGGCCAGCCAGACTTTGGCCTAAGGGTCCCACTAAGTGGGACAGTGGGGAAGACAGGGAGGGAGCAGCAAGGCTACCTGTCCAGGCACACTGCTCCCAGACTGAAGAGCAGATGGGTGGTCTTCCAGCCATCTGGCACAATGGTACTGTCCCCTGCAGCAAACAGGTTGTGTTTGGCTGAGAGGACCTTGATTACAGCGGCGTCAACCTCTGCTGGTAATAGACGGACAATTAATTGGCCTAGAAGTCCCAGTGTCAGGTGGTAGGTTTCATTCAGATGGCCTGCGTTGGAGATGACAACCTGGAACATGAGTGGGAGGACGTGCTCCAGGTCCATCAGGGGGACGGTGGGGCCCTGCCAAGAGGAGAAATCTCTTCAGTACAAAGTCCAAACAACTACACCAGCTAAACACTCCATCCATCCCTCATTGTGTGTATTCTTTTTTTTTTCCCCTCCCCGTGGCACTGAAGATCAAACCCAGAAGCACTCTACCTCTGAGCTATACCCCCAGCCCTATTTTTATTATGAATCAGGGTCTCTGTAGGTTGCTGAGAGTCTAACTCTTTGCAAAGGCTGTCCTCAACCTGTGACCCTCCTGCTTTAGCCTCACAAATACTGGGATCTACAGGTCTGTGCTACCACGTCCAGCTGGTAGTGTATTCTTTAGAACTGACCTAGCCAGGCATGGTGCACATGCTTGTAATCTCAGCATTTGGGAGGCTGAGACAGGAGGATTGTAGTTTGCAGACAGCCTCAGCTACTTAGTGAGGCCCTTTGCAACTCAGTGAGGCCTTGTTTCAAAGTAAATAATAAAACATAGGGCTGGGGGTGGAGCTTTGAGGTAGAATGCCTCTGGGTTCCATCCCCAGGACTGGGAAAAAGAAAAAAAAAGAACTGACTTAGTTTATTATGCAGCAGGACCAGGCACCGTGGTGCTTACCTGTAACTGCAGCACGTCAGGAGAGAGAGGCAAGAGGATCACAAGGCTGAGGACAGCTTGAACAATTTAAAAAATGAAAAGGGAGCCAGGCGTGGTGGCAAAAAAAAAAAAAAAAGGAAAAAAAGAAAAGTGCTGGGGACATAGCTCAGTGGTAGAGCACACCCGTGTTCCATAACAGTAGCATAAAAAATAAATAAAAAGAAATATGCGAGCTGGGCATGCTGGCACTTTTTTTGTGTGTGGTACTAGGGTTGGAACTTGGGCCTTCTATCTCCAGGCTATATACTCAGCCCTATTTTATTTTATTTTTGGAAATAGGGTCTAAGTTGCTGAGAGCCTAAGTTGCTGCGGCTGTCCACAAAACTGCAATACGCTGGTCATCTACTGAGATTACATGTATGCGCCCCCATGCCTGGATTAATGGCACATGCTTGTAATTCAAGTACTTGGCAGGCAGAGACAGCAGGATTGCAGGCTTGTGGCAAGCCGCCACAAGTGAGACCCTGTTTCAACATGGAATGCTAAAATAGGAAATAAGTTTAGAGGAAGAGGTTCCTCGGTTCCAACCGCAGTCACACACAAACACACACACACACACACACACACACAACACACACACACAACACACACACACATGCAATGGCTTTCATAAATGAAATATGTATAATTAGCTGTAAAATAGGAGTCATTTTCATCTGTTGTTTTGTTTGTGGTGCTGGTGATTGAACCCAGGGGAGCTCCACAATGGAGTTACTTTCCCCGTTCATTCTTAGTTTTATTTTGGGATGGGGTCTCATCTAAGTTATCAAGTTACTAAGTTACAAGCTTTGAACCTGCAATCCTCCTGTCTCAGCGTCCCAAGAACTGGGATTATAGGCCTGCACCAACACTCCTGGCTAGGGTGTCATCTTAGAATTCTACTTTAAATATTCCTTTACCCTAAAAAATGAAATATTTGTTTTTTCCTCCTGTTATGTCCATTGTGAAAGATAAAAAAATTAAAAAATACACAAAAGTTCAACTTTCCATAATCTATCTCCCCACCAATGTCCAGGATATAAATAACTATTATACCTGTCAACAGATTGATGAACAGTCTTCAATCTCCTTCTAAGCACATTTACATGTAACACATGTAAAACAAATGAACAATTTTATTTTTACTCATTTATTTATTTTTGCGGGTCTGGGATGGAGCCCAAGGACATTCTACCTCCTAGCTACACCCACAGCCCTATTTTTTATTCTTTATTTTGAAACAGGGTCTTACTGCATTGTGGAGGGCCTCACTAAGTACTGAGGCCGTGTGCAAAATGCAATTCTTTAGTCTCAACTCCTGATTGCTAGGATTATAAGCATGCACCAACATGCCCGGAAAAATTAACAATTTTAAATAGTTAATTTCCTCCCTTACTTCCTTCTTTATTTTAAAATACGGTCTCACTAAGTTGTTGAGGGTTCCTCAAACCTACAATCCTCCTGTCTTAGCCTCCCAAATACTGAGAATACAGGTGTTCACCACCACATCCTGCTTACTTATCTTTCTTTTTAAATTTTTATTTATTTATTTTTTGGTGGTACTAGGGGTGTAACCCAGGGGCTTTCAACCTCTGGGCTATATTCCCAGACCAATTTTATATTTTGGAAACAGGGTCTCACTAAGTTGCTTGAGAGCCTCACTAAGTAGCTGAGGCTGGCTTTGAACCTGTGGGATCCTCCTGTCTCAGCCTTCCAAGCATGGGGCATTACAAGCTTGCAACACCATGCCCGGCTTACTTTTCTTTCTTTAAATACAGTCCAGCAACTTACTTTGTTTCCCGTTCTTCATTATTATCAACAGCAGTTAGATAAACAGCCTAGTACAAGCACTTCTCTTTCTATCTTTTTGGTGGTAGTGGGAGAGAAACTAGGGGTGTTCTACCACTGAGCTACATTCTCAGGCCCTTTTTAAATGTATTCTGAAACAAGGTCTTGCTAGGTTACTGTGTGCTCATCTTGAATCTGTGATCCTCCTGTCTCAGTCTCTGAAGTACTGGGATTACAGGCATGGGCTGTCATGTCAAATTAATTCATAACTTTTAAGTTGTGCACTATTCTGAGGAGCATGATGCAATCCTGCACTGTGCTGTTCCATCTCCTAGGATGTGAATCGTAGTGTATCTACCATGCCCAGCAATTACATAACATTCTATGCACTTGAACCACTTGTTATTTTCCATAGGATAAAACAGAAAAAACTGGAAAAAAACTATGTTATTATTCTCAGTGTGATTAGAGAGTACTAAATATGTAGCTATGAGGTTGAACGCCCCTGGAAAATTCTCAAGATGTTATCCCCAGGAAGGGGCAGCCTAGCAGGGGTGTTGGAGTCCAAGAAGGAGGAGGAAGGAGTCTCGACAGGGCTGGTTAGGTGGGGCTGCAAGCAGGGGTGCGTTTCTGCAGCAAGGCTCAGAGCATAGGGGTGAGGAGGGCATATACAGCTGGTGAGGCTGAGCTCCAAGGGGGGAAGCAGGCCTAGCACAGACGGCAGCTGGAGTGAGTGTCCAGGCTCATGTGGAGAGGAGGGCTTTCCACGTGGGAGCTCAGCCTGGCTTGGGAGTCGGATTCAGGCAGCTCCGGGGAGCGCTGCCACTCAGCGGTGCTCACTATGAATAAGGGTGGCTTCAATGCAAGGGGACATCCTGGGTCAAGATAAACCCGGCCATGGTAGAGATACTCCACTGGCAGGGGCCCAGGTTAGGGTGTCAAGAGTCATTTCTCTAAACAGAGAAAGAATGATATTCTTGAAAGAAGAATGGCAGCTGACATGGGACACTGATCAAATAAGTAGTTATAGAAAGGATAATGGGATCCAGATCTCACTGTTGAAAATAGGAATTATAAATACAATAGCTGGGCATGGTGGTGCACCCGTGTAATCCCAGTACTTGGGAGCGGAGACAGGAGGATCGAAGGTTCTCAGTCAGCTAGTCTTAGCTACTTAGTGAGGCCTTCCATAACTTAGTGAGACTCTGTTTCAAAATCAAGAATAAAAAATACAGCTGGGGTGTAGCTTGGAGGTAGAATTCCCCTGGGTTAAACTCCCAGTTCCGCAAAAATTAAAAAAAAAAATTTCCAACAAAACCCCAACACACACAAACAAACAAAACCCATAAAGGAGAACTGGAATAAACCTTGTGGTGTTAGATGGTCATCACAGGCACTGTATAATTCATCATCCATTCTTTCTCCCTCCCCTCATATTCATTCTCTCCCTTTTCTCTCTGGATTTAGATACCAAGAGGGAACACAATGATTTTCCTATCAGACACATATCTGTGAACTGTGCCTGATCACGAATCAATTTTAATTCCCATGTGAAAGTTGATTTCTGTTCAGCCTGAGTATCATCCATTGAACTGATTAAACAAAGTAATCTAACCATCACACTAAACCACACAAATGCATATATTTATGATTTATCAATTGAAAAATGACAAATACAATAATAATCAAAGAAAATGCTGTAGTGTGCCACCTACTTGTGGGGGTCCATCGCAGAGGCCTGCTTTCACTGGAGACACCTCGTAAGTCTATAATACAGGGCATTTCTGCTCCCCTCTTGATAGATCTACTTGGCTGGACCCAGGGCCAATCTTTGGGGCCAGCAGGCAACAGCAACATGTCCTTGAGATCTGGGTCACAATTCTCTGTGTTACCAGTTTCCAGCCATGAGTGTTGTCCATGGTGGTGACCACAGGTTCCCGACAAGGTTGCTGCATGCAGTGGGCGTCTTGTTCTGTCAGTCGCTCCTGAGAAGACAAGCTGGCTTGGTGGGCCTCAAGGCCATGGTGCTGGGAATGGGGTGCTCTCACTGGGGCCTCACAGAGGAACAGCAGGCAGGCTGTGTCTCCTCCCCTTGAGGTGTGAGGAGGAATGGCAGGCCTGCTCTCTGCATCTCCTCTGGGTGGGGCCGGGGACAGGAGGGGCCTGGCTGTGTCTTTGCTCCCAGAGTCCCTCCCTTCCTCCAGGCTGGGCAGGGGAGGGGCAGGCGGGCTGTCACTACTCCCCCTCACACTGCCCAGGGAATTGCAAGCCGCCTGTGCCCCCTGTCCTGTTCTGCCCTGACTCCATGTCCTACCTGCTTGGCAGTGTCCACCTGCTTTCGCTGGAGACACCTTATTACCAAGTAGTCCAGGGCACTTGTGCTGGCCGGTCTCTTCAGCTCCTTGGGTGCATCCAGGGTTGACCTTTGGGGCCATCAGGCAATTGCAGAGGCTCTTGGGATCCTGGTCCCAATTCTGCAGCTCACTCACCACATGTGTGGTCAGGGGTGGTGGCTGCAGACTCAACGGGGTTGCCAGGTTGGGGCAGAGTCTGCCTCTGCCAATAGTTCCTGGGAGGACAAGTTGGCCGGGGGCAGCTCACATCTGTGCTGGGTGCCATGATGGGAGTGGGCGTCCATTCACTAGATCTGCACAGAGGAACAGCATTGGGCTCTGTCCACTCTGCTACAGGGGACACAGGTAAATCAGCCACAGAGGAACAGCAACCGGGCTCTGTCCACTCTGCTGCAGGGGCTCAGGTAAACCACTGCACAGAGGAACAGTAGCCGGGCTCTGTCCACTCTGCTGCAGGGGCTCAGGTAAACCACTGCACAGAGGAAAAGCAGCCAGGCTCTGTCCACACTGCTTCAAGGGCTCAGATAAAACACCGCACAGAGGAACAGCAGCCGGGCTCTGTCCACTCTGCTGCGGGGTTTGCAGGTACCACCTCACAGAGGAACAGCAGCTGGGCTCTGTCCACTCTGCTGCAGGGGCTCAGGTAAAACACCGCACAGAGGTACAGCAGCTGGGCTCTGTCCACTCTGCTGCAGGGTTTGCAGGTAAACCACCTCAAAGAGGAACAGCAGCCGGACTCTGTCCACTCTGCTGCAGGGGGCTCAGGTAAATCAGTGCACCGAGGAACAGCAGCCTGGCTCTGTCCACTCTGCTGTGGGGTTTGCAGGTAAACCACCACACAGAGGAAAAGCAGCTGGGCTCTGTCCACTCTGCTGCGGAAGCTCAGGTAAACCACCGCAGAGAAAAACAGCAGCCGGGCTCTGTCCACTCTACTGCGAGTTATGCAGGTAAACCACTGCACAGAGGAACAGTAGCGGGCTCTGCCCACTCTGCTGCAGGGGGCACAGGTAAGTCACCACACAGAGGAACAGCAGCTAGGCTCTGTCCGCTCTGCTGCGGGGTTTGCAGGTAAACCACCGCACAGAGGAACAGCAGCCAGGCTCCTTCCATTCTGCTGTGGGTTATGCAGGTAAACCACCGCACAGAGGAACAGCAGCCGGGCTCTGTTCACTCTGCTGCGGGTGTGCAGGTAAATCAACAGCAGGTTCTTTACTTCTCTGCAATGGTCGGCAGAAGGGAGACTGGGCTGTCTTTATCCCTATGTCTCTGATGTGGAGCAGCAGGTGGGCTCTGCTGGGCAGGCTCTCGCTGGGCAGATTTTGCGGGGCAGGCTCTCACTGGGCAGGCTCTCGCTGGGCAGGCTCTCACTGGGCATGGTGTTGCTGGGCAGGCTGTTGGAACTCTCTTCCACACTGGGCAGTGGAGTGGCAGGTGGGCTGTTCATGCTCAGGGCTGGCAGGCTGTGTCTTCTGCACTCCTTGATGTTGCTCACTGGCCTGCTTTAGCTGGAGACACCTTAGCTCTGAATGTTTTAGGGCACCTCTGTGCTTCTTGGCTGGATCCAGGGCAAATCTTCTTGGCCATCAGACAGCAGCAGCAGGCTCTCATGATGCTGCCCAGAAATCTCTTGCCAGCCTGCCTCCAGCTCCGGGTGACTTCAGGGGCTGCAGCCTCAAGGTCGTGCGGGAGTGCCATGCTGGGAGCAGGGGTCTTCTCGCTGATGTTGCACAGGCTCTGTTCACGCTGTTCAGGGGTGCACACCTCAGGCACTGGCGCATCCTCCTCTACCTCTGCGATGGTCAGCTGAGAGGGGCTGGGCAGGCTCTGGTCACTCTGCTTGGGGGTGCACACCTCAGGCACTTTCGCGTCCTCCTCTCCCTCTGTGATGGTCGGCAGAGAGGGGCCGGGCAGGCTCTGGTCACTCTGCTCACGGGTGCACACCTCAGGCACTGGCGTGTCCTTCTCTCCCTCTGCGATGGTCGGCAGAGAGGGGCCGGGCAGGCTCTGGTCACTCTTCTCAGGGGTGCACACTTCAGGCACTTTCGCGTCCTCCTCTCCCTCTGCAATGGTCGGCAGAGAGGGGGCCCACCTGAGCTTTGCTCTCATCTTCTGCCAGCGCTCAATGCTAGTCAGCTTGCGTCTTCTCCCCGTTGGCCTCAGCTGGTGAACACTAAGTGGGCTGTTGATGGGCAGGCTCTTTCCTCTCCACTGCGTGCTGGGCTCGTTCTTGCTGGGCAGTCTCCCCATGGGCATGGTCTTGCTGGGCATGTTGTTGGCACTCTCTGTCAAGCTGGCACTACTCCCTCCCACACTGCCCAGGGGAACGGCCGGGAGGCGTTGTCTTCTGTCCCCCTTCTGCCCAAATTGTGTGTCCAGGGAATGCCATGAGATCAAGGGGCTGGTGGGATGGGCAGGCTCCCTAGCTCTGCGCACTGGGGCGAGAGCAGAAGAGTGTGCTAGCGGTGGAGGTGGCGTGCTGCCCTGATGTTGTTTCTGCCTCCCCTGGACTGCACCCTGGCTCACCCTCCATTTTACAATGAGGTAGGTGGCACTGAGATGGTTAAATCGTCTGTCTGACACAGACATCCAGGTGAGGTCTGGGTCATAACCCAAGCAACGCATGACCCTTAAAATCAGGGCATCTGGCTCCTTGGGGAGAGGCTTGGGAGGAGGTGGTATGTCTTCGCCCTGGGCCAGCCATGGGTGCCCTAGAATCTCATCAGCTGTCGGCCTCTGGGCTGGGTCTACCGTGAGCAGCTGCCTGATAATATCCTGAGCCCCAGGGGAAAGGTGAGTGGGCTCCTTGTATTGTCCCTGCACGACCCGCTCTTTCATCTCCTTCAAGTTGTTACTGTGGAAGGGGAGAGTCTCTGTTAAAATAAAGTGCAGGAGGATCCCCAGGCTCCAGATGTCCACCTCGGGGCCGTATGGGCGCTGCTCGTAGATCTCAGGAGCGCAGAAGGGGAAAGTGCCACAAAAAGCTGTCAGCTTCTGCCCAGACTTGATTATACAGCTCACCCCAAAGTCAATGAGCTTCACGTTCCCCTCCCGGTCCAGCAGGATGTTGCCTGGCTTCAGGTCCCTGTGGACGATGCCTTTTTGATGGCAATAGCGCACCGCCCACAGGATCTGCCTGAACAGCCTCCGGGCCTCCTCCTCCCTCAGGCCGCCGGGCAGCTGACCCCCACTCACGAACTCCATGATGAGAAAGAGTGTGTTCGGTGTCTCCACAATCTCAAAGAGCTGGACCACGTGTTGATGTTCCACCGTCTTCATGATCTCGACCTCCAGCATGAAGGGGAGCAGATGACTTGATTTGTCTATAACTTTTATCGCCACCTCTGTCCCGGTGAGGACATGGCGGGCCAGGTGAATGACGCCATAGGTGCCCTTGCCGATTTGCCTCATGATGGTATACTGGCCCTTAAGGTCCTCCTCCCAGGGATTGTCAGTGGAGACGCCTGGACTCGCCTCCTTCCCTTCTCTCTTACCAGCCATATTAAAGACAAAGGCCAAGTCCAAAATCCAAAATCCTGAGCCAAAATTCAAAGCTAAAGTCAAATTTCCAAATGTCAACAACCTAAAGTTCTAACACCAAATCCAAAATCCAGAAGTCCAAAGTCAGAAGTCCAAGTCAAGCCGAGTCCAAATCCACACAAGCACCAAGTCGCAGTCCTACAGGTCACCACACACTAGCTCCCTGTATCAACGGACAAATGACCAGCAACTGCCAGGCCCTTATATAGCCCATGCCTGACGCCTCACAGAGGCTCTTTGTGAGGTCACGGCTAGACATGGGCCAATCAGAGTGAGGCATGGGCACTGGGGCTGTCTTACCTCCAAGACTTTTTCTCCTTTAATAAAAAGAATGAGAAAAACTCTAGATGCTTCTTTTCTTCCATAGGATATGAAAACTAACTTGTTTAGAAATTAAATTGAATATGGAGCTCCAATGGCTTTTTGAATGTAACTGTCAAAATAACATGTAAGTTTTGGCTTTTCAAGATCTCATCATAAGCCAGTCATGGTGGCTCACACCTGCAATCTCACTACTTGGAAGGCTGAAATAGGAGGATCCTAGATTGGACCATAGCTTCAGCAAATAGTGAGACTCATCCACCTATTGAGATCCTATTTGAAGACAAAAGTTAAAATCTGACTGGGGGTGTAGCTCAGAGGCAGAATGCCCTTGATTTAATTCCCAGTAAAACACACACACACACACACACACACACACACACACACACACACACACACACACGAAGCTCATTATATCTACACTCAATGTATTTAATTCATTTTTCTTTCACCTTGGGGCACTGGTTTCAAAAGGATGGTAAACATGGCAAGGTGGTGCATGCTTGTAATCCCAGTACTTGAGAGGCCAAGACAGGAGGATCACAGGTTGATGACCAGCCTTAGAAACTTAGCAAGCCCTCCAAATTTAGTGAGACCCCATTTCAAAATAAAAGAATAAGCTGGGCGTGGTGGTTCACACTTGTAATCTCAGCACTTGGGAGGTTGAGATAGGAGGATTGTGGTTCATGAACATCCTCAGCTACTTAGTGAGGCCATTTGCAACTCAATGAGATGCTGTTTCAAAATAAAGAATAATTATCACCACTTTTCTTCAATATAGTACTTGGGACGCTAGCCAGAGCAGTAAGGCAAGAAAAGGATACCAAAGGAGTACAAATAGGAATAGAAGAACTCAAACTTTTACTATTTGCAGATGACATGATACTATACCTAGAAGACCCAACACACTCAACCCAAAGACTTATAGAACTGACCAACAAATTCAGCAGTGTCTGGATACAAAATCAATCTTAAATAATCAGATTTTCTGTACACCAACCATAAATCCACTGAAAAAGAAATTCAGAAAACACTTCCACTCAAGATTTCCCCCCCGAAATAAAAATACCTAGGAATTAACAAAGGAGGCAAAAGACCTCTACAAAGAAAATTATAAAACAATGAAAAAAGAAATTGAGGAAGATATTATAAGATGGAAAGATCTTCCACGTTCATGGAAAGGAAGAAAAAATATCATCAAAATGGCCATCCTTCCAAAAGTGATCTACAGATTCAACACAATACCCATTAAATTACCAAGATAATTCCTCACAGATGTAAAAAAAATCAGTTCTTAAATTCATTTGGAACAACAAAAAAAGTAGAATGTCCAAAGTAGTTTTCAGCAACAAAACCATGTAGGAGGAATCCAATACCTGACTTTGAACTATACTACGAAGCCTTTGTAATAAAAAACAGCATGGTACTGGCACAAAAAAGATACATAGACCAATGCAGGAGAACAGAGAACTCAGAAACAAATCCACACACTCACAGCCAATTGATATTTGACAAAGGGGCCAAAACCTACACTGGAAAAAAAAAGACAGTCTGTTCAACAAGTGGTGTTGGAAAAGCTGGTTAACCATATGCAGGAAAATGGAAATAAATCCCACTCTCTCACCCTGCACAAGAGTCCATTCAAGACATGTATGTGTGTTTACCATTGTTTTGAGTTCTTTGTCTATTAGAGCTACTAGTCCTCTATGAGACGAGTAGCTGCAAAGATTGTCTCCCATTCTGTAGGCTCTCTCTTCAGACTCTTGTTTTCTTTGCATCCAGGACCTATTAAATTTGAAGGTTTTCTTGAAGGAGTCTCTACCAGTACCAGTATATATTGAACTAGTTGGTGATTAATGAAGTCAGATACACAGGTAAAGGCTTTGTGACATTGAAACTCAAAGGCTTTTTCTTCAAAATGCATTCATGGTGGTTACTGAGGCATCCGAAGGCCATCATACACTCATTACATTATGGTTTATATTGACTAGGGAGGGGGTTTTGCATATTGATTATGGATAAATTATTTGGAAAGTTTTGAACACCAATCACAATTAGAGTCTATTCTTTATGAATACGCTAGTATCTAATAAGGGAAACTTTCATGGAAGAATTCTCTACACTGTTTGCAATCAACGAACTTCTAATTTTCTAATGGAAAATGAGCTATGTAGCTCCAGGGTTTTCCACATTTGCTACATTCATGGGTTTGTGATGGGTTGAATATGACTGCCCCCTCCAAAAAAGTCCATGTCCACCCAGACCCTGGGAATATAACGTGATTTGCAAACAAGTTATTTGCAGTTGTAATCATTTAATTTCACACTAATTCAGAGTGGGTCCCAAATACAGTGCCTGTGCCCTAGGGGAAGGGGGGAGGACATGGAGACACAGAGAAGGCCATGTGAGGAGGCAAGAGACTGCAGGGGCAGTCACACACCAGGGGCCACAGGATGAGGAGAACCAGCAGGACCTGGGAGAGCGCTGGGTGATCTGCCCTCTGAGCCTGCTGAGCAGAGAGCCCTCTCACCCTTCACACCGACTCTGGCCTCCTGAACTTTCACAGAATGGATTTCTACTGCATAAAGTCACTGTGTGTGTTAACTTGTTTTGGCAACTCCAGGAACCTACTATAGGCCTTCTTTTCCTCTGTCATTACTCCATGGTAAAGTGAAGCATGATTTACAAAGAGAGCTTGCCACATTCATAGTAATTATGAGGATTATCACCTCTGTAGACTTGGGGGTGGCTCAAGAATTCTACCTCCTGGCAAAATGGCTTCTCACTGTTTAACGACATAGCCGTTCTGTGCAGTACCACTTCTCTACTATGTAATGGAGAGGTGTTTTCTAGTGAGGACCTTTCTGCATTTAATCCCTTTAGAAAAATCTCTGCGCTATGACGCCCTTGATGTCTTAGGAAGTTGGAAATAACTGAATGCTATCCCCAATCATCTCATTTCCACAGGACAGTCTTATGTAGTTGGACCAATGACATCCCCATTAATTATGTTGTTAATGCTTCTGGTCGACAGTTTCTCTAATGCATCAGAACTGTATGGGGTAAAAAACTTGTGTGTACATACACGTACACATCACTGGTTTAAGCCCTACCCAATTCCCACCCCATTCCCTCCCCGTCTCTCCTTCCCTTGCTCGGCTTAGTGGTTGACTTCGATATGTTTAAGTACATTGTGGGTTTTAGAGAATTTCCTCTTCCCCCCTCCTTTTTCTTCCTTTAGGTTGTCTTGTTTTCTCCTCTATAAGATTTCCTTTTTCATCTAGAGTTCCTCCTACGACCCATTTCTCCCTAGCTCTCACATATTAGGGAAAGCATCTGATTTCTGATTTTTTGTGACTGACTAATCTCACTTAGCATAATGTCTTCCAGTTCCATCCATTTCCCTGAAAATGATGTAATTGAGTTTTATTAATAGCTGAGTAAAATTCCATTGTGTACATATCCCACAGTTTTGTAATCCCTTCATCTGTTGATGGACATCTTAGCTGGTTCCACACATTCTAATCACATTTTTCAGGAATTGGTGGCCAACCAGTTGAATGGCTGTTCATTACTACAGACTCAAGATCCAGAACACCTTAAGTGAAGTCATAGTGACCCAAGGGAAGAACCCAGAGAAGGCACAAACTTCCGAAATCATAGGAAAGAGGAATAACAATGGAACAATGAATGCCCACAACCCCACAACATCAGAATCCGATAAATCAGAAAATCAGAGATTTCTAGAAGATCAAGTCAGGAAAATAACTAGAAATAATAGAGGTGCTTCGAAAAGAACTCAGAGAGAGCCAAAAAGAGATAAAGGATGCAATTAATGAAGTAAAGGCCTCAATTCAAAGCACAAACAACCGATTAGACCACATGGAGAACAGAATCTCGCTCTTAGAAGATGGTCATTCCAAAAATGAACGCATAGTTTCTAATCTAGGAAAAAATATCTGACAGCAGGAATCTGATATTGAAGAAATATGGGCCCATTTTAAGAGAGCTAACCTAAGAATAATTGGAATAGAGGAGAGAAAAGAAAGTGAAACCAAAGGGATCAACAATCTCTTCAAGGAAGTAATAGCAGAAAATTTTCCAAACATAGAGCAAGAGGTCGATACACACGTCCAGGAAACTTATAGAACTCCCTTTAGACAGGATCAGAGAAGAGGATCCCCACGCCACATAATTGTCAAAATGACCAATGTGGAAGCCAAGCAGAGAATCTTAAAGGCAACAAAAACAAAGGGCCAAGTGACATTCAGAGGCAAACCAATTAGAATCACTCCAGACTTCCCAAACCAAGTCATGAGAGCCAGAAGGGCTTGGAGTAACATATACCAAACTCTAAAAGAAAACAACTTCCAGCCAAAAATTTCCTACCCAGAAAAACTTTCTATCAAATTAGATGGAGAAATAAGAAGCTTCCATGACAAACAGAAACTGAAGGAATTTATGTCTTCAAAACTAGCACTAGAGAAAATACTCAAAGAGATTAACTACAAAGAAGAAATAGGAAACACACACCAGAACCAGAGAAACAAGAGTTTTCATCCAACAGACAACTAAGATTGGTTATCTGTGGAGATTCATTATTTATGTTAGTCTTTTACCATCTCTAAATGGAATTGTTTGCCTTTATTGTTGTTAATTTTTAGGATTTCTAGTTGGAATATATATACCTTCAGATATATTTGGAAATATTTTATCCCATTCTATTAGTAACTGTTAACTCTGTTTACATTGTCTTTGGATATACAATATCTTTTTTATTTTTTAGGGAGTTTGTATACTCTTCTGTTGCCTGTGCCATTGAAATCATATCCAAGAAATCACTGCCAATTTCAATGTTGTGAGGTTTTATAACCCAGATTTTCTCCTAAAAGTTTATAGTCTTAAGATTTATATTTAGGTCTTTTATCTATTTTGAGTTAATATTTGTATATGGGATTAGGTAAGGGTCCAATTTTATTCTTTTCCATGTAATTATTATTTTTTAACAATATTTAGTTAAAAGATTAATATTTCCACCACCAAATGTTCGTGGAAACCTTGTCAAAAATAACTTGACAATATAGGGAAGAATTTAGCTCTAGGCTTTTTTTAAACTCCAATGGTTTATATATCTGCCTTTAGAATAGTACTACACTGTTTCAATTATTGTAGCTTTATATGGTTTGAAATCAGAAAATATATATCTTCTAGCTTTGTTCTTTTTCAAGATCGTTTTGGGTATCTAGAGTCCATATTCCATATTAGGATAGATTTTTTTTCTGAAAAATAAATATATAAATATATGATAGTTACACCTAAAAAAATAGAAAAAAAATATCCTCTGGTAAGAAAGAAAGTAAAAAGAAATATTGAAATGTTATCTTTAAGTCATCAAAAGCTTGGTATCAGACAAATGAAACTATTATGTGAGATTATCATTTTTAATTTTGGATAAATTGCTATGATACTAGATGTCAACCACTAAGCCAAGCATGGGAAGGAGGGATGGGGAGAGAATGGGGTGGGGATCGGGTGGGGGCTGACTGGGCGATGTGTGCATGTATGTCTACAAAAGTTTGTATCCCACTATGATGTATGAATACAGTGCACCAATTAAAAAAAATAAAAAATAAAAAAAATAAAATAAAACAAAATATAAGCTTTTAGGAGAATCTCTGATTTTTTTTTTGAAAAAGGATGATTCTTTATTAATTTCTGTTAGAATTTCAATTGTTTGCACCAGGGTTCCTATGGGTATAAATTTTGTGATAGTAAACTATGTAAGGTCAAGAATTAGCATATTGAGAAGACTTCCGGGAAGATGGCGACTGAGAAAAGTGGGGATTAAGAGCCCTGCTAACAACCAATCTCTATTACCACAAAACCAGTGCCTTTCATAGTCAGAAAACAGCATCACCAGAGAAACAAAAAAATCACCAGCCCCAGAGAGGAGGGGGTCTCATAATGGAGCTCAGAGCCACAGAGGAAATACGCCAGCCTCACGGCCGAGGATGCGGCTGCAGCTCCTTACTGCCGGTTGCAGCGGGGAGCTCACCTGATGGCTCCAGACTAATGCACTCAACAGCCCACCATGCTCCAGAGAGGAGCGGCAGACAGCAAGCTGAGGTGAGCCGCTGCAGAACAGCCCGGACAGCGAGCCAAGGTGAGCCAATGCGGAAGACCCAGACAGCAAGCCGAGGTGAGCCGATGCGGAAGAGCACGGCGGGATTCAGCAGATTTTTCGGTGCGGGGAGCATGTAAAGCTCCCAGTGGCTGGGCTCAGCACACGCTGCAGGGACTCAGAGCGGAGTTCAAAAACAGAGAAGAAATACGCCAGCCTCTTGGCCGAGAGCGTGACAGCGGTGCCATATTGCCACCAGTGGCACAGCAGCTCCATCTGCGTATTCAACAACAGTGAGTCAAATTGCGGGCCCCAGAGGAGAAATCCCAGTACTGACTCCCAGGGACCTGACCCAGTGGGGGAGTGGCAGTGGCAGAGATATCACACCATAAGAGAAGGCGCAACCTGGCACCCCCCCCCCATGGTCTAAAGCAGCCTCTATTGACTCCCTGGGTCTGAGACTCTGCGATACAAACAAGTAAAGGAGTAGTGGTGACAGAGATACCACAGACTCGATATCCAGAGCACCTTAAGTGAAGTCGTAGTGACCCAAGGGAAGAACCCAGAGAAGGCACAAACTTCCGAATTCATGGGAAAGAGGAATAACAATGGAGCAATGAATGCCCACAATACCACAACATCAGAACCTGATAAAACAGAAATTCAGAGATTTCTAGAAGATCAAATCAGGAAAATAACTGTAGAAATAATAGAGGTGTTTCGAAAAGAATTCAGAGAGAGCCAAAAAGAGATAAAGGATGCAATTAATGAAGTAAAGTCCTCAATTCAAAGCACAAACAACCGATTAGACCACATAAAGAATAGAATCTCGCTCTTAGAAGATGAGCAATTCAAAAATGAATGCATAGTTTCTAATCTAGGAAAAAATATCCGACAACAAGATTCTGACATTGAAGAAATATGGGCCCATTTTAAGAGAGCTAACCTAAGAATAATTGGAATAGAGGAGAGAAAAGAAAGTGAAACCAAAGGGATCAACAATCTCTTCAAGGAAGTAATAGCAGAAAATTTTCCAAACATAGAGCAAGAGGTCGATACACACGTCCAGGAAACTTATAGAACTCCCTTTAGACAGGATCAGAGAAGAGGATCCCCACGCCACATAATTGTCAAAATGACCAATGTGGAAGCCAAGCAGAGAATCTTAAAGGCAACAAAAACAAAGGGCCAAGTGACATTCAGAGGCAAACCAATTAGAATCACTCCAGACTTCCCAAACCAAGTCATGAGAGCCAGAAGGGCTTGGAGTAACATATACCAAACTCTAAAAGAAAACAACTTCCAGCCAAAAATTTCCTACCCAGAAAAACTTTCTATCAAATTAGATGGAGAAATAAGAAGCTTCCATGACAAACAGAAACTGAAGGAATTTATGTCTTCAAAACCAGCGCTAGAGAAAATACTCAAGGAGATTAACTACAAAGAAGAAATAGGTAACACACACCAGAAAGACAGAAACAAGAGTTTCCATCCAACAGACAACTAAGATTGGTTATCTGTGGAGATTCATTATTTATGTTAGTCTTTTACCATCTCTAAATGGAATTGTTTGCCTTTATTGTTGTTAATTTTTAGGATTTCTAGTTGGAATATTAATATACCTTCAGATATAGCATTTGGAAATATTTTATCCAATTCTATTAGTAACTGTTAACTCTGTTTACATTGTCTTTGGATATACAATAATTTTTTTTTATTTTTTAGGGAGTTTGTATACTCTTCTGTTGCCTGTGCCATTGAAATCACATCCAAGAAATCACTGCCAATTTCAATGTTGTGAAGTTTTATGACCCAGATTTTCTCCTAAAAGTTTATAGTCTTAAGATTTATATTTAGGTCTTTTATCTATTTTGAGTTAATATTTGTATATGGGATTAGGTAAGGGTCCAATTTTATTCTTTTCCATGTAATTATTATTTTTCAACAATATTTAGTTAAAAGATTATTATTTCCACCACCAAATGTTCATGGAAACCTTGTAAAAAATAACTTGACAATATAGGGAAGAATTTAGCTTTAGGCTTTTATTTAACTCCAATGGTTTATATATCTGCCTTTAGAATAGTACTACACTGTTTCAATTATTGTAGCTTTATATGGTTTGAAATCAGAAAATATATATCTTCTAGCTTTGTTCTTTTTCAAGATCGTTTTGGGTATCTAGAGTCCATATTCCATATTAGGATAGATTTTTTTTCTGAAAAATAAATATATAAATATATGATAGTTACACCTAATTAAATAGAAAAAATATTCTCTGGTAAGAAAGTAAAAAGAATATTGAAATATTTAAGTCATCAAAAGCTTGGTATCAGACAAATGAAACTGTTATGTGAGATTATCATTTTTAATTTTGGATAAATTGCTATAATACTAGATGTCAACCACTAAGCCAAGCAGGGGAGGGAGGGATGGGGAGAGAATGGGGTGGGGATCGGGTGGGGGCTGACTGGGCGATGTGTGCATGTATGTCTACAAAAGTTTGTATCCCACTATGATGTATGAATACAATGCACCAATAAAATAAAAGAAGCTTATCTAGGACTTGCATTGAAAATTTATATTCAAAGCTGGGTGTGGTGTCACATGTCTATTATCTCAGTACTTGAGAGACTGAGACAGGAGGACTGCAGGTTTGAGGACAGCCTCTATATTTTGTGTGTGTGTGTGTGTGTGGTACTGGAGATGGAACCCAGAGACATTCTACCTCCGAGCTATATCTCCAGTCCTATTTTTTTTTTAATTCTTTATTTTGAAGGGCTGGGATGTAGCTCAATGGCAAAGCGCCTGCTTTGCAGGTGTGGTGCTCTGGCTTCGATCCCCGGTCCCAAAAAACACACACAAAAAAAGAACCCCTTTAAAAAAAAAAGCTAATTCTTTATTTGAAACCAGGTCTCACTGAGCTGCAAAGGGCTCACTAGGTCACTGTCCTTGAACTGCGATCCTCCAGCCTCAGCCTCCCCAATGCTGGGATTACAAGCATGTACCACCACCATGCCTGACCCGGCCTCTAGAATTTACTAAAACCCTGTTTCAACATAAAAACAGAATAGGGCCAGAGGTGTAACTCAGAGGTAGAACATCCCTGGGTTCAATCCCAAGGACCAAAAAAAACAAAAACAAAAACAAAAAAACCCCAAAAAACTCATATTCCAATAAATCAGAAAACCTAGAATAAAATGACAAATTCCTAGATGCATACAACCTACCTAATTAAACCAAGAGGGTATAGAAAGATTTCACAGACCATTAACAAAAGATAAATTAGAGTAACAAGTTAACAAAGAAAAGCTCAGAACCACATGGAATTTCCTGCAGAAATTGACAAGATCTTTAAATAGGAAATAAAGGCCAGGTGCGGTAGTGCACGCCTGTAATCTTAGTGCTTGGGAGGCTGAGACAGTAGCATCACTGGTTTGCAGCCAGCCTCAGCTCAGCTGGCTGTCAGCAACTTAGTGAGACCTGTTTCAAAAATAAAAAACAGCCGGGCGTGGTGGCGCACGCTTGTAATCCCCGCGCTTGGGAGGCAGAGACAGGAGGATCGCGCAGGTTTGAAGCCAGCCGTGCTGGCGTAAGAGACCCTGTTTCAAAAATATAAAATAGGTCTGGGAGTGTAGCCCGGAGGAAGGAGGGCTTCCAGGAACCCCAGTACCACCAAAAAAATAAAATAAAATAAAATAAAAATAAAAAACAGTTGGTGTGGTGGAGGATCGCAGTGTGAGGACAGCCTCAGCTACTTAGCAAGGCCCTTTGCAACTCAGTGAGGGCCTGTTTCAAAATAAAGAATAAAGAGCCAGGCATGGTGGTGCATGCTTGTAATCCCAGCACTTGGGAGGCTGAGAAAGGAGGATCACACAGGTTCGAAGCCAGCCTCAGCTACTTAGTGTGGCTCTCAGCAACTTAGTGAGACCCTGTTTCCAAATAAAATATAAAATAGGTCTTGGAGTATAACCTGGAGGTAGAAAATGCCCTGGGTTCTACACCCAATATCACACACACACACACACACACACACACACACACACACACACGCACACACACAGGAAAAAAAAAAAAACCAGGGCTAGGGGTATATTTGGAGGCATTCCAAACACATGCATAAATAAAAAAATAGAAAATAGAAAATAGGCCTGGGGTGGAGCTTGGAGGTAGAATGCGCCTGGATTCAATCCCCAGTACCACAAAAAATAAAAAAATATAATAAAAAATAAAGAGGAAATAAGTTCATTGCTCCTGTTGGTGGATTATAAATTACAGTACAACCACTGTGGAGAATGGAATGGAGGTTTCTCAAAAGGCAAGGAATGGAATCACCATGTGACCCAGCCATACCATTTCTCAGTATCATTCCAAAGGAACTGAAGTTAGAATATAGAGTGATACCTACGTCCCATGATTAGAGCAGCACACGTCACAAAAGCCAAATTACTGAACCAAGCTAGGTATCCTTCGATAGATGAATGGACAATGAAAATGTGGCATATACACACAATGGAATTTTACTCAGTCATAAAGAGCAACAAAACTATGTTATCTGCAGGAAAATTAATGGAACTAGAAAATATGCTAAGTGAGATCCGCCAGTCTCAGAAGGTTAAGGGTCATATATGGGAGCTAGAACAAAAATAGGAAGCAAAAGGGCGTCAGTCCAATCAGGAGAGAAAACAAGAAAAGAGTGGAAAGGAATTGGGGCAGGGAGGTGGGGAGGGAGGGAGGGAAAGAAATTAGGAATGAGGAAGGAAAAGTTCAAATAGGGCTAAGTCTATACGAGGTTTTACTACCTGTCTCACCAATGTGTATGGGGAAGGGGAAGGGGAGGGGTGGTGGGCATATACAAGTGATGTGTGCATATATTATCTGTATCACCTTGAATCTCATTATGATGTACAATTATATTGCACTAATGTAATTATATACATATATACACATGCATATACAAATATATATGTTTAGATTCTCTTGGCAAACTTTAGTAGATTCAAATACTAAATGATTATTTTTCCATCTTTTTTTGGATGTGTATGGGTGGGACTGGGGATTAACCCAAGGTCATTCTCAAAGGAGCTACACCCCCCAGTCCTATTTATTATTTTGAAACAGGGTTTCACTAATTAGTGGAGGGCCTCGACACATTGATGAGGCTGTCCTTGAACCTGTCTCAGCCTCCCAAGTATTGGGATTACAGTGCTTGCCACTAAGCCCAGCTGTTATTTTTTACATCTTCATCTAAATATTTTAGAGAAACTAAATTCCACTTTAATGCCAACATTTCTCTCAGGTGAATGGGAGAACTCGAGGGCCACGCTAGGGTGAGCCCCTCTGTACAACACTAGACTCTGCTGTCCTGGGCTGAGCACAGTCCTTCACTTCGGCCTGGGCTTTGCCTTCACTACAGCTGAGGGCTGATCCTGGATTCTGTGCATGAGGAACAGTCACCTTTTCCCTGGTGAGCCTTCATCAAACAGTCCCCGACAAGCTGCATGCACTGGCTCCGCAGGGTGGTGGCATTGCGGCGGGCCTGGGGATCCAGCCTCTCCCCGTCCACGTCCTCTGTGCTGGCCAGGTGGGCGCTATAGAGAGCCAGGGCGGCAAAGAGCAGCCAGGAGTAGTTGTGAATGTAGGGCTGGATAAGCCTTTGCCGGTCGCTGATCCGAATGGTCACCATGGGGTGGGCTGTGATGCTGTGAGTAGGCAAATGGCTGCAAAGGCAAGACATGTGTAAGGCCTACAGTGTTTGTGAGGTTCCAAAAAGGAGCCCAGGGCCTCAGGGGAGCATGCGCCTGATTGCCACTGGACACTAGTCACGTCTAGGCTATAGTTATTAAAATTTTAAAGAGAAGTATGGGCTTCCTCCCTAGAAAAATGAATCAACATAAAGACTGGACATACCATTTTAGGATTTCACTACCCCTAGAACACCATCTATGGAAACCAGGCTTAAGAATTCCTTATTGTGAATTTGGCACAGTGTGTAATAACATTCTGGTATGTGAAAAAATACCCATAATTTTTGGAAACAGATATAAAGTACATGAGAAAGAAATAAGGTCTGAAATTTGCTGTAAATACTTTAAAAAAGAAAAGAGAGCCGGGTGTGTTGATGCACGCTTGTAATCCCAGCATTTGGGAGGCTGAGACAGGAAGATAGTGGTTCTCGGACAGCTTCAGCTACTTAGTGAGGCCCTCCACAACTCAGTGAGACCCGGTTTCAAAATAAATAATAAAAACAGGGCAGGGGGTGTAGCTCAGAGGTCCAGTGTCCCTGGGTTCTGTCCCCAGACCCTCAAACAAAAAAAAGAGTCGGGGATAAACTGAGCACATATAACAAAATCTGAGTTCCTGGACTGTGTAACAGGTATATGAAGACTCACTATATTAGTCTCTGCTTTTGACTATGTTTGAAATATTTTATAATAGAAATATTAAAAAAAAAGGCCAGGCGTGGCGCACACTTCTAATCCTAGTGCTTAGGAGGCTGAGACTGGAGGATCGCAGGTTCCTGGTCAGTCTCAGCTACTTAGTGAGGCCCTTCACAACTTAGTGAGACCCTGTTTCAAAATAAAGAATAAAATGTAGAATGTCCCTGAGTTCAAATCCCAGGACCAAAAAAATAAAAATAAAAATAAAAAAATAAAATAAAAAAGGAAAGGAAAGAAAGAAAAGAGGATAAGAAGAAAAAAAAAAGAAGTGCTGGAGTTATTCTGAGGCCCTGGTTTTGATCCTTAGCATCACATACATGCACAAGAAAGTAAGAAGGCCCCCTCCTTTTTTTCTAGTACTGGGGCTTGAACTCAGGAGTATTTTACCTCCAAGCTACACCCCCAGCCCTTTATTTTATTCTTTATTTTGAAATAGGGTCTCAATGAGTTGCAAAGGGCCTCACTAAGTAGCTGAGCCTGTCGGCAAACTGCAATCCTCCAGGTCTCAGCCCACTTTTTAGATGAAGAAATACAGGAAGAAAAGACTGCACGGCTCCACGTTGTCTGATACCTACCCATAGGTATACTTCTTTGCTGCATAGCATCCATAGCAAAGATCAAAGTCATCGCACACGTTGCAATTCATTCTCCGCCCTATGATCAAACTCTGGCAGTGGTCACAGGTAAACACCATGTTGACCATCTCATGGTCATCGCCATGGCCCTCGGGCTTTACTCCACCTGGAAAAACACATCAGTGTGAGGCAGAATGGGGCCCACTCAGAGTCCTAAAGGCTGGAAACGATCCCAGCACCAGAGTGGCTCTCGATTTACTGTTAGGGAGGGCAGGGCCTAACGCATCCTCCAGAGACTGGGACACTCTGCCATGGTGGCTCTGAACATAAGAATGATATTCTTGGCATAGATCTCCTCAACAACACTACAATGAAATGACAAACCCTCTTCCTCCAGTGCCCCAGTCTGAAAAGGTAAACTGCCAATTCCCATGAAGACAATTGTTTGGCAGAAACAGGTCTGTGCCAACTTGCAAGCTATCTCCCATGGCCCTCCTCCTCTGACAAATACAGATCGCCTGTTGGCAAGTAGGTGACCACTGAGGCACGATCAAGGTTTTCCTTTTGCCTTTTCATTCCAGAAGCACAGATGAAAACTGCTTCATAACCTCAGACCCAAGTGAGTGAGAGAGAATGACAGACACAGAGACCGGCAGGCATGGAGGCACACATCTGTAATCCCAGCTGCTTGAGGGAGGCAGGATCTCAAGTGAAAGGCCAGCCTGGGCAATATAGTGAGACTGTTTTAAATTGAAAAAAAATTTTTAAAGGACTGGGGTAGCTGGGTGTGGTGGTGTAATCTTATAAATTCCAGTGCTTGGGAGGCTGAGACCAGGGGATTGTAGGTTCAAGGCCAACTTCAGCGACTTAGCAAGGCTGTCTGCAACTTTCTGAAACTCTGTTTAAAAATGAATAAAATAGGGCTGGGGATATAAGCTCAGAGGTAAAATGCCCCTAGTTTCAATCCCCATTGCAACCAAAAAAAAAAAAAAAAAAAAAAAAAAGGGTTAGGGTAGAGCACATGGCAATGTTTTCCTTCATGCTAGGGCTTCCTAGTGTGAATCCTGGGTTTGATACTCAGTGCTGCAAAAAGGGAAAAAAATAACCTGGGCACAGAGGTGCACATTTGTAATCCCAGTAACTTGGGAAGCTGAGACAGGAGGATTGCAGGTTTGAGGACAGCCTCAGAAAATACTGAGACTCTTATCAACCTAGTGAGACTGTAAAATACAAATAGGGCTGGGGTGTAGCTTGAAGGTTGAATGACCTGGGTTCAATCTCAGCTGCCACCAATAAAAAGAGACTGGATATTAAGACTTCGTCCTTACTGTAAATCCAGGGCGTTTCTAAACCCTGATATAAATAGCCCGACTGACACTCCTCACAGTGTTTCCTCTGCCACAAATCTCGTCTAGACTCTAGTGTCCTCTATGTAGCTCTAATCCTGTTAATATTCTGTATAAAATACCGTCCTGCCGGGCGTGGTGGCCCATGCTTGTAATCCCAAATGTCAGGAGGCTGAGATGGAGATTGTGGTTCGTGGACAGCCTCAGCTACTTAGTGAGACCCTGTTTCAAAATAAAGAATAAAAATAAAGCAGGGGCTGTTGCTCGGAGGTTGAATGTCCCTGGGTTTCATCCCCAGACCCACAAAAAATAAATAAAATAAAATAAAATAAAATACCTTCCTCACAGCTGGGCATGGTGGTGCATGCGTGTAATCTCAGTACATAGGAGGCTGAGATAGGAGAATTGTAGGTTTGAGGCCAGCCTCAGCAACTTAGTAAGCCTTCAGACACTTAGCTGGACTGTTTCAAAATAAAAAGGGCTGGGGAGCTGGGCTTGGTGGTGCACGCTTGTAATCCCAGCATTTGGGAGGCTGAGGCAGGGGGATTGCAGTTCGCCAACAGCCTTAGTTACTTAGTGAGGCCCTTTGCAACTCAGTGCGACCCTGTTTCAAAATAAAGAATGATAAAAAAAAAATAGGGCTGGGGGGTGCAGCTCTGAGGTAGAATGCCCCTGGGTTCTATCTTCAGTATTAGAAAAACAAAACAAGCCGGGCGCGGTGGCACACGCTTGTAATCCCCGCGCTTGGAGGCAGAGACAGGAGGATCGCGCAGGTTCGAAGCCAGCCTCGCTGGCTTAAGAGACCCTGTTTCCAAACAAAAAAATATAAAAATAGGTCTGGGACTGTAACCCAGAGGTAGAAGGGTTTCCAGGAACCCCAGGACCACCAAAAAAAAAAAAAAAAAAAAAAGAAAGAAAGAAAGAAAGAGAAACAAAACCTACCATAACAATAATCCTTCCTCACTATCTAGAGGCTATTTTAATTCTTTAGCCTAACATCTTAGGATTCCACTACCAAAGCCCCACCTGTTTTACTCCATCAGTCAGCCAGACAGAGGCCCACGTGTGTCTATACAGAGGGCTCGCTCCTCTGTCCCTGGGCTTGTTATCTCCACTGTTTCGTTCATATCATCCAGTTCTTTCTTCAAAGACCAATTGTAACCCTACTTTCTCAACAAGACTTGCCTATAGCAACACGGATGTTACTTTCAAACTTTTCTAGAGGTAATCTGCACCACTCACTCATTTATAACCCAGCAGACATTCTGTGGATACATCCACTTTCCTTGCTAGACATTAGGTGTTTCCAGGGCAGGGTCCGCGTCTTACTGCTGGACCATAGCCACGTGGAGCACTCTGATGTTCACTGCTGCTGAGGTCCTCTGCCTTAGCACTTACAAGTCAAGTGGATTACAGGGTTTTTGTTGTTGTTGTTTGGCAGTACTGGGGATTGAACCCAGGGGCATTCTATCTCCAAGCTACACCCCCAGCCCTAATTTTTATTCTTTAGTTTGAAACCAGGTCTCAAGTTGCAGAGGGTCTCACTAAGTAGCTGAGGCTGCTTGCAAACCACAATTCTCCTGTCTCAGCCTCTCAAATGCTGGGAATAAAGCTGGGCCTGGTGGCCCATGCTATAATCCCAGGATTCGGGAGACTGAGGCCGGAGGATGGCAGTTCGCGGACAGCCTCAGCTACTTAGTGAGGCCCTCTGCAGCTCAGTGAGACCTGGTTTAAAAATAAAGAATACAAAATAGGGCAGGGGAGTGTAGCTTGAAGGTCAAATGCCCCTGGGTTCCATCCCCAAACCTGCAAAAAAAAAAAAAAAAAAAAAAAAAAGCTGGGACTAAAGCATGCAATACCTCGCCTGGCTAAAGAATTTTTGTAGTTTGTTTGTGTGTATGTATTTGGTTCTGTGTTGATATGGCATGATTCAGAAGCAAGGACAATTTCCAGAAAACACAATGTATATTCTGTTTAGCGAGGGCCTGCATAAGATGGGAGACTATCAGGTCAGAGTAGTAGAGCTGATATTTGAGTTGGGGAGATAAGGCTCATATTTGCCAGTGAGTCAAACAGTGAGTTTTATAACACAAAAAGATCAAAGAAAATAGGAACAATTATTACTTTTGGATATGGCATGCTTAGTTCATGAAATTTACCTAGGAAGCAAGTTTTGCAGAGATCCATGTCGTTGCACTGCAGACACCGGTAGCGATGCCAGGGGGTGATCTCAACACACCCATCACAAGAGATGTCCACATTTAATAGATCACAGTAGCGAGCAATAAACATGTGCATCTATAAGAGGAAATGAATACAATTAACCAACACTTTCTAATGTCGCCAGTATTCATTCATTCATCCGTTCATTCATTCATTCGGTACTTAAGATGACCCAGGCATTGTACTAAGTGCTAGGATTTATAGCTGAGTGATCTAAGTGTCTAGCTGGGAATTCCCTTAAGGAAACAACCACACAGTGTGATAAGTGCATTGAAAGACAAATTTAAGAGGCTCAGAGGATACAGAGAGGACACAGAGGATTGGCTACCAATAGGTATAAAGAAGGACCAGGAAGGTTGTTTTTTTGTTGTTTTTTGTTTTTGGTGGTAGTGGGCTTCCTGGAAGCCCTTCTACCTCCGGACTACACTTCCAGACCTATTTTTAAATACTTTTTATTTGGAAACAGGGTCTCAAACCAGCATGGCTGGCTTCGAACCTGCATGATCCTTCTGTCTCTGCCTCCCAAGCGCGGGGATTATAAGCATGAGCCACCACGCCCAGCTCCAGAGGGAGATTAATTCTCCCCTAAGACCTGAGTAGAAAATGAGTACTAGATGGGTGGGGATAAAGGTAAGTGTAAGATTGTATGAGCGTGTGTGTCCCCAGTCGCATAGAGACACGCCGAGATCTATAATCGGTCTTACGGATATCTTTATTCGTGGGAGATCGACCTCCAGCCCCCGCGTGGCCGCGGGGGCCGGTGGCGGGGGAGAGCGTGCGTCCCTCCCTCTTGGGCTCCTCTCTGAACTCTGCACTCTCTTCTTCCGGACCCGGGAGGCCTGGTTCCCTCCCAGAATCACAGAGCTCCACCTCCTAGCTTCCGGTCCTGCCCCCTGCAGGGCCGGGGGGTGACTCACACTTTACATTCCGACCTCTTTGACTAAGGGGTGCAGAAGGGCTTTGACTAAGGGGTGCAAAAGGACGGAGTTTTTGCTCATCTAGCGGCTTCAAGCTGAGACAGGGCGCCGTCAGTCAGGGGCCCCAGATCGGGAGAAGTCGGAATCTGGGCCGCTGGAAGGGAGCAGGTGGCTGTGGTTGTAGCAAGAGTTGGAGGTTACCCTGGAGAGCTCGGTGACTGGTTTGCTTTGAGGAGACTAACAGGCAAGGTGCTATTAAAGAAAAATAAAATTGTGAGAGCGGAACCCAGGCTGGGCAGAAGCCCTTTTAGACGCAAGGCAGTCACTAGATCTACTAACTTAAATAGCAACATTTTCCTGAGGAGAACGTCTACCGCCCCTTTAGCAGTTTTTCATTAGACCAGAGTTATTAATAGCAGCAACTCCCGAAGCAGACCCCACACCACTCTTTTTCAGCATTGAGTGAGTATGGATTTGTCTGGTAAAACACCTGTTACTGCATTAGGAGCATCAGTTACCCATTTTAGAAGTTTAATACTTAGGCAATTTGGCATCCGAGGAGGGAGAGCACCATAGTATGTAAACAAGTGGACCTGCTAAAATATAAACATCAAAGAGAGTTATGTCGAGAGAAACAAAGTTTAGTGGGTCCCAACACCGTGCAAGAGAATTTGTCCCTGCCGTCATCACCCTGAACCGAGATTTGAGAAGGAGACTAAGGCCTGAAAGATCGAGCAGGCCACCAAAGAGGAAACTGGCTTACCCTGTACCTGCAGTTACCCTGGGCCAGCAAGGAAGATGGAGGAAGGAGGACGAGGGATTCCAGGAGCTGTCAGTCTTTGGTCATACCAAATAGGGCCAGCGGCGGGTCCTTGTCCAGAAGGGTAGACCCCCTGTAGTGAGGTACCTGAGGTCCACCGCTTTTTAAAGGACACTCGCCTTTCCAATGGCCATATACTCCACACCTGAAACAGGCTCCTGGAGGTGGTTGTCTTTACTGTCGTCCTCTCCTGGGTGGCGCTTGCCACCCGGAAAGCTGCCCTTCCTCCTTTACATTATAATTCCAGTGGGGCTCCTCAGATGGAACTGCAGCTGCACCGATAGGAAGCCCTGGATCTGTTAAATGAGTCTGGTCAGCCCTCTCTCTGGCTGCCTTCAGGATCCGATCACGTTCGTCTGGATTTAGAGAAGAGGTTAGAATGACATGCAAATCCCGCCATGTTAAGTCATATGCCTGCACAATATGTTGGAATTCCTTGATAAAACCAGAAGGATTGGTAGAGAAGGACCCCAGTCTCTTTTCCAGTTGAGTGAGGTCAGGAAGGGAAAAAGGGACATGGACCCGGACCACCCCTTCTGCCCCAGCCACTTCGCGAAGTGGGGCCAGGAGAGAGGAAGATGGGGCTTGTAACCCAGCTGGGTCAGACCCCGGCTGTGGGTCCGCAGAATTGTAAGCCTTTGACCCAGAAGGGCCACCAGGTGGCGCCTGTGAGTTGCCACATGGTGTCCAAGATGGCGGCTGTGGCTGATGGGATACTCCAGCCAGCATGCCCTGGGCAGCACTAGAGCCGGTAGAGGGAGAAAACAGAAAATGCAGCCGCCAGAAGGGCTATACATACTCGAGGTCACACCATTTTGTTGACCACATGCAAAATTTACTGAGAGCCATCAGCGTCCTAGGGTCTAGCGTGCCCATGGCAGGCCATCGATTATCATTGGGTAGATCATATGTCGGCCAGATCTTAGTACAAAGAGAAACAAGTCTCTCTGGGGACAGTTCCCCTGAGAATCCAAGAGCCTGCAGATTAGATAATACACGGCCCAGCGGGGATTGAGAATCAATCTCAATCTTAGATGGCTGACTTCCCCCCATGAGTTGTAAGTGGGCGAGAACAAAGGCAGGAAACTCCAGCGTCCCAGGGCCCTGCCTAGTTCGGTACAGAGTAGGAGTGCCAGAGATGTTGCAGGTGATAGGTTGGGGGGGGGGAAAGGTGTGTGAGGTGAAATAATCCCCCCCCACCACCACCAGACACACAGAGACAAACAAAAAAACCGTGGATTCTTGTCCTTAGCTAAGAATAAGTATTCATCGCTTGGACAGCTGCTGCAGATTTAAAGAAGTTTATTAAAAAGATAGAAATATAGAGATAGTTACAGCCCTGTGCCGGAGCAGGCACAGGGGGGCAATTCGAACAAAAATGCCAACGAACTCCAGTTTACTGAATTTTTATCCTGTCTAAGTCTAGCAGGTCCCTTTGATTTTTGGAGATCATGTTACACCTTATCGCCAGCCCCGGCTCTGCTTCTGTTATCTCTCCAGCCGAATTTATGGCCTAAAGGGGGAGACATCTCTGTCTCCAAACACAGGCCCAGATTTATGGCCTGAGAGGGAGGCATCTCTGTCTCCAGACACAGGCCCCCAAACTGTGTTAAATTGTTCTTAGGAATGCAAGGACATGTTGGCTAACCCTGGCTTTCTTAGTAAAGAAGATATGTTTCAAGGTTGGACATCTTTCCCAGGATTGATACATTAATACTTTTTAAACTCCCTTCCCAATACCAGTACAAGAGAGAAGACGTCTCTTTTCTCTTTTACACACCTCGCAATCGTCCTGGACGATCGGAGAACTGGAGGATACCGGTATACCGGGTTTAATAGCAGTCAGTCAGTCAGTCAGAATCCTCCGAGTTAGGCAGAACCCACTTACTTCCTTAAGAGGAAGCTTACCGCTGAGAGAGGCTGCTGTGGAGATCTGGCCTGAAGATGGCTGCGAAAATTTTTTTTTAAAAAATGGCCGCCGACTCCTAGGATTGGTTAGGAGTGGAAAGTGGGAGGGATTTGAGGTCTCCAGTGAGGCCATGAGGTGGGAGGGGTTAAAGATGGCGGATTACCATTGATTACACGTGGGCCAAAGATGGTGGGCCAAAGCTTGCGGCTTCCCCCACCAGTGATCCCATGTGGGTGCTTACCGGAATGGCCAGGCCCGGGCAGCGGGGGTGGGCGGGCAGAGGGTGAAAGGCGCCAGAGCGCGAACTGGGTGGAGGTATGTGCAGGAGCGCGGGAGTTCAGCAGAGAGCGGGCGCAGGGGCCTGCGCCATGTGGCAGGCAGGGGCGGGCGGGTCTAAGCACGCCAGGCACAGAGAAGGCATGTGCGGCACAGGCTGGACTTGGCGGGTCGGGGCAGAGTGGCGGCGCAAAGCAGCACAGTCTGGCGCGGCTTGTCCAGGCGGCGGGGCGCGGTGCGGTGCCTTTAGGCAGCGGCGGCGGGTCTAAGCAACACCAGGCGCAGAGAAAGCCAAGGCGCGCCAAGTGGCACAGTCCAGTGGGGTCTGCGGATGCCGCGCGGGCGGGCGGCTGGCGGCTCGGGGCCGCGGGCGTGCTCACGCTGCGCGCGGCTCGGACTATGGCGCAGCCGGGGCGCGGCTCGGGCCGGCCGCACAGCCCATCCAGGCCGCGAGCGGCTCGGGGCCGGGGCGGGATGGCAGAGGCTCGGGCCGGGCGGGGCACAGCTCGGGCCCACTGTGGTGCAGCCCATACAAGCGGCGGGTGGCTCTGCTCTGGCAGGGACGCGGCTCGAGCCGGGCGGGGCGCGTCTCCGGCCGCCACAGTGCAGCCCATTCCAGCAGAAGCGGCTCACGCCGCGGCGTGCCGCGGGCGGGCGCGGTGGCCCATCCCAGCGGAGGCAGCGCCGCGTATCTTCCTTCAGCTTTTTGCAGAAGTCCGCAGATCCAAGCCAGGTCCCATAAGTCCGGTACAGGTTTATCGGCCGATGGAGGGTCCAGCAGTGCTGGCCGGGCTCTGTGGGGCCGCGGGTCCTTGGGGCTCAGTGGATTAAGGTCCAATTCGACACGGGTCGGCACCAAATGTAAGATTGTACCAGGTTCCTCTGGTTGCTGAACAGAAAAATGGATTGAAGGGGCAAGATGAGAGAGTCCAGAGGAATGACAATGACATAAGCTGTTCACATGATCCATGACAGGTAATATGGGCTGGGTCTGAGCAGTACAGTCAGAGAGGCAGGCAGACCCGAGAGGTATTAAGAGTTTTTTTTTTTTTTTTTTTTGGTGGTGCTGGGAATTGAACCCAGGGGCCTTCTACCTCCAAGCTACACCCTAGCCCTATATTATTTTACTCTGAAACAGAGTCTCACTAAGTTGATGAGACTCTCACTACTTGCTAAGGCTGTCTTGAACCTGTGATTCCCCTGTTTCAGCCTCCAAGTATAGTCGCCTCCATGCTTGGCCTGAAAGCTATTAAAGATAAGATAAAAGTGAGCCAGGCGTGATGGCACAAGCTTGTAATACCAGTACTTGGGAGGCTGAGACAGGAGGGTCTGGGTTCACAGCCAGCCTCAGCTACTTAGTGAGGCCCTCCTCAAAATAAAGAATAAACAGGGCTGGGTGTAGCTTGGAGGTAGAATGCCCCTAGGTTCAATCTCTAGCACCACCAAAAATAAAAAAAATAAAAAAAAGAGAGAGAGAGAGAGAGCGCGCGAAAGAGAGAAGTGACTAGCCAGGATCAGTAAAGAACAAGTAAAGTCAGGAACAACAGTCAAATGTGTGGCCTGGGTACTTGATTGAACAATGGTAATGTTTATAGATAAAAGGAAACACTAAACAAGGAGTATTGTTTTTCGATACTTAGAAAGAAAAAGTTGTCAGGCATTTTGATGTACACCTGTAATTCCAGCACTTGGGAGGCTGAGACAGCAGACTTGCAGGTTCAAGGCCAGCCTCAGCAATTTAAGGAGATCCCTCAGCAACTTAGTGAGGCACTGTTTCAAAGTAAAAGACAAAATAAGAATAGATGTGTAGCTCAAAGGTAGAATGTCTCTGGGTTCAACCTCCAGTATTAAGAGAAAAAGATAAACTTTCTGGGGAGCACTGTTGCTTAAGCAAGCAAGTTATTTTACTGGAAAATACTTGGAGGCTACATTCTAGTTTATCTTTAGGGCCTGGAAATAAAAACTAAATCAGTAAGCAACCATACAGTAGTAGATAAATGTAGTACTAGAGGACATAATCCAGGTTACCTGAGAACTATGGAATGGCTGCCAATCAGATACAACATACAGGAGTCCCAAGGCCCCACTGGCATACTCCATCAAAGCGCCACAGAAGTACTGTATAAGCAAAGTGGACAGCACATAGTAGGTACTCGACATGTGGAAAAGAAATGACTTTGAGACAGTGGGTGCCAGGCACATGTGGTAGGGACATATTTAACACCTAATGTGGAAATGGACAGGCAGGGTGCCCAAGCCTGCTGCCTTTACTCATCTGAGTCACTCATGAGTTCCATGTTGCCTGACTTGGTGTGTCAATGGCTGCCTCTGTGCTCTCCAGCAACCTTCTGGTTGAGTGTGGCTTCCCTGGTGCTGCCCTCACCGGGGATATGAGAGTCAAGGTCCTTCAGCAACTCCGTTTCTCACTATAAGTTCATAAAGTGACACCTAATGCCAAGGCATCCTGCTGCCTCGGCATCTATGTGTTGAGACCCCCACTCCACATAGTTAATCAACAGAACGCCCCGAGAAAGAGGTATCGTCTCTGGCCAAAATATCCCCCACTTTTACCCTTCATGACTATTAATATTTCCTTTAACTTTCTACACGAATTGCTCCAGTGATGTGAAATTAGGACTATAAATAGAAACTGAGTCTGTGGAAATAAAACCTCTAATAATTTGCCTAAACGTCCTTGGCTCTGTTCAATAATAATAAAAACTGGCCAGAATTCAGATGCTGTGATAAGCATTCCAGCTGCAGCAATTACAAAGGGTCTCTGACCCTCACTATCACTAACTTAGGTTAAGCTATTAACTCAGGTAAGGTAGTTCAGTTTAAGGAAACTTTGTTTACTCTTGAGATCCTGCCTAGAGACAGAGAAGATAAAAACCTTGTGTGTGACCTTAAAGCAATTTAGTTGATAAACAACTTAGTTGCCCAAATACAATAGACTCAAGGAGAAAGATTGGTGACTTTTACGCCCAGTGTAAATATTCCTGAAGACAGAGAGGCTGACCGCATGGTTAATGAATATGACAAAATAAAGGACAGACGTTCTAAATATATATGTATGAAGGAAAGGAAATACCGTGTAAGAGTAAGAAAAGCATTTTTGCATGAAGAAGAGCTTATCATAAGAAAGTCCCAACTGGGAGAGAAAGGAATTAAAAAGTTAGAAGCAAGTTGCAGAGGGTTTGTGACAGAGAAATGGATTATTAAAGATGGTTAGACTTTTAATAGGCTTATTGTCTAAAGAAGAGTGTTCAGCAGTTAAGGAAATATATCTGACAATTAAAACCAAGAACTTTGTGGTGTTGTTTGTGGTATTTTGTCTGCAAAACTGTGTTGTGAGTTTGCTTAAGCTTTCAGATTTAGGAGATAAAATGCCAACACCTGGAGAAACTTTATCACATCCACCTGAATCACCACGTCTCCCCACACTTGCTATATGAACTGAGCCCAAAAGATGGAAAGTTCCAAGAAAGCCAAAGAAGATTCCCAGAGAAACCCCCAAGCCTTGGCCATGCTTGTTTATTTTGGGAAGTGGCCCCTGGGACTGCTTATCTGCAAAGACCTTGGAAAAGAATCAGGAGTCAGGAGTCAATCTCTCGAAGATCAACAGCCAGCTGAAGGACTAGTTTTATTACCTTTGTTTACATGTCATTCATTATTACTTCACAATGATTACACCCACCTCCCTTTTCTCTTACTATTAACTTTACTGGTGAAAGGTATAAATTTCTTGGAGTTTTTGTAATAAAGTGTCATTGGCTCAAGAAGCCTTTGTCCACCTCAAATTCTTTCCCAAGCGCCGTACCTAAAAACTTAGGGAATTCATAGAGGGGAAGGAATTGCTGCAGATAAGTTTCTGCAGAACTCCACCTGCCTTTTGTCCCATCTTTCTGAGGATTTGACCGGGAGCTGACAATAACGACCCAACTGAGATTAGTCGGCGACAACCTAACACCATCCGTGAACCCTGTGAGCCACTCATCTGTGAGTTCCATTCTACGGGAGGCAGCTGCTTTGATGGATCACAGCAGGATGCAGAGGCCCACAGGTTAATACCAGACACGCACATCCTGAGCGCCCCAGAGCTTTCGGGAGGTAGCCTGTCAGCAGGCACCAAGCAAACCCTCCTCTCCAAACTCCTAGCAAGTCACTTCAGATTATTCTAGTTGGGAGATCTTAATTTCCTCTGCTTCTCTGGATCTTCCTGGGCTATTTTTTCATACCAGGCCTCAAACATGCCATCCTGACACTCATCCATCCACTCTGAATTCTGCTTGGCATCAGCGAGCTCATCTTCTTCACTCCACTGGCTGAAAGGAGGACATAAGAGAAAAAAGCATGCCTTTCCCCATATCCAAGGAAAGTGCTGGTTAGCAGATCCCGAGTCCCATGGGCCAAATACATTAGTCATTTTAAAATTTCTAGGGGGGAAGGTCAATTGCTATTTAAAACCCAAGATTTTTCTAGTATTGGATAGACATATGCCAATAGGAAGAGAGAAGCTCCTTCCACAGCAGATGATGCTGGCAAGGTGAACCTATTGTGTGCTAGGAACTGAGGCCAAATACAATGATATTTTTTTCATCCCTGGGGACTGTACCCAGGGGTATTCTACCTCTGAACCACATCCAACCCTATTTTTTTTAAAAAAATTCTTTATTGTTAAGTAGGGTCTCCTAAGTTGTGGAGGGCGTCACTAGCTGAGGTTGGCTGCAAACCTGACCCTCCTGTCTCAAGCTCCCAGGTACTGGGATTATAAGTGTGCACAACCACACCTGACTATGGTTTCTTTCTTTCTTTCTTTCTTTCTTTTTTTTGGTGGTACTGGGGTTCCTGGAAGCCCTTCTACCTCAGGGCTACACTCCCAGATCTATTTTTTTATATTTTTATTTGGAAACAGGGTCTCTTATGCCAGTGTGGCTGGCTTCGAATCTGCACGATCCTCCTGTCTCCGCCTCCCAAGCACGGGGATTACAAGCGTGCGCCACCACGCCCGGCTGTGGATTCTTTTTTTTTTTTAAATTTAAACAATTTTTTTTATTGAACGTAAATAGTATACATTTACACTATATTTGATGCCCTCCCCCCCGCACCTGTTTTCCTTTCCCCCCTCCCACCAATGGCTGTCCAGGTTAACCATGACTTATTCATAATTTTACACATGTTCAGGTGTAGACCCTCGTTAATCAAGACCGACCATCCTCCTCTCCTATCTTACCATCCAAACTTAGCTAGTATTTCCCCTTCAATAACTGGAGTCCCACTGGTATTCTTTGTGTTTCCTAGTTTGGGCATATTAGAGGAAACATATGTATCTTCTTCTTTTGTGCTTGGCTGATCTCACTTAACATAATGTTCTCCAGGGTTTTCCATCTCCTTGCAAATGACATAATTTTGTTCTTCTTTATGGCTGAATAGAATTCCATTGTGTGTATTTCCCACAGTTTTGCTATCCATTCATCTGTTGATGGTGATCTGGGTTGGTTCCATATTTTGGCTATTACATATTGTGCTGCTATGAACATAGGTATGCATATGTTGCTATATTTCTCTGAATTCATCCCCTTTGGAAAGATACCCAGGAGTGGTATAGCTGGATCATATGGTGGATCTATTCCCACCTTTCTTAGGAATCTCCACACAGAACTCCATAGTGGCTGAACGAGTTTGCATTCCCACCAACAGTGTAAAAGAGTTCCTCTTTCCCCACATCCTCGCCAGCATTTGTTGTTGTTTGATTTCTTTATGCTTGCTACTCTGACTGGGGTTAGATGGAATCTCAGTGTAGTTTTGATTTGCATCTCCCTGATGGCCAGTGATGAAGAACATCTTTTCATGTATCTATTAGCCCTTTGTATCTCTTCTTTTGTGAAGTGTCTATTTAGTTCATTTGCCCATTTCTTGATTGGGTTGTTTGTTTTGCCAGTGTAGAGTCTTTTGAGCTCTTTGTATACTCTGGATATTAGCCCCCTATCAGAATGGTGGCTGGTAAAGATCCTTTCCCATTCTGTGGGCTTCCTCTTAAGGTTATTGATAGTTTCCTTTGATGAGAAGAAACTTTTTAGTTTGATGTTATCCCACTTGTTTATTCTTGCTTTAATTTCCTGAACTTTGGGGTTTTTTTCTTTCTCCATATGAAGTTCATGATTGATTTTTCTAGGTCTCTGAAGAATGCCACTGGTATTTTAATGGGAATTGCATTGAACCTATAGATCAGTTTTGGCAGAATGGCCATTTTGATGATATTTATTCTGCCTATTCACGGGGCTCCCAGGATCCCCTCCATACGATATATGCCTGGCACTCTCTTTCCAGGTACACTTTCACACTAACCATGTGGTTTGGAATATTACTGGCTATATGTCCTGCATGATTTCCAAACACAGTTAGATTCCCAGCTTTGTTGCAGAAAACTTAAACTAGGCATTAAAGTATCTCTTTATAGGCCCACAGCCAACATCATATTAAGTGGGGAAAAACTGTGAAAGTTTTCCCTAAAAACACAAACAAGACAAGTATTATTACCATTCATTTTCAATATAGTACTTGAGACTCTAGCCAGAGCAATAAGGCAAGAGAAGGAAATCAAAGGAATACAAATAGGAAAAAAAGAACTGAACTGTATCGATTTGCAAATGGCATGATATTATACTTAGAAGACCCAGTAAACTCAAGCAAAAGCCTTTTAGAACTCATCAACAAATTCAGCAAAGTATCTGTATACAAAATCAGTTTTAAAAACAGAAGTTTTTCGAGCTGGGTGTGGTGACTCACATTTGTAAATCCCCGCACTTAGGAGGCTGGACAGGAGGATTTCACAGGTTCGAAGCCAGCTTCAGCTACTTAGTGAGGTTCTCAGTAACTTAGTGAGATCCTGTTTCCAAATAAAATATAAAATAGGTCTGGGAGTATAGCTCAGAGGTAGAAAGCCCCTGGGTTCCACCCACAGTACAACCAAAAAAAAAAAAATCCTGAAGTTTTTCTGTATTCCTATCATAAATCTATTTAAAAGGAAATCCAGAAAACACTTCCACTCATGCTATCCCACAAAAAACTAAAATACTTAGGAATAAACCTATCCAAGGGGATGAAAGACATCTACAAGGAAAATTATAAAACATTAAAAAAAGACATTGAAGAAGATCTTAGAAAATGTAAAGATCTCCCATGCTCTTGGGTAGGCATAATAAATATCATCAAAATGCCCATTCTTCCAAAAGTGATCTACGGTTTTAATGCAATACCCATTAAAATACCAAGGTCATTCTTCAGAGACATTGAAAAATCGGTTGCTTAAAAAAAAAAAACCCAGAGTAGCCAAAGTAGTTCTCAGCAACAAGAACCATGCAAGAGGCATCACAATACCTGACTTCAGACTATACTACAGAGCTATAGTGATAAAATCAGCATGGTATTGGCACAGAAGCAGACACACAGACCAATGGAACAGAATAGAGGACTCAGAAACGAATGCACACTCTTTCATCCAATTGATTTTTGAAAAGGGGGCCAAAAGCATACACTTGAAAAAATATAGCCTCTTCAGTAAATGGTGTTGGCAAAGCTGGTTAACCATATACAGATAAATGGAAATAAACTCCACGTTCTCACTCTGTACAAGAGTCAACTCAAGATGGATCAGAGACCTAGCAGCTCCTCGAAGCGAACATAGGACCAACACCACAACACAAAGCATGGGTAAGAAATTCCTCAAAAAGACCCCAAAAGAACTGGGCGTGGTGGTGCACACTTGTAATCCCAGCCTTTGGGAGGCTGAGACAGTAGGATCACGGTTCACAGACAGCCTCAGCTACTTAGTGAGGCCCTCCACAACTTAGTGAGACTCTGTTTCAAAATAAAGAATAAAAAACAGGGCAGGAGGTATAGCTCAGAGGTCAAGTGCCCCTGGGTTCCATCCCCAGAGCCTCAAAATAAAAGACTCCAAAAGCACAGGAACCTTAAGAAAGAGACAACGGAATGGAAGAAAATGTTTGCTAGCTACTCCTCTGATAGAGAACTCATATCTAGAATATACAGAGAACTCAAGAAACTCACCACCAAAAAAACAAACTGCCTAATAAAAATGGAAAAGTGAACTTTAATAGACACTTCACAAAAGAAGAAATACAAATGGTCAATAACTATATGAAAAAACGCCATATCTTTAGCATTCAGAGAGATCCAAATCAAAACTACCCCAAGATTTCACTTAACCCCAATTAGAAGAGCAATCATCAAAAACACAAACAAAATAGTGAGGATGCGGAGAAGTAGAAACTCTGAAACACTGTTGGTGGGATTGCAAATTAGTGCAGCAGCTTTGGAAACAGCATGGAGGGTCCTCTGCAGAATGGGAATAAACCTAATATGACCGAGCTATTCCATTTCTGGGTATCTACCCAAAAGCATTGAAACCAGACTTCCACTGTAATGCATTTATAGCTATGTTTGTAGCTGCACCATTCACAATTGCCAAACTATGGAACCAGCCAACATGCCCATCAACAGATCAATGCATTACTAAATTTGTGGACATACACACAATGGAATTCTACTCCGCCATAAAGAAGGACGAAATTATGATATTTTCACGGAGATGGATGGAACTGGAGAACATTACGCTAAATGAGAACAGTCAGTCCCCGACAGTGAAAAGTTGGATGTTCTCCCTCATATGCAGTAACTAGAGAGAAGCAGGGGCACAGGAGGGAGTCCAGACAAAGAAGAAATCTTAGTGGAGTGAAGGAGAGGACCTAAGTGAGGGAGACTGGAGGAGGAGGAAGACGTGCAAGGGAAACACCTCGATGGACATGGTGGACATACACAGACTTATCAACACCAGTCACTGCTGAGCACGGGAAGACGGGGAGGGAGAAGAAGTGGGGTGGGAATGGGGAAGAGCTCACCAAGAGCTGGGTGCAGGTATGTCTATCACCAACCTGAGCTCCATCAAGATGTGTGACTACGATGACCCATAAGGAAAGTTTATCCTGAGACAAACTGTAAGCCTCAAATTGTGATCCTTCCACCTCAGCGTCTCGTGTAGCTGGGATTACATACACGCACCATCAAACCTGGAAAGGTGATCCATTTTGATTATCAAAGTCCAGTAAAGGACTGGCAGGTTTCTGAAATATGGCACTTAACTAAGAATGGAAAGCTTAATGTGATTTACACTCATTAGAAAATTACTAGTGAAGTGTTAACAATACAGTCTTGGCAGTACATATGAACAAATATCAGTTTGAGGTTTTTTGTGTACTGAGGGTCAAGTCAGGAGTGTTCTGTCTCTGAGCTGTACACCCAGCCCTACTGTATTTTTTTCTTTTGAAACTGGGTCTAGTTAAGGTAATGTGTGCTGACCCTCCCTGAACCTGTGATCTTTCTGTTTGAGGCTCTCAAGTACTGGGATTAAAGGCATATGTCACCTTGCCCAGCTCAGTTTGAGATTTTTTAAACCTACTCCTCTTTTAATTTGCCAACAGTACTACAGATTACTAGTTTACATACAATGTTCTGAAAATCAGTCCTAAATTTCAAAGCCTTTAAGATATTCAAATCATGGCCGGGCGTGGTGGCGCACGCTTGTAATCCCCGCGCTTGGGAGGCGGAGACAGGAGGATCGCGCAGGTTCAAAGCCAGCCGCGCTGGTGTAAGAGACCCTGTTTCAGAAATATAAAATAGGTCTGGGAGTGTAGCCCAGAGGTAGAAGGGCTTCCAGGAACCCCAGTACCACACACACACAAAAAAAAAAGATATTCAAATCAGAAAACAATTCTTTTCTATCTTGGAGTGTTTAGAAGTAAAGTAAAAAAACGACAATCTTATAATCTCATTAGATAGAATATGAATACTAGTGAGCATTTTCTTCTAATAATAGCTGGTAGTGGACTGTTTAATGACGCTTTCTCTGCCCTTTAATTGTGCCTCTATATCCTTATTTAATCTCCTATTTCTTAAAGTTAATAATTAGAAATGTATCATTACTGTCATAACGGTGAGTCAGCTAAATAATTTTTCACTCATTTGATATCAATTTTGGATCCCCTTACCTTTCTCAGTAATAATCTCCACGTACAGTCCCTAGGAGCCCTGGGAGAGAGGTCAAACAATACAGAAACACCTGAATTTCTTCTGACCAAAGGGCAATAAAATAATTTGTAATTGGGTCCCACATTGTGTTGTACCTGGAGGAAATCATAGGTTTTATAGTAGTTGGGTTAATAGTAGGGCAGCTGACCCAATCATGTTTCTTTGGCCAAATACACCTAAGTAATATCCTAGAGAGTCATGTGAAAAACTTAAGGCTTTAAACATAGTTTGAGCTCAAATGTGAAATAAAATGCATCCTTATATATCCTAAGAGAGAAACTGTTAGACGCCAATTTCTTTTTTTTTTAAAGAGCAGAAAAATGATTTTATAACTTTGACATTCTGACTGCATTCCTATTTCTTTTTTTTTTTTTTGGTGCACTGTATTCATACATCATAGTAGGATACATACTTTTGTAGACATACATGCACACTTTTCCCAGTCAGCCCCCCCCAATCCCAACCCATTCATTCCCTATCCCTCCCTCCCATGCTTGGCTTAGTAGTTGACATCTAGTATTATGGCAATTTATCTAAAATTAAAAATGATAATCTCACATAACAGTTTCATTTGTCTGATACCAAGCTTTTGATGACCTAAAGATAACATTTCAATATTTCTTCTTGCTTTCTTTCTTACCAGAGAATATTTTTTTTTATTTTTTAGGTAAAACTATCATATATTTATATATTTATTTTTCAGAAAAAATCTATCCTAATATGGAATATGGACTCTAGGTACCCAAAACGATCTTGAAAAAGAACAAAGCTAGAAGATATATATTTTCTGATTTCAAACCATATAAAGCTACAATAATTGAAACAGTGTAGTACTATTCTAAAGGCAGAAATATAAACCATTGGAGTTTAAAAAAAGCCTAGAGCTAAATTCTTCCCTATATTGTCAAGTTATTTTTGACAAGGTTTCCACGAACATTTGGTGGTGGAAATATTAATCTTTTAACTAAATATTGTTAAAAAATAATAATTACATGGAAAAGAATAAAATTGGACCCTTACCTAATCCCATATACAAATATTAACTCAAAATAGATAAAAGACCTAAATATAAATCTTAAAACTATAAACTTTTAGGAGAAAATCTGGGTCATTAAACCTCACAACATTGAAATTGGCAGTGATTTCTTGGTTATGATTTCAATGGCACAGGCAACAGAAGAGTATACAAACTCCCTAAAAAAAAAATATATATTGTATATCCAAAGACAATGTACACAGAGTTAACAGTTACTAATAGAATGGGATAAAATATTTCCAATTGCTATATCTGAAGGTATATTAATATTCCAACTAGAAATCCTAAAAATTAACAACAATAAAGGCAAACAATACCCTTTACAGATAGGTAAAAGACTAACATAAATAATGAATCTCCACAGATAACCAATCTTACTTGTCTGTTGGATGGAAAATCTTGTTTCTCTAGTTCTGGAGTGTGTTACCTATTTCTTCTTTGTAGTTAATCTCTTTGAGTATTTTCTCTAGTGCTGGCTTTGAAGACATAAATTCCTTCAGTTTCTGTTTGTCATGGAAGCTTCTTATTTCTCCATCTAGTTTGATAGAAAGTTTTGCTGGGTAGGAAATTTTTGGCTGGAAGTTGTTTTCTTTCAGAGTTTGGAACATGTTACTCCAAGCCCTTCTGGCTCTCATAACTTGGTTTGGGAAGTCTGGAGTGATTCTAATTGGTTTGCCTCTGAATGTCACTTGGCCCTTTGTTTTTGTTGCCTTTAAGATTCTCTGCTTGGCTTCCACATTGGTCATTTTGACAATTATGTGGCGTGGGGATCCTCTTCTTCGATCCTGTCTAAAGGGAGTTCTATAAGTTTCCTGGACCTGTGTATCGACCTCTTGCTCTATGTCTGGAAAATTTTCTGCTATTACTTCCTTGAAGAGATTGTTGATCCCTTTGGTTTCACTTTCTTTTCCCTCCTCTATTCCAATTATTCTTAGGTTAGCTCTCTTAAAATGGGCCCATATTTTTTCAATGTCAGAATCTTGCTGTCGGATATTTTTTTCTAGATTAGAAACTATGCGTTCATTTTTGGATTGCTCATCTTCTAAGAGCGAGATTCTGTTCTCTATGGGTTCTAATCGGTTGTTTGTGCTTTGAATTGAGGCCTTTACTTCATTAATTGCATCCTTTATCTCTTTTTGGCTCTCTCTGAGTTCTTTTCGAAGCACCTCTACTATTTCTACAGTTATTTTCCTGATTTGATCTTCTAGAAATCTCTGATTTTCAGTTTTATCGGGTTCTGATGTTGTGGGGTTGTGGGCATTTATTTCTCCAGTATTATTCCTCTTTCCCATGATTTTGGAAGTTTGTGCCTTCTCTGGGTTCTTCCCTTGGGTCACTATGACTTCACTTAAGGTGTTCTGGATCTCGAGTCAGTAGTATCTCAGACCCCACTACTCCTTTACTGGGTTTTATCACAGAGTCTCTGACCCAGAGAGTCGATAGAGGCTGCTTTAGACTGTGGGGGGTACCAGGTTGGGCGTTCTCCTATGGTGTGATATCTCTGCCACCGCCCCTCCCCCACTGGGTCAAGACCCAGGGAGTACAGTACTGGGATTTCTCCTCTGTGGCCCGCAATTTGACTCACTGTTCTTGAGTACGCAGATGTAGCTGTACTGGCCTCGCTGAATTCGGTGCTGCTGCCGCCAGTGGCAATATGGCGCCGCTGCTACGCCCTCAGCTGTGGGGCTGGTGTTTTTCTTCTTGGTTTTTCTCTGAATCCCTGCAGCGTGTGCTGAGCTCGGCCACTGGGAGCTTTAGATGCTCTCTGCGCAGAGAAATCCCGCCTGGCTGTTCCGCAGTGGCTCACCTCGGCTTGCTGTAGCCATCCCGTGAATTCGCTGGTGCCGCCGGCAGTATGGCGCTGCTGCCGCGTCTGCCATGTCCTCGGGCGTGAGGCCGGTGTATCTCCTCTGTGGCTCTGTTCTCAGTCCACTTTCTCTCTGGAGCCTGGTGATTTTTTGTTTCACTGGTGATGGTGTTTTCTGGCTATGAAAGGCGCTGATTTTGTGGTAATGGAGATTTGTTGTTAGCGCGGCTCTTAAGCCCCGCTTTTCTCGGTCGCCATCTTCCCGGAAGTTCCTATTTCTTCTAGACGCCTATTTCAAGAGAGGGTTCCTTCCTCACCTATTTTCCATTCACATCCCGATCTGCCTTCAAAAACTGGTGCCTTCTTCTTATTTGGTACCTGAGCTTCTCTTTGCTTACCAACTTCCTGGTCAGGCATTTGTACTCTGGTCTAGTTGGACCCACAATACCCATAGCACCCAACAATTAAACCCTGCAAGCCCCTTTAACAACCCATGTCCACATGAAATGGGGAATCCAACTAATTTCACTTCCAACTGGGCTTTGAGTATCTCTGGAAGAAGAGGTATTACTGCCGCCTCAACTGACTTCCAGCACCTGTCAGAAGGCCATTCTAACAGCTCAAAGAAAATCTCAAACAGTATTGGCCATTTTATACACCCAAATACACTCCTCAGCCACCCCCAAAACAGGCGAGCAACCCCCTTGATCTGCTAAGGGTTGAAAGAGGGGAGCTCTGCTCAGACCTGGGAGAGAAATGCTGTTTTTACATCAGTCTGAAATAGCAAAAGCTCTCAGAGACGGTGCTTCCAGAATAGACAAGGTCTTTCATAATCCTGGGCATCCAGGGCAGAAAAGTGGGCTTGGTCTCCTGGCTCTTCCCTCTTATGGTATCACTGGTAATAATCATTTTACTATTGCTATATGACCCTGAATCTTCTTTAGGGATTCAAATCAGGGACATTCTACTCTGAACTGCACTCCCTGCCCTATGTTATTGTTTTATTTTGAAACAGTCTCCTAAATTGCTGAGGCCCACATCCAACCTGTCTCAACTTCCCAAGTACTGGGATTACATGCTTGCACCACCACACCCAACGATAGACTGCATTTTGACCTCATCTCTAGACGCCTTTCCCAGATATGACAGTCAATGGTACAATTCACCACACAAAAATATATGGATGACATCCTGTTGATGCAAGACCTTCCCAGCCATTGCTTACCAAGAGAAGCTGTGACACTCTCCACACTGACAACACGGCACCCCCTGTCAGCAAAAAAGAGCTAAAGGGGAGTCCGCAGGCTCCCTCACTTACACACACACACACACACGCACACGCACGCACACGCACGCATGCACACACACACATGCACACACACACACCCTAAGTGCTCCTTTACAGGCACTAACTGGGATACATAATGTCATGAGCCTGGAAATGTGAGAGATATAATGCAGAGCCCTTCTCCCCCTCTCAAGAGGACCCATTCCAGCCCAGTCACAACCTTGTCAAGGACGTCTGCCCACAGAGGACCGCCCTGTCAATGTACAATGTTTCCTATTCCCTAACATTTGGATGTCCCAAACAACATCTGCCTCCCCTCTCCGCCCCATCCCTGCGTACCTGTTAGTTGACCGCGTCCCTGTATTGTTCTTAAATTCTTTAGACTCCATCCCTGCAATGCTTACCCCAGCTCCTGCCCCAGCCCTGTGTCCCCTCCCCTACTTCCTCAACTCTGCTGCTTGGACCCTCCCTCCATCCCCATGCCGCACCAAGGCTCCCACCCCGACAATCCCCACATGCAATGAGTGCAGGACTCACGTTCAGACGTCCGGGGTCTGGTTCTTCTCTGCCAGCTCTGAAGCACCACGCCCTTTCCGTGGGCTCTGCGGGGAACGACCTCCACTCTCTCCCAGACTCGGCCAGGTAGAGTGCCAGCCTTGGTGTAGGAGCTGCAGGGCTCCAGTCCTCTGGGGCGGGGTGGGGGTATTCGTGAGGGACTGGGAGGCAGAGCCACTTCAGCTAGTAATCACTGCGCTGAATCCAGCGGTCTCAGTGGGATTTTCAGACAGAGACCTGCGTGCCCGTAAGGGACTAGCAGTGAAGGGCAGCTCCTCACCTGAGTCATGAATGGAGGGGGCTGTGCCCAGAAGAAGGGATTACACTGCTGCATTTGGCAGGCAGCTGCCTTGGCAGGCACAGAGCTCAGTGGGTCGTCAGAGCCAGAACCACCACCCAGGAGGAACCACCGGGGTGCTCACCAGGCCTCAGATGGAGAGCAGGATCTAGGACCCCCAGGTGTGGGTAGCCCAGCCAAGAACAACGAGAAAGGGGGTGTGGGGAGCTGATGGCTGCGCTGAGCTGAGCTGGCCCAAGGTTCCTGACACTAACTGCAGCATGGGAACACTTCCACCTGGGAACATTTCCCCCTGAGAGGGCCCCGAGCCCACAGATCCCTGGTGCCCACCCCTCGTGTCCACCCTTCTATGTCCACATGACACAGCCACCCCTCTGCCTTACAGCTCTCACCTTTCCTCCTCTAGCCATGAAAACGTCCATCCAGACTGGCTGGGCACCCAGGCCTTCTGAGCTTGTAATGGACTGTCTAGACCCTCCAGAGCATGGCCCTGGGGAGCCTCCATACATGTCCCCTCCCAGGTGTCCTCCCAGGGGGCCAGAGCAGCACATTCTGCCCGAACCATTGAAGGCATTCATCAGTTATTTAATGTATGGGACGCAGCCCTTACTTTCTTGAACACCTTCCTCTGGGAGGGGGTGATGAGTGGGTTTGCTGACTCGATTCCTTTGTGGGGAGGAGCAGGCAGGGGGCAGGCCCCAGCTGGGGCTGAGACAGGGAGGAGGCCCACCAGCAGACTGGACGTCCACAGGCCTGGCCTCCCCAGGGCTCCTGAGGATGCTGAGGGAGCCTGGTCATAGCCTCACCTCCCTGGGCCTGACGTGCAGAGACCCGCTCGCTTCTGGAAGCACAGGCCGCACCACACCCGCTTCAGCAGCACGGAAATCACTGTCGCTCCTGGGGACCCTCAATGGGTCTCTAAAGTCACTCTGCTCTTCTCTTTGGGTTTCTGGACTAATTCCCAGTACTGCGGGCTACCTGCTGCTCAACTGAAACTCGCCCCACCTGGACTCTGCCCGACAAGGATGCGGATCATGAGACTTCTGTGACCATCTTTCAGGGGCATCAATTTTATAAGACTTGTGAGAACGTCTGCTGTCCCAGCAACACGAGGGACAGACAGACTAGAGCAGGGCGGCACAAATGCGCCAGGACAGCGCTGGCGTTTCTCCCGGGCTGGGCAGAGGGGCCCCTGGTCTCCAGGTGAGCTCCTGACTTGCATGGCGTGCACAGCTGGGGGTGGTGTGTGCAGATGCCTGGTGCAGTGGTTTGCATCCGTGCCCCCCAGTTGCCGCCCTGTGCTGTCAGATCTCATCAGCATGAGCTCATCATCCCAGGCTGTACAGACCGCTCTGAGCATCACACCGCACGCCATAACCTACACAGACGTGAGTTGGCAGATGGAAGACATTACAACAAGCAGATGTGAAGTAAGATTAAACGTTGGCCGGCTCCACCTACCTGGTGCTGCTGCTGTCTCTGTGTCTGTCTCGTTTTCATTGGTGCCACTTCAGTTCTGCACTCAGGGCTGTCTCTGGGGCCAGCAGGCAGTAACATCTTCTTAGGATACAGGCGACAACCATCCCGGGGACCCCTTGGAGCTGTGACTGCTGTCCGGGCTCGGGCTGCAGGCCCACAGAGCGACTGCCCTGGGAGAGGGCGTTTTCCTCTGACCTGGCCCCTGGACGGACTCCCTGCTCTGTCTCCCCACACTCTGCTCATGCCGGGCTGGCGGGGGAGCCTCGGGGATGCGCTGAGGGCTGTGCTGGAAGTGGGGGTCCTCATTCAGGCTGCGTGGGGGGCAGGCAGGCTGTCTTTCCTGCTATCTCTCGCTCCTGCCTGTCCTCCTCAGGCAGGAGCCGCGGGCAGGCTCACCGCCACTGCTCTGGGACGGCAAGGCTGACCTTTGGCCGTGCGGTGCCCACCTAAAGGTTCTCAGCCCAAACCCCGGGTTCTCTGGTGCTGGAGCATCATGAAGCCATCACCTCATTAAGCTTTCTGTTTACCAAGACCGGGGTCAGAGGTCGCCCTCACTGTCATGGGCGGCTGGTTTGGGGAGGCTCATTGGGCTGAGGGGTGAGTGCCCTCACCCTGGGTCAGCCATGGTGTCCTAGGATTTGGTCTATACCCGAGCCTCTGTGTTGGGTCCTCTCTGGTCCTGCTTGGTATTTTGGTGGGGAGCTAAGAGGGATGTTTGGATCTTGCACGTAGGATCTGCTCCTGCAGCTGTGAAGGGAAGCCCTGCTAAGGGAGGGGCGCCCTGTGACCATGACGCAGAGAAGGACACCGTGGTTCTTCTGTATGTCCTCTGGGGGCCATCATGATCTTCCCGCACATGCAGAGTTCTAGAGCAGATATGTGAACGTACACAGACCTTGTGCGTCTTCTGCCCACAGTCAGGGAGGCTGAAGCTTGGGCTGGCATCGCGCGGGATGTCCTCCCGCTTCCGGTCTCTGTGCATGATGCCCCTCTGTGACAGCAGCACACACCCACGCTGTCCCGGCCTCCTCCTCCTGCATGCTGCTGGCCCTTGGGGTGTGCGGCAGAGTCACCCCACTCGCAGGCTCCATCACCAGGGAGACGTCTCCAGTGGTTTCCACATGAAACAGCTGGCCACTGCAGATTCGGAGATCACAAAGGGCAAGGTCGGTGCTCTCTGGCAGGACTTTCACAGCCACCTCTGTCCCTGAAAGATGGAGAGGCAGTTCCACCTGGGCAAAGTCATGAGGCCATGGCCCTGGGGACCCCACATGGTCCCTGAAGGTCTCCTCGTAGCAAGAGCAGAACTGGCTGAGAGGCCCTGCAGCCTGCTCGCTGGCTGCTCTCACACACACTAACCTGCCCTTCTGCCGGCTCTTCACTAACCCTTTAATCACAGGTCATTCAGGCGGAAAACTGACCAGAAAACAGCGCACTCTCCTAACACTGTTGACCAGTTCAACCTAGTGACCTAGACGAAATGTTGCGTCCACCTGCGATAGAATACACAGATGTTCTCCATATCCCTCTCTCTCTCTCTCTCTCTCTCTCTCTCTCTCTCTCTCTGTCTCTCTGTCTCTCTGTCTCTCTGTCTCTCTCTCTCTCACACACACACACACCACACACACAATCTCCAGGACAAATCACATCCTTAACAAAGGTAAGAAGACTGTAAGCACACCAAGTGTCTTTTTTGGCCACAGGAAATTAAACATCATACTTTTAACAACCAATGTGTCAAACAAACCGAAAACTATCTTGAAACAAAAAGAGAAGTGTAACATACCAACTATAGGATGCAGCAAAAGCAGGTCTAACAGAAAAGTTCACAGAAATGGTCTAATTAATAAAAAAATTGAAGTAAATAAACCCAATCTGTTTTTCTTTTTTCTTTTGTGGAGCTTGGAATTGAATCCGAGGACATTCCACCTCTGAGCTACACTCCCAGCCCTATTATGTTTTTTCGTTTGGAAACAGGGCCTAAGTTGCTGAGGCTGGCTTCAAACCTGTGCTCCTCCCATCCCTGCCTCCAAGTCCTGGGATTACAGCTGTGGCCACCAGCCCAGCTGCAATGAAGGCTTTTAAGCAGGAAAACTAGGCAGCAGGTGGCACCCACAGGGAGTGAAGGTAGGCTGGCCAGGGGGAGTGTGAGCGGGCTCTGGCATTTTCACTGGGGAGGGGGCCATGGAGCTGCGGGGTCCATCACCCGGCGCCGGGGCCAGGGCTGTGCTGGGCGAGGGCAGCAGAACCCGGCAGTGGGCGCGGTGCCACCTCTCCACCCGTGCCCTCGGGTCCTGCCACACTGGGCCTGCAGGGGCCCCCCTACCTGTGAGCTCCTGCCCGGGATGTGGGAGGCCGGCCTCCGCTCCTCCCGACTGTGGGGGTCGCCGGCCTCCTCTCCTGCCGAGTGTGGGGGTCCCTGGCCTCCTCTCCTGCCGGGCTGTGGGGGTCCCCGGCCTCCGCTCCTCCCGGGCTGTGGGGGTCGCCGGCCTCTGCTTTCCCCTGGCTGTGGGGGTCGCCGGCCTCCACGCCGGCCTCCACGCCTGGCCATGGTGGGCCGTGGTGGGGCAGCGCGGTCTCCTCAGGCGCCACTCCCGTCCTCAGGGGGCAGCTCCGCCGTCCCCGGAGCTCAGGGGGACAGGGACGAAGCGGCGGAGGCGGCGACCCCTCGTCTAGGGCCGCGAGTCCGTCCAGCGTCGCCCCCGCCATGGTTCCGCGCAGCTGACCCAGCGGCCGGTGGGACCCTTCAACACCGCGGAGCCCAGGCTGTGTGGGTTGGTGGGCGGGGCCGGGAGTGGGCGTGGCCTTCCCGGGCGTGGCCACCAGGGGCGGGCCAGGGGAAAGGGGCCCGTGGTGGGCGGGGCAAAAAGGGATGGTGCCAGTTGGTGGGCGGTGCCAGTGAATGGGCGTGGCCTTCTGGGGCGGAGCTTTGGGGCGGGGCCATCGAGGGGTGGGCCAGAGAAAGGGGCGGTAGATCGGTGGGCGGGGCCAGAAGAGGGATTGGGCCATGGGCGGGACCAGCAGAGGGGTGGGGCGGGGCCAGGGGAGGACTGGAGCTCTCCCTAGCGTTCAGTGCTGGCCAGGGCCCTGGCAGGAGGGTGCGTCCCCAGCCCCATCCAGCACCGCCAGGAGAGAAGGGCGTGGAGTCAGCGTTGTCCATTGGCTGCTGGCATCTCCCAGCGTCTTGGCATGGGGGAGCCAGGAGATGGACCGGGGTCAGCGGTATTCCAGGGGGCATGGCTGGGAGAGGTGTTTAAGCAACCCCCTTTTTGTACTGGAGGCTTCATACAGGGCCTTCTACCTCTGAGCTACATCCCCATTTCTTTTTATTTTTCACTAAGTTGCTGAAGCTAGCCTGGAACCAATGATCCTCCTGTCTCTGAGATGACAAGGGTGCACCACCATGCCGGACAACAAAGATTTAGTAGTGGCTTCTTCAGTATGTAGAACATTTGGGGCACTGAGGATGGAATTCACAGGTGGTCTACCTCTGAGCCACACTTTAAACTTTTTAAAAATTGATTTCATGCTACTGGGGATGGAATCAGGAGGTGTTCTACCTCTGAGCTCAAGGCAAGCTTCCTTTAACGTTTTAATTTGAAACAGAGTCTCACTAAAGTTGCTGAGGGCCTCTCTCGGTTGCTGAAGCTGGCCTCAAACCTGTGATCCTTCTCTCTGAGCCTCCCAAGTACTAGGATTCCAGGTGTGAGCCACCATGCTGGGCCCCAGGACTAGGCTGTCTACAGGAACTGCCCCTGGCCAGAGCTGCCTGTGCCCGGAGATCACGCCTGCCCCCTGCTGGCTTTCCTTGGATACTGCCCCTGCCCTTGGCTGTGAGGAAAGCCTCTGCCTGGGCTACTTGTCCAGGGGGTCACAAATGCCCCCTGCGGACTCACTAAGGACATCACGACTGCCCCACGCTCACTCCCTAACTGGACCACGGCTGCCCCCTGCCTACCAAATCCCTGTAGCTGCTGTAGTGTCCCCCCCTGCCGTGGGCCTACCTCCTCCTGACTGTGATTAGAACCCAAGAGTCCTAGAGGGCTCTCGGCCCAGGGACATTCTCAGGAGGCTGAGTGACAGCCTCTCAGAGGCAGATGGCTGGGGCCTCTCCCACAGGACATCTTCTGCTCCCAAAGACCCAGTTACTGCTTCAGCTGTGTGGACTGAAGATGAGTGCCCCATCACCATGCCCTCGATTCATCTCAGTTTAACCTGTTGCAGTGCCCCCTCCCCGTGGCACAGGAGAGCAGCTGTGAGACAAGAGTGTGGCGGGGATTCAGGTCAGGCGCTGTGATTGATCCTGTGCTTCATTATCAAGGCTGGTCTGAAGACCCAGAGATCCTGGCAGGTCCCTGGGAAGCAGGGCAAGTAGGTGTGCTCATGGCTGGGGATGACATGGCCGAGCACCTGGGAGTCCTGAGACAGGACCGTGCCCTTCCTTTCTCTCAGTGATGCTGTTCCTTTCTTGATGAGCTGCAGAAAAGACTGGCACTGGACGCCTCTTAGCAAATTTGGGTTCATGCTTGTCCAGGGCATTTCATCTCATCTGCTACCTACAGACTACATCGGAGGACACAACTGAAAGGCGGATTGTGAGGCTTCCTCCTGGCATGTGACCTCAGTTTAGGTTTTGATCCAGCTCTATGTGCTCAGCATACATGGCTGCCAGACTCTCCTGCAGGGTGAGCCGGGGGGAGCAGTTGGCAGGTCCCTTCACTTTGGGCCTGTGGGTGGGACAGTCTTCACACTGGGTTTGGTGGCTGTTTGGGGTTGAAGGCCATTCACTGCTCTCAAGGAAGTATTTTCTCCTCTGTTCTCCAAACACCAGGGAAGGATCCCATAATGTTTGTGGCCAAAGAAGATCATGAAACTCCTAGCAATGCAAAGCTGGTGGCTGACGACCCCAGTGATCCTTATGAAGAGCATGGTGAGTGACACGGGCCTCCCCTGGACCCACAGACACATCCTGGGGGAAGGCTCAGACCTGTGATTCCTTTGTCCACTTGGTCTCAGCCAAGGCTGGGTCTGAGGCTGCATCAGCCGCGGGTCTTCCTTCTCTGCATGCGGTGAGTCTTGGCTCCCTCTAAACTGAAACCCCTCTGCCTCTTCTCTCCTGAGTTTCTGCACTGACCTGAGCAGTTGGATGCTTCCCGGTGATCAAGTTTGAAGGGTGGATGCGGTGGCCTCCAGCAGTTACAGGTAGGTTAGGGCGACAGGGATGTGTCTGCTCAGTCAGGCTGCGAGACTGAAGTCTGCAGCATCTACAAGGTCTCCAGCACGGAGGCACGGGCGCAGTCGTGTGGATTGTCCTATGAGGTGCTGGCTCCAGCAAGCACCTGGCACAAGAAGGAAACTCAACACAGGCAGTTGTCTTAGCAGCAGGATTCTGCTCACTTGGTCAAAACTGTGGCACAGTCGTTGGTTCACAGCCCAATAGAGCAATGGTCACTTGAGCTTAAGATGTTACTCTGGAGTCTCTGTTAGACTCACCAGACACTCATTCATCAATCAAAAACTCTTTTTTTTTACACTATGGGCTAAACCCATGGCCATTATTCCTCAAGCTACACACCAAGCCTTTTTTTTTTTGTGGTACTAGAGATTAATCTCAGGGAAACTCTGCCTCTGAGCTACATCCCAGCCCTATTTTTATTCTTTATTTGAAATAGGGTCTCACTGAGTTGTGGAGAGCCTCACTAAGTAGCCGAGGCTGGCTGTAAGCCCATAAGCCTCCCCTCTCATCCTCCCAGGTGCTGGGATTCCTGGTCTGTGCTATCACAACAAGCTCAAAACCTACTTCCAGTGCCCTTGATGATAACTGCTAAGACTTTGGGTACAAATTGATCATAAATATTGTTGAAGAGCTTGAAGCAGCTGCCACTGGACTGAGGGCTTGGTTTCAATCCCAAGAACCACAAATAAATAAATAAATAAATAAATAAATAAATAAATAAAATTTGTACATCTAGCTGGGTGCAATGGTACACACCTGCAATCCTAGTACTTGAAGGTTGAGACAGAGGATTGCAGGTCTGAAGCCAGCTTTCAGCAACTTAGACCTTGTTTCAAAATAAATAGGGCTGAGGTTGCAGCTGAGATGTACAATTTCCCTTTGTTCAATCTCTAGTTCAACAAAAAACAAAATGTGCTTCTGTGTTTAATTGAACTGCTGAAACTACCACCCGTGTTGATTTATATTGTGTCCCTGAGATGCTAATGGGCACCACCACTGTCAGCCCTTCCTCCTCCCAGCTCTCCATCCCCTAGAAATAATGAAAGAACTTCTGCAGACCGAGTTGTGATCTTCACATGTAGCATTGTATTTTATTTTTGTGATACTGGGGCTTGCCCCCAGAAGTGTGTACCTCTGAGCTACACCCCAGCCCATTTTATTTATTTACTTGATGGTACTGGAAATTGAACCCAGATCCATTCTCATTCCAAGCCACATCTCCAGCCTTATTTTACTTATTTATTATCTGAAACAGGGTCTCACTATGTGGCAGGGACCTCATTAAGTCCCTGATCCTTGCCACGAAGCTGTGATTCCCCTGTCTCAGCCTCCAAAGGACGGGCAGGTGCCTGTATACCCTGAAGAACTGGGATTATTTGTGTGTGTGTGTGTGTGTGTGTGTGTGTGTGTGTGTGTGTGTGTGTGTGTTTTCCTAGGAATTGGACCCAGGGACATTCTAACTCTGAGCTCCACCCCCAACCCTTTTTATTTTCATTTTGAAACAGTGTCTGGAATAATTATTTGTTTTGTAGTACAGGGAAATTGAATGGAGAGACTTTCTACTGTTCTTCTGAGCTCCACTTCTACCTCATTTTATGTTCATATTTTGAAAGGGGCTGGCAAAACCATCAAGATTCTTGCTAAATTGTTGGGACTGTCCTTGAACATGCAATCTCTGTGTCTTTGTATCTTGTGTCTCAGCCTCCCAAGTACTGGGATTACAGGGCCGAATCTTTTTTTTTTTTTTTTTTTTTTTGTACTGGGGACTGAACCCAGGAGCCTACTATCTCTGAGCTATACTCTCAGCGCTGTTTTATTTTTTGCTTTTGAAAAACGAGCTCATAGATCTCAAACCTGGCATCCCTCAACCTTAGCCTGCCAATTATTGTGATTACATAGCCACAGCCAGCCCTACCTGGGATTGTATCTACACCTTGACAGCGACAGCCAGCCCTAGCTGGAATCCTGTCTACACCTCCACAGTCACAGCCAGCCCCAGCTGGGAGCCTGTCTACACCTCAGGAGCGAAAGTTAGCCCTAGTCTAGATTGCGTCTAGACCTCCACAGTCACAGCCAGCCCTGAGAGGGCTTCTACACCTCAACAGCCCCGTCAGACCCAGCTGGGATTGTATCTACACTACATCTCCACAGGCACAGCCAGCCACAGCCAGCCACAGCTGGCCCCGCCCTTTGCCCGCCCATATGGCCCCGCCCCTATTTCCATGAGGCCCCGCCCCTGGGGCATCCCACCCCCTCCTGGGCCCAGGCATTCACCAGCCCAACCGGCTCCACCCTCCACGTGGCCCTTTGCTTCTTCAGTCCCTGTCCAACCCTCCTGGCCCCGCCCCTTGGTCCACTCCACCCTCTAGTGTCCCATCCCCTTGGCCACCTCCACGCCCCGCGTAGCCCCTCCCCACACAGCATGGCCCCGCGCACCCCGGGAGGCCCCACACTTTGGCTCCCCTTGCCCCATCCTGCCTTCTTTGGCCTCGCCCTGCCCTGAGTGTCCATGCCCCGGCCCCGCCCCCGCGTGAGGCCACCCTTTGGCCAGGGACAGAGAAGAGGTCCTGGACCAGGGGGTCACCAAGCGGGGCCCAACTGCTGCTTCGTCCAGGTCCCTGCTGACCTCTGGGACTGTGCTGCCTCCTGAGGACGGCCTGGGGCCTGAGAAGACAGCACTGCCCCTCCATGGCGCGGCGTCGAGGCCGGTGATCCCCAGGGCCCGGACAGAGCAGAGGCCGGCGACCCCATAACCTGGGAAGGAGCGGAGGCCGAAGATCCACAGGGTCCTGAGAGGAGCGGAAGCCGGCCAACGCAGAGTCGGGGCAGGAGGGAGTCCCGAGACCACAGAGCCCAGGGAGGAGCGGAGGCCACAGGTAGGGAGGCCCCAGGGCGGGCCCTGCGGCCTGCAAAGATGGAATAAGAGGGCGCTAGGTGCAGAGGACAGGCCGCGCGGCCTCTGCTGGGCTCTACTGGCTCCCCCTTCCGGCCAGCGCCAGCGCCTGGAGCCCTAGCCCCTCCCCAGGGAAAGCAGTCCAGAGGACGGTCTTACCATGGCCGTCTACCTTCTACCCTGTGGCCGCCACCTGCCACCTGGTTTTCCTGCTTAAACCCTTTCATGGCTCTGGGCATGGTGGTGCACGCTTGTCATCACAGCGTTGACAGGCAGAGACAGGAGGATCACAGTTTGCAGACAGCCTCAGCTACTTAGGCCCTTCACAACTTAGTGAGCCCTATTTCAAAATAAAGAATAAAAAATAGGACTAGGGGTGTGGCTCAGAGGTAAAACATCCCTAGATTCCATCCCTAGTACCATGTCTGTAATCCCAGTGCTGGGGAGGCTGAGACAGGAGTATCACAGGTTGAAGGCCAGCCTCAGCAGTGTAGCAAGGCCCTCAGCAACCTAGTGAGACCCTGTTTTAAGATTAGAAACTCGGGCCGGGCATGGTGGCACACACTTGTAATCCCCGCGCTTGGGAGGCAGACTGGAGGATCGCGCAGGTTCCAAGCCAGCCGCCCGCGCTGGCTTAGGAGACCCTGTTTCCAAATAAAAATATAAAAATAGGTCTGGGAGTGTAGCCCGGAGGTAGAAGGGCTTCCAGGAACCCCAGTACCACAAAAAAAAAAAAAAAAAAAAAAAAAAAAAATTAGAAACTCAAATGGAGCTGGGATGTAGCTAGAAGGTAGAATACCCCTGGGACAGATGCGCACACACATCTCATCCTCCGTGTGTCTGTGTGTCTGTTTGTCTGTCTCTGTGTGTGTGTGTGTGTACACACGTGCGTGCATGTCTATATCTGAAGTGATACAGCAATTGCACTCCTTACCTACGTGGCAGATTAGACAGGACCATTGCAGGTTTGAGCCCAGCTTCAACGACTTAGCAAGACCTTGTTCTCTAATGAAAAATAAAACAGGGCTAGGGGTGTAGATCGTGTAGACTTCCCCTGGACTCAATCTCAGGATCACACACACACACACACACACACACACACACACACACACACAGGGAGGGTAGATCGTGGGCGCAGGAGGGAGAGTGAGAGGGATGTGCAGGAGAGGAGGGAGCACGGGAAATAGAAGAAACAGAGACAAGCGGGCAAGGCGTCCATGTAGAAATCGCTGTTCTTGTGTTCTTCTCTGTCATGTTGGGGTAGAAGCTGAGCTGGGCGGCCTTGCAGAGGCAGGTGGCAGGCAGGATTTGTTCCCAGGCTGTGGCATGTGCACCCCATCTGCGGAGGAGGACAGGAGCTGGTGAGTGAGCGGGGTGGTACGCACACAAGCAGCTGGAAATGGGGCCACAGAGAGACGCGGGGACCTGCCCGCTCTGCCTGGGTTCATCCTGCAGCTGTATGGGCAGAGGCTCTGGGTTTTCTGTGTCCCCAGACTCTGTGGGACCACCAAATGCTGTTCCTACCACAGAAAATCTCCACTGGGCTCCTGTGAATCCCAAGCTCCCCCATGTCTGCTGGTGAAACTGGAGCCCTGAGGGAGCTAGACAGAGGCCCCCATGCATTGGTGGGCCATCCTCCTGTTTCAGCCCAGCCTAAGACCTGATCCTGCTCACTCCTCCCCACAAAGGAATCAAGTCAGCAAACCCAATCTATCACCTCCTCCAAGAGGAAGGGTGGTCAAGTAACCCAGCGCCCCTTCCTCCATGGTCATGCATGCCTGTACCCCAGTACTTGGGAATCTGAGATAGGAGGTTCAGGTCTGGCACCAGCAACTTAGCAAGGCCTTCAGCAACATAGACCCCGCTGAAATATAAAAAAAAAAAAAATCAAAGAGTTCTAGGGTGTTACGCAGAGGTACAACTCCAGTGGGTTCAATCCTCAGTACAAATGACAAAAGAAAAGAAAATCACAAACCCATAAGTGATTGGCACCGTAGTGGTTGGGGCTAATAATGTGTTAGTAGTTGATACACTAATGGGATAGAATGAGGCGCTGTGGCCCTCTGCGATGGGACCTGTGTGGAGACTCCCCAAGACTATGCTCCGGAGGGTCTAAATAGTCCACTGGGAGCAGAGTAAGCCTGGGCTCCCAGCCTGTGGATGTGGAGATGTGCCCACGGTGGGCATGAGGGTTTGGGGTGTCTCAGGGTCTGAGTTCCAGAGACGTCCTGGTCAGTAGCTAGGTTCCTAAAATTTCTGCACAGCCTCTAATACTTGTTTTATAAGAAGCCTATATTTTGTGTACGACTCTCTTCTGAATTTGATGTGAATTTCTTTCTTTTTTTTTTTGTGGTACCCCAGTTCCTGGAAGCCCTTCCACCTCCGAGCTACACTCCCAGACATATATATATATATATATATATATATATATATATATATTTTTTTTTTTTTTTTTTTTTTTTTTTTTTGGTGGTGGTACTGGGGTTCCTGGAAGCCCTTCTACCTCCGGGCTACACTCCCAGACCTATTTTTACATTTTTATTTGGAAACAGGGTCTCCTAAGCCAGCGCGCACGGCTGGCTTCGAACCTGCGCGATCCTCCTGTCTCTGCCTCGGAGATTACAAGCGTGTGCCACCACGCCCGGCATTAATTTTTTTTTTAAATTTGGAAACAGGGTCTCTTAAGCCAGCACGGCTGGCTTCGAACCTGTGGGATCCTCCTGTCTCCGCCTCCCAAGCAAGGGAGTGTGCGCCAACACGCCCAGCTGATGTGAATTTCTTAGCTATTAAAGGAAGGGGGATCGTGGCCCTCACACCCTGGCCTGTGTCAGACAGCAAGCAACAGTTGTACTCAGCGGCCAGGTCAGGGCTTGGTTCACACGTGGCCTCTTCTCTGGGAGTTTTTGCCCAGGCTCTTTGGGAAACTTGTCCAAGGTCTGAGGTATTTGCTTTGGTTTACTCAGCTCTCTTTTTCCTAAGTCAAAAGTCAGAATTCAGTCTGAACATTCCCGCATTGAGTACCTTACATCTTGTACCCAAGAGTGTAGTAGGTCAAAACCACATAGTCTGCCATGGTTTCGCAGTGAAGTTCCTTTCTTTGAAACTTCAGGCTTCTCTCCATCTAGATGGGATCACAAGATGGAACTGCATTCAAAATCAGTGGAGTTGTAATCAAAACCCAAACAGCAAAAACAGCATCAGCAACAACAAAATCAAAAAGTAGTACAAATAAAGATAAACAGCAGATGTGACCCTGTCTTTAGGCCTGGCCTGAGGGGACCGACTTCCCTCTTTCTCTCTCTCTCCCTTCTCTCTCTCTTCTTTCCTCTCTGTGTGGTGCTGAGGATTGACTCCAGACACATTTTACAGTCAAACTACACCCATTGTATTTCTTGTTTTTGTTTTTGTTTGGTTTGGTTTGATTTTTTTTTTTTTTTTGCCATACTGGGGATGGAATCCACAGCATTTTACCTCTGATCTACACCCTCAGCCCTATTTTTTATTCTTTATTTTAAAACAGAATCTCACTGAGTTGCAAAGAACCTCACTAATTAACCGAGGCTGTCCTCGAACTGCAATCCTCCTGTCTCAGCTTCCCAAATGCTGGATATACAAGCGTGAGCCAGCACATGTCTCAGTACATGGCCTTGAACCTGAGATCCTCCTGTTCGAGCTTCCCAAGTATGGGGATGACAGGCATGTGACCCGGGCCTGGATATGGCATGCTACAGTTTAATACTAAGACAATCGATTGAGGTGGGAGAGTAAGAATAATATAAATAATGATTTCTTAATTTTAATTTTACAGGTCATGTCTGTGGCCTCTGTGGTCATTGAATATAGTGGCCACAGTAAGTCATTTGTATGTGTCCACCTGAAGTTTCTTCAGATGCAGATGAGATTATGAAGCCGGACGCGGTGCCCATACCTGTGATCATAATACGTGGGAGGCAGAGACAGGAGGAGCTCGGGTTTGTAGCCAGCCTTGGAAAGTCAGGCCCTGTTTTAGAACAAAAAATTAAATAGAAATAGGGGTGTAGCTCAGAGGTAGAGTACTCCTGGGTTCATCCTGAGTAACAAACACATAGATTGTCACAGGCCAAATATGCAGAGTGTTTTTTATTCTTTTGGTGGTACTGGGGTTCCTGGAAACCCTTCTACCTCTGGGCTACACTCCCAGACAACTGTTTCTTATATTTTTATTTGGAAACAGGGTCTCTTAAGCCAGCGCGGCTGGCTTCAAACCTGCGTCATACTCCTGTCTCCACCTCCCAAGCCCGGGGATTACAAGCATGTGCCACCACGCCCGGATTCTCAACATATTTTAAATATGTAATGCAGAATTAGTAGTTATCATCATTCCATACAGAAGCTCTCCAGAACTTAGTTATCCTGCAGTACTGGAATTTGGTCTCCTTTGGTTCATATCGCCCCTGTGATTTCATTGGGGAACGTTGTTGTTGGTCAGGTTGGTCACTAGAGAGCCAGGGACGGATGTCAAGGCCAGGATGGAAAGGCCCCAGACAGAATCCTGAGTTGATTTGTCTGTGTTTAGTACAGCTTTCTGTCCAGTGCCTCTGCCTTTGTTAGTGGAGGGTGATCAATGTTTTGGTGATCAGAGGATCTTAATGATTCAGAAATGGTGAAAGGTTGGAGCTGGAGGGAACAGAGCAAATCAGAGCTTCTCCTAAAAGCTTATGTTTTGTTTTATTTTATTTTTTATAAATTTTTATTGGTGCATTATAGTCATACATTTCAATGCGATTAAAAACTCTTAAAAGTTTAAAATGAACAGTTATTGGGTCCAAAATGGTGGCAGAATTGATTTTTCTTTTGTTTTCTTTGTTTATTTTTTGGAGTTGTAGGTGCAAAGGTCTGTCCAGGAGGTGTTAGCAATGTTCTGAGCAGGGGTTCTGGCCATCTGCAGAAGTGGCTAAAGATAAGAGTGGAATGGAGCTATGCTTTAGTCAGAGCCCTCATGCACAGTCAGGGGTTTCATTATGTTCTTTGCAGTGGGGATGGCTTGTGATAGTGACATGTTTATTTCTGAGCAGCTGATTGGTGGTATAAATAACAGGATGATTGAGAAGTATGGGATTGGTGCTAGTTGACCAGTAGTAATGAACAGCCATTCAACTGGTTGGCCACCAATTCCTGAAAAATGTGATTAGAATGTGTGGAACCAGGTAAGATGCCCATCAACAGATGAATGGATTACAAAACTGTGGGATATGTATACAATGGAATTTTACTCAGCCATTAATAAAACTCAATTACATCATTTCAGGGAAATGGATGGAACTGGAGGACATTATGCTAAATGAGATTAGTCAGTCACAAAAAATCAGAAATCAGATGCTTTCCCTAATATGTGAGAGCTAGGGAGAAATGGGTCGTAGGAGAAACTCTAGATGAAAAAGGAAATCCTATAGAGGAGAAAACAAGACAACCTAAAGAAGGAGAAAGGAGGGGGGAAGAAGGAAATTCTCTAAAACCCACAATGTACTTAAACATGTCGAACTCAACCACTAAGCCGAGCAAAGGAAGGAGAGACGGGGAGGGAATGGGGTAGGAATTGGGTAGGGGTTAAACCAGTGAACTGTACGTGTATGTACACACAAGTTTTTTCCCCATACAGTTCTGATGCATTAGAGAAACTGTCGACCAGAAGCATTAAGAACATAATGAATGGGGATGTCATTGGTCCAACTACATAAGACTGTCCTGTGGAAATGAGATGATTGGGGAAAGCATCCAGTTATTTCCAACTTCCTAAGACATCAAGGGCGTCATAGTGCAGAGATTTTTCTAAAGGGAGTAAATGCAGAAAGGTCCTCACTAGAAAACACCTCTCCATTACATAGTAGAGAAGTGGTACTGCACAGAACAGCTATGTTGTTAAACAGCGAGAAGCCATTTTGCCAGGAGGTAGAATTCTTGAGCCACCCCCAAGTCTACAGAGGTGATAATCCTCATAATTACTATGAATGTGGCAAGCTCTCTTTGTAAATCATGCTTCACTCTACCATGGATAATGACAGAGGAAAAGAAGGCCTATAGTAGGTTCCTGGAGCTGCCAAAACAAGTTAACACACACAGTGACTTTATGCAGTTGAAATCCATTCTGTGAAAGTTCAGGAGGCCAGAGTCGGTGTGAAGGGTGAGAGGGCTCTCTGCTCAGCATCTCTGAGGGCAGATCACCCAGAGCTCTCCCAGGTCCTGCTGGTTCTCTTCATCCTGTGGCCCCTGGTGTGTGACTGCCCCTGCAGTCTCCTGCCTCCTCACATGGCCTTCTCTGTGTCTCCGTGTCCTCCCCCCTTCCCCTAGGGCACAGGCACTGTATTTGGGACCCACTCTGAATCAGTGTGAAATTAAATGATTACAACTGCAAAGAACCTGTTTGCAAATCACGTTATATACCCAGGGTCTGGGTGGACATGGATTTTTTTGAGGGGGCAGTCACATTCAACCCATTACAAACCCATGAATGTAGCAAATGTGGAAAACCCTGGAGATACATAGCTCATTTTACATTAGAAAATTAGAAGTTCATTGATTGCAACCAGTGTAGAGAATTCTTCCATGAAAGATTCCCTTATTAGATACTTGCGTATTCATAAAGAGTAGACTTTAATTGTGATTGGTGTTCAAAACTTTCCAAATAATTTATCCATAATCAATATGCAAAACCCCTCCCTAGTCAATATAAACCATAATGTAATGAGTGTATGATGGCCTTCGGATGCCTCATTAACCACCATGAATGCATTTTGAAGAGAAAGCCTTTGAGTTTCAATGTCACAAAGCCTTTACCTGTGTATCTGACTTCATTAATCACCAACTAGTTCAATATATACTGGTACTGGTAGAGACTCCTTCAAGAAAACCTTCACATTTAATAGGTCCTGGATGCAAAGAAAACAAGAGTCTGAAGAGAGAGCCTACAGAATGGGAGACAATCTTTGCAGCTACTCGTCTCATAGAGGACTAGTAGCTCTAATAGACAAAGAACTCAAAACGCTGGTAAACACACATACATGTCTTGAATGGACTCTTGTGCAGGGTGAGAGAGTGGGATTTATTTCCATTTTCCTGCATATGGTTAACCAGCTTTTCCAACACCACTTGTTGAACAGACTGTCTTTTTTTCCAGTGTAGGTTTTGGCCCCTTTGTCAAATATCAATTGGCTGTGAGTGTGTGGATTTGTTTCTGAGTCCTCTTTCTCCTGCATTGGTGTGATCCACCATGCCCAGCTTATTCTTTTATGTTGAAATGGGGTCTCACTAAATTTGGAGGGCTTGCTAAGTTTCTAAGGCTGGTCATGAACCTGTGATCCTCCTGTCTTGACCTCTCAAGTACTGGGATTACAAGCATGCACCACCTTGCCTGGCTTACCATCCTTTTGAAACCAATGCCCCAAGGTGAAAGAAAAATGAATTAAATACATTGAGTGTAGATATAATGAGCATCGTGTGTGTGTGTGTGTGTGTGTGTGTGTGTGTGTGTGTGTGTGTGTGTGTTACTGGGGATTAAATCCAGGGCATTCTGCCTCTGAGCTATACCCCCAGTTCGATTTTAACTTTTGTATTTAAACAGGATCTCAATAGGTGGATGAGTCTCACTATTTGCTGAAGCTGTGGTCCAACTATGATCCTCCTATTTCAGCCTTCCAAGTAGTGAGATTGCAGGTGTGAGCCACCATGACCGGCTTATGATGAGATCTTGAAATGCCAAAACTTACATGTTATTTTGACAGTTACATTGAAAAAGCCATTGGAGCTCCATATTCAATTTAATTTCTAAACAAGTTAGTTTTCATATCCTATGGAAGAAAAGAAGCATCTAGAGTTTTTCTCATTCTTTTTATTAAAGGAGAAAAAGTCTTGGAGGTAAGACAGCCCCAGTGCCCATGCCTCACTCTGATTGGCCCATGTCTAGGCGTGACCTCACAAAGAGCCTCTGTGAGGCGTCAGGCATGGGCTATATAAGGGCCTGGCAGTTGCTGGTCATTTGTCCGTTGATACAGGGAGCTAGTGTGTGGTGACCTGTAGGACTGCGACTTGGTGCTTGTGTGGATTTGGACTCGGCTTGACTTGGACTTCTGACTTTGGACTTCTGGAATTTGGATTTGGCATTGGAACTATAGATTGTGGACATTTGGAAATTTGACTTTAACTTTGAATTTTGGCTCAGGAGTTTTGATTTCGGACTTCGGTTTTGTCTTTAATATGGCTGGTAAGAGAGAAGGGAAGGAGGCGAGTCCAGGCGTCTCCACTGACAATCCCTGGGAGGAGGACCTTAAGGGCCAGTATACCATCGTGAGGCAAATCGGCAAGGGCACCTATGGCGTCATTCACCTGGCCCGCCATGTCCTCACTGGGACGGAGGTGGCGATAAAAGTTATAGACAAATCAAGTCATCTGCTCCCCTTCATGCTGGAGGTCGAGATCATGAAGACGGTGGAACATCAACACGTGGTCCAGCTCTTTGAGATTGTGGAGACACCGAACACACTCTTTCTCATCATGGAGTTTGTGAGTGGGGGTCAGCTGCCCGGCGGCCTGAGGGAGGAGGAGGCCCAGAGGCTGTTCAGGCAGATCCTGTGGGCGGTGCGCTATTGCCATCAAAAAGGCATCGTCCACAGGGACCTGAAGCCAGGCAACATCCTGCTGGACCGGGAGGGGAACGTGAAGCTCATTGACTTTGGGGTGAGCTGTATAATCAAGTCTGGGCAGAAGCTGACAGCTTTTTGTGGCACTTTCCCCTTCTGCGCTCCTGAGATCTACGAGCAGCGCCCATACGGCCCCGAGGTGGACATCTGGAGCCTGGGGATCCTCCTGCACTTTATTTTAACAGAGACTCTCCCCTTCCACAGTAACAACTTGAAGGAGATGAAAGAGCGGGTCGTGCAGGGACAATACAAGGAGCCCACTCACCTTTCCCCTGGGGCTCAGGATATTATCAGGCAGCTGCTCACGGTAGACCCAGCCCAGAGGCCGACAGCTGATGAGATTCTAGGGCACCCATGGCTGGCCCAGGGCGAAGACATACCACCTCCTCCCAAGCCTCTCCCCAAGGAGCCAGATGCCCTGATTTTAAGGGTCATGCGTTGCTTGGGTTATGACCCAGACCTCACCTGGATGTCTGTGTCAGACAGACGATTTGACCATCTCAGTGCCACCTACCTCATTGTAAAATGGAGGGTGAGCCAGGGTGCAGTCCAGGGGAGGCAGAAACAACATCAGGGCAGCACGCCACCTCCACCGCTAGCACACTCTTCTGCTCTCCCCCCAGTGCGCAGAGCTAGGGAGCCTGCCCATCCCACCAGCCCCTTGCTCTCATGGCATTCCCTGGACACACAATTTGGGCAGAAGGGGGACAGAAGACACAGCCTCCCGGCCGTTCCCCTGGGCAGTATGGGAGGGAGTAGTGCCAGCTTGACAGAGAGTGCCAACAACATGCCCAGCAAGACCATGCCCAGGGAGAGACTGTCCAGCAAGAACGAGCCCAGCACGCAGTGGAGAGGAAAGAGCCTGCCCATCAACAGCCCACTTAGTGTTCACCAGCTGAGGCCAACGGGGAGAAGACGCAAGCTGACTAGCATTGAGCGCTGGCAGAAGATGAGAGCAAAGCTCAGGTGGGCCCCCTCTCTGCCGACCATCGCAGAGGGAGAGGAGGACGCGAAAGTGCCTGAGGTGTGCACCCCCAAGCAGAGTGACCTGAGCCTGCCTGGCCCCTCTCTGCCGACCATCGCAGAGGGAGAGGAGGACGCGCCAGTGCCTGAGGTGTGCACCCCTGAGAAGAGTGACCAGAGCCTCCCTGGCCCCTCTCTGCTGACCATCGCAGAGGGAGAGGAGGACACAAAAGTGCCTGAGGTGTGCACCCCTGAGCAGAGTGACCAGAGCCTGCCCAGCCCCTCTCAGCTGACCATCGCAGAGGTAGAGGAGGATGTGCCAGTGCCTGAGGTGTGCACCCCTGAGCAGCGTGAACAGAGCCTGTGCAACATCAGCGAGAAGACCCCTGCTCCCAGCATGGCACTCCCGCACGACCTTGAGGCTGCAGCCCCTGAAGTCACCCGGGGATGGAGGCAGGCTTGCAAGAGATTTCTGGGCAGCATCATGAGAGCCTGCTGCTGCTGTCTGATGGCCAAGAAGATTTGCCCTGGATCCAGCCAAGAAGCACAGAGGTGCCCTAAAACATTCAGAGCTAAGGTGTCTCCAGCTAAAGCAGGCCAGTGAGCAAAATCAAGGGGTGCGTAAGACACAGCCTGCCAGCCCTGAGCATGAACGGCCCACCTGCCACTCCACTGTCCAGCATGGAGGAGAGTTCCAACAGCCTGCCCAGCAACACCATGCCCAGTGAGAGCCTGCCCAGCGAGAGCCTGCCCAGTGAGAGCCTGCCCCGCAAAAGCTGCCCAGCGAGAGCCTGCCCAGCAGAGCCCACCTGCTGCTCCACATCAGAGACATAGGGATAAAGACAGCCCAGTCTCCCTTCTGCCGACCATTGCAGAGAAGTAAAGAACCTGCTGTTGATTTACCTGCACACCCGCAGCAGAGTGGACAGAGCCCGGCTGCTGTTCCTCTGTGCAGTGGTTTACCTGAGCCCCCTGCAGCAGAGTGGACAGAGCCCTGTGCTGTTCCTCTGTGTGGTGGTTTACCTGCATAACCCGCAGTATAGTGGACAGAGCCCGGCTGCTGTTTCTCTCTGCGGTGGTTTTCCTGAGCCCCCGCAGCAGAGTGGACAGAGCCTGGCTGCTGTTCCTCGGTGCACTGATTTACCTGAGCCCCCTGCAGCAGAGTGGACAGAGTCCGGCTGCTGTTCCTCTGTGAGGTGGTTTACCTGCAAACCCTGCAGCAGAGTGGACAGAGCCCGGCTGCAGTTCCTCTGTGCAGTGGTTTGCCTGCATAACCCGCAGTAGAGTGGACAGAGCCTGGCTGAAGTTCCTCTGTGCACTGAATTACCTGAGCCCCCTGCAGCAGAGTGGACAGAGCCCGGCTGCTGTTCCTCTATGAAGTGGTTTACCTGAGCCCCTGCAGCAGAGTGGATAGAGCCTGGCTGCTGTTCCTAGTGCGGTGTTTTACCTGAGCCCCTGCAGCAGAGTGGACAGAGCCCGGCTGCTGTTCCTCTGTGCAGTGGTTTACCTGAGCCCCTGCAGCAGAGTGGACAGAGCCCGGCTGCTGTTCCTCTGTGGCTGATTTACCTGTGTCCCCTGTAGCAGAGTGGACAGAGCCCAGCTGCTGTTCCTCTGTGCAGATCTAGTGAATGGACGCCCACTCCCATCATGGCACCCAGCACAGATGTGAGCTGCCCCCGGCCAACTTGTCCTCCCAGGAACTATTGGCAGAGGCAGACTCTGCCCCAACCTGGCAACCCCGTTGAGTTGCAGCCACCACCCCTGACCATACATGTGGTGAGTGAGCTGCAGAATTGGGACCAGGATCCCAAGAGCCTCTGCAATTGCATGATGGCCCCAAAGGTCCACCCTGGATGCACCCAAGGAGCTGAAGAGACCGGCCAGCACAAGTGCCCTGGCCTACTTGGTAATAAGGTGTCTCCAGCGAAAGCAGGTGGACACTGCCAAGCAGGTAGGACATGGAGTCAGGGCAGAACAGGGCAGGGGCACAGGCGGCTTGCAATTCCCTGGGCAGTGTGAGGGGGAGTAGTGACAGCCCGCCTGCCCCTCCCCTGCCCAGCCTGGAGGAAGGGAGGGACTCTGGGAGCAAAGACACAGCCAGGCCCCTCCTGTCCCCGGCCCCACCCAGAGGAGATGCAGAGAGCAGGCCTGCCATTCCTCCTCACACCTCAGAGGAGAGGAGACACAGCCTGCCTGCGGTTCCTCTGTGAGGCCCCAGTGAGAGCACCCCACTCCCAGCACCATGGCCTTGAGGCCCACCAAGCCAGCTTGTCCTCTCCGGAGCGACTGACAGAACAAGACGCCCACTGCATGCAGCAACCTTGTCGGGAACCTGTGGTCACCACCATGGACAACACTCAAGGCTGGAAACAGGTAACACAGAGAATTGTGACCCAGATCTCAAGGACATGTTGCTGTTCCCTGCTGGCCCCAAAGATTGGCCCTGGGTCCAGCCAAGTAGATCTAGCAAGAGGGGAGCAGAAGTGCCCTGTAGTATAGACTTACGAGGTATCTCCAGTGAAAGCAGGCCTCTGCGATGGACCCCCACAAGTAGGTGGCACACTACAGCATTTTCTTTGATTATTATTGTATTTGTCATTTTTCAATTGATAAATCATAAATATATGCATTTGTGTGGTTTAGTGTGATGGTTAGATTACTTTGTTTAATCAGTTCAATGGATGATACTCAGGCTGAAGAGAAATCAACTTTCACATGGGAATTAAAATTGATTCGTGATCAATCACAGTTCACAGATATATGTGTCTGACAGGAAAATCATTGTGTTCCCTCTTGGTATCTAAATCCAGAGAGAAAAGGGAGAGAATGACTATGAGGAGAGGGAGAAAGAGAGAAGGGAGGGAAAAAGAATGAATGGTGAATTATACCAGTGCCTGTGATGACCACAAGGTTTATTCCAGTTTTCTACTTTATTGTTTCCTTTGGGGTTTTTTTTTTTTTGTTTGTTTGTTTTGGGGTTTTTATTGGAGGTTTTTTCTGGTTTTTTTTTTTTTTTTTTTTTTTGTGTGTGTGTGTGTGTGTGTGTGTGTGTGTAACTGGGAGTTGAACCCAGGGAAATTCTACCTCCAAGCTACACCCCAGCGGTATTTTTTATTCTTGATTTTGAAACAGAGTCTCACTAAGTTGTGGAAGGCCTCACTAAGTAGCTAAGACTAGCTGACTGAGAACCTTCGATCCTCCTGTCTCCGCTCCCAAGTACTGGGATTACAAGGGTGCACCACCAGGCCCAGCTATTGTATTTATAATTCCTATTTTCAACAGTGAGATCTGGATCCCATTATCCTTTCTATAACTACTTATTTGATCAGTGTCCCATGTCAGCTGCCATTCTTCTTTCAAGAATATCATTCTTTCTCTGTTTAGAGAAATGACTCTTGACACCCTAACCTGGGCCCCTGCCAGTGGAGTATCTCTACCATGGCCGGGTTTATCTTGACCCAGGATGTCCCCTTGCATTGAAGCCACCCTTATTCACAGTGAGCACCACTGAGTGGCAGCGCTCCCCGGAGCTGCCTGAATCCGACTCCCAAGCCAGGCTGAGCTCCCACGTGGAAAGCCCTCCTCTCCACATGAGCCTGGACACTCACTCCAGCTGCCGTCTGTGCTAGGCCTGCTTCCCCCCTTGGAGCTCAGCCTCACCAGCTGTATATGCCCTCCTCACCCCTATGCTCTGAGCCTTGCTGCAGAAACCCGCCCTTGCTTGCAGCCCCACCTAACCAGCCCTGTCGAGACTCCTTCCTCCTCCTTCTCGGACTCCAACACCCCTGCTAGGCTGCCCCTTCCTGGGGATAACATCTTGAGAATTTTCCAGGGGCGTTCAACCTCATAGCTACATATTTAGTACTCTCTAATCACACTGAGAATAATAACATAGTTTTTTCCTGTTTTTTCTGTTTTATCCTATGGAAAATAATAAGTGGTTCAAGTGCATAGAATGTTATGTAATTGCTGGGCATGGTAGGTACACTACGATTCACATCCTAGGAGATGGAACAGGACAGTGCAGGATTGCATCATGCTCCTCAGAATAGTGCACAACTTAAAATTTATGAATTAATTTGGCATGACAGCCCATGCCTGTAATCCCAGTACTTCAGAGACTGAGACAGGAGGATCACAGATTCAAGATGAGCACACAGTAACCTAGCAAGACCTTGTTTCAAAATACATTTAAAAAGGGCCTGAGGATGTAGCTCAGTGGTAGAACACCCATAGTTTCTCTCCCACTGCCACCAAAAAGATAGAAAGAGAAGTGCATTACTAGGCTGTTTATCTAACTGCTGTTGATAATAATGAAGAATTGGAAACACAGTAAGTTGCTGGACAGTATTTAAAGAAAGAAAAGTAAGCCGGGCATGGTGTTGCAAGTTTGTAATCCCCCGGGATTGGGAGGCTGAGACAGGAGGATCCCACAGGTTCAAAGCCAGCCTCAGCTACTTAGTGAGGGTCTCAGCAACTCAGTGACACCAGGTTTCCAAATAAAATATAAAATAGGTCTGGGAGTATAGCCCACAGCTTGAAAGCCCCTGGGTTACACCCCTAGTACCACCAAAAAATAAATAAATAAAAATTTAAAAAGAAAGATAAGTATGTAGGATGTGGTGGTGCACACCTGTATTCCCAGTATTTGGGAGGCTAAGACAGGAGGATTGTAGGTTTGAGGAACCCTCAGCAACTTAGTGAGACCATAATCCAAAATAAAGTAAAGAAGGAAGTAAGGAAGGAAATTAACTATTTAAAATTGTTAATTTTTCCGGGCATGGTGGTGCATACTTATAATCCTAGCAATCAGGAGCTGAGACTAAAGAATCGCGTTTTGCACACGGCCTCAGTACTTAGTGAGGCCCTCCACAATGCAGTAAGACCCTGTTTCAAAATAAAGAATAAAAAATAGGGCTGTGGGTGTAGCTAGGAGGTAGAATGTCCTTGGGCTCCATCCCAGACCCACAAAAATAAATAAGTAAAAATAAAATTGTTCATTTGTTTTACATGTGTTACATGTAAATGTGCTTAGAAGGAGATTGAAGACTGTTCATCAATCTGTTGACAGGTATAATAGTTATATCCTGGACATTGGTGGGGAGATAGATTACGGAAAGTTGAACTTTTGTGTATTTTTTAATTTTTTTATCTTTCACAATGGACATAACAGGAGGAAAAAACAAATATTTCATTTTTTAGGGTAAAGGAATATTTAAAGTAGAATTATAAGATGACGCCCTAGCCAGGAGTGTTGGTGCAGGCCTATAATCCCAGTTCTTGGGATGCTGAGACAGGAGGATTGCAGGTTCAAAGCTTGTAATTTAGTAACTTGATAACTTAGATGAGACCCCATCCCAAAATAAAACTAAGAATGAACCAGGAAATTAACTCCATTGTGGAGCTCCCCTGGGTTCAATCACCAGCACCACAAACAAAACAACAGATGAAAATGACTACTATTTTACAGCTAATTATACATGTTTCATTTATGAAAGCCATTGCATTTGTGTGTGTGTGTTGCGCGTGTGTGTGTTTATGTGTTACTGCGGTTGGAACCGAGGAACGTCTTCCTCTAAACTTATTTCCTATGTTAGCATTCTGTGTTGAAACAGGGTCTCACTTGTGGAGGCTTGCCACAAGCCTGCAATCCTGCTGTCTCTGCCTGCCAAGTACTTGAATTACAAGCATGTGCCATTAATCCAGGCATGGGGGCGCATACATGTAATCTCAGTAGGTGACCAGCGTATTGCAGGTTTGTGGACAGCCGCAGCAACTTAGGCTCTCAGCAACTTAGACCCTATTTCCAAAAATAAAATAAAATAGGGCTGAGTATATAGCCTGGAGATAGAAGGCCCAAGTTCCAACTCTACTACCACACACAAAAAAAGTGCCAGCATGCCCGGCTTGCATATTTATTTTTATTTATTTTTTATGCTACTGGAGATGGGACACCGGTGTGCTCTACCACTGAGCTATGTCCCCAGCCCTTTTCTTTCTTTCTTTCTTTTTTTCTTTCTTTCTTTCTTTCTTTCTTTCTTTCTTTCTTTCTTTCTTTCTTCCTTCCTTCCTTCCTTCCTTCCTTTCTTTCTTTCTTTCTGTCTTTCTTTTCTTTCTTTCTTTCTTTCATTCTTTCTTCCTTTCTTTCTTTTGCCACCACGCCTGGCTCCCTTTTCATTTTTTAAGTTGTTTAAGCTGTCCTCAGCCTTGTGATCCTCTTGCCTGTCTCTCCTGACGTGCTGCAGTTACAGGTAAGCACCACGGTGCCTGGTCCTGCTGCATAATAAACTAAGTTCTTTTTTTTTTTTTCCCAGTCCTGGGGATGGAACCCAGAGGCATTCTACCTCAAAGCTCCACCCCCAGCCCTATGTTTTATTATTTACTTTGAAACAAGGCCTCACTGAGTAGCAAAGGGCCTCACTAAGTAGCTGAGGCTGTCTGCAAACTACAATCCTCCTGTCTCAGCCTCCCAAATGCTGAGATTACAAGCATGTGCACCATGCCTGGCTAGGTCAGTTCTAAAGAATACACTACCAGCTGGACGTGGTAGCACAGACCTGTAGATCCCAGTATTTGTGAGGCTAAAACAGGTGGATCACAGGTTGAGGGCAGCCTTTGCAAAGAGTTAGACTCTCAGCAACCTACAGAGACCCTGATTCATAATAAAAATAGGGCTGGGGGTATAGCTCAGAGGTAGAGTGCTTCTGGGTTTGATCTTCAGTGCCACAGGGAGGGAAAAAAAAATAATACACACAATGAGGGATGGATGGAGTGTTTAGCTGGTGTAGTTGTTTGGACTTTGTACTGAAGAGATTTCTCCTCTTGGCAGGGCCCCACCGTCCCCCTGATGGACCTGGAGCACGTCCTCCCACTCATGATCCAGGTAGTCATCTCCAACGCAGGCCATCTGAATGAAACCTACCACCTGACACTGGGACTTCTAGGCCAATTAATCGTCCGTCTATTACCAGCAGAGGTTGACGCCGCTGTAATCAAGGTCCTCTCAGCCAAACACAACCTGTTTGCTTCAGGGGACAGTACCATTGTGCCAGATGGCTGGAAGACCACCCATCTGCTCTTCAGTCTGGGAGCAGTGTGCCTGGACAGGTAGCCTTGCTGCTCCCTCCCTGTCTCCCCCACTGTCCCACTTAGTGGGACCCTTAGGCCAAAGTCTGGCTGGCTGATGAGTTTAAGGTGGTATAGTACTGTAATCTGAGAATCTCCTATGAGAATAGGATGGTTTTTGGTGATGGATGCTATCAGTCCACATTAAAATGGCTGAGCAGCCTTGGCACTGCCTGATGATTCAACTGTCTGATGACAGATCTTCTAATGTGGTTTTCCCCTTATAGCCTTGGATTTGAAACTCTGTTTTTATTTATATTTTATTTTATTTTATTTTGCGGTACTGGTGATTAAACCCAGAGACATTCTACCTCCGAGCTACACCCTCAGCCCTATGTTTTATTTTTATTTTGAAACAGGGTCTCACTAAGCTGCAGAGGGCCTCACTAAGTAGCGGAGGCTGACCACAAACCTGAAATCTTTCTGTGTCAGCCTCCCAAATACGGGGATTACAAACATGCATCACCATGCCCAGCTTTGTTTTTATTATAAAAGAAACATAGCCATACTACCAGATTTGGAAAGCAGAAATGAAGATTTGTACCATATTTTATATTTGGTGCTGTTTACTGTATTTTCTTCTAAACCTTTCTTGTATGTTAGTGAGTATGTATGCATACACTCTGTGATCTTTTTTAATAGAAATTTTTGAAATCATAAAGACTGAGTATATAAATATCAGGTCTTGATTTTATTTTTTCACTCAGCTTTATATGAAAAACATTCTTGTAGTTTTAAAAATTAATGAGCTGCTGGGCTTTGTGGCGCATGCCTGTAATCTCAGCATTTGGGCGGCTGAGTCAGGAGGATCGTGGTTCGCAGACAGCCTCAGCTACTTAGGCCCTTTGCAACTCAGTGAGACTCTCTTTCAAAATAAACAATACAATTGGGCTGGGGTATAGTTCAGAAGTAGAATACCCCTGAGTTCATCATCAGTACTGAAAAAACAAGTAACGAACAAGCCAGGCATGATGGTGCCTGCCAGCTTAATTAGACTTTAAATATAGAAATTAAAACAAAAAACTTAAACACTTGCCAGTTAATTTTTAAAATAATAATAAACCTAGCCAGATGTGGTAGCATAAAGAAATTAATGAGCAGGGTCTGCCTTGGAATTTCTGACTCTGATGAGTTGATTTCGGCCCCATGCTCTACTCCCTAATGGAACTCTTGCCTTGCAGCCGGGTGGGTTTGGACTGGGCATACTCCATGGCAGAGATCTTGCGGTCACTTAACAGTGCACCACTGTGGCGACATGTCATTGCCACCTTCACGGACCACTGCATCAAGCAGCTGCCTTTCCAGCTGAAGCACACCAACATCTTCACGCTGCTGGTACTGGTCGGCTTCCCACAGGTACAGCACCCGACAGCCACATCTCTAATCTTCATGCACGTCAGATTCCTCATGGCATACAAATCCACATAGATTGGCATATTTTCAAAACAGTCAGACATGGCGGTACGTGCTTGTAATCCTAGTACGTGGGAGGCTGAGACAGGAGTACCACAGAGTTGAGGACAGCCTCAGCAACTTAGTGAGGCCCTGTTTCCAAATAAAAAATAAAATAGGGCTGGGAATATAACTCAGGAGTAGAACGCCCCTGGGTTCAGTCCCTGTACTAATAAATAAATAAATAAATAAATAAATAAATAAATAAATAAATCTAAGATTTTGGGGTGGTTTGTTTAGCTTGTTTTCTTTTCTTATATTGTTTAAAATTGAACCTATGACCTTATGCATTCAGCTGACTTTTTTTTTTTAAGTTTAGCTATTTGATTCATTTGCCTAGCTGGTAATTGGCTCTAAATAATATGTGTTAACATTTATTAAATTACAAAGAACTTCAAAGAGCAGTTGTCTTTCACCTTGGCATTCACCTTGATCTCATTTTTAATCACTGTGTCTCTCAACTGATCGGGACAACGGGGCTGTAAAAACACGACATCATCCAGCAGTAGCATAAACCAGTTCTGTTCCAGGTCTGTTCCACAGGCTTTGGACGTGGAGACGAGCAGAAGCCTGTCCTTGTGTGCTGGTTGAAGTCAGGCACAAGCAAAAGGGCCCGGGCTTGCGCCTCGGCAGTCTTTCCTGTCCCGGGGTGCTACTGAACTGCCTTTCCTTTCATATTTTAGGTCCTGTGTGTGGGAACCCACTGTGTTTATCTGGATAATGCCAATGAGCCCCATAACGTGATCATCTTGAAGCACTTTACTGAAAAGAACAGTGCTGTGATTGTCGATATCAAAACTCGGAAAAGAAAATCAGGTCCGTAGCATAATTATTTTTCAAAGAATGGGAGAAAATTGTTCATCTCTGCTTTCCATAAAATCAGTAGCGATGCCTTGGTTCTTTCTTGTGCTTGTGATTTTATTAAAAAAGCAAGGTAAAGCTGGACATGGTGACACATGCCTGTAATCCTAGTGCTTGGGCGGCTGAGACAGTGAATAGTAGGTTTAAGACCAGTGTACAGTAACTTAGTGAGATTCTCTTTCAAAATAAAAATAAGCCGGGCATTGGTGGTGCACCCTGTAATCCCAGTACTTGGTAGGCTGAGACGGGAAGGTCATGGGTTTGAGCACAGCTTCAGCAAGTAGTGAGACCCTCATCAACCTAGACTCTCATCTATCTCTTATCAACTGTTTCAAAGTAAAGATGAATAGGTTTGGAGATGTAGCTTGGAGATAGAATGCCCTGAGTACAAGCCTTAGTACCACAAAATAAAAAATTAAAAATAAAGCAGGGATATGATGACATATACCTGTAATCCCAGTACTCGGGAGGCTGAGACGGGTAGATCACAAGTTTAAGGACAGCCTTAGTAAAGAGTGAGATCTTAGTAAGTAGTGAGACCCTGTTTAAAAAATAACAGTAAAAGCCGGGCGTGGTGGCGCACGCTTGTAATCCCCACGCTTGGGAGGCTGAGACAGGAGGATCGCACGGGTTCGAAGCCAGCCTCAGCTACTTAGTGAGGCTCTCAGCAACTTAGTGAGACCCTGTTTCTAAATAAAATATAAAAGATGTCTGGAATATAGACTGGAGGTAGAAAGCCTCTGGGTTCCACCCCAGTACCACCAAAAAAATATAAATAAAATAACAGTAAAGCCAGGCATGATGGTGCACACCTTGTAATCCCCGTTCTTGGGAGGCAGAGACAGGAGGATCGCGCAGGTTTGAAGCCAGCCACGCTGGCTTAGGAGACCCTGTTTCCAAATAAAAAAGTAAAAATAGGTCTGGGAGTGTAGCCCGGAGGTAGAAGGGCTTCCAGGAACCCCAGTACCACCAAATAAATAAATAAATAACAATAAAGCCAGGCATGATGGTGCACACCTTGTAATCCCAGTACTTGGGAGGCTGAGACAGGAGGGTCACAGTTTTGAAGTCAGCCTCAGCAACTTGGCGAGACCCTGTTTCCAAATTTAAAAAAAATTAAAAATAGGGCTGGGTGTTACCGACTGGCTCAGTCCTGTGGGACAGGTCCACTCGCGACCGGGAGCCTCAGAAAGATGGGGCAAAAGGCAGGTGGAGTTCTGCAGAAACTTATCTGCAGCAATTCTGTTCCCTCTATGAATTCCCTAAGTTTTTAGGTACGGCGCTTGGGAAAGAATTTGAGGTGGACAAAGGCTTCTTGAGCCAATGACACTTTATTACAAAAACTCCAAGAAATTTTTACCTTTCACCAGTAAAGTTAATAGTAAGAGGAGAGGGAGGTGGGTGTAATCATTGTGAAATAATAATGAATGACATGTAAACAAAGGTAATAAAACTAGTCCTTCAGCTGGCTGTTGATCTTCGAGAGATTGACTCCTGACTCCTGATTCTTTTCCAAGGTCTTTGCAGATAAGCAGTCCCAGGGGGCCACTTCCCAAAATAAACAAGCATGGCCAAGGCTTGGGGGTTTCTCGGGGAATCTTCTTTGGCTCTCTTGGAACTTTCCATCTTTTGGGCTCAGTTCATATAGCAAGTGTGGGGAGACGTGGTGATTCAGGTGGATGTGATAAAGTTTCTCCAGGTGTTGGCATTTTTTATCTCCTAAATCTGAAAGCTTAAGCAAACTCACAACACAGTTTTGCAGACAAAATACCACAAACAACACCACAAAGTTCTTGGTTTTAATTGTCAGATATATTTCCTTAACTGCTGAACACTCTTCTTTAGACAATAAGCCTATTAAAAGTCTAACCATCTTTAATAATCCATTTCTCTGTCACAAACCCTCTGCAACCTGCTTCTAACTTTCTAATTCCTTTCTTTCCCAGTTGGGACTTTCTTATGATAAGCTCTTCTTCATGCAAAAATGCTTTTCCTACTCTTACACGGTATTTCCTTTCCTTCATACATATATATTTAGAACGTCTGTCCTTTATTTTGTCATATTCATTAACCATGCGGTCAGCCTCTCTGTCTTCAGGAATATTTACACTGGGCGTAAAAGTCACCAATCTTTTTCCTTGAGTCTATTGTATTTGGGCAACTAAGTTGTTTATCAACTAAATTGCTTTAAGGTCACACACAAGGTTTTTATCTTCTCTGTCTCTAGGCAGGATCTCAAGGGTAAACAAAGTTTCCTTAAACTGAACTACCTTACCGGAGTTAATAGCTTAACCTAAGTTAGTGATAGTGAGGGTCAGAGACCCTTTGTAATTGCTGCAGCTGGAATGCTTATCACAGCATCTGAATTCTGGCCAGTTTTTATTATTATTGAACAGAGCCAAGGACGTTTAGGCAAATTATTAGAGATTTTATTTCCACAGACTCAGTTTCTATTTATAGTCCTGATTTCACATCACTGGAGCAATTCGTGTAGAAAGTTAAAGGAAATATTAATAGTGAAGGTTATCTAAAAGTGGGGGGTACTTTGGCCAGAGAGACCCTCTTTCTCGGGGCGTTCTGCCGATTAACTATGTGGAGTGGGGGGTCTCAACACATAGATGCCGAGGCAGCAGGATGTCTTGGCAGCTGGGGATATAGCCCAGGGGTAGAAGACCTCTGGGTTTCAACACAAGTACCACAAAATACATATATACATACATACATAAAAATAGAGCAGTGGTATACCTCAGAAGTAGAATGACCCTGGGTTCAATTCCCAGTACCACAAAATCATAATAATATATATAATATATGTATAATAATATAGTGATAGAACACTACTGGGTTCAATCCCCAGCATACCACACACACATACACACTTACACACACACACTCACACACTTACTTTACTCTTTTGATCTATAGATATGGTATATCTCTTCATATATTTAGGGAATACATTTAGGTTCATAAAATTTAGGAATTTTAATTTCTCTTAGCCTGGCATAGAGCTGACTACCTTCTCTAGGCCCTGAGTTGGTCCTGGAATCTTCTTTCTTTTGTTTCCTAGGCAGTCTAGTCAGAGATTGATTATTTTTCCCCCAGGACGAGTTTTAGTTTCTTTAACTTTTTTTCTCTTGTTTTCTGTTTGTTTTTGCCCTGATCGTTATTAGTTTCCCTATCGATGCTTGCTTTTGTGTTAATATACTCTTTTTGCTTTTTCTGGGGTTTCTAAAGGTGGAAATGATCTGTTTTAGGACCTTTCTTCTTTGCCATAGTATCTTTTTCCCCCCTTTTGTAGTACTAGGGATCGAACCCAGGGGTGTTCTACCCCCGAGGTATACCCCCTTTTTTTGAGGTACGGGGGAATTCTATCTCTGAGCTCCACCCCCACACCTATTTTTAATTCTTTTTTTTGAAACAGGGTCTCACTGAGTTGCAAAGGGCCTCAATAAGTAGCTGAGGCTGTCCTCAAACCATCCTCCTCCTGTCTCAGCCTCCCGAATGCTGGGATTACAAGCGTGTGCCACCATTCCCAGCTCTCCTGCCTTCTTTTAGATTGAGTTTTTATTTTTTATTTATTTTTTATTTTTTTATTTTTTGGTTGTTTCAAATCTTTTACTGCAATATAACCACGAAGTAAACAGTAATTAGACACCTACTAAATTTCCCCCAAAACAAACAAAAAAATGTAAACAAAAAAATGTGCCTATACTTGCACAGCTTCTCAAATCATGTTAAAAGGGTCTCACATTCAATGATCAAGATATTTTAAAATAGCAGTAATTATTTTCAATTTAAGAAAAAGTTCCCTTTTCTCCCTCCCCCACCCCAAGTATTTAACATGAAAGAATGGGCTTTCATACACATTAATTTTTTAATTGTGTGAAGCAGCAACAATAACCATCAATAATTTGGCATTTCTGTTTACAGTTGCTCCAAATTTTTTCAATTTCAGAAAGCATTATCCAGTGTTGCCATGAAATAGAGACTGTAAGTTCTAGGTAGCAAAGATTCAGAAACCAATGTTCGGTCAAAGAAATATAAAGCAGGGCATTACACTAAATTTCTGGATCTAGTATACTAAAAAGAGTGAAACCTAGGGAAACCTACTGTTTTATAGAAGAAATAAAGACCTGCAAAAGCTGATTTTTTTTGGTTGTATATTTTACATGGTGTGGATTTGCGGCATCTGCTAATTGCAGCAGACATGCACTGTATTTATCCCTGCCCTATGTCCTAGATCCCTCCCTCCCCACCCCAACAATCTACTACCGTATACCAAGGACTGCGGATATGAGCCCAAGTCATCCCAGACAATCCAGTGAACAAAGTTAGTGTAATGCACTGGTGTGAAGTATGAGATACAAAAGAGTCCCTTTCAATCTTCATCAAAATTCTGCTGTAGAAGAAAATTGGCAGCCAAATTCTCATTCTTCTCACAAGCAAAATATGCTTGTATCACAAGTCCTTCAGAAAATCCTAATGCCTTTAACCTTTCTATAGCTTCTTTTTCCTGAGATGTTACTTGAATGTAGTTCATATGCCCACTTCCAGCTTCTGCAATTCCTCCAGTGCCACCTCCACTTCCACCTCCACTTCCTCCTCCTCCACCTCCTCCTCCTCTACCTCCTCCTCCTCCTCCTCCTTGACTACCAGCTTCTTGAACTGGTTCATTTAACATCTGAATAAAATGCTCCTGGTGTTGGCTAATTTGCTGAAGTAATTGAGGATTTTCTCGACCTATTTGTTGTAGCAGTGCTGGAAGCAGTGAAGGATTCTGCTGAATAATTTGTCTCATCTGTTGAAACTGAGGCTGATTCCGTAAAAATTCAAGGGGATGTCCTCCAGAACTCGCTGTTGTAGTCGCTGCTGTTGTAGTCGCTGCAGCTGCCGCCACTGCTGAAGACTGAGGCGTCCCAGTACTAGCTGCCTGAGAAGGGTCAATCACGGCCTGACTTTATCTCCAGGAATTCCCATTAAAAGGTACTCCACTGCTCTGTCAGGATTGTTGAAACTGGCCCTCAGGGCTGCAATTACTTGCTCTCGTTCATAGCCCATTGACATGATCTCAGTTACCATGTTCTCATAAGACTGACCTGTCACAAGAGCACTTGTTGCATCTTCAAAAAGGTTTGACCGAGAAGAATCTCCTGATGTACTGTCAGTTGATGTTGGGCTGGTAGCCACTGGCGTCTCTACTGGCTTTTCTGCAGGTTTCTCTTGCTGAGCTGCACTAGCGGGCGCAGGCTCAGAGGATGCTGTGGTTGGTGCTGGAGTGGTGGACACAGGTGTGGAAGTGGGAGCCACAGCAGGGGTGGTGGCTGGGGCCTGAGCCACAGTTGTTGCTGTGGAGGAGCTAACTGTGGTGGTGGTGGTAGTGGCAGGATTTGATTGCTGAGTTGTAGCTGGTGCTGGTGTTGTCACTGCTTTGGGTTTTGTCACCATAACCACCACGAAGTTTTTCTCATCAATTTTATATTCTTTGAGAGCAGTATCATCATTAAGGATTTTGCCTGCATAAATTAATTTTTGACCTGCTACTGGAAAGGCATCTTTCCCCTTTTCAGATTCAATCTTCTCTTTCAATGCTTTCACCGTCTCCTCGGGGTCGATGTCGATCTTGAAGGTCTGCTGCTGGAGGGTCTTCAGGGTGACCTGCATGGTGCCCGAGTTTTTATTTTAATTTTGAATGATCCCATTTTATCTCCTTTGTTAATTTTTTGAGAGATTGTTCTTAGATTTATACTATACACCTTCAGCTCACATATTCTACCTTTTATTTTGTGTGTGTGTGGTGCTGGGGGTGGAACCCAGGGCCTTTTCTACCTCCAGGCTATACTCCCAGACCTACTTTATACGTGATTTGGAAACAGGGTGTCACTAAGTTGCTGAGAGCCTAACTCAATAGCTGAGGCTGCCTTCAAACCTGCGCGATCCTCCTGTCTCAGCCTCCCAAGCGCTGGGATTACAAGCGTGCGCCCCCACGCCCGGCTGTATTCTACCTTTAAATATCATATTACTTCACAAAAGCATAATTATACTTTTATTTCCATTCCCTGTCCTCATTTTTGTATTATTGTTATCACACATTTTATTCTACATGATATAAACTCACCATATATTATTTTGCTTTAAATCATCAGATAGTTTAAAAGACCTTAAAATGAAAAACAATATGTATTTAGCTATATATTTACTATTTCTGGTGGATTTATTCCTTTGAATAGATTCATTTTTTTTTTTTGCCAGAAAAGCTTCATTTAGCAGTTGTGCATGTCTATTGATAACAACATCTCTCATTTTACCTAGAAAATGATTCTTTCAACTTCATCTTTGAAAGAGAATTCCCCTGGGTAAAACAAAACAAAACAAAACAAAATACTAGATAGTGTTTTCGTTGACCCCTTGAAAGACTGTGTCCATTGTCTTCCGGTCTGAGTAGGTTCTGGTATGCAGTCTGGCAGTCTGCTGTCATTCTTACCTTTGTGCTCTTCTGACTGCGTCCTTTTTCTGGCTTCTTTTAAGGTTTTTCTCTTCATCACTTGTTTTTAGCAATTTGATTGTTATATGTCTTGGCCTGATTTTATGTTTCTTCTACTTGGGGATTTATTGAACTCTTTGGGCATATAGTTGTTACTGAATCAGGGAAAATTCAAGCATTTCATCTTTAAATATCTTTTCTGCCCCCTCAGGATACTTCCATTCTCATTAGTGAGAAGATAAAACATTCCCAGCTTTGTATGAGCTCCAGAAATTGTTCTGCTTACTGCCCTTTGCTCGTTCTTTTTCCTTCCCTGGACGGTTTCCTCTCACGTACATGCAGATCAACATTCAGCCTAAGACCCAGTGATGAGCCCTCTTGGATCTCTAGAGATTTTTCCCCACCCATCTCTGTTTCTCTGCATCTTCCTTCTGGAAATAGTCTGCCCCTTAAATTCAAGCTGCTTTGATTTCCTTGAACTCTAATCTCCGCCTTCTTAATTCAGTGAAACTTTGGGACTCTGCTTGGATTTCTGTTTTATGCTCCGCAGCCTAAAAATTGTCTCCAAATTTTCAGGACATCAGGAGGGCACACCTAACTTCTAGGGATCATAGCCCTGATTCCCTGTTCTCCAGTGTCTGAAAACCATTTCTGCATATGTTTATTTGTTTGTTTCAGTGTAGGACAGAAAATCAGTCCCTGTAACTCCATGTTGTTTGGAAGTACAAGTCCTGTGTGTGCTCTTTTTTAAGAACTTCATTTGGAGATGACCTGCTTGTCAATTCACTAGGAATGTGAATTGTCCCTCTCAATTGCTCAGTGGGTAGGTGGCCCAGTACCATTTTGGTGCTCACCTTCAAGCTGCCCATAAATATAACGGCCAAGACTTAGTCCAAGAGATTGGGTTTCATAGTTCTGACTATAAGAAGGCACGTTACTGTGGAAGAAACCTCGCTGCAAGAAGCTCTGCTGACTGTGCCTGTCTCTCCCCTCTGACATCACTGCAGTGAAGGACTACCAGCTAGTACAGAAAGGAGGAGGCCAAGAGTGTGGTGACTCTCAGGCCCAGCCGAGCCAGTACTCCCAACATTTTGCCTTCATTGCCAGTCACCTTTTACAAACCAGCGTGGACAGCCATTGTTCTGAGGCGGTGGAAGCAACTTGGATCCTGTCCCTGGCCCTCAAAGGTTTATACAAAACACTAAAGGTAATGCTGAGCCTCTTCCATTTGGTAACAGTTCTGGCTGTGATTTGACATCTGCAGGGAATTAACAAGGGGAAATCCCATCTTATTGTGATGAATGGTTAATCATGGTAACCTGGTTATTTTTTAAGTGGTTATGAGGCCTTGTATAAGGATAACCATAAGGAGGAAATCAAATTTTCCCAATAGTTTGGTTCTCTGTATTTTTCAATGCTACTTCACAGATTCAGGTACTATGACTTCATGAGGACATGACCTGACAGGTGAGAAGACAGTGGACTAGAAGGTATTTCTCTGCTTTCTGAGCAGCAGCCCATGGCATCTTTAAGCAGTAGGTCTGGCTGGTGGGATGGGAGGAGGTAGACAAGGTAAAAAGCCCAGTGGTATTTGATACAGTGTGGTGAGCAGCTTTGACTGGTGAGGACTTCTTCCAGAGCCTGAAGGCGCTGGTAGAGAAGAGGCACCTTCAAGACTCAGTGCAGTCCCTTGCAAGATCACCTTCTCACCAGGGCTGACCAGGAAAGGAGCAGCTCACTGGGGTTTGTAATCGCGTGGCTTTGAAGGGTATTCAGTGGCAGCGCTGTGGTGAGGTCATGGAGGGGACTCAAGCACCACAGGAAACTGGACCCAGTGGCGTTTTAGGTCTCAGCCAGTCCTGAGAGTTTGTGGCTGTCGGGCTGAGATCACCCATCTGCTCTTTGTTTTGTTCATGGCATGTATCACCAGGTGGGCTTTGTTTCATCACTGACATTGTAGCAGGAAAGGGGAAATGGACTCCTGATGGCCAAGATCTTTGAACCCTTCCTTCAGTGAATATTTGTCAAGTGCCAGCAGTCAAATGGAACTATGTAGTAGTGAACTAGAAAGAAGGTCCCCACGCTCACGGAGCTTCCACTCAACTAGCCACCGAGACTGCCCTGAGTCAGAAGGAGCTTTTCTGAAGACTGAAGAGGTGACATGTGAGGTGATAGATAAGGAGTCCACCTTGGAACACTGGGCAGAAAGAGTAGCAAGCTCCAGGCCTTAACATGAACCAGGAATGATTGTCACAGATTAGACACAAAACCTCTGAGGCTTTGAGATAAGGCAGCAGTGGGGATAAAGACAGAGAAGTAGACAAGTATGGTTGGATCTTGTCAGCTATGATGATGGCTTGTGTTTTAGCCTCAGTAGCACTAGGGAGCTTTTGGAAAGTAGAAAGCAAGGACGTGACATAAAGTTTTCAGAAATGTTTGTTAAACTGGATGTGGTGGCGCATGCTTGTAATCCCAGTACTTGGGAGGCTGAGACAGGACTGCAGGTTCAAAACCAGATACAGCTACTTAGGCCCTCTGCAACTAACTGAGACCCTGTTTCAAAATAAAGAATTAAGCCTGGCGTGGTGGCGCATGCTTGTAATCCCCGCACTTAGGAGGCAGAGACAGGAGGATCGTGCAGGTTTGAAGCCCGCTTCACTTGCTTAAGAGACCCTGTTTCCCAATAAAATATAAAATACGTCTGGGAGTGTAGCCCAGAGGTAGAAGGGTTCCATCCCCAGTACCACCAAATAAATAAATAAATAAATAAATAAATAAATAAATAAATAAAATAAAGAATTAAAAAAATAAGGCTGGAGGTATAGCTTGGAGGTAGAATGCCCCTAGGTTCAGTCCCCAATACTGTGGGGGAAAAAATTGTTAAAATTTTAGTACTTAGATGGCTGAGACAAGAGGATTGCAGGTTCAAAGCTAGCAAATGGTAACTTAGACCCTGTTTCAAAATAAAAAACAAGATAGGCCTGAGTAGCTCAGAGGGAAGATTCCTTCTGGGTTCAATCTCCAGTAACCCACGCCCTGCATATACAAACACAAATGTTTGTCAAACTAATGAGTTAAAGAGTGAATGAGCGGGTCTGGATGCAGCTCAGTGGCAAAGCACCTGCTTTGCAGGTGTGGTGCTCTGGGATCCATCCCAAGTTCAAAAATGACAAAACAAACAAAACAAAACAAAAAAAAAACCCTTTAAAGAGTGACTGAGCAAGCCGTGGGCTATGGTTAAGACTCAGAGTTGCATTTTTCCTACCAACTCTGGAATTTTCACTGGGAGGTGAGTTTGGGCCACCATTTGAGACTGGGCTTGAGAAAGGCTCGCTTCTCTCCAATGGCCTGTACATTCTTCACTCTGAGGCAGCTACAAATCACTCTTCTTCTGCTTGGCAGGCTCATGGTTTCGAAGAGACCCATGCAACCTTCCTTCAGACTGAGCTGCTGAAGCTGCTGGTGAAGAAGTGCAGCAAAGGGACCAGCTTCAGTAAAACGTGGCTTCTCCAGGACCTGGAAGTAAGGGACAAGAGAGGCGCTGCTGCAGCTGCCTGGTGCAAGTCTGCCACCCGGAGCTAGAAGCAGTGGTTGTTGTAGCCGCTTCTGCCCTGTTACTCTCGCTCTCTGCAGGTTTTAAAGCAGTGCCTTGCTTCTGTTTTCCATTTTGAAATTAGGAATTACGACATCTGTCTTCCCCTGCTAGGAAAATGAATTTGATGTTTGTTAAAAGAACATTGGAGGCCGGGCGTGGTGGCGCACGCTTGTAATCGCGCTTGGGAGGTGGAGACAGGAGGATCGCGCAGGTTTGAAGCCAGCCACATGTGATGGCTTAGGAGACCTTGTTTCCAAATAAAAGTGTAAAAAAAAAAATAGATCTGGGAGTGTAGCCCGGAGGTAGAAGGGCTTCCAGGAACCCCGTACCACAAAAAAAAAAAAAAAAAAAAAAAAACATTGGAGAAGTATTTTATGGAAGTGTGTAATTGTAATTGACCATTATATCATGGCAGTAAAGTGTGTCCTTGAATTATTTCTTAATTCCCTTTAAAGTGCCTTTGGACTAAACCAGTTTCTAAATTTATCCCCCCTTATGTTTATTTTATGTAGAATTTCAGTTGACAGTTCTAATTTTATTGCTATAGACTCTTTTTTAGTGGAGTTACCGTGGAACTGGGATTACAAGTGAAGTGTCACCACCACACCCAACTTCCTATGTGAATTCTGATGTCTTCAAAAGTTAGGTCCAGGTCGTGGTGGTGCACACTTGTAATCCCAGCATTTGGGAGGCTGAGATGGGAGGATCACGGTTCAAGGACAGCCTCAGCTACTTAGTGAGGTCCTTTGCAACTCAGTGAGACCTGTTTCAAACTAAAGAATAAAAAATAGGGCTGCGGGTGTGGCTCAGAGATAGAATGCCTCTGGATTGCATCCCCAGTACCACAAAATGAAATAAAATTAGGTGAAATATTGGTTAGCCTTCTTCAGTGTGGCCTTTTCACCTACAGAATGCTCACCTCCCTCCCTGCCTGGTTTCCTCTCTGTGCAGATTCTGTCTATCATGTTGTATCTTCAAAAACGGAGATCCACACTCGAGTGGAGCATGGCAACCTCGAGCTGGATGAGCGAGGGGACCAAGAGGAAGAGGTGGAATGGCCGGTCAGCAGCCCTGGAGAACCAGAGCAGAAAAAGCTGGATCCTCTTGAGGGCCTGGATGAGCCCACCAGAATATGTTTCTTGGTATGTTCTCAGGTCACCGTGCAGTGGAGCATGGGATTCAGAGGAATCCCATGGGTTGGTTTTTAGCCTAAACACAAAAATGCTTCAGCCTCATGTTTTCGTTTCCTAAAGAAGGTCTATCTTTTTGTCCACAACTGATGCAGAAGAATAGAATAGCCCACATAGCTATAGTTTTAAATGTTTGGGGGTCATAGACCCAAAAGGTTTTGACCCTCTCTCCATAAAGTACATATTCAAATATGCATGTAAAAATTTGCGTGTAATTTCCAGGATTTACTAAAGTCCTGAGGCCCATCCATGAACTCCCCAATCCTCTACCCCTAGTTTTTCTCACAAATACTCTCTTAGCTGGGCACAGTGGTGCACACCTGGAATCCCAGCACTTGGGAGGCTGAGATAGAAGGCTCGCAGGTTCAAGAGCAGCCTCAGCAACTTAGACTCTTAGCAGGGTCTCCTAATGAGACCCTGTTTCAAAATAAAAAAACAGTAGGGGCTTGGAGTGTAACTCAAAGATAGAACACCGCTGGCTTCAATCCCCATTTTCACCAAAAGAAAAAAGAAGGAAGAAAGAAATAGGATCCTTCTTTCCCAGACTGTTACCAACTCTTGTGTGGAGTGATGTGGAATGGTGGGGCTTGGACTGTATAAAGACTAAACAAAGAGTGTGTGATGGATATCAGAAGAACAAGTAACATTTCAGAAATCTCAAAAGGAAGTACAGTGCTGAAGTCTTTGTGCCGGCTGGCACGCATGCGTATGGGACGACTGCAGAGCAGCTGACAGGGCCATGCAGGGCGAGTGCTGCTGTTTGAGCCATGCTCTGTTGGCACACGAGTTCCTTTGGTGCTTCAGTATTCGTTTCCTTTGAAGTTACAACAGTAATTAAGACTTTACAGTCCACATTTTTGTTTGTCTATTTTTTGTTTTGTAATTTGTTTTTTAATTTTTATTGGTGCCTTGTATTCATAGATCTACAGTTCACAATTTAATGTTCATAATTCTATATGCATTTTAAAAGTACACTGTAGAGCCGGGCATGGTGGTGCACCCTTGCAATACCAGCATTTGGGAGGCTGAGATGGCAGGATCGCGGTTCGCGGACAGCCTCAGCTACTTAATGAGGCCCTTTGCAACTCAGTGAGACCTTGTTTCAAAGTAAACAATAAAAAAATGAGGCTGGGGGTGTAGCTCAGCGACAGAAAGCCCCTGGGTTCCATCTCCAGTACCACACACACACAAGTACACTGTAGTGTTCTTTGATCATAGCCTGCGGTAACTTTTTTGAGTTCAGATTATTGGTAGCGTGTTGACATACTTCTCATTGTGTCTGTTTCCTCTCGTGCCTTCAGATGGCTCACGATGCCCTTAATGCCCCTCTGCACATTCTCCGAGCCATATATGAGCTGCAGATGAAAAAGACTGATTCTTTCTTCCTGGAGGTTCAGAAGAGGTAAGAGACATTGAGTTGCACTGACATACGGGGCAGGAGAGCAGTCCTTTCTTCCAGGGATCTGGAGAGATGCCCGACAGACCAGGCCGCGGGTGGGGGACTGGCTGGTAGTTCTTCATGAAGTGACACAGAAGGAGACTGTGTCACACTGCATGGATCACCTCAAAACTGTGTGGCCTGCTCCCGTGGAAAATGTTACCTAAGCCATCTCCCCTTACGGCAAACCCACCCTACAGATGCAGGCTCCAGCAAGCAGTGCAGAGCAAGGTGCTTCTGCTCGACCGTGACTCACTAAATGCTTTGTCACTACTACAAATTATTTTTGTGACTTTTGCTCAAGAGTGACTATGTAATTAGCAATATCCCCTTATCTTGGCCAGAAGCTCACCGCTAGTTCTAGGACTCAGCTCTTCGATTTGTGTAGACCTTGATGCATCTGTAATCTAATCTCCTTTTCCATCTCGTACATTTGACTTCTTACTCCTTTTCCTTTGTTTGGGAGGGATGGTGCTGGGGATCAGATGCAGGGCCTCACATACACCAGGCAAGCGCTCTGCAGACAAGCCACGACCCTGCCCTTACACTTTTTATTTCAATTTATTGTGAATTCTAATTTAATTTCTCTTTTTTTCATGTTTTTTTTGTTTTACTATGTACATATGTTCTTTTTCTTTTTTTATAATTTTTTATTGGTGCACTGTATTCATACATCATAATGGTATAAAGAAAATACTTTTGTAGACATACATGCACATATTGCCCAGTTAGCCCCTACCAGATCCCCACCCTGTTCTCTCCCCATTCCTCCTTCCCATGCTTGGCTTAGTGGTTGACATCTAGTTTTATAGCAATTTATCCAGTATTAATGATGATAATCTCACATAACAGTTTCATTTGTCTGATACGAAGCTTTTGATAACTTAAAGATAACATTTCAATATTTCTTTTTGCTTTCTTTCTTACCAGAGAATATTTTTTTTTCTTTTTAGGTGAAACTATCATACATTTATTTATTTATTTTTCAGAAAAAAATCTATCCTGATATGGAATATGGACTCTAGATACCCAAAACAATCTCAAAGAAGAACATAGCTAGAAGATGTATATTTTATGATTTCAAACCATATAAAGCTACAGTAATTGAAACAGTGTAGTACTGTTATAAAGGCAGATATATAAACCATTGGAGTTAACTAAAAGCCTAGAGATACATTCTTCCATATATTGTCAAGTTATTTTTGACAAGGTTTCCACGAACATTTGGGGGAGGAAATACTAATTTTTTAACTAAATATTGTTGAAAAATAATAATTACATGAAAAAGAATAAAATTGAACCCTTACCTAACACCATATACAAATATTAACTCAAAATAGATAAAAGACCTAAATATAAATCTTAAGACTATAAACTCTTAGGAGAAAATCTGGGTCATAAAACCTCACAACATTGAAATTGGCAGTGATTTCTTGGATATGATTTCAATGGTACAGGCAACAGAAGAGTATACAAACTCCCTAAAAAATAAAAAAATATTGTATATCCAAAGACAATGTAAACGGAGTTAAAAGTTACAGATAGAATGGAATAAAATATTTCCAAATGCTATATCTGAAGGTATATTAATATTCCAACTAGAAATCCTAAAAATTAACAACAATAAAGGCAAACAATACCATTTAGAGATAGGTAAAAGACTAACATAAATAATGAATCTCCACAGATAACCAATCTTAGTTGTCTGTTGGATGGAAAATCTTGTTTCTCTGGTTCTGGTATGTGTGACCTATTTCTTCTTTGTAGTTAATCTCTTTGAGTATTTTCTCTAGCGCTGGTTTTGAAGACATAAATTCCTTCAGTTTCTGTTTGTCGTGGAAGCTTCTTATTTCTCCATCTAATTTGATAGAAAGTTTTGCTGGGTAGGAAATTTTGGGCTGGAAGTTGTTTTCTTTCAGAGTTTGGAATATGTTACTCCAAGCCCTTCTGGCTCTCATGACTTGGTTTGGGAAGTCTGGAATGATTCTAATTGGTTTGCCTCTGAATGTCACTTGGCCCTTTGTTTTTGTTGCCTTTAAGATTCTCTGCTTGGCTTCCACATTGGTCATTTTGACAATTATGTGGCGTGGGGATCCTCTTTTCCGATCATGTCTAAAGGGAGTTCTATAAGTTTCCTAGACCTGTGTATCGACCTCTTGCTCTATGTTTGGAAAATTTTCTGCTATTACTTCCTTGAAGAGATTGTTGATCCCTTTGGTTTCACCTTCTTTTTCCCTCCTCTATTCCAATTATACTTAGGTTACCTCTCTTAAAATGGGCCCATATTTCAGATTCCTGCTGTTGGGATATTTTTTTCTAAATTAGAAACTATGCATTCATTTTTTGAACGATCATCTTCTAAGAGCGAGATTCTATTCTCCATGTGGTCTAATCGGTTGTTTGTACTTTGAATTGAGGCCTTTACTTCATTAATTGCATCCTTTATCTCTCTTTGGCTCTCTCTGAATTCTTTTAGAAATACCTCTATTATTTCTACAGTTATTTTATCTTCTAGAAATCTCTGAATTTCTGTTATCAGGTTCTGATGTTGTGGGGTTGTGGGCATTCATTGCTCCATTGTTATTCCTCTTTCCCATGATTTAGGAAGTTTGTGCCTTCTCTGGGTTCTTCCCTTGGGTCACTATGACTTCACTTAAGGTGCTCTGGATCTCGAGTCTGTGGTATCTCGGTCCCCACTACTCCTTTACTGGGTTGTATCGCAGAGTCTCAGACCCTGGGTGTCAGTTGTGGCTTCTTTAGACCATGGGAGGTGCCAGGTTGGGCATTCTCCTATGGTATGATATCTCTGCCACTGCCACTCCCCCACTGGGTCAAGTCCCTGAGAGTACAGTACTGCGATTTCTCCTCTAGGAGCCACAATTTGACTCACTGTTGTTGAGTGCGCAGATGGAGCTGTAGTGGACTCATGAATTCGCTGCTGCTGCCGGTGGCAATATGGCGCCACTGCTCTGCCCTCGGCCGTGAGGCTGGCGTATTTATTTTCTGTTTTTGAGCTCCGCTCTGAGTCCCTGCAGTGTGTGTATGCTGAGTCCAGCCTCTGGGAGATTTAGATGCTCCCTACGCCAAGAAATCTGCGAAACCCGCCCGGCTGTTCCGCAGCAGCTCACCTCGGCTCGCTGTCCGCCACTCCTCTCTGGAGCCTGGTGGGCTGTTGAATGCGTTGGTCTGGTGCCATCTGGGGAGCTCACCGCTGCCATCGGCAGTAAGGAGCTGCTGCCACATCCTCGGGCGTGAGGCTAGCATAAGTCCTCTCTTGTTCTGAGCTCCGTTATGAGTTCCCCTCCTCTCTGGAGCCTGGTGTTGCAAGGGAAGATGGCACCCGCACTCCACGCCATGGCTCCAATCTGGTTTCTCTCTGGTGTCTCATTTTTCCAGCCCTCTTTTTCTCTGTCTCTTGTAATTACATTTTTTTGTTTCTCTGCAGATGGCGTTTTCTGGTTATGAAAGGCGCTGATTTTGTGGTGATAGAGATTGGATGTTAGCGGGGCTCGTAAGCCCTGCTTTTCTCCGTCTCCATCTTCCCGGGAGTCTCTCAAAACATTTTTTTTTATTCGAGGTCTTATTGTGCTTGCCTGGCTGGCTCCAGGAACCCTCCTGCCTCAGCCTCCTAAGCAGCTAGAACTATAGGTGTGCTCTGCCCCCACATTACAACAAAATGATTATGGAAAAGGGCAGCCCTGTGTTCTGTTTCTGCAGATCTCTTTAGCGTCTGGCAGCCAGATTCTCCGATCTGCATCTTCATTCAACCTACCATAGTTTCAGTTTGGCCTCTAGGAAACTGCACTGTGCACTCCTGAGACAGTGAATGTGAGCCTCAGGACCTCCAGAGATGCTGAGGGTTTCCCAGGCCCAGACCACTCCTGAGAACTGCACTCGCAGACTGTGAATATCAGTATGCAGCACAGCCCCATGCTGGACGGGCTGCTTGGAGGGAAGGGAGTCTTTTCTGTGCCCACATACAGGTCTCAGGAGACCTTCAGGATTTGTGCGCCGGCTGTTCCCGTAGCCTTTATCGCTTGCTCTAGCCGACGGTCCTCTGGGTGAGCGAGGGACTGGCCCTTGACTCTGGTGCCTCTCTTCCTCCACAGGCTCTGCAGAACATCGCTGCCATCAGCCTGGCCATCAACTACCCAAACAAGGCCACCTGCCTCTGGAACGTGGAGTGTTAGCCTGGTGCGGCGTGCATGGGACACACTGACCCATCCATGGGGGCTCAGAGCTGACAGCAGCCTCAGTCAGGAAAACCCAGCTCTCCTGCAGCACATTTCGGCTCCCATGTGGATGTTCATTGGCCACATCTCCAAGAACCTGCGGTGTGCACGGTAGACCTGCACACAGACTGGCGCTCCGGAACGAGCAGCACGGCGAGGCCCTCAGGCAGGGTGTTGAGGCCAGCCTCCTTTGGCTGTCCCTTCAGAGGCCACTGGCACAGCGAGACCTGGAAGCGGTGTCTCTCTAAGAAGGCTCTGTCTGCTGAGCTGGCGCTGCCCTCGCTAACTGCCGGGGAGAGGCGCCAGCACCCAGGCGCTTGCGCAGGGCGTCCTGTTCTGCATGGCCTGGCTGCGAGCTCCTGCTTTTGCTTCTTGGGACTCAGATATTCAAACCAAACCACAACTGGCATGAGCTCATGCCAGTCACTTCCAGTCCCGAAGCATTCAGTACGGTGCAGGTGTCCACCAGCTCCCTGCATGCCCAGAGACAGCCCGGTAAGAACAAGCGCCCTTGGAACAGCCAGCAGGCCACCTTGCACGGCCACACCGACTCCCAGCACATCCGGGGTTCTTAGTTGTTTTAACGTGTATCTGTTTCACCTCCTGTTTTCAGAGAGAACCACGCTGGCTTTCTGCGAGGGCCCCTGGGGGTGGCCCTAGGACTGGGCATGTGTGACAATAGCAGAGTTGGCGACTCCAGCGTCCGCACCTCAGGCTTGCAGCGCCATCCAAGGAGGGCTTATTTTATGAGAAGAAGCACCACACGATCTTACTTCTGCTCGGCGGTTCCAGTAATCCGCCATGTCCACCACGGAGGGGACTGCATGGTCACTTGGCTGTCATGTCTAGCAATAATTATATTAGTTCTAATGAATGCTGTTTTACATTTTTCTTTTTACGCTTTTATGCCCCAAAGTGCTAATTCTTCTCTTTCCGGAGCCACACTTAGAGTGTGAAGCTGGATTGGCACGTGGGCCCTGGGCCAGCCTGAGAGGAGCTTGTGGGAATGAAGGATGCCTGAGGCAGCCGCCATTCAAAGCTGGTATCTGGGCCAAAGTCCTTTCCCGCCACACAGGGCTGGGCCCTGAGGCTCTCGCAGCAGGCCAGGCTTCACAGTTGCCTGGCCCGGCATGGGTTAGGAGAGCCTGCATCTGTGGGGCTGGGAGCAGCTTCCTCGGTTGGGTAGGCCCGGGTCAGTGACCTTCACAGCCTAGAATGAGGCTCTCAGCCAAGCCCAGGGAGTAGGGAATGGTCAGAAGGAGGGGTGAGACTGAAAGGGGCCGGGAGCAGTGGGGTGGTGATCCCAGGCCCGCACACTGGAACCAAGGAGGCAGGTGCTGCTGGCTCACTGGACACACCTTTCCACCATTTGCTCTTTGCCAAAACAGCCCTGCTTTGCTTACTGCCTGCAGCCCAGAGAAGGCCCTTGAGCCAAGCCACTTCCACCCCAATAGGCCTGCGGTGAGGAGCTCCCGAGAGGCACGCAGAACAATCTCAGTCCTAGGGGAGAGGCCCCACGGGGGGATCAGACCCAATGGCTGACAGCCTGGAAAGTAGTCAAGGAGATGGCACCACCCACCCACACCCGCCATGCCTGGGGCCGCGCCAAGCACTCCAGACAGGCAGGACAGGGGCTCCAAGGCAGGCCCACCAGCTTTACTCACACTCCATCACCAAGAGCAGTTGTAAAAAAAAACTCTGGCTCCTCACAGCCTGTCCCTGTTCACCGCCCTTGCTGCTGTGATCTCTGTGCTTCCATTTGCATAGAACAAGCCCAAGTTTCCCTTTGAACACACCTGTGCCATCTGGGTCCCCTCCTGGTCCAGCCTCCCTGCAGCCCACCACTGCCTCTGCCTCCGGCCACTGGGCGGCGCTGCCGAGCCAGACGACTCCCCGCCAGGTCCTCAGCTTGGAGCAGGGAATCCTGGTAAACATTCCCAGGAAGGCAGCTCCCTTTGACCCCTCTGAGGAGGTTAGACTGCCTGGAATGAGATAAAACTGGCAGGGGTAAAGTGTCACAGAAACATGTGCCTACTCTATAAAGAAATTCTGTTCCAAATCATATATATTGTACAGACACTGTTCCCAATGAGAGGAGTGACTCATTTTCATCATCTTTTTTAATTTGTCTTCTTACGGGTTTACGATTTTGAATGTTTATTTGGTTCAAAGAAAGAATTTTGATTATATCAGCTGAGTTCAGCCTGTAAAAAGGACGTTAAGTTGTGGATAAAATATGCAAATGAAGAGAACTATATTGTACAAATTCTATATAAAAGAGTACAACTGGGTGTGATGGTTTTTTGGCTCCTGTTTTTTCGTTGTTGTTTGCATTTTTTTTTTCATGTGTGTGTTACTGGGGATTGAACCCAGGAACAATCTATCCCTGCGCTGCACCCCCAGCCCTATTTTATTCTTCCTTTTGAAACAGAGGCTTGCTAACTTGCTGAGGCTGGCCTTGAACCTGCGATCTTTTGTCTCAGCCTCCCAAGTACTGGGTCAGAGGTGTGCTCTCCCATGCCCCCACTTACCTGTTTCTCTTGTGAAGATTATGCTTGGAGTTCCTATCAAGCCTCAAAATGATAGGATTTATAGAAACCCAAAATCAAGAAATGAGAAAAGCTGTCTGGCTCCATATGAGTGTTGCTGGAACCCGCAGTCCCTCTGGTCTGTAGCCTGGGTGAGCCACGAAGACACCACCCCTCCATCCTGCCCTCCTCATGCAGTCCAAGGCTTAGATTCACCCAGTCTCTCCCAGCTGCACAGTGCTCCTGAGGTCTGTCCCTGCCCACGGCACTGTGGGTACACCCTCCAGCCACCCTTGACCCTTCTGTGGCTCGCCAGATGCCGTGCGGCAGGTGGAGAGGAGGAAGGCAGGGCCGGGTTGCAGGTTCTGATGCTCTCCTCGGGCTGGTTTTCTCTTGCTGGCCTTGGATCTTGCTTCTGACTAAACTGAGGACCAACATTTGCCAGCCTTGGCCTCTCGCTTCCTTCTCTGTACCATGCTGCCCCCTTCCCAGGTACTTTCCTGGGACCAGGGACTATTCTGCAAGTTAAAAAGGACCACTTGGGCGGGGCTGGACTTAACTAGCTTTTGAAGCTCATTTGATCCAGCATGATAGACTCACATGTCCCCATAAAGCCCCAGACGACTACTAATTCTTCTTCTTCTTCTTCTTCTTCTTCTTCTTCTTCTTCTTCTTCTTCTTCTTCTTCTTCTTCTTCTTCTTCTTCTTCTTCTTCTTTTTCTTCTTCTTCTTCCTCTTCTTCTTCTTCTTCCTCCTCCTCCTCCTCCTCCTCCACCTCTTCCTCCTCCTCCTCCTCCTCCACCTCTTCCTCCTCCTCCTCCTCCTTCTTTTTCATTTTTTTTTTTTTTGGTGGTACTGGAGTTCCTGGAAGACCTTCTACCTCCTGGCTACACTCCCAGAACTATTTTTATATTTTTGAAACAGGGTCTCTTACGCCAGTGTGGCTAGCTTCAAACTTGCGCGATCCTCCTTTCTCTGGCTCCTAAGCGCAGGAATTACAATCATGCGCCACCACGCCCGGCTGATGAAAACATTTCTGACCCAAATTTATGCAAATGTTTGGGTCACATAGATTGAGATAAGGTCACCACTCTGCCTCACCATATTAATGTGGATGGTAGGGGGAGAGGAGTGTTAAACCTTCACCTCCTTTCGGCAAGGGCCTCCGGCAGTGTCCATTCCAGCCCAGGACCCTGAGTTACATCCACTTCCAAATTCTCCTTCCGAGAGACTCCTGCATGGGTAGCTTTGCTCATGCTCAATGACGGGCAAACTTGAAATATGGAGGCCTTGAAATATCTCAGGATTCATTCAGTTGTAAGTTAAACGCCAAAGTAATTTAATTTAAAAGGAGAATTAATAAAACTGAAAAGCCAAGAGTTGCTCCGGCAAAGCTAAATTCCAGGAAAATGTGAGGTGAGCCTGTTCCCCAGCCCTCCACCCTCTGCCCTGCTCTGCTCCTGGCCTTTCGCCAAGGTGAGGTGAATGTCAGAATTCCAGGTGGCTCTCTGCTCAGTCTACAGGACTGCTGACTGCGGTGCTGCCTCTTGATGAGCGAGCCCTGAGCGTGTGTGGGTATGGCCCAGGTGACTGAACACAGGGGCATGTCACCTCTGAGCTACACCACACCCCAGCCCTACTTTTTTTTTTTTTTTGTGGTACTGGGGTTCCTGGAAGCCCTTCTACCTCCGGGCTACACTCCCAGACCTATTTTTACATTTTTATTTGGAAACAGGGTCTCCTAAGCCAGCGCCACGCGGCTGGCTTCGAACCTGCGCGATCCTCCTGTCTCTGCCTCCCAAGCGTGGGGATTACAAGCGTGCGCCACCACGCCCGGCAGCCCTATTTTATTTTTTGTTTTGAAACAGGGTTTCAGTAGGTTGCTGAGAATCTTGCTAAGTTCTTGAAACTGTCCCCAAGGCTGAGATACAGGCATGAACCACTATGCCTGGTGTGAGACCCTATTTCAAAATAAAATAGGCAGGACAGGTGTGGTGGCGCACGCTTGTAATCCCGGCATTTGGGAGGCTGAGACAGAAGGATCGCGGTTTGTGGACAGCCTCAGCTACTTAGTGAGGTCCTTCTGCAACTCAGTGAGACCCTGTTTCAAAAAAAAAAAAAAAAAAAACAGGGCTGAGGGTGTTTGGAGGTAGAATGCTCCTGGCTCCCATCCTCAGTACCACAGGCCAGGGATCTAGCTCCACAGTAGAACATCCCTGGGTTCAGTCTAGCATCCCTCCCCAGCACACATGTGCGCACTACTTAGGAAACCCGTGAATTGCAGGTTGTCATCCAGAACTGCTGGGCAGTGCAGCATTCATGGCAGCTGAGCAGATGGTATATGCCAGGGAAGCCCTCTCAGCCACTGTGTGTAATGGCAACACCTTTTCTTTTATTTTTGGTGGTACCAGGGATTGAACCCAGGGACATTCTACCTCTCAGCTACAACTCTAGGCCTATGTTTGTTTGTTTGTTTTGAAACAGGTGCTGCTAGCTGATGAGAGTCTCACTACTTGCTGAGGCTGTCCTTGAACCCGCAACCTCCTGTCTCATTCTCCCAAGTACTGGAATTACAGGTGTGCACCATCATGCCCAGCAATGTGGCTTGCTGAGCCACAGAGCCACTCTGCCAGGCAGGGTGCCCAAATATGCAGTGGGCAGTGAATCCATTAGTATAGAATTTTTTTTTTTTTTTTTTTTTTTTTGCGAGTCTTGGGATGGAACCCAGGGGCATTTGACCTTTGAGATACACTTCTGCCCTATTTTTTATTCTTTAGTTTGAAACAGGTTCTCACTGAGTTGCAGAGGGCCTCACTAAGTAGGTGAAGCTGTCCGCGAACCGCGATCCTCCGATCTCAGCCTCTCAAATGCTGGGATTACAAGCGTGCGCCACCACGCCCGGCTTAGTATAGAAATTTACAACAGAAGTGAAGAGAAACATCTAAATTTTGGGTTTTTTTTTTTTTTGGTACTGGGGATGGAACCCAGGGGCATTCTACCTCTGAGCTACATCCTCAGCCCTATTTTTTATTCTTTATTTTTGAAACCAGGTCTCACTAAGTTGTGAAGGCCCTAAGTCTGTGACAACATGTGTGTTTATTGATATGTAAAAATGTCTCACACACACTACCAAGTGGAAAGCAAGGTGTAAAAGGTATCAACACCAACCACTTAAGTAAGACAAAAGCACATTTGTGGCCTATATAGAGAAAAAATGACAAAATTTGCAATTGGTGGTCACTGGTGGTGAAATGATGTGAAATTTTTATCACTTTGTATTTTTAATTTCTGAATATAAATATAAATGTATATAAAAGTATAAATATAATGTGTAATGCATAAATATAAATATAAAATTGTCAACATAAATGTGTAGAACTTCTGTATAAAAAAAGAAAAATAGTGCCGGGAGTGGTGGCGCACGCTTGCAATCCCAGCATTCAGGAGGCTGAAACCAGAGGACTGCGGTGCACAGACACCTTCAGCTACTTAGTGAGACCCTTCGCAACTCAGCAAGACCCTGTTTCAAAAAATAAAAAGACTAGGCGTGGTGACACACTCTTGTAATCCCAGCTCTTTGCAGGCTGAGACAGAAGGATTGTGTAGGTTTGAAGCCAGCTTCAGCTATTGAGTGCCGCCCGCAGCAACTTAGTGAGACCCTGTTTTCAAATAAAATATAAAATAAGTCTGGGAGTATAGCCTGGAGGTAGAAAACCCCTGGGTTCCACCCCCAGTACCACACACACACACAAAAAAAAGACTAAAAATAGGGCTGGGATGTAGCTCAGAGGTACAGTGCCCATGGGTTCCATCCCCAGTGCAGCTAAATAAATAAATAAATAAATAAATAAATAAATAAATAAATAAATAAATATGAGGGTTTTTTTTTCCAGTGTTCTATTGTAAGAGTTGGCTTTTTCAAGATTTGTTTTTTGATTTGTTACAGGGCTTGGCTTTCTGGGCTCCAGGCTGGAATATGTGGTGGGTTTCCTGTTGGGGAACTGTGATTTTTCAAGATTGCCCAAGAGGCACCAGGAGTTTGGAACAAACAGGAGGTGCCTGTTTGTAACGGAGCCGAGCGGGGACCCTGGGCAGCTCCTGGGCCTGGCCACACGCCCTGGATGCTGAGCTACACAGGCAGCCCTGCTGCCCGGCCCAGCCTCGCCCTGCCCCACACTGAAAGGACCACGCAGGCCCGTGTGGCTCTACTGGAGAGTATGAGCACTGCAGCCTGAGCCTCTGTTCTCACTTTCCTGGACCCTTAGACATATTTTCTTCCTGTGGCTCCCTCAGTAAGAGCAGCCGTGTGGCACAGGCCTGGCCGGTCAGAAAACCCCATCCCTTCTATGTGATTGGCCAGGGTTACACCTGTGACCCTCATCATCCCAGCAAAAGTCTGTCCCCGGAGTTTTACTGGAATTATAGGCACACATCTGTAATCCCAGTACTTGGAGGCTGAAACAGGAGAATAGCAGGTTCCAAGTCAGTTTCAGCAATTTAGTGAGACCTTGCTTCAAAAATTTTAAAAAGAGTGCCAGAGTGGTGGCCATACTTGTAATCTGCGCTTGGGAGGCAGAGACAGGAGGATCACACTGGTTTGATCCTGTTTCCAAATAAAAAAAAATATAACGCCGGGCGTGGTGGCGCACGCTTGTAAGCCCCGCGCTTGGGAGGCGGAGACAGGAGGATCGCGCAGGTTTGAAGCCAGCTTCACTGGCTTAGGAGACCCTGTTTCCAAAAAATAAAATAGGTCTGGGAGTGTAGCCCTGAGGTAGAAGGGCTTCCAGGAACCCCAGCACCACCAAAAAAAAAAAAAAAAAACCAAATAAAAAAAATATAAAAATAGGTCTGGGAGTATAACCCAGAGGTAGAAGGGTTTTCAGGAACCCCCTACCAAAAAAAAAAATTTTTTTTTAAAAGAGCTGGGCATGGTGGCAGCGCATGCTTGTAATCCCAGCATTGGGGAGACTGAGACAGGAGGATCGGTGATCACGGACAGCCTCAGCTACTTAGTGAGGCCCTCTGCAACTTAGTGAGACCCTGTTTCAAAATAAAGAATAAAAAAATAGGGCTGGGGCTATAGCTAGGAGGTAGAATATGCCTGGTTCCATCCCCAGTACCAAAAAAAAAAAAAATTAGACTTCTTCAAAATTAAAAACTTTTATGCATCAAATGATTTTATTAGCCGGGCGTAGTGGCGCACGCTTGTAATCCCAGCATTCAGGAGGCTGAGACCTGGAGGATCATGGTTTGCGGACAGCCTCAGCTACTTAGTGAGGGCCTCTGCAACTCAGTGAGACCTGGTTTCAAAATAAAGAATGAAAAATTAGGGCAGAGGGTATAGCGCTCTCTCTCTCTCTCTCTCTCTCTCTCTCTCTCTCTCTCTCTCTCTCTCTCACACACACACACACACACACACACACACACACACACATCCTATTAGAGAAGGAAAAGACAGCCCGTGGAATGGGGGGCATATACTTGCAAGTCATATATTTGCTAAGGGTCTAGTTTTCAGAAGTCACAGAGACAAACATCCTCTCCCTCTCTTCTCCCCGCCCCACACCCTGTCTAGAGCTCATTCAGGTGCTCAAACCACACAGGTAGGAGGCAGCTCCTGTCCTGTTCCCAGTCTCTGCATTGATTTCCTGCCTCTTTCTTTCTTTCTTTCTTTCTTTCTTTCTTTCTTTCTTTCTTTCTTTCTTTCCTTCTTTTTTTTTTTTTTGGTGGTACTGGGGTTCCTGGAAGCCCTTCTACCTCCAGGCTACACTCCCAGACCTATTTTTACATTTTTTTTATTTTATTTGGAAACAGGGTCTCCTAAACCAGTGTGTTTGGCTGGCTTCGAAACTGCGCGATCCTCCTGTCTCTGCCTCTCAAGCGCGGGGATTACAAGCGTGCAGCACCGCCCGGCGCTGTCTCCCTCTTTCAACCTGATGGCTGTGGGGCTGTGTGGGAGCCCCGAGTGTCATTCTCTCCTGTCCAGGGGGGACAATAAGAGCAGGGAGGACCCTCCCAGCCTTCCAGCTTCTCTCTCTCTCCTTCTCTCTCTCTCCCTCCCCTCCCCCCTCCCTCCCTCTCCCCCCCCCCCTCTTTTGCAGTACTAGGGATGAAACCCAGGGGCAGCCCGCCACCTGGCACCCTGCTGACCTGGGTGGACTTGGCGAATGGCTGAGCACCGGCACTACTCCGCAGCTCCAGCTGGCACCGGCCCAGCAGGCCTGCTCTCAGCCCCTCCTGTGCCGAGGGCACACTAATATGGTGTTTGGTTTTATTTATCTATTGATTTGGTACTGGGGATTGAATCCAGAGGCATTCTACTTCCAAGCTACATCACCAGTCCTATTTATTTTTTTAATTTTGAAATAGGGCCTTGCTAAATTGCTGCGGCTGGCTTCAAAATTGCAATCGTCCTCTCAGTTTCCCAGTACTGAGATTACAGGCATGTCCTACCATGCTGACTGAACTGTTTCTCCTCAGTTCTCAAGGTCTGGGTTCCAATTTCCTCATGCTTCTGTGACATTCCTGTTTGTGGGCTTGTAGACTGGCCTCAGGGGTGGCCTTCCCAGCCCAGCAAGGCAGCCTGTGACACCGTGGATCAGGAGTCAGGCACACAGGCCTGCGCTTCAGTCAAGCCCAATGTGCTCAGGGCACAGATGAGGTGGGAGGGCAGCGTGCCATCTCCAGACGGAGATCAGGACTTGGGAGCGCCCGGTTCTCCTGAGTGTCATGCAGAGCAGGGCCTCTCTGTTTCACAATGATGAGGGCTGAGGCTGGGTCCAACCCTGCCTGGGGCTCCCAAGAAGAGTCAGGGGCTTTATGGGGACATGTGAGACTATCATGCTGGATCAAATGGGCTGCAAAAGCTAGTTAAGTCCAGCCCCACCCAAGTGGTACTTTTTAACTTGCAAAATAGTCCCTGGTCCCAGGAAAGTACGTGGGAAGGGGGCAGCATGGTACAGAGAAGGAAGCGAGAGGCCCAAGGCTGGCAAATGTTGGTCCTCAGTTTAGTCAGAAGCAAGATCCAAGGCCAGCAAGAAAAAACCAGCCCGAGGAGAGCATCAGAACCTGCAACCCGGCCCTGCCTTCCTCCTCTCCACCTGCCGCACGGCATCTGGCGAGCCACAGAAGGGTCAAGGGTGGCTGGAGGGTGTACCCACAGTGCCGTGGGCAGGGACAGACCTCAGGAGCACTGTGCAGCTGGGAGAGACTGGGTGAATCTAAGCCTTGGACTGCATGAGGAGGGCAGGATGGAGGGATGGTGTCTTTGTGGCTCACCCAGGCTACAGACCAGAGGGACTGCGGGTTCCAGCAACACTCATATGGAGCCAGACAGCTTTTCTCATTTCTTGATTTTGGGTTTCTATAAATCCTATCATTTTGAGGCTTGATAGGAACTCCAAGCATAATCTTCACAAGAGAAACAGGTAAGTGGGGGCATGGGAGAGCACACCTCTGACCCAGTACTTGGGAGGCTGAGACAAAAGATCGCAGGTTCAAGGCCAGCCTCAGCAAGTTAGCAAGCCTCTGTTTCAAAAGGAAGAATAAAATAGGGCTGGGGGTGCAGCGCAGGGATAGATTGTTCCTGGGTTCAATCCCCAGTAACACACACATGAAAAAAAAAATGCAAACAACAACGAAAAAACAGGAGCCAAAAAACCATCACACCCAGTTGTACTCTTTTATATAGAATTTGTACAATATAGTTCTCTTCATTTGCATATTTTATCCACAACTTAACGTCCTTTTTACAGGCTGAACTCAGCTGATATAATCAAAATTCTTTCTTTGAACCAAATAAACATTCAAAATCGTAAACCCGTAAGAAGACAAATTAAAAAAGATGATGAAAATGAGTCACTCCTCTCATTGGGAACAGTGTCTGTACAATATATATGATTTGGAACAGAATTTCTTTATAGAGTAGGCACATGTTTCTGTGACACTTTACCCCTGCCAGTTTTATCTCATTCCAGGCAGTCTAACCTCCTCAGAGGGGTCAAAGGGAGCTGCCTTCCTGGGAATGTTTACCAGGATTCCCTGCTCCAAGCTGAGGACCTGGCGGGGAGTCGTCTGGCTCGGCAGCGCCGCCCAGTGGCCGGAGGCAGAGGCAGTGGTGGGCTGCAGGGAGGCTGGACCAGGAGGGGACCCAGATGGCACAGGTGTGTTCAAAGGGAAACTTGGGCTTGTTCTATGCAAATGGAAGCACAGAGATCACAGCAGCAAGGGCGGTGAACAGGGACAGGCTGTGAGGAGCCAGAGTTTTTTTTTACAACTGCTCTTGGTGATGGAGTGTGAGTAAAGCTGGTGGGCCTGCCTTGGAGCCCCTGTCCTGCCTGTCTGGAGTGCTTGGCGCGGCCCCAGGCATGGCGGGTGTGGGTGGGTGGTGCCATCTCCTTGACTACTTTCCAGGCTGTCAGCCATTGGGTCTGATCCCCCCGTGGGGCCTCTCCCCTAGGACTGAGATTGTTCTGCGTGCCTCTCGGGAGCTCCTCACCGCAGGCCTATTGGGGTGGAAGTGGCTTGGCTCAAGGGCCTTCTCTGGGCTGCAGGCAGTAAGCAAAGCAGGGCTGTTTTGGCAAAGAGCAAATGGTGGAAAGGTGTGTCCAGTGAGCCAGCAGCACCTGCCTCCTTGGTTCCAGTGTGCGGGCCTGGGATCACCACCCCACTGCTCCCGGCCCCTTTCAGTCTCACCCCTCCTTCTGACCATTCCCTACTCCCTGGGCTTGGCTGAGAGCCTCATTCTAGGCTGTGAAGGTCACTGACCCGGGCCTACCCAACCGAGGAAGCTGCTCCCAGCCCCACAGATGCAGGCTCTCCTAACCCATGCCGGGCCAGGCAACTGTGAAGCCTGGCCTGCTGCGAGAGCCTCAGGGCCCAGCCCTGTGTGGCGGGAAAGGACTTTGGCCCAGATACCAGCTTTGAATGGCGGCTGCCTCAGGCATCCTTCATTCCCACAAGCTCCTCTCAGGCTGGCCCAGGGCCCACGTGCCAATCCAGCTTCACACTCTAAGTGTGGCTCCGGAAAGAGAAGAATTAGCACTTTGGGGCATAAAAGCGTAAAAAGAAAAATGTAAAACAGCATTCATTAGAACTAATATAATTATTGCTAGACATGACAGCCAAGTGACCATGCAGTCCCCTCCGTGGTGGACATGGCGGATTACTGGAACCGCCGAGCAGAAGTAAGATCGTGTGGTGCTTCTTCTCATTAAATAAGCCCTCCTTGGATGGCGCTGCAAGCCTGAGGTGCGGACACTGGAGTCGCCAACTCTGCTATTGTCACACATGCCCAGTCCTGGGGCCACACCCAGGGGCCCTCTCAGTAAGCCAGCGTGGTTCTCTCTGAAAACAGGAGGTGGAAACAGAAACACGTTAAAACAACTGAGAACCCCGGGTGTGCTGGGAGCTGGAGTGGCCGTGCAAGGTGGCCTGCTGGCTGTTCCAAGGGCGCTTGTTCTCTCCAGGCTGTCTCTGGGCGTGCAGGGAGCTGGTGGACCCCTGCACCATACTGAATACTTGGGGACTGGAAGTGACTGGCAGGAGCTCATGCCAGTTGTGGTTTGGTTTGAATTTCTGCGTCCCAAGAAGCAAAAGCAGGAGCTTGCAGCCAGGCCATGCAGAGCAGGACGCCCTGCGCAAGCGCCTGGGTGCTGGCGCCTCTCCCCGGCAGTGAGCGAGGGCAGCGCCAGCTCAGCAGACAGAGCCTTCTTAGAGAGACCGCTTCCAGGTCTCGCTGTGCCAGTGGCCTCTGAAGGGACAGCCAAAGGAGGCTGGCCTCAACACCCTGCCTGAGAGCCTCGCCGTGCTGCTCGTTCCGGAGCGCCAGTCTGTGTGCAGGTCTACCATGCACACCGCAGGTTCTTGGAGATGTGGCCAATGAACATCCACATGGGAGCCGAAATGTGCTGCAGGAGAGCTGGGTTTTCCTGACTGAGGCTGCTGTCAGCTCTGAGACCCCATGGATGGGTCAGTGTGTCCCATGCACGCCGCACCAGGCTAACACTCCACGTTCCAGAGGCAGGTGGCCTTGTTTGGGTAGTTGATGGCCAGGCTGATGGCAGCGATGTTCTGCAGAGCCTGTGGAGGAAGAGAGGCACCAGAGTCAAGGGCCAGTCCCTCGCTCACCCAGAGGACCGTCGGCTAGAGCAAGCGATAAAGGCTACGGGAACAGCCGGCGCACAAATCCTGAAGGTCTCCCGAGACCTGTATGTGGGCACAGAAAAGACTCCCTTCCTTCCAAGCAGCCCGTCCAGCATGGGGCTGTGCTGCATACTGATATTCACAGTCTGCGAGTGCAGTTCTCAGGAGTGGTCTGGGCCTGGGAAACCCTCAGCATCTCAGGAGGTCCTGAGGCTCACATTCACTGTCTCAGGAGTGCACAGTGCAGTTTCCTAGAGGCCAAACTGAAACTATGGTAGGTTGAATGAAGATGCAGATCGGAGAATCTGGCTGCCAGACATAAAGAGATCTGCAGAAACAGAACACAGCGCTGCCCTTTTCCATAGTCATTTTGTTGTAAGGTGGGGGCAGAGCACACCTATAGTTTCAGCTGCTTAGGAGGCTGAGGCAGGAGGGTTCCTGGAGCCAGCCAGGCACGCACAATAAGACCTCGAATAAAAAAAGTGTTTTGAAAAATATGTCATTCATGTTCAAAAGAAATGTGTTTACTGCTAGTGTGTGTGTGTGTGTGTGTAAGGTACTGGGTGTTGAACCCAGAGACATTCTACCTCCAAACTATACCCCCAGTCCTTCCTACTTTTTTTTTTAGTTTATTTACTTTTTGTGGTTCTGGAATGAAACCCAGGGGCATTATACCTCCAAGCCTATTCTACCCACCATGCCCAGCTCATTTTTATTTTTTATTTAGAAACAGGGTCTTAGTAGGTTGCAGACAGTCTTGCTACACTGCTGAGCCTATCCTTAAATCTGCAATCCTCCTGTCTCAGCCTCCCAATGCACTATGATTACAGGCATACCCTACCATGCCTGGCTATGTTTACTACTATGTAAAAAAAAAGTGAGCTGGGAGTGGTGGCGCGTGTCTGTAAATCCTAGCACTTGGGAGGCTGAGACAGGAAGATCACAAGTTTACTACTCAGCAAGTAGTGAGGCTCTCATCAACCTAGTGAGACCTTGTTTCAAATAAAAATACAATCAGGCGTGGTGGCACACGCTTGTAATCCCAGCGCTTGGGAGGCTAAGACAGGAGGATTGTAGTTCGTGACCAGCCTTAGCTGCTTAGTGAGGCCCTTTCAAACTCAGTGAGACCCTGTTTCAAAATAAAGAATAAAAAAAGGGCTGAAGCCGGGCGTGGTGGTGCACGCTTGTAATCCCCCGCGCTTGGGAGGCTAAGACAGGAGGATCCCACAGGTTCGAATCCAGCCTCAGCTACTCAGTGAGGCTTCCAGCAACTCAGTGAGACCCTGTTTCCAAATAAAATATAAAAAAGGTCTGGGAGTATAGCCGGGAGGTAGAAAGACTCTGGGTTCCACCCCCAGTACCACCAAAAAGAAAAAAAAAAAAAAAAAAAACAGGGCTGGGGGTGCAGCTCACAGGTAGAACGCCCCTGGGTTTAAACTTTTTAAGTTCTAGATTTAAAACCAAATTAAGCCAGACGCGGTGGTGCATGCTTGTAATCCCAGCATTCGGGAGGCTGAGACAGGAGGATCACGGTTTGCGGCTAGCCTCAGCTACTTAGTGAGGCCCTATACAACTCAGTGAGACCCTGTTTCAAAATAAAGAATAAAAAATAGGGCTAGGGGTGTTGCTCAGAGGTACTGGTACTGCCAAAAAATTAAAAATTAAAAAATAAATAAATAAAAATAAAACCTAATTAAACCTGGCATGCTGGCTCACCTGTAATCCTAGTACTTGGGAGGCTAAGACAGAAGGATTGCAAGTTTAAGGACAGCCTCAGCAATGCAGTGCGACTCTCAGCAACCCAGTTAGACCCTGCTTCAAAACAAATAATAACATAAGGGGCTGAAAGTGTAGTTTTGAGGTAGAATGCCTCTGGGTTCAATCCCAAATACTACACACACACACACACACACACACACACACACACACACACATCTAATTTAAAATGGATGCAATAGCTGGGGATGGTGGTGCACGCTTGTAATCCCAGCATGTGGGAGGCAAAACCCAGAAGATCAAGTTTTCATTTTTTGTTGTACTGGGGCTGAAACCCAGGGGCTTTGTACCTCTGAGCCACACCTCCAGCCCTATTTTTTATTCTTTATTTTGAAACAGGTTCTCACTGAGTTGCAAAGGGCCTCAGTAAGTAGCTGGTGCTGGCCTCACACCTGGATCCTCCTATCTTAGCCTCCCAAGTGCTGGGATTACAAGTGTGAGCCACCACGCCCGGCCTTCCTGCCAGTGTCTTCAGACTGAACAGTCTGATGCAAGTGAGGCTGATGAATGGAGCCCGCACTCTCGAGGGCCAGAGGGAAGTGACTGGGTCAGAACAGCACTCTGTGTAAGCTCTGAGAGGTTCTGTCCTTATTGGGTAGTATGCAAGCACGCATGCACGCACGCACACACACACTCACACACGCTGTCCTGGTGATGGTGGGATGGTGACGCTGCCACAGGGAGAGGCCTTGGAGGGCCAGCCCTGCTGGGAGCAAGGAGGTACCTGTGCTGCACAGCGGAGCAGGCGATCGTCCGTGGTTAAGGCCAGCAGGTACTCGTGCAGCAAGCCGAGCTCCTGTGGAGAGAGTGGGGTCAGTGAACCTGGAAGCAGGGCTGGGTGGAGGACAGCCATGAGGGAAATTGTTGTCCACCACCTCCCAGGCACTTAACGGCTTGCTCTAGGCCCAGGAAGGGGCCACGGGCTGGCTTGGGGGCCTCCTGCTCAGTCAGTCTCCCTGTGACTGAGCGAAAGGGTGAAAGCCTGTGAAAGGCCCCTTCATCTCACACATTCAATGTGTCTATTGTGCTAGGGGGAGAAGCAGAGGAGGAAGGAAAACGCGTCCCTTTGATTTCCCAAAACTCCCTTGTTGTCAAGAGCTGCTCCGAGGCAGTTTTCCCCCTTTGGCTTCAGGCCAGACAAAATAAGCAGTCCAGTGCCAACCTGAGGGCTTCCCAAGGATGGGGCGAGACAACTGCCGGCCAAGCTGGCTTCCCTGCGCAGACCTGCCCAGATACCCCCAGGCTCCGGATGGGGGTGTGACCTGAGTACTGCTGGGACAGGGTGAGGGTGGGAGACACAAGGCATTGTCCTCACCTGGGCACGGTTCTCTGTGACGAAGAAGAGCTCAGTGAGGGCTCGGTGCAGGGGGAGGAGGATGCCAGGCTGCGTCACGTCCTCAAACAGGCCATATTCCATGTGGGTAAAGAGCTGCCACAGAGGCTTCAACAGTGCAAGGTCACAGAGGTCACTGTGGGAGGAGATGGGGCAGATCTGGTTCACTGAAGACCAGGCCAGCCCACACCGGACAGCTGAGGCAGCTCAGACTCTCCCCTCTCCCACTGCTAGTATAGCCACCACAGGATGGCCCCGCCCACGCTCCTCTAAGGAGCTGCAGTCACCCACAGCAAAGCCTGAAAGAGACAGAGCCCGCCCCAAGGAACAGGAGGCCCTCAGGTACATTCATTCAAATTACTGTGTACCTTTAAAATGGCTCTCACAAAGACCTTCCAAACATGAAAAAAATCTCAAATGTTAAGTGTAAGAAATTAAAACAGAGCCGGGAGTGGTGGCGCACACTTGTAATCCCAGCATTCGGGAGGCTGAGACAGGAGGATTGTGGTTCACAGCCAGTCTCAGCTACTACTTAGTGAGGCCCCTCGGAACTCAGTGAGACCCTATTTCAAAGTAAAGAATAAAGCTGGGCATGGTCATGCACGCTTATAATCCCAGCATTCGGGAGGCTGAGACAGGAGAATTGTGGTTTATGAATAGCCTCAGCTACTTAGTGAGGCCCTCTGCAACTCAGTAAGACTCTGTTTCAAAAAGGGCTGAGGGTCAGTCAGGTGTGGTGACACACGCTTGTAATCCTCGCGCTTGGGAGGCTGAGACAGGAGGATCGCATAGGTTCGAAGCCAGCGTTACCTACTTAGTGAGGCTCTCAGCAACTCAGTGAAACCCTGTTTCCAAATGAACTATATATAAAAAAAAAAAAAATAGGTCCGGGAGTATAGCCCGGAGGTAGAAAAGCCTCTGGGTTCCACCCCAAGTATCACCAAAAAAAAAAAAAAAAAAAAAAAATGCTGAGGGTGTAGCTCAGAGGTAGAATGCCCCTGGGTTCTATCCTCAGTACTGCAAAAAATAAATATATAAATAAATAAATGAAGTAATTCAATAAAATAAAAAAATAAAAAATAGGGCGGGGTGTGTGGCTTGGAGGTAGAAAGGTAGAATGCCCGTGGGTTTCATTCCTAGATCTCTTGTACTGCAAATAAAAAAAAAAATTAAAAAAAAAGAATAAGAAGAAAGAAAACAAAACAAAACACTACACATAGAAAATCAAACTTAAAAACAAAAACAGACAACTGCCATTATTTTGATGTTAGGCTTGTAAAACACAAAAAATATGCCACAAGGCTGCCTGATCAGAAATCTCTTAAGAAAAATCCGGTCCTTCTCAGAGGCCTGTTAAGAGTGGAGCTGAGGGCTTTACGCAGAGAGAGGCATACTGCGAGCCCAACTCAGCCGTCAGAGAAGAAGGGGGAAAGCAATAATACTTGTGGACTTTACTGCATGATTTCGTCTTTTTAATTTTTTTATTTGTGACTTACATAACAATTCTATTTAAGGCTTATCTTGAAGCCAGTCATTTTCCCCCAGAAATGAATATAAATACGTGTGTGTGAGTGTATTTGGTATTGGAATTGAACCCAGTTGCATTCTTGCTCTGAGCTACATACCCCCGCTCTAATTATTATTATTATTATTATTATTATTAATTATTATTATTATTATTATTAATTATTTTTGCAGGTCTGGGAATGGAACCCAGGGGCATTACACCTCCAAGCTATACCCCTGCCCTATTTTTTTATTCTTTATTTTAAAACAGGGTCTCACTATGTTGCGGAGGGCCTCACTAAGTACATGAGGCTGTCCGCGAACCGCGATCCTCTGGCTCAGTCTCCCAAATGCTGGGATTACAAGCATGTGCCACCATGCCTGGCTTATTATTGTTATTATTAGTGCTTTTATTTATTTATTTATTTATTTATTTATTTATTTATCATGGTACTGGGGGTGGAACCCATGGGCTTTTCTACCTCTGGGCTATACTCCCAGACCTCTTTTATACTTTATTTGGAAACAGGGTCTAAGTTGCTGAGAGCCTCACTTAGTAGCTGAGTCTGGCTTTGAACCTATGCGATCCTCCTGTCTCAGCCTCCTAAGCTGGGATTAGAAGTGTGCACCACCACGCCTGGCATTATTATTATTTTTTTACTCTGAAAAAGGATGCCACTAAGTTGCTGGAGACTGACTCCCTAACTTGCAGAGGCTGACCTTGAACCTGTGATCCTCTTGTCTCAGCCTCATAAGTATAGGGATTATAGGCATTCACCGCCACACCTGGCTCTTTTTGTATTTTGAGACAGGGTCTTACTAAGGTTTCCAGGCTGCCCTTGAACTCTTGTTCCTTCTGCCTTAGCCTCCCGAACAGCTGGGATTATGGGCATGGGTCACCACGTTTGGGAAATGAAGAATTCCTTCAATTTTTTTAAAACAATACCTCTTGTAAAAGATAATCTTTTACTCCAAATATCATCACCTTACTTTTTGGCTAGCAATCTGTACGTTTATATGCTTTAAAAAATTCAGAAGCTGGGTTTGGTGGTACACGCTTGTAATACCTGCACTTGGGAGGCAGAGACAGGAGGATCACGCAGGTTTGAAGCCAGCTCGCTGGCTTAGGAGACTGTTTAAAAAGAAAAAGAAAAAAAATATATATATATGTATGTATGTATATAAAATAGGTCTGGGAGTGTAGCCAAAAGGTAGAAGGGTTTCCAGGAACCCAAGTATCACCAAAAAAAAAAAAAAAAATGCAGAAAAGGGGAATTCCTAACAGGCAGGTGTCTCACCAATCACGGTGGGGCCAGTGTATGGCTGATGTGGTGGCACAATCACCAACACCTTCCCTCTGAGATGAGGAAGGAGGCAACTCAACACTACACTGGAGGTCCTGACTAGTGTGAATGGGAAAAACAGCTTTTCAGATCAAAGAGGAAGAATCAAAACTCATTCTGTATCCAGGGCATGACTACGTACTGAAAAATCTATGTATACACTCTTAGAAAACACACATTTAAAATGGGCATGTGGTGCGTATCTGTAATCCCAGCTACAGGAGGACCACAAGCTCAAGGCCAGCCGCAGCAACTCAGTGAGATCCTGTTCCAAAATAAAATATGAAAAGTTCTGGGGATGTAACTCAGTGGTAGAACATTTGCTCAGCATGTGCAAAACCCTGGTTTATTAGTACCACTAAAAGAAAAAACAAAACATTCCACGGGGTAAGGCAGGTGTGTATGTGTGAGAAGGAGCATGTGTGTGGTGAACGTGTGCACACACACACAGAGAAATCATTTCTAAAATGAATAAGCATATGCAGGATTAGAAATACCCCAAATAATTCTACAGATGAAGAACCAGATACGTAAATCTAACCAGTGTGATACTAGCATGTGGACAACCGAAAGATCAGAGGATCCCGAGACCAGAAACAGACCCGCGTGCATGTGGGCACAGGCCTGGCAGAGAGGGAGCAGGTGGCCTTGGAGACCAGGAGACCACAGGAGGGGAAGATCCCTGAAGGGAAAGCAAGGACATTGTGCAGGGCAACACAGCAGACACTCTCATGACTTCCAAGTGAGCTGACAGGTCACCCAAAGCACTAACATACAGGAAACTGATGACCTGGAAGGCATGAACAGTACACACGGCCTCCTCTCCTCCTGACACCATTAACAGAGCAAACAGCAAGGCACAGACTGAGAATAGATGTCTGCAACCTACATGCCCAAAGAGGATGCAGCCTACCTGTGGGTACAGCACTGCACAATCCTCAGAAGTAAGTGGATGGCTTTTAGTCGCTGATGACCAGTCTGGCGGCAGGCCACGCCCACCAGCCATTCCCAAATTTTGGCCAGTGGGAGGTGAGGCACAACCCTTTCTTCTGACAACATCTGCTTCAAAATCTCGAACCCTGGCCGACCCCCCCAAACACACATATTTTAAAAACACTAACAGTTATGTATATTAAGAATCACATATTTTATAAACTACTCAAGTTTTAATCATCAGGATGAAATAAGTGTAATCATTACAATTTTGGAAACTAAGCAAGCCTTTTGTAAAAATAACACAGAAATAACATTCTTAGTTCCTCCTTTTTGCAAAATGCTTTGGCAAGTTCTAAGAGAACTATGGCCTTTTTTAAGACCCTGACCAACAGCTCTTTTATCTGACCATTCAAGTTTACAACTGAGCTGGGCAGGCGGCACACACCTGCAGTCATGGTACTTGTGAGGCTGAGGCAGGAGATCTGCAGGTTTCAGGAGAGCATGAACAATTTAGTGAGGTCCTTGGCAACTTAGTGAGACCTTGTTTCAAAATAAAAAATAACCTGAGCATGGTGGCAATGCTTGTAATCCCAGCATTTGGTAGTCTGAGATGGGAGGATCATGGTTAGTGGACAGCCTCAGGTACTTAGTAAGGCCCTTTGCAACTCAGTGAGACCCGGTTTCAAAATGAAGAATAAAAAAATAGAGCTGAGGGTGTAGCTCGGAGGTAGAATGCCCCTGGGCTCTATCCCCAGTACTGCAAAAAATAAAAAAATAAAAAATAAATAAAATAGGGATGGGGGTATAGCTCACAAGTAGAATACTCCTGGGTTTAATTGCCAGTACCACCACAAAAAGAAAAAAAAAAGCCATACTGTATTCAAGAAAGATAGGTGTGGGGTTTGTGAGGCACATTTGGAAAGCCTTAGATAAAAATACTTGCTATCTTGGCGGCTGCTTGTGGTTGGGGGCCGTCCCGTGCCTAAGGCAGGAAGAGGGTGGCCGCAAAGAAGACAAAAAAGTCCCGGAGTCGATCAACTCTAGGCTCCAGCTTGTTATGAAAAGCGGAAAGTATGTCCTGGGGTATAAGCAGAGTCTGAAGATGATCAGACAGGGTAAAGCGAAATTGGTCACCCTCGCCAGCAACTGCCCAGCTCTAAGAAAATCTGAAATAGAGTACTAGGCCATGTTGGCCACAACAGGTGTTCATCACTACAGTGGCAATATGGAACTGGGCACAGTATGCAGATCTCATAGAGTGTGCACACGGGCTATCGCCGATCCAGGTGATTCTGATACCATTAGGAGCATGCCAGAACACACTGGTGAACATGTAACATTTTTCTTTAATAAAATCTGCCAGAGCTTGTTTAAAAAAAATACTTGCTTTGATTTGAACAAAAGTCAGAGCTGTAAGGCCATAGAATACCCCTGGTTGGCAGATCATGCCAACATACCTGTCTGGAACCGCCCCAGGTGTCCAGCTGTCACAGTGAATCTGTAGCCCCACTCAGTGTTGCTCATGTCAGATGTAAATCGGTAATACAGAGTGTCTCCTGGGTTGGAAACAATTAGAGACAGACCAGGAAAAGGAGCAACAGGAAATGGCAATTGAGGTATTTCTGATGGAAAAGACTGTTCAATTTAAAATTCATCAATGATGTCTCTTCTCAATATTACATTTAAACACGTCATGTGCATTGTATCTTTTTTCCTTTTGAGTACTGGGGATTGAACCCATGGCTTCATGCATGCTAGGTAAGTACTCTACAATGAGCCACATCTCTGAACCTTAAACACTTCATGTGAGAATCTATATGATCAATTTTTAAAAGATTTTTTACGGCCGGGCGTGGTGGCGCACGCTTGTAATCCCCGCGCTTGGGAGGCAGAGACAGGAGGATCACGCAGGTTCGAAGCCAGCCGTGCGCGCTGGCTTAGGAGACCCTGTTTCCAAGTAAAAATGTAAAAATAGGTCTGGGAGTGTAGCCCGGAGGTAGAAGGGCTTCCAGGAACCCCAGTACCACCCCCCCCCAAAAAAAAGATTTTTTACTACCTGGAAGTTCAAAATCTTTCCATTTCTGTTGAGACCCGCTGAAATTGTGTCGATCCTGCTGAAAGTCACTACTGCTGGACATGGCTAACTCATCACAGCCTTCCTCTGTGTTGCACTGAGAGTCAAATTTGATTGAGAGGTAGATCGCACCAGGAATGTGAACTTTATCCTAGGGAGGAGTGGTAGAGAGCAGTGCTGTCATATCATCCCCTGGGTGACACTGCAGCTGTCACTGCAACTGGGAACATGAGTAAGTGCAGTCCTTTGCCAGAGGCTCTGTCGAGTTGGTGCACACAGACTGCAAGGTGGTGCAGGGCTATGCACGGGGAGAGGTAAAAAGGGTCCCTGCGCAGGGGTCCTCAAGTTTTTGAGAAGAACAAGGAGGAGATGACCAGCAGAAAGGGACACATAAACACATGGGAGACCTTCCAGGAGGGAAAGAGTGGAGATGCCTGGCGTGTTCAGGGAACAGCAGGAAGCCTCATGTGTCTGGGGTAAAGGATGCACTATGGGGCACAGATGTTTGGGATGGGAGACAGGATTGAGATGTGACCCTGGAGATGTGGTAGGGACACAGAGCCAAGGCCTTGTGTCCTAAAGTGAGGTATAGCAGGGGGTACTTTAGAAAGGAAAGAGCTTTGGTGTTGTACTGAGGAGGAGTTGTTCTGACAGTGGCTGAGGTGCCAGGCAGGGCTGGCGCAGGGTGTCAGGGACAAGCAAGAACAGGAGCCGCAGAGAAGAGAGAACAGTCTAGGGGGGAAGGGGGAAGTCAAGATCCTCTTTGGGGTACAACTTGGCAGCTGACCAATTGTTTGTGAGGCCTAAAATGTGGGGATGGAGTCCAGGAAGAGGGAGAAAGAGGTTTGGAAGGGAGAGGGCAAGGATATTTACACTTCTGCAAAACGACATCTCAGTGACCAGCAACTGAATTCTAAACTGGCTCCTGTCACCTACCACTGCTGCCATAGGAGGCCTTCTACTCCGGAGCGCGGCCTGGCTGGCCACATTGCTTCTAAAGGGCTATGAAAGGCAAAAGGCAGGACCGCGGAGTCACTGAGACCACATGGTCAGGCTGCCCCAGCCCTCCCTCTCTGTTCACATCCAAATTAAGGGTGGGAAAGAGGAGGCTGTTTGCTTCTGGGTAAGTAAAGGGCTTGGAGTCCTGGAGGTGCAGCCTGGTTATCAAGAGAGAGCTAAGAAGCAAAACCTGAGCCACATGCAGACGAGCTCCCCAGAAGCCAAGGGTTCACTCAGAGGAGTGTGTGCAGGGAAAGTAAATTCTCTTGAGGGCAGGAAGGCCACGTTTGCTTATTAAACAAGGAAGGTAAGGAGAAGGAGACTTGGCCTCAGGGAGAAGGAAGATTTTTGTGGCTGGGCTGTAGGGGGAAGAGCTGCTGAGCTGAGGTCGTTGCTGCCCAGCCTTACCTCGAAGCTGGTGTTGTTGTTGTATGGGTGCTTGGATTCCCTCACTTGCACCTCCATTCCTGGCTCTTCCATAAATTGGCATGCAGCCAGGGCCATGGTCCCCAGCATGCTCTCTCGGCAGCCCTGGAGCACCTTCTGCAGGATCTGGTGGGACACAAGCAGGTGAGGCAGGGCCTACTAGCAGCCTTGGGAGGAAGACGGGAGGGCTCACCTCAGCCCAAGGCCCACCCAAAGGTGCGGGCATCACCTTGGAGCAGAACAAACCTCTGCACCGGTCTCCAAAACCACCCTACAGCGACTTCTCACTCAACAGGCCCCTACTGTAAATCGGGACACTGCAGTCCTTTCACGGTAATCCTACTTCTAGAACTCTGAGACAACGAACAGAACCAGTCAGAGATGATGCTGGCCCCTAAGTGCTCCCACCCGAGCAGGCAGAGGCACCTTCAGGTACATAACCAGCGCACACAGCGATGAGCAGCCAGGGCAAGGTGCAGGGAAGCTCTCCATGGGAAGGCGTCTACGCAAGGGACTAGTGTGGGCAGAATGGCTCCTTTGTGCCCCTTCTAGAAAATCAATAGAGAAGAGCAAACTTCCAGCACCTCCAGGGCTGTGACACTGGCAAAGGACCAGGAAGAGCGAGAAATTGCTGACATTCCAGATGGATGGACCGAGGGCTCAAGGACAGACTAAGCGCCCTGTGGGCAGCATATGTGCGTGCAAGGCAGGGACAGGGCAAACAGAACACCAAATGTGATTCAGGATTTCTGTATTTGCAAATGGGAAGCTGGCGACAAAAGTCTGAATTCAGCTGAAAGAAGTGCACAGGGCTGCTGAGTTCTAGACCAGGATGTTCCATATTATGCTGGGTCAGCTGCTTCTAGGTAGCAGGGGCTGGAGGAGAGTGCATTATTTTAGAATAATGTTGGGTCAAAATAACACAAAGTCAGGTACAGTAACACATGCCTGTAATCAGTTTAAACATAAACCACAAATTCAGGTACAGTGGGACATGCCTGTTATCAATCCCAGTATGTGGGAGGCTGAGACAGGAGAATCACAGGTTCAAGGACAGCCTGAGCAACTTAGTGAGACTCTGTTTCAAAATACAAAATAAAAGCCGGGAGTGGTGGCGCATGCTTGTAATCCCAGTACTTAAGAGGCCGAGACAGGATTACAGGTTTGCAGCCAGCCTCAGCAACTTACTGAGGCCTTCCACAACTTAGTCACCTTAGACTATTTCAAATGAAGAATAAAATAGGGCTGGGTTTATAGCTGAGAGATAGAATGCCCCAGGTTCAATCCCCAGGAGTGTGTGTGTGTGGGGGGGGGGAAGCTGGGTGTGATGGCACACGCTTGCAATCACAGTACTTGGAGGCTGAGACAAGAAGATGGAGGTTCAGGGACAGCCTTAGCTATGATGTAGTGAGGCCCTCCACAACTTAGTGAGACATTATTTCAAAATTAAGAATAAACAATAGGGCTGGGGGCTCAGAGGTACAATGTCCCTGGGTTCCTTCCCCAGTACTGCAAAAATAAATAAATAAATAATAAAATAAAATAGGGCTGGGGATGTAGCTCAGAGGAGAATGCCCCTTGTTTTAGTGCCCAATACCACACACACACACACACACACACACACTCCCAAAAAATACCAGAAAATGGCCTCCAGCTTAAAATCAAAACCAGACTATTGGACTTAAAAGAATGGCACAGACTATGGTGAGACCCAACTCTGCCACCATGAAGCCAGGTGCCTCGGACAAACCTCTCTCCATCCACAGTACCCAGGGCTACAATTCAACACTGGTGTAAGTGCAGGCAGTGTTTGACCTGGGGAGACAGTCTAGAAATGATGCTGTTAAGCAGAAAAACCTCACTGCAGTCCTCCTGTACTATGGGGCCATGCTGCCAGAGAGTCCCCGTCAACCCCGGCCCCTGCACTGCTCGTTACAAGGGGCTCCAGGCACCTGAGAAGCGAAAGGCTGGCTAGGAGAGCTGTGACATCTGTGGTGAGAAACAACAGAGGCAGAACGCTGAGGCGGGTTCCATGGGACCACTGTTGCCAACGTCCTCTGAGCGCCGAGTTTGTGCTGAACTGTGAACTTGGCTAGAGTCCAATCTGTGGAGAGTTATCAGTGGCCCTACCCTGGTTGCATTCACACCTGTCAGGGGGCTGCACAGCCACACAGGTACACTCATTTCAAAAAGCCTGTTCAAACATCCTGGGGGCCACAGACACGGGGAGGAAGCGCTGAGGGGCCTGGGGGTGAGGGGTGAGCTTGGTCTGCTTAACTACCTTCTCCCACTGGTGCTTTTCTTCCAGCTGCATGAACATATCCAAGATATAGGTCATATGTGCAGCACCGCTTAGGTCCAGGATGTCCTCGCTCACTGGCACGTGCCCAGGCCACTCGGCGAGCAGGGAGGCAAGCACATGGCGGGCGTACAGGACGGCCGTGGCCTCGTTCACACGGAAGAGGTAGTCTCGCACAGCTCTCTTACTCTTGCAGTTCAGCTCCTTGTGCAGGAGAGCGGCGCTCTTGCTCCGCCGCTGCTTGGCGTAGCTCTGCTGCAGCTCACTCTCCGTGCTGGATATCAGTTTCTGGGTCACTGGGTTCGATTCAGCGGTGGCTTGGTCGCAGCGTACAGGCCGGGACTACAAAGGCAAGACCACCATTACAGAGATCGGGCCTCTCACAATAGGAGGAGGGGTGCAGACACTTTGTTCCCAAGTTGGGCGACATACCAAGCAAGGCAAGATAATCATGTCTGTATCCACAGCTTTGGAGCTCTGCTCTTCCAGTCTCAGACTCCGACTGGGCTGCCACCTCTGAGCCAGGGACCGTATCCTTTCATCAGTGCTGAGCTCATCGCCATCAAACCTAAAGAAAAGGAGCACAGGGTTAGGCACACCAAGTACAGAACCGTAAGAGTTTAACCTGAGGCTGGTGTGGTGGCGCACGCTTGTAATCCCAGCGCTTGGGAGGGTGAGACAGGAGGATCACAGGTTCATAGCCAGCCTCAGCTACTTAGTGAGGCCCTGCACAATTTAGTAAGACCCTGTTTCAAAATAAAAAGCATAGGACGGGGAGATAGAATGTCCCCGGGTTCAGCCGGGCGTGGTGGCGCACGCTAGTAAGCCTAGCATTTGGGAGGCTGAAACCTGGAGGATCGTGGTCAGGACAGCCTTAGGTACTTAGTGAGGCCCTCTGCAACTCAGTGAGACCTGGTTTCAAAATAAAGAATAAAAAAAAAAAAAAATAGGGCAGGGGTGTTGCTCGGAGGTTGAATGCCTTTGGGTTCCATCCCCAGTCCCACAAAAACAAAAACAAACCAAAAAACAAACAAACAAAAAAGAATGTCCCCATGTTCAATCCCCAGAACACACACACACACACACACACACACACACACACACACACACACAAGGCAGGTGTGGTGGTACACAGGTACCTGTAATATCAGTACTTGGGAGGCTGAGACAAAAGGGTCACAGGTTTGAGGCCAGCCTCAGCAACTAGTTAAGACTCTCAGCAACTAGTAAGACTCTATTTTAAAATACCAACTATATGGTGGCACACACTTGTAATCCTAGCATTTTGGAGTATGAGACAGGATGATCTGAGTTTGCAGACAGCCTCAGCTATTTAGTGAGGCCCTTTGCAAGTCAGTGAGACCCTGTTTCTAAATAAAGAATAAAAAATAGGGCTGGGGGTATAGCTCAGAGGTAGAATGTCCCCGGGTTTCACCACCTGTACTGAAAAAAACCCCAAAAATCCTAAATAGGGCTGGGGGTGTAGATCAGAAGTAGAATTCCCCTGAGTTCAATCCCCAATACCACCAATAAATAAAATAAAATAGAATAAAATAAAATGGGCTAGGGGAGCCAGGCACTGTGGTGCACATTTGTAATCCCAGTACTTGAGACAAGAGGATGACAGGTTCAAAGCCAGCCTTGGCAATGTAGCAAGGCTCTTAGAAACTTAGGAAGACCCTGTTTTCAAATTAAAAAATTGGGCTAGGGGTGTAGCTTGGAGGTATACCTCGCAGGTAGAATGCCTCTGGGTTCAACCTCTAGTATCATTCCCTACATTAAGAAAAAGAATATATGTACATAGTAAAACAAAAACATGAAAAAAAGAGAAATTAAATTAGAATTCACAATAAATTGAAATAAAAAGTGTAAGGGCAGGGTCGTGGCTTGTCTGCAGAGCGCTTGCCTGGTGTATGTGAGGCCCTGCATCTGATCCCCAGCACCATCCCTCCCAAACAAAGGAAAAGGAGTAAGAAGTCAAATGTACGAGATGGAAAAGGAGATTAGATTACAGATGCATCAAGGTCTACACAAATCGAAGAGCTGAGTCCTAGAACTAGCGGTGAGCTTCTGGCCAAGATAAGGGGATATTGCTAATTACATAGTCACTCTTGAGCAAAAGTCACAAAAATAATTTGTAGTAGTGACAAAGCTATTTAGTGAGTCACGGTCGAGCAGAAGCACCTTGCTCTGCACTGCTTGCTGGAGCCTGCATCTGTAGGGTGGGTTTGCCGTAAGGGGAGATGGCTTAGGTAACATTTTCCACGGGAGCAGGCCACACAGTTTTGAGGTGATCCATGCAGTGTGAAACAGTCTCCTTCTGTGTCACTTCATGAAGAACTACCAACCAGTCCCCCACCCGCGGCCTGGTCTGTCGGGCATCTCTCCAGATCCCTGGAAGAAAGGACTGCTCTCCTGCCCCGTATGTCAGTGCAACTCAATGCCTCTTACCTCTTCTGAACCTCCAGGAAGAAAGAATCAGTCTTTTTCATCTGCAGCTCATATATGGCTCGGAGAATGTGCAGAGGGGCATTAAGGGCATCGTGAGCCATCTGAAGGCACGAGAGGAAAAAGACACAATGAGAAGTATGTCAACACGCTACCAATAATCTGAACTCAAAAAAGTTACCGCAGGCTATGATCAAAGAACACTACAGCCGGGCTGGTGGCACACGCTTGTAATCCCCGCGCGTGGGAGGCAGAGACAGGAGGATCGTGCAGGTTCAAAGCCAGCCATGCACGCTGGCTTAGGAGACCCTGTTTCCAAATAAAAATGTAAAAATAGGTCTGGGAGTGTAGCCCGGAGGTGGAAGGGCTTCCAGGAAACCCCAACCACCAAAAAAAAAAAAAAAAAAAAAAAAAAAAAGAACCTTACAGTGTTTGTGGTACTGGAGTGGTACTGGAAATGGAACCCAGGGTCTTTCTGTCGCTGAGCTACACCCCCAGCCTCATTTTTTTTATTGTTTACTTTGAAACACTGTCTCACTAAGTTGCAAAGGGCCTCACTAAGTAGCTGAGGCTGTCCGCGAACCGCGATCCTCCCATCTCAGCCTCCCAAATGCTGGTATTGCAAGGGTGCAACACCATGCCCGGCTCTACAGTGCACTTTTAAAATGCATATAGAATTATGAACATTAAATTGTGAATGGTAGATCTATGAATACAAGGCACCAATAAAAAATAAAAAACAAACTAGAAAACAAAAAATAGACAAACAAAAAATGTGAACTGTAAAGACTTAATTACTATAGTAACTTCAAAGAAAACGAATACTGAAGCACCAAAGGAACTCGTGTGCCAACAGAGCATGGCTCAAACAGCAGCACTCGCCCTGGCATGGCCCTGTCAGCTGCTTTGCAGTCGTCCCATACGCAAGCGTGCCAGCCGGCACAGAGACCTCAGCACCGTACTTCCTTCTGAGATTTCTGAAATGTTACTTGTTCTTCTGATATCCATCACACACTCTTTGTTTAGTTTTTATACAGTCCAAGCCGCACCATTCCACATCACTCCATACGAGAGTTGGTAACAGTCTGGGAAAGAAGGATCATATTTCTTTCTTCCTTCTTTTTTCTTTTGGTGAAAATGGGGATTGAAGCCAGGGGTGTTCTATCTTTGAGTTACACTCCAAGCCCCTACTGTTTTTTTATTTTGAAACAGCATCTCATTAGGAGACCCTGCTAAGAGTCTAAGTTGCTGAGGCTGGTCTTGAACCTGCGAGCCTTCTATCTCAGCCTCCCAAGTGCTGGGATTCCAGGTGTGCACCACTGTGCCCAGCTAAGAGAGTATTTGTGAGAAAAACTAGGGGTAGAGGATTGGGGAGTTCATGGATAGGCCTTAGGACTTTAGTAAATCCTGGAAATTACACGCAAATTTTTACATGCGTATTTGAATATGTAATTTATGGAGAGAGGGTCAAAACCTTTTAGGTCTATGACCCCCAAACATTTAAAACTATGGCTATGTGGGCTATTCTATTCTTCTGCATCAGTTCTGGACAAAAAGATAGACCATCTTTAGGAAACGAAAACATGAGTCTGAAGCATTTTTGTGTTTAGTGAGTCACGGTCGAGTCATTTTGTACTAAAAACCAACCCATGGGATTCCTCTGAATCCCATGCTCCACTGCACGGTGACCTGAGAACATACCAAGAAACATATTCTGGTGGGCTCATCCAGGCCCTCAAGAGGATCCAGCTTTTTCTGCTCTGGTTCTCCAGGGCTGCTGACCGGCCGTTCCACCTCTTCCTCTTGGTCCCCTCGCTCATCCAGCTCGAGGTCGCCATGCTCCACCTGATTGTGGATCTCCGTTTTTGAAGAGTACAACATGATAGACAGAATCTGCACAGAGAGGAAAACAGGCAGGGAGGGAGGTAAGCATTCTGTAGGTGAAAAGGCCACACTGAAGAAGGCTAACCAATATTTCACCTAATTTTATTTCATTTTGTGGTACTGGGGATGCAATCCAGAGGCATTCTATCTCTGAGCCACACCCGCAGCCCTATTTATTATTCTTTATTTTGAAACAGGTCTCACTGAGTTGCAAAGGGCCTCACTAAGTAGCTGAGGCTGTCCTTGAACCGTGATCCTCCCATCTCAGCCTCCCAAATGCTGGGATTACAAGCGTGCACCCACGGCCTGGACCTAACTTTTGAAGACATCAGAATTCACAAAGGAAGTTGGGTGTGGTGGTGACACTTCACTTGTAATCCCAGTTCCACGGTAACTCCACTAAAAAAGAGTCTAAGGCCTGGAGTTAATAGCAATAAAATTAGAACTGTCAACTGAAATTCTACATAAAATAAACATAAGGGGGAATAAATTTAGAAACTGATTTAGTCCAAAGGCACTTTAAAGGGAATTAAGAAATAATTCAAGGACGCACTTTACTGCCATGATATAATGGTCAATTACGTGCTTCCATAAAGTACTTCTCCAATGTTCTTTTAACAAACATCAAATTCATTTTCCTAACAGGAGAAGACAGATATTGTAATTCCTAATTCCAAAATGGAAAACAGAAGCAAGGCACTGCTTTAAAACCAGCACAGAGCGAGAGTAAACAGGGCAGAAGCGGCTACAACAACCACTGCTTCTAGCTCCGGGTGGCAGACTTGCACCAGGCAGCTGCAGCAGCGCCTCTCTTGTCCCTTACTTCCAGGTCCCGGAGAAGCCACGTTTTACTGAAGCCGGTCCCTTTGCTGCACTTCTTCACCAGCAGCTTCAGCAGATCAGTCTGAAGGAAGGTTGCATGGGTCTCTTCAAAACCATGAGCCTGCCAAGCAGAAGAAGAGTGATTTGTAGCTGCCTTAGAGTGAAGAAGGTACAGGCCATTGGAGAGAAGTGAGCCTTTCTCAAGCCCAGTCTCAACTGGTGGCCCAAGCTCACCTCCCAGTGAAAATTCCAGATTTGGTAGGAAAAATGCAACTCTGAGTCTTAACCATAGCCCACTGCTTGCTCAGTCACTGAGCATAGGTTTTTTTTTTTGTTTTTTTTTTCTCATTTTTTAACCTGGGATGGATCCCAGAGCACCAGACCTGCAAACCAGGTGCTTTGCCACTGAGCTGCATCCCGACCCGCTCATTCACTCTTTAACTCATTAGTTAGACAAACATTTGTGTTTGTATATGCAGGGGGTGGGTTACTGGAGATTGAACCCAGAAGGAATCTTCCCTCTGAGCTAGTCAGGCCTATTTTGTTTTTTATTTTGAAACAGGGTCTAAGTTACCATGTGCTGCCTTTGAACCTGCAATCCTCTTGTCTCAGCCATTTAAGTACTAAAATTTTAACAAATTTTTCTCCCCACAGTATTGGGGACTGAACCTAGGGGCATTCTACCTGGAAGCTATAATCCCAGCCCTATTTTTTTATTATTTAATTACTTATTTATTTATTTGGTGGTACTGGGGATGGAACCCTTCTACCACTGGGCTACATTCCCAGACCTATTTTATATTTCATTGGGAAACAGGGTCTCTTAAGCCAGTGAAGCTGGCTTCAAACCTGCACAACCCTCCTGTCTCTTCCTCCTAAATGCGGGGATTACAAGCATGTACCACCACGCCCGGCTTAATTCTTCATTTTGAACCAGGGTCTCACTGTCTCACTAAGTTGCGGAGAGCCTCACTAAGTAGCTGAGGCTGGTTTTGAACCTGCAGCCCTGTCTCAGCCTCCCAAGTACTGGGATTATAAGCATGAGCCACCACATCCAGCTTAAAAAACATTTTTGAAACCTTTATGTCACTTCCTTGCTTTCTACGTTCCAAAAGCTCCCTAGTGCTACTGAGGCTAAAACACAAGCCATCATCATAGCTGACAAGATCCAACCATACTTGTCTACTTCTCTGGCCTTATCACCACTGCTGCCTTATCTCAAAGCCTCAGAGGTTTTGTGTCTAATCTGTGACAATCATTCCTGGTTCATGTTAAGGCCTGGAGCTTGCTCTTCTTTCTGCCCAGTGTTCCAAGGTGGACTCCTTATCTATCACCTCACATGTTACCTCCTCAGTCTTCAGAAAAGCTCCTTCTGACTCAGGGCAGTCTCAGTGGCTAGTTGAGTGGAAGCTCCGTGAGCGTGGGGACCTTCTTTCTAGTTCACTACTACATAGTTCCATTTGACTGCTGGCACTTGACAAATATTCACTGAAGGAAGGGTTCAAAGATCTTGGCCATCAGGAGTCCATTTCCCCTTTCCTGCTACAATGTCAGTGATGAAACAAAGCCCACCTGGTGATACATGCCATGAACAAAACAAAGAGCAGATGGGTGATCTCAGCCCTACAGCCACAAACTCTCAGGACTGGCTGAGACCTAAAATGCCACCAGGTCCAGTTTCCTGTGGTGCTTGAGTCCCCTCCATGACCTCACCACAGCGCTGCCACTGAATACCCTTCAAAGCCACGCGATTACAAACCCCAGTGAGCTGCTCCTTTCCTGGTCAGCCCTGGTGAGAAGGTGATCTTGCAAGGGACTGCACTGAGTCTTGAAGGTGCCTCTTCTCTACCAGCACCCTTCAGGCTCTGGAAGAAGTTCTCACCAGTCAGGGCTGCTCACCACTCTATATCAAATACCACTGGGCTTTTTACCTTGTCTACCTCCTCCCATCCCACCAGCCAGACCTACTGCTTAAAGATGCCATGGGCTGCTGCTCAGAAAGCAGAGAAATACCTTCTAGTCCACTGTCTTCTCACCTGTCAGGTCATGTCCTCATGAAGTCATAGTACCTGAATCTGTGAAGTAGCATTGAAAAATACAGAGAACCAAACTATTGGGAAAATTTGATTTCCTCTTTACGGTTATCCTTATACAAGGCCTCACAACCACTTAAAAAATAACCAGGTTACCATGATTAACCATTCATCACAATAAGATGGGATTTCCCCTTGTTAATTCCCTGCAGATGTCAAATCACAGCCAGAACTGTTACCAAATGGAAGAGGCTCAGCATTACCTTTAGTGTTTTGTATAAACCTTTGAGGGCCAGGGACAGGATCCAAGTTGCTTCCACCGCCTCAGAACAATGGCTGTCCACGCTGGTTTGTAAAAGGTGACTGGCAATGAAGGCAAAATGTTGGGAGTACTGGCTCGGCTGGGCCTGAGAGTCACCACACTCTTGGCCTCCTCCTTTCTGTACTAGCTGGTAGTCCTTCACTGCAGTGACGTCAGAGGGGAGAGACAGGCACAGTCAGCAGAGCTTCTTGCAGCGAGGTTTCTTCCACAGTAACGTGCCTTCTTATAGTCAGAACTATGAAACCCAATCTCTTGGACTAAGTCTTGCCTATTATATTTATGGGCAGCTTGAAGGTGAGCACCAAAATGGTACTGGGCCACCTACCCACTGAGCAATTGAGAGGGACAATTCACATTCCTAGTGAATTGACAAGCAGGTCATCTCCAAATGAAGTTCTTAAAAAGAGCACACACAGGACTTGTACTTCCAAACAACATGGAGTTACAGGGACTGATTTTCTGTCCTACACTGAAACAAACAAATAAACATATGCAGCAATGGTTTTCAGACACTGCAGAACAGGGAGTCAAGCAAGGGCTATGATCCCTAGAAGTTAGGTGTGCCCCGCAGAAGTGCTGAATATTTGGAGACAATTTTTAGGCTGCGGAGCATAAAACAGAAATCCAAGCAGAGTCCCAAAGTTTCACTGAATTAAGGAGGCAGAGATTAGAGTTCAAGGAAATCAAAGCAGCTTGAATTTAAGGGGCAGACTATTTCCAGAAGGAAGATGCAGAGAAACAGAGATGGGTGGGGAAAAATCTCTAGAGATCCAAGAGGGCTCATCACTGGGTCTTAGGCTGAATGTTGATCTGCATGTACGTGAGAGGAAACCGTCCAGGGAAGGAAAAAGAACGAGCAAAGGGCAGTAAGCAGAACAATTTCTGGAGCTCATACAAAGCTGGGAATGTTTTATCTTCTCACTAATGAGAATGGAAGTATCCTGAGGGGGCAGAAAAGATATTTAAAGATGAAATGCTTGAATTTTCCCTGATTCAGTAACAACTATATGCCCAAAGAGTTCAATAAATCCCCAAGTAGAAGAAACATAAAATCAGGCCAAGACATATAACAATCAAATTGCTAAAAACAAGTGATGAAGAGAAAAACCTTAAAAGAAGCCAGAAAAAGGACGCAGTCAGAAGAGCACAAAGGTAAGAATGACAGCAGACTGCCAGACTGCATACCAGAACCTACTCAGACCGGAAGACAATGGACACAGTCTTTCAAGGGGTCAACGAAAACACTATCTAGTATTTTGTTTTGTTTTGTTTTGTTTTACCCAGGGGAATTCTCTTTCAAAGATGAAGTTGAAAAAATCATTTTCTAGGTAAACTGAGAGATGTTGTATCAATAGACATGCACAACTGCTAAATGAAGCTTTTCTGGCAAAAAAAAAAAAAATGAATCTATTCAAAGGAATAAATCCACCAGAAATAGTAAATATATAGCTAAATACATATTGTTTTTCATTTTAAGGTCTTTTAAACTATCTGATGATTTAAAGCAAAATAATATATGGTGAGTTTATATCATGTAGAATAAAATGTGTGATAACAATAATACAAAGGATGAGGGCAGGGAATGGAAATAAAAGTATAATTATGCTTTTGTGAAGTAGTATGATATTTAAAGGTGGAAATATAGCCGGGTGTGGTGGCACATGCTTGTAATCCCAGCGCTTGGGAGGCTGAGACAGGATGATTGCACAGGTTCTAAGCCAGCTTCAGCTACTTAGTGAGGTTCTCAGCAACTTAGTGACACCGTTTCCAAATCACGTATAAAATAGGTCTGGGAGTAAATCCTGGAGGTAGAAAAGGCCCGGGTTTCCACCCCCAGTACCACACACACACAAAATAAAAGGTAGAATATGTGAGCTAAAGGTGTATAGTATAAATCTAAGAACAATCTCTTAAAAAATTAACAAAGGAGATAAAATGGGATCATTAAAAATTAAAATGAAAACTCAATCTAAAAGAAGGCAGGAGAGCTGGGAATGGTGGCACACACTTGTAATCCCAGCATTCGGGAGGCTGAGACAGGAGGATGATGGTTTGAGGACAGCCTCAGCTACTTATTGAGGCCCTTCGCAACTCAGTGAAACCCTGTTTCAAAAAAAAAGAATTAAAAATAGGTGTGGGTGAATAGAAATCCATTGTGTGTATTTCCCAGTTTTGCTATCCATTCATCTGTTGATGGTGATCTGGGTTGGTTCCATATTTTGGCTATTACAAATTGTTTTGCTATGAACATAGGTATGCATATGTTGCTGTATTTCTCTGAATTCAACCCCTTTGGAAAGATACCCAGGAGTGGTATAGCTGGATCATATGGTGGATCTATTCCCACCTTTCTTACGAATCTCAACAGATCTCCATGTGGTTGAACTAGTTTGCATTCCCACCAACAGTGTAAAAGAGTTCCTCTTTCCCCACATCCTTGCCAGCATTTGTTGTTGTTTGATTTCTTTATGCTTGCCACTCTGACTGGGGTTAGATGGAATCTCAGTGTAGTTTTGATTTGCATCTCCCTGATGGCCAAGAAGATGGAAAGCCCTGGAGAACATTATATTAAGTGAGATCAGCCAAGCACAGAAGGAGAAGGTACATATGTTTCCTCTAATATGCCCAAACTAGGAAACAGAAAGGATACCAGTGGTACTCCAGATAATGGAGAGGAAATACCAGCAAAGTTTGAATGGAAAGATAGGAGAGGAGGAAGGCTGATCTTGATTAATGAGGGTCTACACCTGAACATGTGTAAAATTATGAATAAGACTGGTTAACCTGGACAACCATTGGTGGGAGGGGGGAAGGGAAAACGGGGGCGGAGGGGAGAGGGCACCAAATATAGTTTAAATGTATACTATTTATGTTCAATAACAAAATTGTTAAAAGAAAAAAATAAATAAATGAAAAAAAGTTAATAAAAATAGGTGTGGGGGTGGAGCTCAGAGATAGAATGCCCTTGGGTTCCATTCCCCCATACCTCAAAAGAAGGGGGTATACCTCGGGGTAGAATGCCCCTGGGTTCAATCCCCATTACCCCCCCCACACACACACACAATAAGATAAAATAAAATAAAATAAGGCAGGAAGAAAAAAAGAAACAAATATCCCAGCAACTTGGGAGGATGAAGCAGAAGGATCACAAGTTTGAGGCCAGGTTAGGACATTTAGCAGGATCTGTCACAAAATAAAATAAAATCACAAGCACAAGAAAGAACCAAGGCATCGCCACTGATTTTATGGAAAGCAGAGATGAACAATTTTCTCCCATTCTTTGAAAAAATAATTATGCTACGGACCTGTTTTTCTTTTCCGAGTTTTGATATCGACAATCACAGCCCTGTTTTTTTCAGTAAAGTGCTTCAAGATGATCACGTTATGGGGCTCATTGGCATTATCCAGATAAACACAGCGGGTTCCCACACACAGGACCTAAAATATGAAAGGAAAGGCAGTTCAGTAGCACCCCGGGACAGGAAAGACTGCCGAGGTGCAAGCCCGGGCCCTTTTGCTTGTGCCTGACTTCAACCAGCACACAAGGACAGGCTTCTGCTCGTCTCCACGTCCAAAGCATGTGGAACAGACCTGGAACAGAACTGGTTTATGCTACTGCTGGATGATGTCGTGTTTTTACAGCCCCGTTGTCCCGATCAGTTGAGAGACACAGTGATTAGAAGTGAGATCAAGGTGAATGCCAAGGTGAAAGACAACTGCTCTTTGAAGTTCTTTGTAATTTAATATATGTTAACACATATTATTTAGAGCCAATTACCAGCTAGGCAAATGAATCAAATAGTTAAACTTAAAAAAAAAAAGAGTCAGCCGAATGCATAAGGTCATAGGTTCAATTTTAAACAATATAAGAAAAGAAAACAAGCTAAACAAACCACCCCAAAATCTTAGATAGATGTATTTATTTATTTATTTATTTATTTATTTATTAGTACAGGGACTGAACCCAGGGGCATTCTACTCCTGAGTTATATTCCCAGCCCTATTTCATTTTTTATTTGGAAACAGGGTCTCACTAGGTTGCTGAGGCTGTCCTCAACTCTGTGGTACTCCTGTCTCAGCCTCCCACATACTAGGATTACAAGCACGTACACCATGCCTGACTGTCCTCAATCTTGAAATTATGCCAATCTATGTGGATTTGTATGCCATGAGGAATCTGACGTGCATGAAGATTAGAGGTGTGGCTGTCGGGTGCTGTACCTGTGGGAAGCCGACCAGTACCAGCAGCGTGAAGATGTTGGTGTGCTTCAGCTGGAAAGGCAGCTGCTTGATGCAGTGGTCCGTGAAGGTGGCAATGACATGTCGCCACAGTGGTGCACTGTTAAGTGACCGCAAGATCTCTGCCATGGAGCACGCCCAGTCCAAACCCACCCGGCTGCAAGGCAAGAGTTCCATTAGAGAGTAGAGCATGGGGCCGAAATCAACTCATCAGAGTTCAGAAATTCCAAGGCAGACCCTGCTCATTAATTTCCTTATGCTACCACATCTGGCTAGGTTTATTATTATTTTAAAAATTAACTGGCAAGTGTTTAAGTTTTTTGTTTTAATTTCTATATTTAAAGTCTAATTAAGCTGGCAGGCACCATCATGCCTGGCTTGTTCATTAATTTTTTTTTCAGTACTGATGATGAACCCAGGGGTATTCTACTTCTGAACTATACCCCAGCCCAATTGTACTGTTTATTTTGAAAGAGAGTCTCACTGAGTTGCAAAGGGCCTAAGTAGCTGAGGCTGTCTGCGAACCATGATCCTCCTGACTCAGCTTCCCATTGCTGAGATTACAGGCATGCGAAACAAAGCCCAGCAGCTCATTAATTTTTAAAACTACAAGAATGTTTTTTATATAAAGCTGAGTAAAAAAATAAAATCAAGACCTGATATTTATATACTCAGTCTTTAACTATGATTTAAAAATTTTCTATAAAAAAGATCACAAGAGGGTATGTATAAATACACACTAACATAGAAGAAAGGTTTAGAAAAATACAGTAAACAGCACCAAATATAAAATATGGTACAAATCTTCATTTCTGCTTTCCAAATCTGGTAGTGTGGCTATGTTTCTTTTATAATAAAAACAAAGCTGGGTATGGTGATGCATGTTTGCAATCCCCGTATTTGGGAGGCTGACACAGAAAGATTTCAGGTTTGTGGTCAGTCTCCGCTACTTAGTGAGGCCCTCTGCAACTTAGTGAGACCCTGTTTCAGAATAAAAAATAAAACTTAGGGCTGGGGGTGTATATTAGAGGTAGAATGTCTCTGGGTTCAATCACCAGTACCACAAAATAAAATAAAATAAAAATAAAAACAGAGTTTCAAATCCAAGGCCTATAAGGGGAAAACCACATTAGAAGATCTATCATCAGACAGTTGAATCATTAGGCAGTGCCAAGGCTGCTCAGCCATTTTAATGTGGACTGATAGCATCACCAAAAACCATCCTATTCTCATAGGAGATTCTCAGATTACAGTACTATACCACCTTAAACTCATCGGCCAGCCAGACTTTGGCCTAAGGGTCCCACTAAGTGGGACAGTGGGGGAGATAGGGAGGGAGCAGCAAGGCTACCTGTCCAGGCACACTGCTCCCAGACTGAAGAGCAGATGGGTGGTCTTCCAGCCATCTGGCACAATGGTACTGTCCCCTGCAGCAAACAGGTTGTGTTTGGCTGAGAGGACCTTGATTACAGCGGCGTCAACCTCTGCTGGTAAAAGACGGACGATTAATTGGCCGAGAAGTCCCAGTGTCAGGTGGTAGGTTTCATTCAGATGGCCTGCGTTGGAGATGACAACCTGGAACATGAGTGGGAGGACGTGTTCCAGGTCCATCAGGGGGACAGTGGGGCCCTGCCAAGAGGAGAAATCTCTTCAGTACAAAGTCCAAACAACTACACCAGCTAAACACTCCATCCATCCCTCATTGTGTGTATTCTTTTTTTTTTTCCACCCTGTGGCATTGAAGATCGAACCCAGAGGCACTCTACCTCTGAGCTATACCCCCAGCCCTATTTTTATTATGAATCAGGGTCTCTGTAGGTTGCTGAGAGTCTAACTCTTTGCAAAGGCTGTCCTCAACCTGTGACCCTCCTGTTTTAGCCTCACAAATACTGGGATCTACAGGTCTGTGCTACCACGTCCAGCTGGTAGTGTATTCTTTAGAACTGACCTAGCCAGGCATGGTGCACATGCTTGTAATCTCAGCATTTGGGAGGCTGAGACAGGAGGATTGTAGTTTGCAGACAGCCTCAGCTACTTAGTGAGGCCCTTTGCAACTCAGTGAGGCCTTGTTTCAAAGTAAATAATAAAACATAGGGCTGGGGGTGGAGCTTTGAGGTAGAATGCCTCTGGGTTCCATCCCCAGGACTGGGAAAAAAAAAAAAAGAACTTAGTTTATTATGCAGCAGGACCAGGCACCTTGGTGCTTACCTGTAACTGCAGCACGTCAGGAGAGACAGGCAAGAGGATCACAAGGCTGAGGACAGCTTGAACAACTTAAAAAATGAAAAGGGAGCCAGGCGTGGTGGCGAAAGAAAGAAAGAAAGAAAGAAAGAAAGAAAGAAAGAAAGAAAGAAAGAAAGAAAGAAAGAAATGGGCTGGGGACATAGCTCAGTGGTAGAGCACACCGGTGTCCCATCTCCAGTAGCATAAAAAATAAATAAAAATAAATATGCGAGCTGGGCATGGTGGCACTTTTTTTTTTTGTGGTACTAGGGTTGGAACTTGGGCCTTCTACCTCCAGGCTATATACTAAGCCCTATTTTATTTTTTTTTATTTAGAAATTGGGTCTCACTAAGTTGCTGAGAGCCTAAGTTGCTGCGGCTGTCCACAAAACTGCAATATGCTGGTCACCTACTGAGATTACATGTATGCGCCCCCATGCCTGGATTAATGGCACATGCTTGTAATTCCAGTACTTGGCAGGCAGAGACAGCAGGATTGCAGGCTTGTGGCAAGCCTCCACAAGTGAGACCCTGTTTCAACACAGAATGCTAACATAGGAAATAAGTTTAGAGGAAGAGGTTCCTCGGTTCCAACTGCAGTCACACACAAACACACACACACACACACACACACACACACACACACACACACACAACACACACACACATGCAATGGCTTTCATAAATGAAATATGTATAATTAGCTGTAAAATAGTAGTCATTTTCATCTGTTGTTTTGTTTGTGGTGCTGGTGATTGAACCCAGGGGAGCTCCACAATGGAGTTACTTTCCCGGTTCATTCTTATTTTTATTTTGGGATGGGGTCTCATCTAAGTTATCAAGTTACTAAGTTACAAGCTTTGAACCTGCAATCCTCCTGTCTCAGCGTCCCAAGAACTGGGATTATAGGCCTGCACCAACACTCCTGGCTAGGGTGTCATCTTATAATTCTACTTTAAGTATTCCTTTACCCTAAAAAAAATATATATATTTGTTTCCTTCCCTCCTGGTATGTATACTGTGAAAGATAAAATAATTAAAAATACACAAAAGTTCAACTTTCCATAATCTATCTCCCCACCAATGTCCAGGATATAACTATTATACCTGTCAACAGATTGAGGAGCAGTCTTCAATCTCCTTCTAAGCACACTTACATGTAACACATGTAAAACAAATGAACAATTTTATTTTACTTATTTATTTTTGTGGGTCTGGGATGGAGCCCAGGGGCATTCTACCTCCTAGCTAAACCCAAACCCCTATTTTTTATTCTTTATTTTGAAAGAGGGTCTTACTGAGTTGCAGAGGGCCTCACTAAGTAGCTGAGGCTGTGTGGAAACCACGATTCTCCTATCTCAGTCTCCTGATTGCTAGAATTATAAGCATGCACCACCTAGCCTGGCAAAATCAACAATTTTAAATAGTTAATTTCATTCCTTACTTCTTTACTTTATTTTGGAATACGGTCTCACTAAGTTGCTGAGGGTTCCTCAAATCTACAATCCTCCTGTCTTAGCCTCCCAAATACTGGGAACACAGGTGTGTACCACCACATCCTGCTTACTTTTCTTTCTTCTTTTTAAATTTTTATTTATTTATTTTTTGGTGGTACTAGGGGTGGAACTCAGGGGCTTTCAACCTCTGGGCTATACTCCCAGACCTATTTTATATTTTATTTGAAAACCTGGTGTCACTAAGTTGCTGAGAGCCTTACTAAGTAGCTGAGGCTGGCTTCAAACCTGCGTGATCCTCCTGTCTCAGCCTACCAAGCGCGGAGATTATAAGTGTGCGCCACCACGCCCAGCTACTGACAGCCTGGAATTTTTTTTGTGTGTGTGTGTGTGTGGTACTGGGGTGGAACCCAGGGCCTTTTCTACCTCCAGGCTATACTCCCAGACCTATTTTATACTTTATTTGGCAACAGGGTCTCACTAAGTTGCTGAGAGCCTCACTAAGCAGCTGAGGCTGGCTTTGAACCTGTGGGATCCTCCTGTCTCAGCCTTCCAAGTGTGAGGCATTACAAGCTTGCAACACCATGCCCGGCTTACTTTTCTTTTTTTAAATACTGTCCAGCAACTTACTTTGTTTCCCGTTCTCCATTATTATCAATAGCAGTTAGATAAACAGCCTAGTACATGCACTTCTCTTGCTATCTTTTTGGTGGTAGTGGGAGAGAAACTATGGGTGTTCTACCACTGAGCTACATCCTTAGGCCCTTTTTAAATGTATTTTGAAACAAGGTCTTGCTAGGTTACTGTGTGCTCATCTTGAATCTGTGATCCTCCTGTCTCAGTCTCTGAAGTACTGGGATTACAGGCATGGGCTGTCATGCCAAATTAATTCATAATTTTAAGTTGTGCACTATTCTGAGGAGCATGATGCAATCCTGCACTGTCCTGTTCCATCTGCCTGGGATGTGAATCGTAGTGTATCTACCATGCCCAGCAATTACATAAAATTCTATGCACTTGAACCACTTGTTATTTTCCATAGGATAAAACAGAAGAAGCTGGAAAAAAACTATAAAATTATTACTTTCTGTGTGATTAGAGAGTACTAAATAATATGAAAACAAAGCAAATGAAGGACAAAAAATATTTGGAGCTAGGCGTGGTGGTGCACAGCTGGGAGGCTGAAACAAAAGGACCACAGGTGTGGGGACAGTCTCTTGATTGACTGTCTCATCAACCTGGAGAGATCTTATTTACATCCAAAAAAAAAAAGAGGGCCAGGATGTAGCTCAGAGGTAGAATGCCTCTGGGTTCCATTCCTAGTAACTAAATACACACACACACACACACACACACACACACACACACACACACACACACACACCCCTCAGGAAAAAAATGATTCTCCAGCCAGGCGTGGTGGCATACACTTGTAATCTCAGCATTTGGGAGGCTGAGACAGGAAGATCGCGGTTCATAGACAAACTCAACTATTTGTGAAGCCCTTTGCAAGTCAGTGAGACCTTGTTTCAAAATAAAGAATAAAAAATAGGGCTGGGGCGCCAGGCATGGTGGCGCACACTTGTAATCCCCGCGCTTGGAAGGCGGAGATAGGAGGATCACGCAGGTTCGAAGCCAGCCTCGCTGGCTTAAGAGACCCTGTTTCCAAATAAAAATATAAAATAGGTCTGGGAGTGTAGCCGGAGGTAGAAGGGCTTCAGGAACCCCAGTACCACCAAAAAAAAAAAAAAAAAAAAAAAAGGGCTGGTTATTTAGGTATGAGGTTGAATGCCCCTGAGTTCCATCCCCAGTACTGAAAAAACAATTTTTTTCCCCAGGAAGGGGCAGCCTAGCAGGTTGTTGGAGTCCAAGAAGGAGGAGGAAGGAGTCTCGACAGGGCTGGTTAGGTGGGGCTGCAAGCAGGGGTGCGTTTCTGCAGCAAGGCTCAGAGCATAGGGGTGAGGAGGGCATATAGCTGGTGAGGCTGAGCTCCAAGGGGGGAAGCAGGCCTAGTACAGACGGCAGCTGGAGTGAGTGTCCAGGCTCATGTGGAGAGGAGGGCTTTCCACGTGGGAGCTCAGCCTGGCTTGGGAGTCGGATTCAGGCAGCTCTGGGGAGCGCTGCCACTCAGCGGTGCTCACTGTGAATAAGGGTGGCTTCAATGCAAGGGGACATCCTGGGTCAAGATAAACCCGGCCATGGTAGAGATACTCCACTGGCAGGGGCCCAGGTTAGGGTGTCAAGAGTCATTTCTCTAAACAGAGAAAGAATGATATTCTTGAAAGAAGAATGGCAGCTGACATGGGACACTGATCAAATAAGTAGTTATAGAAAGGATAATGGGATCCAGATCTCACTGTTGAAAATAGGAATTATAAATACAATAGCTGGGCCTGGTGGTGCACCCTTGTAATCCCAGTACTTGGGAGCGGAGACAGGAGGATCGAAGGTTCTCAGTCAGCTAGTCTTAGCTACTTAGTGAGGCCTTCCACAACTTATTGAGACTCTGTTTCAAAATCAAGAATAAAAAAGCCGGGTGGTGATACAGGCTTGTAATCCCAGCATTCGGGAGGCTGAGACCAGAGGATCGTGGTTCGCAGACAGCCTCAGCTACTTAGTGAGACCCTCTGCAACTCAGTGAGATCTGGTTTCAAAATCAAGAATAAAAAAAAAAAAAATAGGTCAGGGGGTATAGCTCGGAGGTCAAATGCCCCTGGGTTCCATCCCCAGAAGCGCAAACACACACACACACACACACACACACACACACACACACACACACACAAATCAAGAATAAAAAATAGGGCTGGGGTGTAGCTCGGAGGTAGAATTTCCCTGGGTTCAATTCCCAGTACCGCAAAAAACAAACAAAGAAACAAAAACTCTAAAAATACCAAAAACAAACAACAACAACAACAACAACAACAAAAAACAATAAAGGAGAAAACTGGAATGAACCTTGTGGTGTAGATGGTAATTACAGGGATTGGTATAATTCACAATTCATTCTTTCTCCTTCCCTTCTCTTTTTCTCCCTCTCCTCATACTCATTCTCTCCCTTTCCTCTCTGGATTTAGATACCAAGAGGGAACACAATGATTTTCCTGTCAGACACATATATCTGTGAACTGTGATTGACTACGAATCAATTTTAATTCCCGTGTGAAAGCTGATTTCTCTTGAGCCTGAGTATCATCCAGTAAACTGATTAAAAAAATAAAAAGTTGAGTCCAGAGAACAGAGGACAAAACCTTGGAGCCAGGGGACACTTTTCTTCTGCAAAGCTTTATGAACTTGGGAAATGCTGTTTCAGCAGTTTGCTTTCTCCAACTCCTCCCCTCTGAAGAAAACTATTAGAATGATGTCAGTTATTGATGAATTAAAATATAAATTCAATAAAAATGCTAACAATCTTTTCTTTAACTTGATAAAAATGATACTAAAGTTCAAAAGGAAAAATATAAATTGGGCATAGTGGTGCATGCCTGTAATACCAGTCTTTGGGAGGCTGAAACAAGGAGGATCGTTTATAGCTAATCTCAGTAATGTCTCAAGACTCAGCAATCTATCAAGACCCTGTTTAAAAAAAAAATAAATAGAGGACTTCCGGGAAGATGGCGACGGAGCAAAACGGGGCTTACGAGCCCCGCTAACAACCAATCTCTATTATCACAAAATCAGCGCCTTTCATAGCCAGAAAACACCATCAGCAGAGAAACAAAAAATGTAATTTTAAGGGACAGAGAAAAAGAGGGCTGGAAAAACGAGACACCAGAAACCAGACCGCAGTGCTGCAGCTGGAGCCGTGGCGTGAAGCAGCGGGCGCCATTTTGCCTTGCAGCACCAGGCTCCAGAGAGGAAGGGAACTCATAAGGGAGCTCAGAAACCAGAGAGGAGATATGCCGGCCTCACGCCCGAGAATGCAGCAGCAGCGCCTTACTGCTGGCGGCAGCGGCGAGTTCACCGGACGGCACCAGACCAACGCACGCAACAGCCCACCAAGCTCCAGAGAGGAGCGGCGGACAGCGAGCCGAGGTGAGCTGCTGCGGAACAGCCGGGTGGGATTCGGCAGATTTCTCTGCGGCGCACGGAGCAGCTAAAGCTCCCAGGGGCTGGGCTCAGCGTACCTTGCAGGACTCAAAGTGGAGTTCAAAAACAGAAAAGAAAGCCGGGCGTGGTGGTGCACGCTTGTAATCCCCGCGCTTGGGAGGCTGAGACAGGAGGATCGCGCAGGTTCGAAGCCAGCCGTGCGCGCTGGCTTAGGAGACCCTGTTTCCAAATAAAAATGTAAAAATAGGTCTGGGAGTGTAGCCCAGAAGTAGAAGGGCTTCCAGGAACCCCAGTACCACCAAAAAAAAAACAAAAAAAACAAAAAAAAACAGAAAAGAAATACACCAGCCTCACGGCCGAGGGCATGGCAGCGGCACCATATTGTTACCGGCGGCAGCAGCAGCAAATTCACCGAGTCCACAACAGCTCCATCTGCGCACTCAACAGTGAGTCAAATTGCGGCCCCTAGAGGAGAAATCCCAGTACTGTACTCCCAGGGACTTGACCCAGTGGGGGAGTGGTGGTGGCAGAGATATTACACCATAGGAGAACGCCCAACCTGGCACCCCCCATGGTCTAAAGCAGCCTTGATTGACTCCCTGGGTCTGAGACTCTGCGATACAACCCAGTAAAGGAGTAGTGGGGACTGAGATACCACAGACTCGAGATCCACAGCACCTTAAGTGAAGTCATAGTGACCCAGGAAAGAACACAGAGAAGGCACAAACTTCCGAAATCATGGGAAAGAGGAATAACAATGGAGCAATGAATGCCCACAACCCCACAACATCAGAACCTGATAAAACAGAAATTCAGAGATTTATAGAAGATCAAATCAGGAAAATAACTGTAGAAATAATAGAGGTGTTTCGAAAGGAATTCAGAGAGAGCCAAAGAGAGATAAAGGATGCAATTAATGAAGTAAAGGCCTCAATTCAAAGCACAAACAACTGATTAGACCACATGGAGAATAGAATCTCGCTCCTAGAAGATGATCATTCAAAAAATGAATGCATAGTTTCTAATTTAGAAAAAAAATCCGACAGCAGGAATCTGACATTGAAGAAATATGGGCCCATTTTAAGAGAGCTAACCTAAGAATAATTGGAATAGAGGAGAGAAAAGAAGGTGAAACCAAAGGGATTAACAATTTTTTCAAGGAAATAATAGCAGAAAAATTTCCAAACATCGAGCAAGAGGTTGATACACAGGTACAGGAAACTTATAGAACCCCCGTTAGAGAGGATCAGAGAAGAGGATCCCCACGCCACATAATTGTCAAAATGACCAATGTGGAAGCCAAGCAGAGAATCTTAAAGGCAACAAAAACAAAGGGCCAAGTGACATTCAGAGGCAAACCAATTAGAATCACTCCAGACTTCCCAAATCAAGTCATGAGAGCCAGAAGGGCTTGGAGTAACATATTCCAAACTCTGAAAGAAAACAACTTCCAGCCAAAAATTTCCTACCCAGCAAAACTTTCTATCAAATTAGATGGGGAAATAAGAAGCTTCCACGACAAACAGAAACTGAAGGAATTTATGTCTTCAAAACCAGCGCTAGAGAAAATACTCAAAGAGATTAACTACAAAGAAGAAATAGGTAACACACACCAGAACCAGAGAAATAAGATTTTCCATCCAACAGACAACTAAGATTGGTTATCTGTGGAGATTCATTATTTATGTTAGTCTTTTACCTATCTCTAAATTGTATCATTTGCTTTTATTGTTGCTAATTTTTAGGATTTCTAGTTGGAATATTAATATACCTTCAAATATAGCATTCGGAAATATTTTATCCCATTCTATCAGTAACTTTTAACTCTGTTTACACTGTCTTTGGATATACAATATTTTTTTTATCTTTTAGGGAGCTTGTATACTCTTCTGTTGCCTGTGCCATTGAAATCATATCCAAGAAATCACTGCCAATTTCAATGTTGTGAGGTTTTATGACCTAGATTTTCTTCTAAAAGTTTATAGTATTAAGATTTATATTTAGGTCTTTTATCTATTTTGAGTTAATATTTGTATATGTGTTAGGTAACGGTCCAATTTTATTCTTTTTCATGTAATTATTATTTTTCAACAATATTTAGTTAAAAGATTATTTCCTCTACCAAATGTTCGTGGAAACCTTGTCAAAAATAACTTGACAATATATGGAAGAATTTATCTCTAAGCTTTTATTTAACTCCAATAGTTTATATATCTGCCTTTAGAACAGTACTACACTGTTTCAATTATTGTAGCTTTATATGGTTTGAAATCAGAAAATATACATCTTCTAGCTTTGTTCTTCTTCGAGATTGTTTTGGGTATCTAGAGTCCATATTCCATACCAGGATAGATTTTTTTCTGAAAAATAAATAAATAAATGTATGATAGCTTCACCTAAAAAAAAAAAAAAAAAAGGAAAAGGAAAAAAATTCTCTGGTAAGAAAGAAAGCAAAAAGAAATATTGAACTTTTATCTTTTATTCATCAAAAGCTTGGTATCAGACAAATTAAACTGTTTTGTGAGATTATCATCCTTAATATTAGATAAATTGCTATAAAACTAGATGTCAACCACTAAGCCAAGCATGGGAAGAAGGGATGGGGAGGGAACGAGGTGGGGATCGGGTAGGGGCTAACTGGGCGATGTGTGCATGTATGTCTACAGAAGTATTTTCTTTATACCATTATGATGTATGAATACATTGCACCAATTAAAAAATGGATACAACAACAACAACAACAACAACAACAAAACAACAAAAATAATAAATAAATAAATAAATAAATAAATAAATAAATAATAGGGCTGGAGCTGTAGCTCAGGGGTAGAATGTCCCTGAGTTCAATTCCCAGCAGCAAAATAAAAAAAGAAAGAAAGCAAAAGAAAAAAAAACATGCATATAGGAACTATCCAGAAAATTATACAAATAATGAAGACATATTTAAACTGTCTCAACTTTTTGAAGATGTCAGAATTATGAAAATTACCAAAACAAACAAACAAAAAGGCAAGGAAATAGCCAAGTGTGGTGGCGCATGCTTGTAATCCCAGCATTCAGGAGGCTGAGACCAGAGGATTGTGGTTTGCAAGCAGCCTCAGCTACTTAGTGAGGCCCTCCACAACTTAGTGAGACCCTGTTTCAAATTAAAGAATAAAAACTAGGGCAGAGGGTGTAGCTCGGGGGTCAAATGCCCCTGGGTTCCATCCCCAGACCCTCAAAAAAGAAGAAAAAAGGCAAGGAAATAGATTAAAGGAGACCAAGTAAGCATGCAATTCTCAGGTGGATTCTGATTTATTTATTTATTTATTTATTTATTTATTTATTTATTTATTTATTTATTGGGTACTAGAGATGGAATCCAAGGTGCTTTCTACCTCCGGGCTACACTCCCAGACCTATTTTTTATATTTATGTTATTTGGAAACAGGGTCTCACTAAGTTGCTGGGAGCAACACTAGGTAGCTGAAGCTGGCTTCGAACTTACACAATCCTTCTGTCTCAGCCTCCCAAGTACTGGGATTACAAACATGTGTCACCACAGTCAGTTCCTGATTTTTTTAAAAAAGCTGTAAGGAGCTGCGTGTGGTGGTGCATGCTTGCAATCCCAGTAAATGGGAGGCTGAGACAAGAGGATTTCAGGTTCAAAGCCAGGCTCAGCAAATTAGTAAGGCTCTCAGCAACTTGGCAAGACCATGTTCCCAAATAAAAAATGAAACAGGTCTAGGAGTATAGCACAGTGGTAGAAAGGCCCTGGATTCCATTTCCAGTACTACCACACACACCAAAAAAATATAAAATTACTTGATAGTGCTGGGCTTAGTGGCACATGCTTGTAATCCCATTACTTGGGAGGCTGAGACAGGAGGATTTGGGTTTGTGGCCAGCCTCAGCTACTTAGTGAGGCTCTCTGAAACTTAGTGAGACCCTGTTTCAAAATAAAGAACAGCCAGACATAGTAGTGCACGCTTGTAATCCCAGCATTGGGGTGGTGGAGACCAGAGGATTGTGGTTCAAGACAGACTCAGCTACTTAGCGAGCCCCTTCGCAACTCATTGAGACCCTGTTTCAAAAATAAAAAGACTAAAAACTAGGTCTGGGGTGTAGCTCAGAGGTATAATGCTCCTGGGTTCCATTGCCAGTTCTGAAAAAAAAAAAAAAAAGAAAAGAATAAAAAAATTGAGCTGGGGGTGTAGCTCAGAGGTAGAATGCCCCTGGGTTCAATCTCCAGCATCACACACAAAATTATTCTAAAAATATTAAAAATTTTAAGCCAGGTGTGGTGACGCACACTATAATTCCAGTATTTGGGAGGCTGAGACAGGAGGATCAAGCAGGTTCAAAGCCAGCCTCAGCTACTTAGTGAGGCTCTCAGCAACTTAGTGACACCCTGTTTCCAAATAAAATATAAAATAGGGATGGGAGTATAGAAGGCCCCTGGGTTCCATCCCCAGTACCACCACCACCAACAACAAAAATACATGAGCCGGATGTGGTGAAACATGCTTGTAATCTCAGCATTTGGGAGGCCGAGACAGGAGGATCCCAGTTCGCAGACAGCCTCAGCTACTACTTAGTGAGGCCTATTGCAACTCAGTGAGACCCTGTTTCAAAATAAAGAATAAAAAATAGGGTTGGAGGGTGTAGCTCAGATGTAGAATGCCCCTGAGTTCCATTCCCCGCACTGCAAGAAGAAAAAAAATTAAAAATTTTAAGTAGAAGCCGGGTGTGGTGGTGCATGCCTGTAATCTCAGTATTTGGGAAGCTGATATAGGAAGGTCATAGGTTCAAGACAAGCCTCAGCAGCTATCAATATTCTTAACAACTTAGTGAGACCCTGTTTCAAAACAAAAAACAAAAAGGGCTGGGTTGTAGCTCAAAGGTAGAATGTCCCTGGGTTCAATTACTAATACCACACACACAAAATTATGTATGATAAAGACATTGTGCTTATATAGGAGATATATGCCAACTACAGAGGATGAAGTAGAAGAGATTGTTTCAACTTATTTTAAAAATTTTAGGAAAAATATAATAAATATATAAATCTACAGTCAACTGATAATTCTAGGTAAGTTAACAACTGATGAATCTAGATACAGAATTTTATTTATTGTTCTCTCAAATTTTCCATGAGCATATGATTTTTCAAAATAAAAAGATGGAAAAAGATAATTAATGACAGTAGCTAGATGTGGTGGAGCATGCTTATAATCCTAGCATTTGGGAAGCTGAGACAGGAGGATCGTGGTTCGTGGACAGCCTAAGCTACTATGTAGTGAAGCCCTTTAAAACTCAGTGAGACCCTGTTTCAAAAATAAAGAATAAGGCCAGGCGTGGTGGTGCACGCTTGTAATCCCTGCGCTTGGGAGGCAGAGACAGGAGGATGGAGTAGGTTCCCAGCCAGCCTTGCTGGCTAAGAGACCCTGTTTCCAAATAAAAATATAAAATAGGTCTGGGAGGGGAAGATGGCGACCGAGAAAAGCGGGGCTTAAGAGTCCCGCTAACAACCAATCTCCATTACCACAAAAAGAGCGCCTTTCATAGCCAGAAAGCACCATCACCAGAAAAACAAAAAAAACCACCAGGCTCCAGAGAGAAAGCGGACTGAGAACAGAGCTCAGGGCCACAGAGGAGACACACGCGCCCGAGGACGCGGCAGCAGCGCCATACTGCCGGCGGCAGCGGCGAACTCAACGGACGGCTACAGCAAGCCAGGTGAGCCGCTGCGGAACAGCCAGGCGGGATCTTTCGGCGCAGACAGCATTTAAAGCTCCCAGTGGCTGAGCTCAGCACACGCTGCAGGGATTCAGAGTGGAAATCAAAACCAGAGAAGAAAAAATACGCCAGCCTCATGGCCAAGGGCGTGGCAGAGGCGCCATATTGCCACCAGCGGCGGCAGCAGCAGTGAATTCACCGAGTCCACAACAGCTCCATCTGCGCACTCAACAGTGAGTCAAATTGCGGGCCACAGAGGAGAAATCGCAGTATTGGGCCTCCTGGGACTTGACCCAGTGAGGGAGTGGCGGTGGCAGAGATATCACACCATAGGAGAACACCCAACCTGGCACCCCCCATAGTTTAAAGCAGCCTCTATCGACTCCCTGGGTCGGAGACTCTGTGATACAACCCAGTAAAGGAGTAGTGGGGTCTGAGATAATACAGACTCGAGATCCAGAGCACCTTAAGTGAAGCCATAGTGACCCAAGGGAAGAACCCAGAGAAGGCACAAACCTCCGAAATCATGGGAAAGAGGAATAACACTGGAGTAATGAATGTGCACAACCCCACAACATCAGAACCTGATAAAACAGAAAATCAGAGATTTCTAGAAGATCAAATCAGGAAAATAACTGTAGAAATAATAGAGGTGCTTCGAAAAGAACTCAGAGAGAGCCAAAAAGAGATAAAGGATGCAATTAATGAAGTAAAGGCCTCAATTCAAAGCACAAACAACCGATTAGACCACATGGAGAACAGAATCTCGCTCTTAGAAGATGAGCAATCCAAAAATGAATGCATAGTTTCTAATCTAGAAAAAAATATCCAACAGCAGGAATCTGACATTGAAGAAATATGGGCCCATCTTAAGAGAGCTAACCTAAGAATAATTGGAATAGAGGAGGGAAAAGAAAGTGATACCAAAGGGATCAACAATCTCTTCAAGGAAGTAATAGCAGAAAATTTTCCAAATATAGAGCAAGAGGTTGATACACAGATCCAGGAAACTTATAGAACTCCCTTTAGACAGGATCGGAGAAGAGGATCCCCACGCCATATAATTGTCAAAATGACCAATGTGGAAGCCAAGCAGAGAATCTTAAAGGCAACAAAAACAAAGGGCCAACTGACATTCAGAGGCAAACCAATTAGAATCACTCCAGACTTCCCAAACCAAGTCATGAGAGCCAGAAGGGCTTGGAGTAACATATTCCAAACTCTGAAAGAAAACAACTTCCAGCCAAAAATTTCCTATCCAGCAAAACTTTCTATCAAATTAGATGGAGAAATAAGAAGCTTCCATGACAAACAGAAACTGAAGGAATTTATGTCTTCAAAACCAGCGCTAGAGAAAATACTCAAAGAGATTAACTACAAAGAAGAAATAGGTAACACACACCAGAACCAGAGAAACAAGAGTTTCCATCCAACAGACAACTAAGATTGGTTATCTGTGGAGATTCATTATTTATGTTAGTCTTTTACCTATCTCTAAGTTGTATTGTTTGCCTTTATTGTTGTTAATTTTTAGGATTTCTAGTTGGAATATTAATATACCTTCAGATATAGCATTTGGAAATATTTTATCCAATTCTATTAGTAACTTTTAACTCTGTTTACATTGTCTTTGGATATACAATATTTTCTTTTATTTTTTAGGGAGTTTGTATATTCTTCTGTTGCCTGTGCCATTGAAATCATATCCAAGAAATCACTGCCAATTTCAATGTTGTGAGGTTTTATGATCCAGATTTTCTCCTAAAAGTTTATAGTCTTAAGATTTATATTTAGGTCTTTTATCTATTTTGAGTTAATACTTGTATATGGGATTAGATAAAGGTCCAATTTTATTCTTTTCCATGTAATTATTATTTTTCAACAATATTTAGTTAAAAGATTATTATTTCCACCACCAAATGTTCGTGGAAACCTTGTCAAAAATAACTTGACAATATAGGGAAGAATTTAGCTCTAGGCTTGTATTTAACTCCAATGGTCTATATATCTGCCTTTAGAACAGTACTACACTGTTTCAATTATTGTAGCTTTATATGGTTTGAAATCAGAAAATATATATCTGCTAGCTTTGTTCTTTTTCAAGATCGTTTTGGGTATCTAGAATTCATATTCCATATTAGGATAGATTTTTTTCTGAAAAATAAATATATAAATATATGATAGTTTCACCTAAAAAAACAGAAAAAAATATGCTCTAGTAAGAAAGAAAGCAAAAAGAAATATTGAAATGCTATCTTTAAATCATCAAACGCTTGGTATCAGACAAATGAAACTGTTATGTGAGATTATCATTTTTAATTTTGGATAAATTGCTATAATACTAGATGTCAACCACTAAGCCAAGCATGGGAAGGAGGGATGGGGAGAGAATGGGGTGGGGATCGGGTGGGGGCTGACTGGGCGATGTGTGCATGTATGTCTACAAAAGTTTGTATCCCACTATGATATATGAATACAGTGCACCAATAAAATAAAATTAAAAAAATAAAATAAAATAAATTTCATCATAAAAAAAAATAGGTCTGGGAGTGTAGCCCAGAGGTAGAAGGGTTTCCAGGAACCCCAGTACCATCAAGAAAGAAAAGAAAGAAAAAAAAAAGAAAAGAAAAGAGAAGAAAGAAGCCGGGCATGATGGTGCACGTTTGTAATCCCCACACTTGGGAGGCAGAGACAGGAGGATCGCACAGGTTCGAAGCCAGCCTCGCTGGCTTAAGGGACCCTGTTTCCAAATAAAAATATAAAATAGGTCTAGGAGTATAGCCCGGAGGTAGAAGGGTTCCATCTCCAGTACCACCAAAAAAAAAAAAGAATAAAAAATAGGGCTGGGAGTGTAGCTCGAAGGTAGAATGCCCCTGGGTTCCATCCCCAGTACCACACAAACAAAAAAATGACAGTAAGTTATTATGTATATATGCACACAAAATGCAGAGAGGGTCAAAGAAGAAAATAACTAAATTTAATACCACCTTCAGGGATATAGAGGTAACTATTATTAACAATTTGCTTTAGCCTGACATTTTTTGTGTGTCCACAACACTATCCACCTTTTAAAAAATAATTTTATGGGTGCAATATGATTGTATACTATAGTGAGATTCAAAGTGATACATTCATATATGCACACATCTCTCGGGAGGGTGTAATGGAATGGGGTTAGGAGGGATCCATCCCTCTCTTTTTTTATTGCAGTACTGGGGATGGAACCCAGGGGCATTCTACCTCTGAGCTATATCCCCAGCTCTATTTTTTTTATTCTTTATTTTGAAACAGGGTCTCACTGAGTTGCAAAGGGCCTCACTAAGTAGCTGAGGCTGTCTGCGAATCACGACCCTCCTGTCTCAGCCTCCTGAATGCTGAGATTACAAGCGTGCACCACCATGTCCAGCTCCATCCCCTCTTTACAAAGAAAATACTTCGTGTCTCTTACCGACTTTATGGGAGGTAACATGGCTGCTAGTAACCCCAAAATCCTCTTCTGGGAACACTCAGCGAACACTTGCTCAGGATTTGGAGTCACTGCCTTTTCTTCTATTGGCTTCTGAGATGACACTTCTGAATTTTCAGCATCTATGTTGTAAAACATCAAATTTTCTTTGCTGAGTTCTATTCGTGTATGAAGAGGCAAGTAAACCACTGCACTGTCCCTGTGCCACTATGGAACAAAGATGGATCTTTAAAGAACTGCTGCTGAACAGAAAGAGAAGGGACATATGTTTCCTCTAATATGCCCAAACTAGGGAACATAGGGGATACCAGAGGGACTCCAGATAATAGAGGGGAAATCTCAGCACAGCTAGAATGGAAAGATAGAAGAGGAGGAAGGCTGAACTTGATTAATGAGGGTCCATATCCGAGTATGTGTAAAAGTATGAATATGGCATGGTTATCCTGGACAATCATTGGTGGGAGGGGGGAAAGGGAAAACGGGGGTGGGGGAGAGGACCCCAAGTACAGTTTAAATGTATACCCTTTATTTTCAATAAAAATATGTATTAAAAAATAAAATACTCTTTGTAAGAAAAAAAAAGAACTGCTGCTGAATACATCTTTGCAATGCCCCTTCTCATGGAGGCCTGGCTGCTCCCTATGTGAATGACCAGCCACACTCCCACACCTCCCCATTCCTCTGACTCTGCTCTTAAATTCGATGCTCTCTCACATTTACCACCTTGTAAAATTTATTATTGTCTTCTCTTCTGATTTTCATCTCTTACAGTGAGTGTAGCCCAAACACCTAGCAATGTCTCTGGAGCACAATAGGCACTTGACAGGCACTTGCTGCCTGGGAACCAAGATGCTGATCCTTGGGGAATCCGATGCCAGTGGACTTTGATGACGTGGACTGACGTGGGTGTGAGTCTCTTCTGAGAGCTGATGCTCGCACCCACACCGACATAGAGCAGCCCACTGGACAGACTCTGCCTCCATGGGCTGCTGTCAGGAGGAGGCCGAGGCTTGATTCTGGTTCCTCAGCCCACAGCACCACCACAGCCTTGGCGCTATTCCTCCTCCTGCAACAAGCCCTGGCCTTGCCTCGGAGGCCCAGCTTCCCTCAACAGGCAGCTGAGGCCTTCAGCAGAGCCCCTCCCATGCAGCTCTCCTGCTCCATCTCCAGTGTTCCACCCCATCCCTGCACACCTGCCAACAGGACTGCTCCCCTTCACTGTTTGAGGGCTTCCCCACCTTGGGGCTTGTCATGGTGTTCTTTCTGCACTGAATGTCAGTCCCCAGCACAGACCCAAGTACATCAAAGTCCCCTGTACCTCTTCCTTTCTATGACTTTGTGCGGATACAATCAGTTCTAGAGAAATACCAATCAACGGTAACACCCGCTGACATCTCTCCTTTTGGCAGAATCACATGCCACCTCAAACAGCACTTACCTGCACCTTTGTCACCTCCTAGACCGTGAGCTCCAGGAGGCCAGGAACATACCTGTCTATCTGAGTCAGTCCCTGTTTGCTCCCCATGGTCTAGTGGGTACTTGGCACATAGGAGACACTGAGTAAGCACAGGGAATACATAGCTTGGGAAAGCAGTAACGTGAAGGAAAGGTGATTTTCAAAGTGTTACCAGCCTCCTCTGAATGAAATGGAGAAACCTTGATTGCTAGACAATTTCAAATTGTGTGCAACCAACAGCCCAAGTACACGTGTGTATTAAGAAAAAAGGATCAAGGTATGGTCAGTATTCCTTACCTGCAAGTCCCAGAGGTGTGTGAGCCTCTGCAGGCACATGTGGCTTGTGGGTCTGGCATGAAGGATGCTTCAAGATAGATGCACCTGCATCTGCCTTACTGCTCTGCTTGTGATTCGATGGTCTAATGTCCTCGCCTTTGGCTCTCATTCCCTAAAAACAAAATGGTGAATGTAATATAATTAAGGTTTTTAATGATGAAATTTATCCCACTTACAATTTTCCATCATTAGCCAGTTATCATGGATTAAACAGTTTTTAAATTCCATTAGAACAATGCCACTTGTTTCTTATAATAAATCTATACTCTAATTAAAGTAGTAATTATATCACATCTCCCAAACGCCCCTCTATCAGTTATATAAGCAATGGCTCCATTCCAAGTCTTTAATAAATTTCATTTGGCCAACTATGGAAAGTTCTTCCCTTGGGAAAAAGACAAAGTTGTCAGTTTTCTAGTACACTATGGTGACTTTGTGTGCATGTGTGTGTTCCTTTGGGACTGAGCTGAGGTGTGCCCTACCTCTGAGATACATGCCATGATCATTTTATTTTACATTTTAGATTCAAACAGGATCTAAGTTGTTGAAGGCCTCACTAAGTTGCTGAGGCTGGTCTCAAACCCGCAGTCCTCCTGTTTCAGCCTCCAAGTACTGGGATTACAGGTTTCTGCCACCACGCTCAGTTGGTGACTACCTCTGATGCACTTTTTTCAATAGAAAAGCCAAACAAAGTGTTACTGACTGCTACAAACATTGTATATCTATTATTGTCTTTAATATTATGAAGTCATGACTACATCAAAGCTAAAGCCTAGCAAGATGCTACTGTTTCCACTGCCACAGATGCAGCCATTTGACTGACATTCTTAGCCTGTGGGACAGAACTGTGGACTGTGTATCTTTCAGCTCTCAGTTTTCCATACAATCTGCCTTCATTAACATGGTAGATGGTAATAAATCTAATCATAAATATTACTTGATTCAACAAAACCAGACACTCCTTATAAGCCACATGGTATACCCTTTCTACCAAGTTCTAGCATTCTCTTCCAGTTGCCTGCCTGCCTGCCTGCCTACCTTCCTGGGGATTGAGTCCAGGGGCATTCTGCTTCTGAGCTATGCCTCTAGCGCTATTTTATTTTTTAAAAAGAAAACAGGATATCACTAGGTTGAGGAGGGCCTGATTAAGTTGCTGAGGCGGCTGTGAATCTTTTTGATCTTCCTGTCTCAACCTCCCAAGTAGGATTACAGGTGTGTGCCATGGTTCCTGGTTACAACTGTTTTCTATTTGTTGTTGTTGTTGTTTGGTGGTACTAGGGTTCCTGAAAACCCTTCTACCTCCGGGCTACACTCCCAGACATCTATTTTTTATATTTTTATTTGGAAACAGGGTCTCTTAAACCAGCAAGGCTGGCTTCGAACCTGCACTAACCTGTCGAACCTGTCTCCGCCTCCTGAGCATGGGGATTACAAGCGTGCGCCACTACATGCAGCCTGTTTTCTATTTTAACAAAACAAACATGCCTCCAATGTCCTTTGACAATTCCATTTATCAGTGAGACTTCTTAAGGGGTCTCACAGCAAAGCTAAAAGACTTTCTTGGGATTTGAAGTCTGGTGGTTTCCAGGAGTAGTGGTGCATGGTTGTAATCCCTGCACTTAATTTCTTTTTCTTTTTTTTTTGCGGGTTTGGAGATGGAACCCGGGGGCATTTGACCTCCGATATACACCCCCTGCCCTATTCTTTTTTATTCTTTATTTTGAAACCAGGTCTCACTGAGTTGCAGAGGGCCTCACTAAGTAGCTGAGGCTGTCCACAAACCGCGATCCTCTGGTCTCTGCACTTAATTTCTGACATAACAAGATGTTTCGGGCTTGTCCTAGGCTTTTTTTTTTTTTTTTTTTTTTTTTTTGGTGGTACTGGGGATGGAAGCCTTCTACCTCTGAGCTACACTCCAAGAGCTATTTTATATTTTATTTGGAAACAGGGTCTCTTAAGCCAGCAAGACTGGCTTCGAACCTGCGAGACCCTCCTGTCTCTGCCTCCTAAGTGCAGGGATTACAAGCCTGTGCCAGCACACCCAGTGTTGTCCTAGGTTTTTCTTGTTGGGGGATTGGGACTGGAATAAAATTTAACCACCAAACTTCTTTCTTTCTTTTTTTTCTGGTACTGGGGTTCCTGGAAACCCTTCTACCTCTGGGCTATACTACCCAGACACCTATTTTTTATATTTTTATTTGGAAACAGGGTCAAAAATGCACAAGTCAGCTGAAAGGAGGTGCCACTGGTTAAACATGGGGTAATTTGAGTATCAACGTACATCTAAGAAGCAATCACATCCATCAAGTAAAAAAACAATACACAGTCATGGTGGCACATACCTATAATCCAAGGACATGGGAGGCTAAGACAGAAGGATCTCAGGTTTGAGGACAGCTTCAACAACTTAGTGAAGACCTCAGCAACTTAGTAAGACCCTATTTCAAATTAAAAAATAAAACAGAGTTTGGGGTATAGCTCAGAAATATAATGCAACCCCCAGTATTATACATACATACACAAAAAAATCCACAAATCTGTTCTGATATAAATGAATCAATAAGTCAATCAATGAGAAGCACAGAGCCTATGGGCAGAATGTCCTAAGATCCTGAGTGCTTACAGAAAACACCAACGTTCCCAGGCGCAGAAGTAAAGGCTGACGATTCCTCCTATTCTTCCAACAGTAAGTACTCTCTCTTCCCCTGCCATAACCTGTGGGTGATTACAGAGCTGCCTGGAGAAGGGGTTTGTGGTCCATAGCACTAAAAGCTCACAGCCAGCATAGGAGATTACATGGCCTGTCTTCTGCTGGTTTTCTGGGAGAATGAAGCTAATAGAAATTTTCACATTTCTGCCAGCCATCTTCACTTGTCTTCAAGAAAAGATGGGACCCTGGTGAGCTCTTACCACCAGATGGGGGAATTCATGAAGGAGAACCTTGATGAGGTAAAGGTCAGAAACATCAGTGGTTTCTGTGGCAATAGGCAAAGGAGGAACATTTGCTCATGCTCTGACACCAGTGTTTGCAGAAGCTACGCTATGCTCTTATTTAAAAAAGAAATACATAGCCGGGCGTGGTGGCGCATGCTTATAATCCCCGCGCTTGGCAGGCAGAGACAGAAGGATTGCGCAGGTTCGAAGCCAGCCGCGTGCACTGGCTTAGAAGACCCTGTTTCCAAATAACAATGTAAAAATAGATCTGGGAGTGTAGCCCAGAGGTAGAAATGCTTCCAGGAACCCCAGTACCAGCCAAAAAAAAAAAAAAAAAAAAAAAAAAAAAAAATATATATATATATATATATATATATATAGAGAGAGAGAGAGAGAGAGAGTGTGTGTGTGTGTGTGTGTGTGTGTGTGTGTGTGTGTATGGGCATGGTGGCACACGCTTGCAATCCCAGCATATGGGATGCTGAGACAGGAGGATCTGAGTTCATGGACAGCCTCAGCTACTACTCAGCCCTTTGCAACTCAGTGAGACCCTGTTTCAAAATAAAGAATAAAAAATAGGGCTGGGGATGTAGCTCAGAGGTAGAATGCCCTTGGGTTACATTCTCAGTACCACAAAAAAAAAAAAAAAAGAAATCAGGTTACTGATGTAGCACAAAGGTAGAAGGCCCCTGGATTCCATTCCCAGTACCATGTACACACAAAAAGAAATACAGATGTGTGTGTGTGTGTGTGTGTGTGTGTGTGTGTGTGTGTATATGTGTGTGTGTGTGTGTGTGTGTGTGTGTGTGTGTGTGTGTGTGTGTAGTGTGTATGTGCATATAAGATCATAATCTATTTTTACTTTGTAGTCACAAAATAATCTTTTTTTGGGTGGGTACTGGTGATGGAACTCAGGGGCATTCTATCTCCAAGCTATACCCCTAGCCCTATTCTATTTTTCTTATTGTTTCTGGAAACATGGTCTCACCAGGTTGCTGAGAGTCATGCTACACTGCTGAGGTTGTCTTCAAACCTGTGATCTTCCTGCCTCAACCTCCCAAGAACTGGGATTACAAGCATGGGCCATCATGCTCAGCTGAACCCGGGGATACTTTACCTTTGAAGTATACCCACAGACCCTCTTTAAATTTGGAGGCTGGGTCTTGCTAAGTTGCTGAGGCTGGTCTTGAGCCAGTGATCCTCCTGTTTCAGCCTCCCAAGTACTAGGATTAGAGACATGCGCCAAGACCCAGAAAAGTAACTTCTTTAATTATTTTAATTTTTACAAAAACCACTAGGAGGCAGGTAACAGGAATAGTTAACACTGATATGGACCTTACTGTGTACATGTTCTAGGCACTTTACAAACATTACCTCAAAGTATGTAAGGTATGTAACTCCTCACAATCACCCTATGTTATAGGCTTTATTACCATCCCTCATCACACAGCAGGAAACAAGCAAAGAGACTGCAGTGACATGTCCAGGGCCTAACAGATCAGGGAACCCAGCAGGCTAGCTGAGGTCTATGCTTAACCTTTCTGCTGTGCTTTCTTGTGTAAATGGCTCAGAGCTCAATTTGTGACTCTGCACAGCAAAGAAGTTTACTCAGAGCCGGCATGGTGGCGCACGCTTGTAATCCCAGTACTTGAGAAGCTGAGACAGGAAGATCGTGCAGGTTCGAAGCCAGCCTCAGCTACTTAGTGAGGCTCTCAGCAACTTAGTGAGACCCTGTTTCCAATTAAAATATAAAATAGCCTGGAGGTAGAAAGCACCACACACACACACACAAAAGTTTACTTACATTGCAGTGCGCAGCAGCGCCTGTCTGTGCCGGCCCCTCAGCAGGCTGGACGGCTTTCTTTTCCACCTGCTCTTCTGCTGTGCCGGTGGGCACCGTGACCCTCAAGGCCTGATTTTCTGGGGGGGAGTCACCATCTGGCAATATGCCAAGAAGAGCCAGCGCTTTAAGACCTACAAGGGGAAACAAGAAAATGGCTAAAAGTTTATAGTCAGTTGTAATCCAGTACTTGGGAGGCTGAGACAGGAGGATCGCAGGCTTGAGAATAGCCTCAGCAAGTAGTGAGACTATTGTCAACCTAGTGAGACCCTGTTTCAATATAAGAATAAAATAGGGCTGAGGGTGTAGCTTGGAGGTAGAATGCTGTTGAGTTCAATCCCCAGAATACTGCATGAGCGCACACACACGCGCGAGCACACACAAGTTTATAACAAGGAGCTAGGCACAGCAGCACATGCCTGTATTCCTAGTACTTGCAAAGCCGAGGCAGGAGGATCCCAAGTTCAAGGCCAGCATGGGCAACTTAGTGAAACCCTGTCTTAAGATAAAAAAGGATAAAATAAAAATAAAAATGGTGGAGCACCCCTGGATGCAATCTCCACTAACACAGACACACACAGACACACACACACACACACACACACACACACACACACACAGAGTTTATAACAAGAGTTATTTCCTGCAAGAGCCACCCGTCACTTTGTCACTATAGAAACAGATGGTTGAGGTCTACACACACCAAACACAAGAGGACTTAATAGAAACACCCCTGACCGTCTGTACCTATTTAGATCCTGCTCTCAGATGGTGAAAGTCCAGACAACAATGAGTACCTGCATTTTATTAACAACAGATCACAAAGACAGGATAGTCTATTTTGAAAAATTATAAATGTTATACTGTAAAAGTGAAATACAATTAGATTTCTAAATTCCCACTTTTCTCTGATACACTAGTATTACCCACTTGCTACCTAATACAGGTGTCAGATTCTCTAATGTTAAGCAGAGGAGTCCATTATCTGAGAGAAATTTATTCTTCTTTTTTTATTTTTATATTTTGGTGGTACTGGGGTTTCTGGAAGCCCTTCTCCCTCTGGGCTACACTCCCAGACCTATTTTAATATTTTTATTTGGAAACAGGGTCTCTTAATGTAGTGCAGCTGGCTTATAACCTGTGCGATCCTCCTGTCTCTGCCTCCCAAGTACAGGGATTAGAAGCTTGAGCCACTACGCCCAGCTATCTGAGAGAAATTTAAACTCTAAACTTTAAGCTGGGTGTGGTGGCCCACACTTGTAGTCCTAGTTCTTGGGAAGCCAAGACAGGAGGATCCTGAGTTCGAGGCCACCCTCACCTACTTAATAAGGCCCTCCATAACTTAGTGAGACCCTGTTTTAAAATAAAGAATCAAAAACAGGTCTAGGGGTGTAGCTCGGAGGTAGAATGCCCAAAGGTTCAATCCCCAGGTCCATACACACACACAAAAAAAAAACAAAAACAAAAACAAAAAACTTTAGTATTTATTTTCTCCCTAACAGTCCTCGAAGAAATAATAATCATCTAGCTATTATGTCAAACTATTTAACTTATAATTAGCTCTCATCTAGAATATAATTGTGTACAAATAGATCTGCATTCCCGGTTAAAAAATAAGGAGATTAGTTTCAGGTGTGGTGGCATGACTATAATCCTATTACTTGAGAGGCTGGGACAGGAGAATCACTGTTCGAGGAAGTCTTCAGAACTTAGTGAGATTCTCTGAAACCTAGCAAGACCCTATTTCAAAACATAAAATAAAAAATAACATAAAGGTCTGAAACGAGCTCTGTGCATCTCATCTGGTGAGCAGAAAGCTGAGATGAGAGCCATCCTTTTTTTTTTTTTTTTTTTTTTTCAGTACTGGGGATGGAACCCAGGGGCATTCTACATCTGAGTCACACCCCCAGCCTTATGTTTTATTCTTTATTTTGAAACAAGGTCTCACTAAGTTGCCAATGGTCTCACTAAGTAGCTGAGGCCACCAGGAACCCATGATCCTGCTGTCTCAGCCTCCCAAGTACTGTGATGACAAGCATGTGCCAGCATGCTGGGTTCAATAGGAGCCATTCTGAGCGGAGCCCAAGTTGGAGCTGGTGGCTGGAGGAATCTGGAACTGGCCCAGCCAGCACTTGCAAAATATGCACCTGGCAGATTGCTATACAGGCACAGAAAAGACTGTACTCAGGAGGTTCTAGTCAGAGATAAAGTGGGGGATGCCAGACACATTCCCTCTGTGTCTAGTGCTCTGCATAACCAACTGAAGAGAGTCCATGAAAACAAGCAGTCAGATGGGTATAATTTGGGGTCTGGGCCTCAGAAGGCCATTTTCAAGGGCAGGGGAGTCTCTGAGTCCTGCAGAGATCCCTCTACCTAAGGTGTTTGGTTGCTCCGTCCTGTGAGTAAAATCCTTAGGAGACACCCAGCAGAGATTAGCAGCTGCTTGGCCATCAGAGTATCAACACAACTTCTCCAGAGTAGGTAACATCCAACAAGTGTTAAAGTTCCAATCAAATCTGGACTCCTGCTGCCAGAACTGCCCACTCAGAACTTTGTATCAGCCCTACTCTGTGTGCATGCAGCTATTTGTCTGGACAAATCTCCAATTACAGTACTTTCCAATCTATCCTACCCTGTGCAGTGAGCAGGGAGGCTGAGAACTGACCCATTCCATCCAGCCTCAGCTCCAGGGCACTCGTCAGCAGCAAGACAAGCAACAAGGAGGAGGAAGGGTTGAAAAACCTGATTCTTGCTCTAAGAGGAAAACAGCCCAAGAAGAAACAGAAAGGACAGTCTAGCTTACAAACTGAATATGCATCCTGTCCACAGTACTTCAACAGAGTCAACTGCTTCATTTTCATCAAGAATTTTTCTTCTTTTCCTCCTTTTATCAAGAATTTTTCTTTTTCTTCCTCTTTATTTTTTGTTTCTTTTTGCACAATCTAGGTGGTTTATTTAGGTACATATACTTGGATTTTTTTCTTATCTTTTTATTATTTACATATACATATACTTGGGTTTTCTTCTTTTATTATTTATTTATTTATTTATGTGGCTGCGGGGATGGAACCCAGGGTCATTCAACATCCGAGCTACACCCTCTGTCCTATTTTTTTTTTATTTTATTCTTTATTTTGAAATAGGGTCTCACTAAGTTGTGGAGGGCCTCACTAAGTAGCTGAGGCTGTCTTCAAACCGTGATCCTCTGGTCTCAGCCTCCCGTGTGCTGGGATTACACCACCATGCCTGGCTTTTTATTTATTTATTTTTTGTGGTTCTGGGGACCGAACTTAGGGGCATTCTACCTCAAGCTACACCCTGTCCTTTTTATTTATTTATTTTTGAAACCGGGTCTCATTAGCTTGCTGAGAGCCTTGCTACATTTCTGAGACTGTCTTTGAAACTGTTATCCTTCTGTCTCAGCCTCCCAAGTCCTGGAAATGACAGGAGTGAGCCAACATACCTGACTTGCCTAGTATCTATTTTAATGTTGCATACTGTTCACCACTGTGGTTGTTACTGTTTACTTCCCTCTTGTCTGTGAGGTTCTGGGGATCTAGTGTGACACATGTTCTTGGGGTAGATGCCCTACTGCTGAACTAAATCTTCAACTCAACTATGAGATATTGCACCTTTTCATACTAATAATTACCCAAGAATTAGCAGGGTAACTATTAAAAAAAATTAAAGAGTCTTGAAAACATAAGAAAAAAGGTCAAGAAGACAATAATAAATACAACTTTATAGCAATGGAATTTACTAAAATGTAATGAATTTACTGGAATGTAATGAAATTACTGAAGTTGCAGATAATGACAGAAAGTGAATTCAGACTATTGACTATCAGGTTGATCAAAGATATAAAAGAACAAATAAGAAATGAAATTAAAGCCGGGCGTGGTGGCGCATGCTTGTAATCCCAGCATTCCGGAGGCTGAGACCAGAGAATTGCAGTTCACGGACAGCCTCGGCTACTTAGTGAGACCCGCTGCAACTCAGTAAGACACGGTTTCAAAATAAAGAATACAAAAATAGGGCAGGGGGTGTAGCTTGGAGGTCGAATGCCCCTGGGTTCCATCCTCAGACACCCCCTTCCAGAAAAGAAATAAAATTGAACTTCAGTAGAAAGCATCATCAATAGACTAGACCAGATACAAAACAGAGTCTCAGGATTATAAAACAGTGTATCTAAACTGGAAAACTCAGTCAATAACAAAGACAACCAGAGACCATGATCAGAACATTCAAGAAATCTGGGAAAATATCAAAAGACCAAATTTAAGGATAATTGGAATTGAAGAAGTCTAGAGGTACAAACCATTCTTCAGAGAAATAGTATCAGAGGATTATCCAAATTTAGAAAATGAGATGGACATTCATGTATAGGAATTCAGAATCCCAAAAAGAACAACAAAAAAAGACCTCACCACACCACGTCATAATCAAAATGACTACACAGAGGCCAATAATAGAATCTTGAAGGCTTCAAGAGAAAAGAGCAAGGACATAGAAGTAAAAAAAAAAAAAAAAAAAAAGATTACTTCAGATTTCCCAACCCAAACTCTAAAGTCCAAGAGGGTTTAGAATGATATACCTCACCCTCTGAAAGAAAACAATTTCCAACCAAGATTAATATATCCAGTGAAGCTATCTTTGAAAATTGATGGAGAAATAAAAATTTTCCATGATAAGCAGAAGCTGAAAAAAATTTGTGACTAAGCTGGGTCTACAGAAAAACACTTAAAAATAATACTAAAAGAAAGAATGAAAAGTAAACTCCAGAATCAGGGAAAGAATGAATGTCTTTAGAACAACTATAGCTGGGCACGGTGGCACATGCTTGTAATCCCAGTTCTTGGGATGCTGAGACAGGAGCATTGGCCAGCCTCAGCTATTTAGTGAGACCCACTGCAACTTAGTGAAACCCTATTTCCAAATAAAGAATAAAAAAATGGGACTGGGGGTGTAAAACAAACACACACACACACACACACACACACACACCAAAAAAAAAAAAAAAGAAAGAAAAGAAAAGAAAAAGAAAAAAAAGAACAACTATGTAAAGGAGAACGAAAACTAAATCATGCTGGGTGTGATAGTGCACACCTGTAATCCCAGTAGTTGGGAGGCTAATACAAGAGGATTGCAGGTTTGAAGACAATCTCGGCAAGCAGTGATACTCTCATAAACTTTGTAAGATTCTGTTTCAAAATAAAATAAGGCTGGTAGTATAGCTCACAGGTGGAATACCCCTGCGTTCAATCCACAGTGCCACAAAAAAACAGTAACAAGAAAACCTAAACAAATAGAAGATACAATTCCAAATAACAGGAAACAATAAGGTCCTTTCTATATTAACACTGAATGTAAATGGTCTCAACTCCCCACCCTAAAACACTGGCAAAAAGGATGAAAAATAAAAATTCATGCTGGGCCAGGTGTGGTGGAGCACTCCTGTAATCCCAGCACTTGTGAGACTGAGACAGGAGGATTGCAGGTTCGAGGAAATAGTGAGTACTCTCATTAACTTAATGAAAACTTGTTTTACTAGGTTGATGTGAAATAGATCACAGCCTCAGCAAGTAGTGAGACTTTCAATAACCTAGCAAGACCCTGTTTCCAAATAAAAAATAAATAGGTGTGTGTGTGTGGGTGTAGCTGAGGAGTAAAGTGCCTCTGGGCTCAATCCCTAGAACACACACACACACACACACACACACACACACACACACACACACAATCCAACTATACGCTGTTTTTAAGAAGCTTATCTAGGACGTCCATTGAAAATTTATATTCAAAGCTGGGTATGGTGTCACATGTCTATAATCTCAGTACTTGAGAGACTGAGACAGGAGGACTGCAGGTTTGAGGACAGTCTCTACTTTTTTTTTTTTTTTTTTTTTTGTGTGTGTGTGTGTGGTACTGGGGATGGAACTCAGGTATTCTACCTCCGAGCTGTACCTCCAGTCCTATTTTTTTTTTTTAATTCTTTATTTTGAAACCGGGTCTCACTGAGCTGCAAAGGGCTCACTAGGTAGCTGTCCTTGAACTGCGATCCTCCAGCCTCAGCCTCCCCAATGCTGGGATTACAAGCATGTACCACCACCACGCCTGATCCGGCCTCTAGAATTTATTAAAACCCTATTTCAACATAAAAACAGAATAGGGCCAGAGGTGTAACTCAGAGGTAGAATGTCCCTGGGTTCAATCCCAAGGACCAAAAAACAAAAACAAAAACTTATATTCCAATAAATCAGAAAACCTAGAATAAACTGACAAATTCCTAGATGCATACAACCTACCTAAATAAACCAAGAGGGTATAGAAAGACTTCACAGACCATTAACAAAAAATAAATTAGAGTAACAAAAAGTCAACAAAGAAAAGCTCAGAACCACATGGAATTTCCTGCAGAAATCGACAAGATCTTTAAATAGAAAATAAAGGCCAGGTGTGGTAGTGCACACCTGTAATCTTAGTGCTTGGGAGGCTGAGACAATAGAATCACTGGTTTGCAGCCAGCCTCAGCTCAGCTGGCTGTCAGCAACTTAGTGAGACCCTATTTCAAAAATAAAAAATAGTTGGGTGTGGTGGAGGATCGCAGTTTGAGGACAGCCTCAGCTACTTAGCAAGGCCCTTTGCAACTCAGTGAGGGCCTGTTTCAAAATAAAGAATAAAGAGCCAGGTGTGGTGGCGCATGCTTGTAATCCCAGCACTTGGGAGGCTGAGACAGGAAAACCACACAGGTTCGAAGCCAGCCTCAGCTACTTAGTGTGGCTCTCAGCAACTTAGTGAGACCCTGTTTCCAAATAAAATATAAAATAGGTCTGGGAGTATAGCCTGGAGGTAGAAAAGGCCCTAGGTTCTACACCCAATATCACACACACACACACACACACACACACACACACACACACACACAATGTAGAATATGATGAGTTAAAGGTGTAAAGTATAAATCTTAGAACTATCTCTAAAAAAATTAACAAAGAAGATAAAATGGGATCATTAAAAATTAAAATAGAAATCCCATAGTTTGGGAGGCTGAGATAGGAAGATCGCACAGGTTCGAAGCAAGCCTCAGCTACTTAGTGAGGCTCTCAGCAACTTAGTGAGACCCTGTTTCCAAATAAAATATAATATAGGTCTGGGAGTGTAGCCCGGAGGGAGAAAGCCTCTGGGTTCCACCTCCAGTACCACCAAAAAAATAAATAAATAAAATGAGAATAAAGAGCCGGGCATGTTGGTGCACACTTGTAATCCCAGCACTTGGGAGGCTGAGACAGGAGAATCACACAGGTTCGAAGCCAGCCTCAGCTACTTAGTGAGGCTCTCAGCAACTAAGTGAGACCCTGTTTCCAAATAAAGTATAAAATAGGTCTGGGAGTCTACCCCGGAGGTAGAAAAGCCCCTGGGTTCTACCCCAAGTACCACACACACACACACACACACACACACAAAATGTAGAATATGATGAGTAAAGGTGTAAAGTATAAATCTTAGAGAACTAACTCTAAAAATTTAACCAAGAAGATAAAATGGGATCATTAAAAATTAAAATAGACTGGGCGTGGTGGCGCATGCTTGTAATCCCAGCAGAATCGCGCAGGTTCGCAGCCAGCCGCACTGGTTTAAGAGACTCTGTTTCAAAAAAAAAAAAAAATAGGTCTGGGAGTGTGGCCCAGAGGTAGAAGGGCTTCCAGGAACCCCAGTACCACCACCATAAAAAAATAAAAATAAAAAAATAAAATAAAATAGAAATCCCAGACCTTGGAAGTCTGAGACAGGAGGATCACACAGGTTCGAAGCCAGTCTCAGCTACTTAGTGTGCCTCTCAGCAACTTAGTGAGACCCTGTTTCCAAATAAAATATAAAATAGGTCTGGGAGTACAACCTGGAGGTAGAAAAGGCCCTGGATTCTAACCCCAATATCACACACACACACACACACACACACACACAAATAAATAAATAAATAAATGGGGGAAAAAAAAACCACCAGGGCTAGGGGAATATTTGGAGGCATTCCAAACACATGCAAAAATAATAAAATAGAAAATACAAAATAGAAAATAGGGCTAGGGTGGAGCTTGGAGGTAGAATGTGCCTGGATTCAATCCCCAGTACCACAAAAAATAAAAAAATATAATAAAAAATAAAGAGGAAATAAGTTCATTGCTCCTGTTGGTGGATTATAAATTACAGTACAACCACTGTGGAGAATGGAATGGAGGTTTCTCAAAAGGCAAGGAATGGAATCACCATGTGACCCAGCCATACCATTTCTCAGTATCATTCCAAAGGAACTGAAGTTAGAATATAGAGTGATACCTACGTCCCATGATTATAGCAGCACACGTCACAAAAGCCAAATTACTGAACCAAGCTAGGTGTCCTTCGATAGATGAATGGACAATGAAAATGTGGCATATACACACAATGGAATTTTACTCAGTCATAAAGAGCAACAAAACTATGTTATCTGCAGGAAAATTAATGGAACTAGAAAATATGCTAAGTGAGATCCGCCAGTCTCAGAAGGTTAAGGGTCATATATGGGAGCTAGAACAAAAATAGGAAGCAAAAGGGCGTCAGTCCAATCAGGAGAGAAAACAAGAAAAGAGTGGAAAGGAATTGGGGCAGGGAGGTGGGGAGGGAGGGAGGGAAAGAAATAAGGAATGAGGAAGGAACAGTTCAAATAGGGCTAAGTCTATACGAGGTTTTACTATCAGTCTCACCAATGTGTATGGGGAAGGGGAAGGGGAGGGGTGGTGGGCATATACAAGTGATGTGTGCATATATTATCTGTATCACCTTGAATCTCATTATGATGTACAATTATATTGCACTAATGTAATTATATACATATATACACATGCATATACAAATATATATGTTTAGATTCTCTTGGCAAACTTTAGTAGATTCAAATACTAAATGATTATTTTTCCATCTTTTTTTGGATGTGTATGGGTGGGACTGGGGATTAACCCAAGGTCATTCTCAGAGGAGCTACACCCCCAGTCCTATTTCTTATTCTGAACCAGGGTTTCACTAAGTAGTGGAGGGCCTCGACACATTGATGAGGCTGTCCTTGAACCTGTCTCAGCCTCCCAAGTATTGGGATTACAGTGCTTGCCACTAAGCCCAGCTGTTATTTTTTACATCTTCATCTAAATATTTTAGAGAAACTAAATTCCACTTTAATGCCAACATTTCTCTCAGGTGAATGGGAGAACTCGAGGGCCACGCTAGGGTGAGCCCCTCTGTACAACACTAGACTCTGCTGTCCTGGGCTGAGCACAGTCCTTCACTTCGGCCTGGGCTTTGCCTTCACTACAGCTGAGGGCTGATCCTGGATTCTGTGCATGAGGAACAGTCACCTTTTCCCTGGTGAGCCTTCATCAAACAGTCCCCGACAAGCTGCATGCACTGGCTCCGCAGGGTGGTGGCATTGCGGCGGGCCTGGGGATCCAGCCTCTCCCCGTCCACGTCCTCTGTGCTGGCCAGGTGGGCGCTATAGAGAGCCAGGGCGGCAAAGAGCAGCCAGGAGTAGTTGTGAATGTAGGGCTGGATAAGCCTTTGCCGGTCGCTGATCCGAATGGTCACCATGGGGTGGGCTGTGATGCTGTGAGTAGGCAAATGGCTGCAAAGGCAAGACATGTGTAAGGCCTACAGTGTTTGTGAGGTTCCAAAAAGGAGCCCAGGGCCTCAGGGGAGCATGTGCCTGATTGCCACTGGACACTAGTCACATCTAGGCTGTAGTTATTAAAATTTTAAAGAGAAGTATGGGCTCCCTCCCTAGAAAAATGAATAAGCATAAAGATTGGACATACCATTTTAGGATTTCACTACCACTAGAAGACCATCTATGGAAACGAGGCTTAAGAATTCCTTATGATGAATTTGGCACAGTGTGCAATAACATTCTGGTATGTGAAAAAATACCCATAATTTTTGGAAACAGATATAAAGTACATGAGAAAGAAATAAGGTCTGAAATTTGCTGTAAAATACTTTAAAATTTTAAAGAAAAGAAAGCCGAGTGTGGTGATGCACGCTTGTAATCCCAGCATTTGGGAGGCTGAGACAGGAAGATAGTGGTTCTCCGACAGCCTCAGCTACTTAGTGAGGCCTTCCACAACTCAGTGAGACCCAGTTTCAAAATAAATAAAAACAGGGCAGGGGGTGTAGCTCGGAGGTCCAGTGTCCCTGGGTTCTGTCCCCAGACCCTCAAAAAAAAAAAAAAAAAAACAGTCAGGGATAAACTGAGCACATATAACAAAATCTTCTGAGTTCCTGGACTGCGTAACAGGTATATGAAGACTCACTATATTAGTCTCTGCTTTTGACTATGTTTGAAATTTTTTATAATAGAAACATTTAAAAAAAAAAAAAAAGGCCAGGCGTGGCTCACACTTCTAATCCTAGTGCTTAGGAGGCTGAGACTGGAGGATCGCAGATTCCTGGTCAGCCTCTGCTACTTAGTGAGGCCCTCCACAACTTAGTGAGACCCTGTTTCAAAATAAATAATAAAATGTAGAATGTCCCTCAGTTCAAATCCCAGTACCAAAAAAAAAAAAAAAAAAAAAAAAAAAAAAAAAAAAAAAGGAAAGGAAAGGAAAGAAAGAGGATAAGAAAAAAAAAAAAAAAAAAGAAGTGCTGGAGTTATACTGAGGCCCTGGTTTTGATCCTTAGCATCACATACATGCACAAGAAAGTAAGAAGCCCCCATCCTTTTTTTCTAGTGCTGGGGCTTGAACTCAGGGGTATTTTTCCTCCAAGCTACACCCCCAGCCCTATATTTTATTCTTTATTCTGAAACAGGGTCTCACTGAGTTGCAAAGGGCCTCACTAAGTAGCTGAGCCTGTCGGCAAACTACAATCCTCCTGTCTCAGCCCACTTTTTGGATGAAGAAATATAGGAAGAAAAGACTGCACGGCTCCACGTTGTCTGATACCTACCCATAGGTATACTTCTTTGCTGCATAGCATCCATAGCAAAGATCAAAGTCATCGCACACGTTGCAATTCATTCTCCGCCCTATGATCAAACCCTGGCAGTGGTCACAGGTAAACTCCATGTTGACCATTTCATGGTCATCGCCATGGCCCTCGGGCTTTACTCCACCTGGAAAAACACATCAGTGTGAGGCAGAATGGGGCCCACTCGGAGTCCTAAAGGCTGGAAACGATCCCAGCACCAGAGTGGCTCTCGATTTACTGTTAGGGAGGGCAGGGCCTAACGCATCCTCCAGAGACTGGGACACTCTGCCATGGTGGCTCTGAACATAAGAATGATATTCGTGGCATAGAACTCCTCAACAACGCTACAATGAAATGACAAACCCTCTTCCTCCAGTGCCCCAGTCTGAAAAGGTAAACTGCCAATTCCCATGAAGACAATTGTTTGGCAGAAACAGGTCTGTGCCAACTTGCAAGCTATCTCCCATGGCCCTCCTCCTCTGACAAATACAGATCGCCTGTTGGCAAGTAGGTGGCCACTGAGGCACGATCAAGGTTTTCCTTTTGCCTTTTCATTCCAGAACCACAGATGAAAACTGCTTCATAACCTCAGACCCAAGTGAGTGAGAGAGAATGACAGACACAGAGACCGGCAGGCATGGAGGCACACATCTGTAATCCCAGCTGCTTGAGGGAGGCAGGATCTCAAGTGAAAGGCCAGCCTGGGCGATATAGTGAGACTGTTTCAAATTGAAAAAAAATTTTTAAAGGACTGGGGTAGCTGGGTGTGGTGGTGTAATCTTATAATTCCAGTGCTTGGGAGGCTGAGACCAGGGGATTGTTGGTTCAAGGCCAACTTTAGCAACTTAGCAAGACTGTCTGCAACTTTCTAAAACTCTGTTTAAAAATAAATAAAATAGGGCTGGGGATATAAGCTCAGAGGTAAAATGCCCCTAGTTTCAATCCCCAGTGACACCCCCCCCAAAAAAAAAAAAAAAAAAAGGGTTGGGGTAGAGCACATGGCAATGTTTTCCTTCATGCTAGGACTTCCTAGTGTGAATCCTGGGTTTGATACTCAGTGCTGCAAAAAGGGAAAAAAATAAGCTGGGCATAGAGGTGCACATTTGTAATCCCAGTAACTTGGGAAGCTGAGACAGGAGGATTGCAGGTTTGAGGACAGCCTCAGAAAATACTGAGACTCTTATCAACCTAGTGAAACTGTAAAATACAAATAGGGCTGGGGTGTAGCTTGAAGGTTGAATGACCTGGGTTCAATCTCAGCTGCCACCAATAAAAAGAGACTGGATATTAAGACTTCGTCCTTACTGTAAATCCAGGGCATTTCTAAACCCTGATATAAATAGCCCGACTGACACTCCTCACAGTGTGTCCTCTGCCACAAATCTCGTCTAGACTCTAGTGTCCTCTATGTAGCTCTAATCCTGTTAATAATCTGTGCAAAATACCGTCCTGCCGGGCGTGGTGGCCCACGCTTGTAATCCCAAATTTCGGGAGGCTGAGATGGAGGATTGTGGTTCGTGGACAGCCTCAGCTACTTAGTGAGACCCTGTTTCAAAATAAAGAATAAAAATAGGGCAGGGGCTGTTGCTCGGAGGTTGAATGTCCCTGGGTTCCATCCCCAGACCCACAAAAAATAAATAAAATAAAATAAAATACCTTCCTCACAGCTGGGCATGATGGTGCACGCTTGTAATCTTAGTACTTAGGAGGCTGAGATAGGAGAATTGTAGGTTTGAGGCCAGCCTCAGCAACTTAGTAAGCCTTCAGACACTTAGCTGGACTGTTTGAAAATAAAAAGGGCTGGGGGAGCTGGGCATGGTGGTGCAAGCTTGTAATCCCAGCATTTGGGAGGCTGAGGCAGGGGGATTGCAGTTCGTGAACAGCCTCAGTTACTTAGTGAGGCCCTTTGCAACTCAGTGTGACCCTGTTTCAAAATAAAGAATAATAAAAAAAATAGGGCTGGGGGGTGTAGCTCTGAGGTAGAATGCCCCTGGATTCTATCCTCAGTATTAGAAAAACAAAACAAAACCTAACATAACAATAATCCTTCCTCAATATCTAGAGGCTATTTTAATTCTTTAGCCTAACATCTTAGGATTCCACTACCAAAGCCCCACCTGTTTTACCCCATCAGTCAGCCAGACAGAGGCCCACGTGTGTCTATACAGAGGGCTCGCTCCTCTGTCCCTGGGCGTGTTATCTCCACTGTTTCGTTCATATCATCCAGTTCTTTCTTCAAAGACCAATTGTAACCCTACTTTCTCAACAAGACTTGCCTATAGCAACACGGATGTTACTTTCAAACTTTTCTAGAGGTAATCTGCACCACTCACTCATTTATAACCCAGCAGACATTCTGTGGATACATCCACTTTCCTTGCTAGACATTAGGTGTTTCCAGGGCAGGGTCCGCGTCTTACTGCTGGACCATAGCCACGTGGAGCACTCTGATGTTCACTGCTGCTGAGGTCCTCTGCCTTAGCACTTACAAGTCAAGTGGATTACAGGGTTTTTGTTGTTGTTGTTTGGCAGTACTGGGGATTGAACCCAGGGGCATTCTATCTCCAAGCTACACCCCCAGCCCTAATTTTTATTCTTTAGTTTGAAACCAGGTCTCAAGTTGCATAGGGTCTCACTAAGTAGCTGAGGCTGCTTGCAAATCACAATTCTCCTATCTCAGCCTCTCAAATGCTGGGAATAAAGCTGGGCCTGGTGGCCCATGCTTGTAATCCCAGCATTCGGGAGACTGAGGGCAGAGGATGGCAGTTCGCGGACAGCCTCAGCTACTTAGTGAGGTCCTCTGCAGCTCAGTGAGACCTGGTTTCAAAATAAAGAATAAAAAATAGGGCAGGGGGTGTTGCTTGGAGGTCGAATGCCCATGGGTTCCATTCCCAAACCTGCAAAAAAAAAAAAAAAAAAAAAAAAAAAAAATGCTGGGACTAAAGCATGCGCTACCTCACCTGGCTAAAGAATTTTTGTAGTTTGTTTGTGTGTATGTATTTGGTTCTGTGTTGATATGGCATGATTCAGAAGCAAGGACAATTTCCAGAAAACACAATGTATATTCTGTTTAGCGAGGGCCTGCATAAGATGGGAGACTATCAGGTCAGAGTAGTAGAGCTGATATTTGAGTTGGGGAGATAAGGCTCATATTTGCCAGTGAGTCAAACAGTGAGTTTTATAACACAAAAAGATCAAAGAAAATAGGAACAATTATTACTTTTGGATATGGCATGCTTAGTTCATGAAATTTACCTAGGAAGCAAGTTTTGCAGAGATCCATGTCGTTGCACTGCAGACACCGGTAGCGATGCCAGGGGGCGATCTCATCACACCCATCACAAGAGATGTCCACATTTAATAGGTCACAGTAGCGAGCAATAAACATGTGCATCTATAAGAGGAAATGAATACAATTAACCAACACTTTCTAATGTCGCCAGTATTCATTCATCCATCCGTTCATTCATTCATTCGGTACTTAAGATGACCCAGGCATTGTACTAAGTGCTAGGATTTATAGCTGAATGATCTAAGTGTCTAGCTTGGAATTCCCTTAAGGAAACAACCACACAGTGTGATAAGTGCATTGAAAGACAAATTTAAGAGGCTCAGAGGATACAGAGAGGACACAGAGGATTGGCTACCAGTAGGTATAAAGAAGGACCGGGAAGGTTGTTTTTGTTGTTGTTTTTTGTTTTTGGTGGTAGTGGGCTTCCTGGAAGCCCTTCTACCTCCGGACTACACTTCCAGACCAATTTTTAAATACTTTTTTATTTTGAAACAGGGTCTCAAGCCAGCATGGCTGGCTTCGAACCTGCATGATCCTTCTGTCTCTGCCTCCCAAGCGCGGGGATTATAAGCATGAGCCACCACGCCCAGCTCCAGAGGGAGATTAATTCTCCCCTAAGACCTGAGTAGAAAATGAGTACTAGATGGGTGGGGATAAAGGTAAGAGGCCTGTCAGATAGAATAAATAGCAAGTTCTAGTGGGTCCAAAGGGGAGCCAGACAAGGGCGTATGGAATCAGGAATAGTCTTTGTATGTGGAACATAGTAAAGTGGGGGAATAACCAGATGAAGTTAAAAAAGTTAATCCACGGGGGCCTCAAAAGCTATTCTAAGGACTTTCCAACTGCTTCTCAATGGAAGAGTAATGAAATTAGATTTGAGCATTTGGAAGGTTCCTCTGGTTGCTGAACAGAAAAATGGATTGAAGGGGCAAGATGAAAGAGTCCAGAGGAATGACAATGACATAAGCTGTTCACGTGATCCATGACAGGTAATACGGGCTGGGTCTGAGCAATACAGTCAGAGGCAGGCAGACCCGAGAGGTATTAAGAGGTTTTTTTTTTTTTTTTTTTTTTTGGTGGTGGTGCTGGGAATTGAACCCAGGGGCCTTCTACCTCCAAGCTACACCCTAGCCCTATATTATTTTTACTCTGAAACAGAGTCTCACTAAGTTGATGAGACTCTCACTACTTGCTAAGGCTGTCTTGAACCTGTGATTCCCCTGTTTCAGCCTCCAAGTATAGTCGCCTCCATGCTTGGCCTGAGAGCTATTAAAGATAAGATAAAAGTGAGCCAGGCGTGATGGCACAAGCTTGTAATACCAGTACTTGGGAGGCTGAGACAGGAGGGTCTGGGTTCACAGCCAGCCTCAGCTACTTAGTGAGGCCCTCCTCAAAATAAAGAATAAACAGGGCTGGGTGTAGCTTGGAGATAGAATGCCCCTAGGTTCAATCTCTAGCACCACCAAAAATAAAAAAATAAAAAAAAAGAGAGAGAGAGAGCGCACGAAAGAGAGAAGTGACTAGCCAGGATCAGTAAAGAACAAGTAAAGTCAGGAACAACAGTCAAATGTGTGGCCTGGGTACTTGGTTGAACAATGGTAATGTTTATAGATAAAAGGAAACACTAAACAAGGAGTATTGTTTTTCGATACTTAGAAAGAAAAAGTTGTCAGGCATTTTGATACACCCCTGTAATTCCAGCACTTGGGAGGCTGAGACAGCAGACTTGCAGGTTCAAGGCCAGCCTCAGCAATTTAAGGAGATCCCTCAGCAACTTAGTGAGGCACTGTTTCAAAGTAAAAGACAAAATAGGAATAGATGTGTAGCTCAAAGGTAGAATGCCTCTGGGTTCAACCTCCAGTATTAAGAGAAAAAGATAAACTTTCTGGGGAGCACTGTTGCTTAAGCAAGCAAGTTATTTTACTGGAAAATACTTGGAGGCTACATTCTAGTTTATCTTTAGGGCCTGGAAATAAAAACTAAATCAGTAAGCAACCATACAGTAGTAGATAAATGTAGTACTAGAGGACATAATCCAGGTTACCTGAGAACTATGGAATGGCTGCCAATCAGATACAACATACAGGAGTCCCAAGGCCCCATTGGCATACTCCATCAAAGCACCACAGAGGTACTATATAAGCAAAGTGGACAGCACATAGTAGGTACTCGACATGTGGAAAAGAAATGACTTTGAGACAGTGGGTGCCAGGCACATGTGGTAGGGACATATTTAACACCTAATGTGGAAATGGACAGGCAGGGTGCCCAAGCCTGCTGCCTTTACTCATCTGAGTCACTCATGAGTTCCATGTTGCCTGACTTGGTGTGTCAATGGCTGCCTCTGTGCTCTCCAGCAACCTTCTGGTTGAGTGTGGCTTCCCTGGTGCTGCCCTCACCGGGGATATGAGAGTCTAGGTCCTTCAGCAACTCCGTTTCTCACTATAAGTTCATAAAGTGACACCTAACACCATCCGTGAACCCTGTGAGCCACTCATCTGTGAGTTCCATTCTACAGGAGGCAGCCGCTTTGATGGATCACAGCAGGATACAGAGGCCCGCAGGTTAATACCAGACATGCACATCCTGAGCGCCCCAGAGCTTTTGGGAGGTAGCCTGTCAGCAGGCACCAAGCAAACCCTCCTCTCCAAACTCCTAGCAAGTCACTTCAGATTATTCTAGTTGGGAGATCTTACTTTCCTCTGCTTCTCTGGATCTTCCTGGGCTATTTTTTCATACCAGGCCTCAAACATGCCATCCTGACACTCATCCATCCACTCTGAATTCTGCTTGGCATCAGCGAGCTCATCTTCTTCACTCCACTGGCTGAAAGGAGGACATAAGAGAAAAAAGCATGCCTTTCCCCATATCCAAGGAAAGTGCTGGTTAGCAGATCCCGAGTCCCATGGGCCAAATACATTAGTCATTTTAAAATTTCTAGGGGAGAAGGTCAATTGCTATTTAAAACCCAAGATTTTTCTAGTATTTGATAGACATATGCCAATAGGAAGAGAGAAGCTCCTTCCACAGCAGATGATGCTGGCAAGGTGAACCTATTGTGTGCTAGGCACTGAGGCCAAATACAATGATTATTTTTTTCATCCTTGGGGATCGTACCCAGGGGCATTCTACCTCTGAGCCACATCCAACCCTATTTTTAAAAAAAAATTCTTTATTTTAGCCGGGCGTGGTGGTGCACGCTTGTAATCCCCGCGCTTGGGAGGCAGAGACAAGAGGATCGCGCAGGTTCGAAGCCAGCCGCGCGCGCTGGCTTAAGAGACCCTGTTTCCAAATAAAAATGTAAAAATAGGTCTGGGAGTGTAGCCCAGAGGTAGAAGGGCTTCCAGGAACCCCAGTACCACCAAAAAAAAAAAAAAAATTCTTTATTGTAAAGTAGGGTCTCCTAAATTGTGGAGGCCTTCACTAGCTGAGGCTGGCTGCAAACCTGACCCTCCTGTCTCAACCCCCCAAGTACTGGGATTACAAGTGTACACCACCATACCTGATTATGGTTTCTTTTCTTTTCTTTTCTTTCTTTCTTTTTTTTTTTTTTTTTTGGTGATACTGGGGTTCCTGGAAGTCCTTCTACCTCAGGGCTACACTCCCAGACCTAATTTTTTATATTTTTATTTGGAAACAGGGTCTCTTAAGCCAGTGTGGCTGGCTTTGAAACTGCTGGATCCTCCTATCTCTGCCTCCCATGCGCGGGGATTACAAGCGTGCGCCACCAAGCCTGGTTATGGTATCTTTTTTACAGTTTGATGTGGACATGCTTAGAACAACTTTGTGCAGTCAGCATGAGAAAGGAGTCAGAAGACTCTGACTTCAGCTTTACTACTAGTTACTATAGGACCTTGACATGTTATAACAAGACCTCTATACAAATAAATTCCATATCTGAAAGTTCTACATCTCTGGATTCAAATAAAATCAGATAAAAATATTTTTAATTGTGTCTGTATTGAACATGAAGTTCTTTTTGTCATTATTTTCTTTTGTTGTTGTGGTGGTGTTGGTGGTGCTAGGGATTGAATCCAGAGGCATTTTACCTCCAAGCTATACCCCCAGCCCTACTTTTCTATTTTTTATTTTTTATTTTGAAACAGAATATTACTAAGTTTCAGAGGGCCCCACTAAGTAGCTGAGGCTGGTTGTGAACCTGCGATCCTCCTGTCTCAGCTTTCTAAGTACAGGGATTAAAAGCATGCACCACCATGCCCCAGCTCAAAAAAAATTTTTTTTTTTTTTTTTTTTTTTTTTTTTTTTGCAGTACAGGGGATGGAAACCAGGGGCATTCAACCTCCAAGGTACACTCCCAGCCTTATTTTTTTTTTTCTTTATTTTATTTTTTCGTGGTACTAGGGGTGGAACCCAAGAGCTTTCTATCTCCGGGCTATACCGATACCTATTTTATAATTTATTTGGAAACAGGGTCTCACAAAGTTTTTGAGAGCCTCACTCAGTAGCTGAGGCTGGCTTTGAACCTGTTCGATCCTCCTCTCTCAGCATCCCAAGTGCTGGGATTACAAGCGTGCCCTACCACGCCCAGCTATTCTTTATTTTTTAAACAAGGTCTCACTAAGTTGCAGAGGGCCTCACTAGGTAGCTGAGGCTGTCCACAAACCATGATACGCATCTCAGCCTTCCCAATGCTTTATATTCTGTCTGTTAAGACAGCTAGATACAGTTGGATTTTATAATTTAGTAAATGATCATGTGCTATTGCATAATAGGGTGGCTACAGATAATAATACTGTAGGGTACATTTCTTTCTTTTCCTTTTTTTACAGTACTGACAATTGAACCCAGGGGCATTCTACCTCTGAGCACACTCCCAGCCCTGTTTTTTATTCTTTATTTTGAAACAGAATCCCACTAAGTTGCATAGGGCCTCACTAAGTAACTGAGGATGGCTGCGAACCTGGATTCTCCTGTCTCAGTCTCCCGAGTACTGAGATTACAAGTGTACACCGTCCACATCCAGCTTATCATTATTTCTAAACAGTATAGCATAAAGCTATTTATATATCATTTATATTGTATCAAGTACTGTAAGTAATTCAGAGATGATTTAAAGTACCTAGGAAGCCGGGTAGGTGGCGCACACTTGTAATCCCAGCATTCGGGAGACTGAGACAGGAGGATCGCAGTTCGTGGACAGCCTCAGCTACTTAGTGAGGCCCTCTGCAACTCAGTGAGACCCGGTTTCAAAATAAAGAATAAAATAGGGTAGGGGGTATAGCTCGGAGGTCGAATGGCACTGGGTTCTACCCCCAGACCTGCAAAAAAAAAAAAAGCACCTAGGAGAATATGTGTCGGTTATATGTAAAAACCACAACTTACATTTTATGTAAGAGAAAAGCATTTTGCTATCTGTAAGGGGGTCCTGGAATCAACTCCCTGAAGATAATGAGAAGAAACTACTTATTGCAGATCTACTTCCTTATTTCAAATAAAAGGTTTCAGGCAGGTTACTGTGGCCTCCTTTTAGATGCAAAATTATAAAGTTCCGTAATTTTAAAGTTTGTTTTAGCAATAAGAATTTTAAACATAAAAGCATCTGCTTAATAGCAAATGCAAAATGCTTACATAGCCATTCATTCATGCATTCCCGCAGTATGAGTTTGGGCCTCCTCTTACTTAGCTGTGGGCTAGGGCACTGAGGGATTGGTGTGAAAGGTGTGGCCCACCCTCGGGACTGTATAAAGTCTGAAAGAGTGGAGACAGGCAGCGTGTCCAGTTCCATGCCCCTCTGCCATCACTGCGCACACAGCAGCACACATCTGAGGACACACAAGGAGGCAGCTTTAATCCTAGCCCTTCTCTTCTGAGAGAGAAAGTAGTCCCAGTGTTGCCTAATCCATTTATTTCCTCCTAATTCTCTCTCTCTTGTGTGTATGGAGAGTCTTGGGGTTGAATCCAAGAGCACTCTACCCCTGAGCTACACCCCTGCCCTATTTTATTTTTTATTTTTAAACAGGGCCTCACTAAGTTGCAGAGAGCCTTGCTAAGTCACTGAGGCTGGCCTTGAATCTGTGTTCCTTCTGCTTCAGCCTCCCAGGTACTAGGCTTACAAGCATGCTCCACAATGCCTGGTTTGAATTCTCCCTTCTTGATTCCTACTTTTGCTTTTCCATTCTCTTCTCCTTTTTTCCACACACAAGTGTGAATGGCAGGAGGACTTGAGTAGGTTGGAGAGACAATAGTCAAAACAGAATGAAAAAAACTTTGTATATCAGTGGGTAAGAGATTTTAGCAACTAATGTCACATATAAGTGTAATAAGTATTATGAAAAAGGATTCTTCAATACACTAAGTTCTGTAAGAATCTCCAAAACCCAGGGGCATTGGACCTCTGAGCTATTCCCCTGTCCTTTTTTTAATTCTTTATTTTGAAACAGGGTCTCAGTAAGTAGCTGAGGCTGTCTGTAAACCATGATCCTCGGGTTTCAGCATCCCAAATGCTGGAATTACAAGCATGCACCATCATGCCCTGCTCAGAGAGGGATTTAACTAACTTGCCTACAGGTGTCCAGCTACTTTGTGGCAAAGCCAGGATATATTGCACGATTCCATCCTTTGTGGTCCCCACACTCCATTACCTATTCTACAAACTGCAGGTTCAGGACTGTGTTCTTACCTGATCACACTGTCATGGGCACTTATATTTTCCTGTGACATTTTCATGAGAAGATCTGGTAATTGAATGTCAACAAAGAAGAAAAGATCACTGGGTTCCCAGCCCATATCCAACAGATGAAGCAGGGCTGTTTGGATACAGGATAAGGCAGGCAGTAGGGACCTAAAGAAGCCACAGAGACAAGAGTGATCAAAGCTGCCCAATACAACAGAGAGCAACAATAGCAGCAATGCCACATTGTTGTAAACTGGCCTGTTTTTAACAGGAAAGCAAGAATTCCAAAGTCCATACAAATATCCTCAAAGAGAAAACAAAAGAATGCTGAAGAGCTCTGATAAGGTGTCCACCCTGCCAGGGATACCTGAGGCACATTATAGTACAGGACTGAATAGGAAAAGTCACCTCCGAATAAACAGCAAGGTCAGGACCAGCCCACAGTTAGCCAAGGTTATGCAATTTAGATTTACAGAAGAGCTATGTGACTTAGGGTTTATGTGTAAGCCACTTGCTAAGGAGGAGACTGAGAAACAGCTTTATACTCAGGTTTTTAAAATTGCACATAAGAGCCGGGCATGGTGGCGCATGTTTATAATCCCCGCACTTGGGAGGCGGAGACAGGAGGATCATGCAGGTTCGTAGCCAGCCACGCTGGCTTAAGAGACCCTTCCAAAAAAAAAAAAAAAAAAGTATAAAAATAGGTCTGGGAGTATAGCCCGCAGGTAGGAGGGTTTCCAGGAACACAAGTACCACCAAAAAAATAAATAAATAAAATTGCACATAATAAGCTGGGCATGGTGGCCCAAGCCTGTAATCCAAGTATGAGGGCTATAGGTTCGAGGCTAGCCTCAGCAACTTAGACCCTTGGCAATTTAGTGAGAGCCTGTCTCAAAATAAAAAATAAAAAGGGCTAGACGTATAGCTCAGGGGTAGAAGGCACCTGGGTTCAATGCCTTGTACCAAAACACATATACACACACAAACAAACAAAAACAACCCCTATACATAGTATAACAAAAACTAAAAAATAATAGGTTATAAAATTCTTAAACTAAAATCCACCCCAATGTACACATCAGATAGGAAAAAAAGGCTAGGAGAAAATATACTAATCTGTTAACATTAGTAATTAGCTCTAAGTGGTAATGAGATTGGAGGCTTAATTTTATTTCATCCCTTGTGGCTTTCTATATTTTCAACTTTGAACGTGGAGTTCTTTTATAATTAGAAAAAAACATTATTTCATCTGGAAATTAAAAAGTCACCCAGTACCTGTCATTTAAGCTACTAAATCCTTTAATTGCTTTCACCAAAAACAGAACAAGTTGATAGTAAGTGTCTCGAATTTCTTTGTGTAGCTCAGCACCACAGCCTTCCAACTGTCCAAAGTAACTAGAAACAGAGGAAATCATAAAATTAATTGACAGGACATCTTCTACTTAATAATCCCTATTTCTTACATGAAAGAGCCCAGATTAGCAAGCTGAACCAAGTGGCACAGAAACCTAAGCTAAAACAGGTATAATGACTTAGCAAGCAACGGGCAAAACGGAAAATGATCAGTTGACCGGGTCAGAGAGCTGCCTAGCCAGGCATGGTGGCGCACGCTTGTAATCCCAGCATTTGGGAGGTAGAGACCGGAGGATCATGATTTGCGGACAGCCTCAGCTAATTAGTGAGGCCCTCTGCAACTCAGTGAGACCCGGTTTCAAAATAAAGAATAAAAAATAGGGCAGGGGGTGTAGCTTGGAGGTTGAATGCCCCTGGGTTCCATCCCCATACCTGAAAAAAAAAAAAAAAAGAAAAGAAAGAAAAAGAAGAGAGCTGCCTAACAGAAGTAGGAGATGACTATTCCTACTTCTTCATTAATATAACCCCCAACACACAAATTCTTGGAAGTCAGGTACTATGTTAAGTACTCTTTTACAATTTGCCTGTTGAGTCTTCCATGGAGCCAGGCCCATCCTTCTGCATCCCTTCACTGACTTACTGCCAAGCTCACTGGGTTTTCTGCCATGATCCTTTATCCTTGGTGATATGGCATCAAAGTGAATTATGGTTTCACTCCTTTTTCTTTCAATTCTCTGTCCCCTTCCCTGCCAAGGTTCTTCTCTTCCATTCCCCCAAGCCTCCAGTGTGACGGGTACTTCCTTGTTCTTGTCCTCAGGGGATGGCTGACCTCAGACTTTGCTACTCTGCCCACAGCCTCTCGTCTCGCTTTGCTATGGTGGACTTCCGCAGGCCTCCTCAGTCCCAGAGTCCATCCCTGAGCTGCAGTGTGCGGACCACCTCCTGCTTCAAGTGCGATACGTTTGCTCTGCTCCCTTCTCAGCGTGGATCACACAGCCAATCACCACACGCTTTAGCACATGCCCATCCCTGGCCCGCTTCTACCTCCAGCTACTTGAATAAGAAATCTTATCCTTGCAGCGGAATGTAGCTTGAAGAAAAAGCACAAAACTAAGATGACTAGTATCATTTGAAATGTACAGCCAGAATTCTCAAGTGAGAACTTGGAATTGTCAGGCAGTTTAGCAAACCAGCTTTCTCAGTTCTCACTCCTATCTAAAACTTTTCTGCTTCTCCTTAAATAACTAGTACCTCCTTCTTAACCTATATTTACTGCTATTGACTATCCTCAGGTTTCATTTTTAAAAACAGAAATAATCACGTGGGAATTCCTTTATTTTTGTATCCATCCAATCTACCAGTCAGCTTGCATCTGCACCAAACTCTACATCCTGTTTCTTCCTGCTAACCCAGCCAGAACCTCCCTGACTATATCAAAAGCAGCCTCCCTACTTATGCAGCTGCTACTGTAAACCGTGCCCTCTTCTTTATTTCTTGTGGTACTAGGGCTTAAACCTAGGGACATTTTACCTCTGAGTTACACCTCCAGTCCTTTTTTTTATTTTTGTTTTGAAATCGGGTCTTGCTATGTCGCTGGAGCTATCCTTGAATCTGCGATCTTCCTGTCTCAGCGTCCCCAAGTATTGGGATTACAGATGTGCACTAACACACCCAGCAGCTGTCCCCGCTTCTACATCGAGCTTCCTCTCACTACTGACTCATTCCCAACAGTGTCTCTAATTACGTGTGTGTGTGTGTGTGTGTGTGTGTGTGTGTGTGTGTGTAAGGGTAGTGGGAACTGAACTCAGGGGTGTTCTACCTTTGAACTATACCCCCTATACAGCCCTATTTTACTTTTTATATTGAAACAGGGTCTCATACTATACTATTGCATGCTTGCATGCTGGCCTTGAATCTGCAATCCTTATGTCAGTCTCCCAAGTACTAGGATCACTGGCATGTGCCAATGTGGCTAGCTCCAATACTTCTTAAAAACACTCAGTGGCAATGCTGGGGTATAGTTCATTGTATAGCATGTGCTTAACATGAGTAAGACCCTGGTTCTGTCCCTGAAACAAACAAAATTCTAGTTGCCCGAAAGCCCCTTCTAATTACTGCTCTATTTCTCGACTCCCTTTTAAAGCCAAATTACTTTTTCTCTTATGTGTGTGTGTGTGTGTGTGTGTGTGTGTGTGTGTGTGTGTGTGTATAATTTTATAAATTCAGATTTTTTTTTTTTTTTGCAGTACTGGGGATGGAACCCAGGGGTATTCTATCTCTGATCTACACCCCCAGCCCTATTTTTTATTCTTTATTTAGAAACAGGGTCTCACTGAATTGTAAAGGGCCTCAATAAGTAGCTGAGGCTGTCTGCGAACCATTATCTTCCTGTCTCAGCCTCCGGAATGCTGGGATTACAAGCGTGCACTACTACTCCCGGCTAAGGCTGGATTTCTTGAACTAGTTGTCTGTAGTCTTTCCATTTTACAACCTCCATTCTTTCAACCCAGTCCAACTGGCTTTTGGCCCCCTAGCTCCACGAAGACTGTTGCCAAATCCAATGTTGTTGTTGTTGTTGTTTTATCTCACTCAAAATCTCACATCAGCAGATACAACTGACCATTCTTGCCTCTGGAGATACATTCTTTCCTTGGCTTTTTTTTTGTTTTTTGTTTTTTAATACCTCTGAGCTACACACCCTAGCCCTATTATTTTATTCTTTATTTGGAAATAGGGTCTCACTGAGTTGCAAAGGGCCTCACTAAGTAGCTGAGGCTGTCCTCAAACCAACATACTCCTGTCTCAGCCTTCCAAAGGCTGGGATTACAAGCATGCGCCACCATGCGTGGCTTTCTTTGGCTTCTATGACAACACCATCCTCAGTTGTCTATTCAAGGGTCAATGCCTTTTGCTCACCTTAGCTGACTTCTTTCTTTACTTGACAGAGATGTGCCCCGAGGCTTAGTTCTGGCCTCTTCTTGTCTATCTCTGCATCACTCTAGGTCTTATCTTGTGTCATGGCTTTAACCATCATTTATATAATGACGGCAACCAAATTCTATCCTCAGTCCTGACTTCTTTTCAGGACTTCAGACTTAACGCTCTGTTTTAATATCTTTATTTGGATGTTAAATAAGCAGTTCAAACAATATGGCCAAAACAAACCTTTTTATTTCCACCCCAATCTGTTTCTTTCATATTGTTTTCCTCAGTTGAATATGTCACCATTCACCCAGCTGCTCCACCAAAATCCTAGGAATTTCTTTTCCCAAGATCCCTACCTTTCCTTTACCTTCTGTCTAATCTATCAATACGTCCTGACAATCCTACTTTCCAAATTATTCCCTGAATGTCATCCCTTTTCTTTCACATCCAATACTACTCCCTGGTGTTAAACCATTACCATCCCTTGCCTGGATTTCTGCAACACTCTCCTAACTGCTTTTCTTACTTTCACCCTTTGCCAATGATGACAGATGCATCATTTATAAATATAAATCCAAGTGTATTCCTCCTTGCCTTCAAAGTCTCCAGTAGTTTCCCATCTGCAACTCAATATAAAATCCAAACACCTTCAGGGTGATCAGGGCCCTGCCTAACTTTTTGATCTTGTCTTGTCCCACTTCTGTCTCTTATTTAGCCACACAGGAGCTCTTTCTGTTTCTTGGGATAATTCCCCACTCTGGGCCCTTTGCACTGCTCTTTCTGCCTTTCTTGCTCTTCTCCCTGACTTCAGCTAGTCAGTCACCGCTGGGTTTACATATTATCGCCTCAGCCTGTTTTCCCTGACCACCCAAACTAGGTCCCTCTGTTAAACTGCCCCATAGAAAAATCAATACCTGATTCCTCAGTCATTTTTAAAAATATTCTCACCTACTCACTCTTCAACAGAATATAAGTTCCATTAGGCCGGGCGTGGTGGCACATGCTTGTAATCCCTGCGCTTGGGAGGGAGAGACAGGAGGATCAGGCAGGTTCGAAGCCCGCCTTGCTGGCTTAAGAGACCTTGTTTCCAAATAAAAATATAAAATAGGTTTGGGAGTGTAGCCCAAAAGTAGAAGGGTTCCATCCCCAGTGCCACACACAAAAACAAAAACAAAAACAAAAAAGAATAGAAGTTCCATTAGAACAGGGACCTTGTCTGGCATGGACATTGCTGTATATATAACAAAGTGCCTTGCAAAGTAGACACTCGCATTACATTTACCTCATAGCTTCTAGGAACCAAATGACACTATGAGTACATAAGAAATGAAATTTTTTTCGTGTGTGGTACTGGGATGGAACCCAGGGGCATTCTACCTCCAAGCTATACCCCCAGTCCTATTTTTTATCATTTATTTTGAAACAGGGTCTCACTAAGTTGCAGAAGGCCTCACTTAGTAGATGAGGCTGCCCGCAGGCTGCAATCCTCCTGTGTCAGCCTCCCAAATACTGGGATTACAAGTGTGGGCCATTAAGCCACACTTAAGGATGAAATTCTATCTGATAAATTAAAGCTGATAAAGTCATCAGGAAAAAATTAACATGTTCCTTGTACTTTCTAAAAATATATAACCCATGCTTTCTTGGATGAGAGAATAAATTCACCTACAATATAAATTTGTATCCTATGTGAAAAGGACAGAATTATTAGTTAGAGAAGACAATCAGGCTTTCTTTACAATGACTTCTGCTTGTTTTTCTTTTCATGTGACTTACTTGGTAAAATCTTTCTGGCAGGTCAGAAGTTCTAACAGGAAAAGTATATATGGTGGATGGAAGCAGTGAGGCTGTCCAAGGGATTCAGTACAGTAATGAATTATCCTCAGGACCTCCAGGATGCTCTGGGCTTGGGCTTTCCTCAAGGAAAGAACCTTTAAAACACTGGAGACAGAGATCGAGTTAGGGAAACAAAAGAAAACACACACCTACACCCATCCATGTTCTAAACCATATGAAAGAAAAGGAATTACTGCTGTTAGGTATTAGAAATGTCCTGCAGAAAGACCATCAATACCAGCTTGCTACTTTTAGTCATCACTAGCGGCGTTATAGAGCAGTACATACCAACTGTACAGAAATCCAACAACTCATTTTGTTAAATTAAACAGCTAAGAAAGAACTCTAAGGTCTTCCCGTAGAGATAACAGCTTTTATTCTTAGGACAGGAAATACCTCATTAACTGAAAACCCATCATATTTCCAAAGATGCAGGCCTACTGGACAAATAATTCTGTCAGAAAAGATCAAATCAGAACTTTCTCCCAAGGTTAAAATAAAACAAATTTTTGCCAGGCACATGCTTGTAATCCCAGTACTTGGGAAGCTAAGACAGGAGGATCGTCGGTTCAAGGATAGTCTTAGCAATTTAGTTAGATTCAGCAACCTAGCAAAATTTAAAAAAAATATGGCTGGGGATATAGCTCAGAGGTACAACACCCTTGGGGTTCAATCCCCAGCACTATAAAAAAATAAAAATAAAACACATTTTAAGTGGCAACTACTAAAATAAGTGCTTATTTTTTAATCCTAACAATACATTGCTGTGATTATTTTATATACAATATAATGTGCAAATCTTAAGTGAAAAAATACGCATTGAAAAAAATAAGATTTTTTTTCTTGAATATTCAAATCAAGCCTCAATCTAGCCTAATACATAAACGAATAGGTAGCAGTGCTGGGGATTCATAAACATAACTTTCCAGCCTTTGGCGGGACCAGGAGCTTATGGCTTGAAAAGAAAAAATGCCAGAAAGAAATAGTAGGCTCACCTCTCATGTGAGAGTGACTGGTCCTTAATGAAGTCCATGATGTCCTTCAGCACTGGGTATTTCTCCTTCACTGTGGGCACCGGCCTGGCCTCCTCCATGGATCTGAAGGAGAGCAGCCGGAGCCGCCCTCGGGTGAAGGGAGGCCGCCGGGTGGGTGTGGAAGGTGATGAGGGTTCCTCAGCTGTGGACACTTCCGAAGTGGGAGGACTGCTGCGGGGCAGCAGCTCTGGCTGGAACTCTGAGCCAGGACTCTTGTCTCCCATGGTTGGGGCTGTGGCTTCAGTGGGTGACACTGAGGCCTGGAAATGCTCTTCTACCACAGAGCTTGTCCTCTGGCGCCGGTCGAGCGGCTGGAGGTGATCCATTCCATCTGTGGTCACCAGCTTGTCACAAATGTCTTTTGGACTTTTAACCGTGGGCAAAAATTTTAGTAACAGAAGACTTTTCTGAATACATTCTTTTGCTACATGAAAAACAAAAACAAAAAACCCAAGAATAATAATTGAGCAAGCATTTAAATTTACAGTTACTACCTACTTTCAGAGAGAAAATAGTCTAGTTAAACTTTGCAATTTAGGGCAAGAAGTACCTTCATTAATAAAAAGTATAGACTTCCGGGAAGATGGCAATGGAGGAAAGCGGCACTTACAAGTCCCGCTAACAATCGAACTCTATTACCACAAAATCAGCACCTTTCAGAGCCAGAAAACACCACCAGCAAAGAAATAAAAACTGTAAACACAAGGGACAGAGAAAAAGGGCTGGAAAAACAAGACACCAGAAAAAAAACAGCCCGAAGTGCCTTGGCGCAGAGAAGCCCAAGCGGCCGGAGCGGCGCGGCCTACATCTTCCCTAGCAGCACCAGGCTCCAGAGAGGAGGGAGACTCAAAACAGAGCTCAAATCCAGAGAGGAGGTACTCTGGCCACGCGGCCTAGGATGCAGAAGCAGTGTCTTACTGCTGTTGGCAGCGGCGAGTTCACCGGACGGCCCTAAACCAACGCACTCAACCAGCCACCAGGCGCCTGAAAGGAGGGGTGGACAGCAAGCTGAGGTGAGCCGCTGCGGAACAGCCGGGCGGCAGTCAGCAGTTTCCATGGCGCAAGGAGCGTCTAAAGCTCCCAAGGGCTAGGATCAGCACACCCTGCAGGGACTCAGCGGAGCTCAAAACCAGAGAAGAACTACACCAACCTCACAGACAAGGATGCGACAGCAGCGTCTTACTGCCAGCAGCAGCGGCGAGTTCACGGGACGGCTGAAGACCAACGCACTCAACCAGCCACCAGGCTCCAGAGAGGAGGGGTGGACAGCGAGCCGAGGTGAGCAGGTGCTGAACAGCCGGGCGGCAGTCAGCAGTTTTGTTGGCGCAGGGAACATCTAAAGCTCCCAAGGGCCGGGCACAGCACACATGGCAGGGACTCAAAGCGGAGCTCAAAACCAGAGAAGAAATACGCCGCATCACGGCCGAGGGTGTGGCAGTGGTGCCATATTGCCAGTGGCGGCAGCAGCGAATCCACCGAGTTCACTACAGCTCCATCAGTGCACTCAACAACCATGAATCAAATTGCGGCCCCTAAGGGAGAAATCCCAGTACTGTACTCCCAGGGACTTGCGCAGATAGTCTCCCTGGGTCGGAGATTTTAGCAGTGCAGCCCAGTGGGGGAGTGGCAGTGGCAGAGATATCATACCATAGTCACAACTCCCCGCTGGAGAACACCCAACTTGGCACCCCCCACGGTCTAAGCAGCCTCCATTGACTCCCTGGGTCTGAGACTCTGTGATACAACCCAGTAAAGGAGTAGTGGTGACTGAGATACCACAGACTCGAGATCCAGAGCATCTTAAGTGAACTCGTAGTGACTCAGGGAAGAACCCAGAGAAGGCACAAACTTCCAAAATCATGGGAAAGAGAAATAACAATGGAGCAGTGAATGCCCACAACCCCACAATATCAGAATCTGATAACACAGAAATCCAAAGATCTCTAGAAGATCAAATTAGGAAAATAACTTTAGAAATAATAGAGGACTTTCGAAAAGAATTTAGAGAGAGTCAAAAAGAGATAAAGGATGCAATCATTGAAATAAAGGCCTCAATTCAAAGTATAAACAACAGATTAGACCACATGGAGAATAGAATTTCGCTTCTTGAAGATGATCATTCCAAAAATGAACGCATAGTTTCTAATTTAGAAAAAAAAAACCCGACAGCAGGAATCTGACATTGAAGAAATATGGGCCCATTTCAAGAGAGCTAACCTAAGAATAATTGGAATAGAAGAGGGAAAAGAAGGTGAAACCAAAGGGATCAACAATCTCTTCAAGGAAGTAATAGCAGAAAATTTTCCAAACATAGAGCAAGAGGTCGATACAAAGGTCCAGGAAACTTATAGAACTCCCTTTAAACAGGTTTGGAGAAGAGGATTCCCAAGCCACATAATTGTCAAAATGACTAATGTGGAAACCAAGGAGAGAATCTTAAAGGCAACAAAAACAAAAGGTCACGTGACATTCAGAGGCAAACCAATTAGAATCATTCCAGACTTCCCAAACCAAGTCATGAGAGCCAGAAGGGCTTGGAGTAACATATTCCAAACTCTGAAAGAAAACAACTTCCAGCCAAAAATTTCCTACCCAGCAAAACTATCCATCAAATTAGATGGGGAAATAAGAAGCTTCCATAACAAACAGCAACTGAAGGAATTTATGTCTTCAAAACCAGCGCTAGAGAAAATACTCAAGGAGATTAACTGCAAAGAGGAAATGGGTAATAAACGCCATAACCAAAGAAACAAGAATTCCCATCCAGCAGACAACTAAGCAAAGAAGAATAAACAGTATCTCAAACAGAAATAAGATCTTAACATGTTGGGAATTAAAAATTATCTCTCTATAATCACACTGAAAGTAAACGGCCTCAACTCCCCAATAAAAAGACATAAAGTGGCAAAATGGATTAAAAGCCAGAATCCATCCATCTGCTGCTTACAAGAAACACACCTTACAAGTAAAGATAGGAACAAACTCAAGGTAAAGGGCTAGAGCAAGGTAATCCATGCTAATGGTACTTGAAGACAAGCAGGAGTAGCAACTATGATATCAGACAAGTTAGACTTCAAACCCAAACTTATTAGAAGAGACAAAGAAGGTCACATTTTACTGGTGAAAGGAATAGTCCAGCAAGAGGAAATAACAATAATCAACATCTATGCCCCAAACACAGGGGCAGCTACTTCCATAAATCAAACTCTTAGTGACATGAAGTCACACATAAATCCCAACACAATAATACTGGGAGACTTCAACACACCTCTCACAATACTAGACCGATCTTCCAGACAAAGGGTCAGTAAAGATGTCTCAGAACTAAAGAACACCATTAACCAAATGGACCTGTTGGACACATATAGAATATTTCACCCAACTACAGCAGAGTTTACATTTTTCTCAGCTGCTCACGGAACCTTCTCCAAAATAGATCACATCCTGGGACAAAAAATGAGCACTAGCAAATTTAAAAAATGTTACATACTTCCCTGTGTCATTTCAGACCATAATGGAATGAAACTAGAAATCAACTATAAGAAGACCCAGAGAAACAACATAAACATGTGGAGACTGAACACCACACTTCTGAATGAAGAATGGGTCATAGAAGATGTAAGAGGTGAAATCAAGAAATTTCTAGAAACAAAAAAATAAAGAAACAACATATCAAAACCTCTGGGACACTTTGAAGGCAGTATTAAGAGGAAAATTTATAGCACTGAGTGCTCACATAAGAAAAACAGAAAATCTTCAAATAAATAGCCTTACGACACACCTCAAAGCCCTTGAAAAGCAGGAACAATTGAACCCCAAAGCCAGAAGAAGACGGGAAATTATTAAAATTAGAGCAGAAATTAACAAAATAGAGAATAAAAAAACAATACAGAAAATCAACAAAACCAAAAGCTGGTTTCTTGAAAAAATTAACAAGATTGATAAACCACTAGCCAACCTAACTAAAAAAAAAGAGAGAATCAACCCAAATTATGAAGATAAGGGATGAAAAAGGAGACATTACTACTGACAGCGTAGAAATCCAAAGGATTATCAGAAACTACTTTGAAAAACTATACTCCAACAAAATGGAAAATCTGGAGGAAATCGACAACTTCCTAGATAAATACAACCTTCCTAAACTGAGTCAAGAAGATATAGAACACTTAAACCAACCAATAACAATCAAAGAGATTGAAACAGCAATAAAGAGCTTAACATCAAAGAAAAGCCCAGGACCAGATGGTTTCCCAAGTGAATTCTATAAAACCTTTATAGAAGAGCTAATCTATTTCGGGAAATAGAAAAAACCGGGACTCTCCCAAATACATTCTATGAAGCCAACATCACACTAATACCCAAACCGAATAAAGACAGTTCAAGGAAGGAAAACTACAGGCCTATATCTCTGATGAACTTGGATGCAAAACTATTAAACAAAATACTAGCAACACGCATTCAAAACCACATCAAGAAAATCATTCACCATGACCAGGTAGGGTTCATCCCAGGGATGCAAGGCTGGTTCAATATACAAAAATCAATCCATGTAATTCATCATATAAACAGAATCAAAGACAAAAACCACATGATCATCTCAATAGATGCTGCAAAAGCATTTGATAAAATTCAACATCCATTTATGATAAAAACACTGTAGAGAATTGGAATAGAAGGGACATATCTCAACATTATTAAGGCAATCTACAATAAGCCCACTGCCAACATCATATTAAATGGGGAAAAACTTCAAAAATTCCCCCTAAAAACTGGAAAGAGACAAGGATGTCCACTATCACCACTTCTCTTCAATATAGTACTAGAGACTCTAGCCAGAGCAATAAGGCAAGAAAAGGAAATCAAAGGAGTACAAATAGGAAAAGGAGAACTTAAGCTTTCACTATTTGCAGATGACATGATAGTATATTTAGAAAACCCAACAAACTCAACCAAAAGGCTTATAGAACTGATCAACAAATTCAGCAAAGTATCTGGATATAAAATCAATCTTAAAAAATCAGAAGCTTTCCTGTACACCAACCATAAATCAACTAAAAAAGAAATTCAGAAAACACTTCCACTCAGGATCTCCCACAAGAAAATAAAATACCTAGGAATAAACTTGACCAAGGAGGTAAAAGATCTCTACAAAGAAAATTATAAAACACTGAAAAAAGAAATCGAAGATCTTAGAAGATGGAAAGATCTTCCATGTTCATGGATTGGCAGAATAAATATCATTAAAATGGCCATCCTCCCAAAAGTGATCTACAGATTTAATGCGATGCCCATTAAACTACCAAGATCATTCCTCACAGACATAGAAAAATCAGTCCTTAAATTTATCTGGAATAACAAAAAGCCCAGAATAGCCAAAGTAGTTCTCAGCAACAAAAACCACGCAGGAGGAATCACAATACCTGACTTTAAACTATACTACAAAGCCATTGTAATAAAAACAGCATGGTACTGGCAAAAGAACAGATATATAGACCAATGGAGCAGAATAGAAGACCCAGAAACAAGTCCACATACTTTCAGCCAATTGATTTTTGACAAAGGGGCCAAAAACATACACTGGAAAAAAGATAGCCTCTTGAACAAATGGTGTTGGCAAAACTAGTTAACCATATGTAGAAAATTGGATATTAATCCCACTTTTTCACCCTGTACAAAAGTCAACTCACGATGGATCAAAGACTTGGAAATTAAACCTGAGACCTTGAAGCTCCTTGAAGAGGGCATAGGTCCAACACTACAACACATAGGCACAGACAAACATTTCCTCAACAAGACCCCAAAGGCACAACAAATTAAAAGGAGAATCAATACATGGGATTGCATGAAACTGAAGAGCTTCTGTTCATCAAAGGAAACTATCAAGAACCTCAATCGAGAGCCAACAGAATGGGAGAAGATTTTTGCCACCTACACCACTGATAGAGGACTAATATCTAGAATATACAGAGAACTCAAGAAACTCAACACTAAGAAAACAAAGCATCCAATAACAAAATGGGCAAATGAACTAAATAGACACTTCACAAAAGAAGAAATTCAAATGGCCAATAAATGCATGAAAAAATGCTCAACATCACTGGCAATCAGAGAGATGCAAATCAAAACTACCCTGAGATTTCACCTAACTCCAACTAGAATGGCAATCATTCAAAACACAAACAACAACAGATGCTGGCGAGGATGTGGAGAAGTGGGAACTCTAAGACATTGTTGGTGGGATTGCAAATTAGTGCAACCACTTTGGACAACAGTATGGAGAATCCTCAGAAGAATGGGAACAAATCTACCATTTGATCCAGCAATACCACTGTTGGGTATCTACCCAAAAGAAAAGAAACCAAACCACCAAACTAATGCAGGTGTATCTATGTTCATAGCTGCACAATTCACCATAGCCAAACTATGGAACCAGCCAAGATGTCCATCAACAGATGAATGGATTACAAAACTGTGGGATATGTACACAATGGAATTTTACTCAGCCATCAAAAAAAACTCAATTACATCATTTTCAGGGAAATGGATGGAACTGGAGGACATTATGCTAAGTGAGATTAGTCAGTCACAAAAAATAAGAAATCAGATGCTTTCCCTAATATGTGAGAGTTAGGGTGAAATGGGTCATAGGAGGAACTCTTGAAAGAGGAAATCCTATAGAGGAGCAAACAAGACAACCTAAAGGAGGAGAAAGGAGGGGGGAAGAGGAAAATCTCTAAAACACACAATGTACTTAAACATATTGAAGTCAATCACTAAGCCAAGCAAGGGAGGGAGGGACGGGGAGGGAATGGGGTGGGAATTGGGTAGGGGTTTAATCAGCGATGAGTACATGTTTGTACACACAAGTTTTTTACCCCAATAAGTTGTATGAATATAATGCACCAATAAAAAAAAAATTTAAAAAAAGTCAATCTTGAAAAAATAAAATAAAATGGTAAAAAGAAATAAAAAATTAAAAAATAAAAAGTATAGACACAAATTTCAGCTTCTTACATAAAATTAAGATTTTGCTGGCATGGTGTTACACATCTGTAATCCTAGTATTTGGGAGTCTAACACAGGAAGATCACAGGTTCGAGGCCAGGCCCAGCAACTTAGCAAGACCCTCAGCAGCTGAATGAGACCCCATTTCAAATTTAAAAATAAAAATGAGCTGAGCGTAGTAGTACATGGTAAACCCAGTACTTGGGAGGCTAAGACAGGAGGATTGCAGGCTCTTGGCCAGCCTCAGCAACTTAGTGAGACTTTGTTTCTAAATAAAAAATAAAACAAGGCTGGAAGTATAGCTCAGAGGTAAAATGCCCCTGGGTTCAATTCCTATTACCTCCCCCAAATCAGGATCTTGCAGTACTATCAATATACTTAAAATAATTTTATTGTAAACATTTCAAAATACAGGAAACAGTATAGAACCCCTTCACATAGCCATCACCCAGCTTTGAGAATTATTAGCTAATAGCCAATCTTGCTTCCCCGGCTCCAACTCCCCACTTCCTGAATTAGTTCCAAGCACATCAGTCAACATGGTACTTCATCTGTAAAAATTTTAACATTGTGTGTGTGTGTGTGTGAGCGCGTGCGCGCGCATGCGAGTGTGTGGTACTGGTGATTGAACACAGAGCTTGCTGGGCAAGTGCTCTCCACTGACCTACATCCCCAGACCCAGACCTTTTTTATTTTACTTTGATACAGAGTCTCACTAAGTTGCTAAGGCTGTTCTTGAGCTTGTCATCCTCCAACACAAGCCCCCTGAGTTGCTAGGATTATAAGAGTGCACCACCATATCTGCCAAACCTTCAGCATATGTCTAAAAAAAAGTATCCGAGGCCGGGATCGGAGCCTGCTGAGGGGTTAGGCCGGTGCTGGGGCCAGTGGCCGGCATCGGAGCCTTCCGTGAGACAAGGCCGCTACTGATGCCTCCGAGGCTGGGATCGGAGTCTGCCGAGGCGTTAGGCTGGTGCTGGGGCCAGCAAGGCTGGGATTGGAGCCTGCCGAGGGGTTAGGCTGGTGCCGGGGCCAGCGAGGCCGGGATTGGAGCCTGCCATGAGGCAAGGCCGGAGCTGGAGCCTCTGAGGCTGTGATCGGAGCCTGCCGAGGGGTTAGACCGGTGCCATGGCCAGCGGCCGGCATCAGAACCTGCCGTAAGGCAAGGCCGCTACTGAGGCCTCCGAGGCCGGGATCGGAGTCAGCAGAGTGGTTAGGCCGGTGTCGGGGCCAGGGAGACCAGAATCGGACCCTCCCATGAGGCAAGGCTGCTGCTTGAGCCAGTGAGGTCTGGATCAGTCCACCGGGTAGCCAGGCCACTACTGGGACCATCAAGAGTGGGATCGGTACTTGCAATGTGGCATGCACAGAGAAATATTGCAGAAAATAAAAACCAGATGCTTCCCCTATTCAGCAATAAGTAGGAGGAAAGGGGCAACAGGAAGAGGCCGAACTATAGAAAGGAACCTATAAGCGAAGCAATTAAGGTGACCAATCAGAGGGTATGGAATAGGGGAGGATGGAGCCTCTTTAAAACTCAGGAAGTGCGTTTTTTTTTTTTTTTTCAAAATGGCGACTGAGGGACGCAGCACTTCTCAGTAGCTGAAGCAAATAAAGTTTAAATACTTAGCAGTGTCTTAATCAACAAAATAAATATATACCAGGAACCAAAACACATCCAGGAACCTCGGCGGGACCCTGAACTTGAAGAAGAAGAACAAAGATCGGACACGGGACCTGCTGCAGATACAATCGGAACGCTGATCTCGGAACGCCGATCGGCGGGCTGCTTTTGCAGCTGCCCGAGGAACTGCCTGCCCGATATTACCGTGGCAAGATAATCCGGGACTAAAAACGGACTTAGGACCGCATCTTAAGCAGCGAGCAGCACCACATCAGAATTCTGTGTGCTCACTAGCGACCGGACCACAACTGCATAGAGACTCCTACGGATTCCTGCACCAAGTCAGGTACCTGAGGGCGCCCTGGTAAGTTGGGGGTCCTAACGTGTGCGCAACCTCAACCCCCCAGCACGGGCCCAAGCCTCAGAACCGAGCACTCTCCTCGCGCACCTTGCCGGCGCCACGGTCCCCTGCTAGTAGTCAGTGCCTGTACCACTGCCACCCCTAAATTGGAGCCTGCTTGTGTGTCTAGCCCCTGCCACCTTGCCAGAGCCTGCATTCAGCCCCTGCCACCTTGCCAGAGCCTGCATTCCAGGCTGCGAAAGCCCTGTGTGACCCGGAAATCTCCTTGGGGCACCCCCAGCTTCTACGTCCCGCGGGAGGCAGAGACCATTGCTGGACACTGCGCACTGGACCCCTGAGCACCTACCCTGCACCCCTGGCCCACCGCTGGGTGTTCCCACCCTCCTGGTAGCCAGATGCTTAGTTCTAAGCGAGAACACAGCTCAATACACCTTGGAAGAGCATACCAGCAGCAATAGACAGCTGCATCCACTCTCACTTGGGTCCAGTATTAGCAGCACATCCAGCCTGCACTCTCGGAATAGGCAGAGCTCTGGCAGTAAGTGTGGGCATCCAGGAACCAGTATCCATTTGCCCAGGGTACATCTTGGGACCACACCGGCTAGCCCAGCTGGAATTTCCAGAGACATAAGAAAATCCATCGGGCCACAATATCTGCACAGGACCTCAGGGGGAGGTTCCAATTATACTTTGTTCATTCTCCACCCCTGCCGTAGGGAAGCACAGGCTGGAGGCTAGGGTGGTGAGTGCAGTGGTGCTGACCACAGGTTAGAATTTCACAGAACCTGTGAATTGTACAGAATCAAATAACAGTGAACCCAGACATCCGGACACATAAACCTAAAGCAGCTAAAGGAGAGAAAGGTGTCCAAACACCCAGAGTGACCTAAGAAGATAAAAATAGAGTACAAAGAAAACTAAGAGATATTGGATGGTATTCTGAAAGCTACCAAACCAATCAGATACGCACATATTATATGGACCTGACCCCATATGCGTAAATAAGGAGGACTGTTTGTTTTACTTTTAATGTGGATGTTTTGCTTTATTTTGCTTTTACAGTGCTTTTGTTTTGGTATGGTTATTGCTGTTTTATTTTTTTCTTTTAACCCACACTTCTTTTACTTTAACTTGTTGTTTTTTATATATATATATATATATACATTGGATAGTTTGCCTTATTTTTTTATTTCACACAGCTGCTAGTTCCTTTTATTTTATTCTTGTTCTTTTTTCCTCTTTCTTCCTCTTTCCTTCCTTTTTTTCATTCTCCTCCTTTGATTGGTTTTCCTTCCTTTTTCTTGGATTACATAATAGTCTTGGTATCTTGTGTGGATTCTTTTTTTTATGTCTCTCTGCTCCTTCCATCATCCCTATTTACAAACCTTCCCACACTAACCTACATACTTTTCTCCCCCAAAACTTTTCCCCATAATATACCTCCTAGTTTAATACTCAAAGTATTTCTTATATCCATAAATACTCTACTAACGACAAGAGTCCTAATAGTTAACTCTCTCTCATTCCTAGCAAGTTATTACCTTACCATACTTAAAATCTTTCTCATCCTAACATATCCTCTACCTAATCCGACTCCTTTACCAATCACCTCAGCTCCTCACACATCACCCGCCCTCAATACTGGAAAGGCTCTGCTGACTAGCCAATACCCCTAAACTCCTAATATTAAGATTTGACTAAGCACATTACTCACGAACGATGGGTAGAAATTAGAGAACCAGGAATTATGAAGAGACAGCAGAAATCACGAATACCGACCTACTAGAAATGCAAGAAGGGGAGTTCAGAATCTTGATGTTCAATATGATGAAAGGATTTAAAACAAGTATAGAGGAGGTTAAAGGTGAATTAGAAACACTAAAAAAGAATCAGAAAGAGGTCTGGAATGAAATGAAAGAGGCAATAAGTGAAATGAAGACAGCAATAGAAAGAAATTCTGGAAGATTAGATGAAATGGAAAACAGAATATCAATATTAGAAGACAGTACATCCCAAACCGAAAACACAGTCAGCGATATACAGAAATCTTTACAGCAACAAAACCTAAACATCCAGCAATAAACATCCTAATTTACGGATAATAGGCATTGAGGAAGGGATAGAGGTACAGACCAAGGGCATCTGTAATATCTTCAAGGAAATAATCTCAGAGAATTTTCCAAATATGGAAAGAGACTTGAATCTTCAAGTCCAGGAGGCATACAGAACTCCACTGAGACAGGACCAAAGAATAACCACTCCACGCCACATAATAACCAAAATGACCAGCATAGAGGCCAAGGAAGGAATCTTAAAATCAGTGAGAACAAAAGGACGGGTGACATATAGAGGCAAAACAATAAGAATCACCCCAGACTATACAACCCAGGTCAGGAATGCTAGGAGAGACTGGTACGACGTGATTCAGACCCTGGAAGAAAATAACTTCCAACCAAGGCTCATCTATCCAGCAAAACTACTATTCAAGATCAATGGGGAAATCAAAATCTTTCAGGATAAACAGAATCTCAAAACATTCATGAATTCAAAGCCAACACTAGAGAAAATTCTTAAAGAAATAAACCATAAGGAAGAAAAAAGAAGCAGACTTCAGAATCAGAGAAGAGAGGAAGTTAATAAGTGGGCCATTTAGGTAAAGAAGAAAGATCACACCACCCAAGAGTAGACAGAACACAAAATGGCAGAAAACAAAAATCATATTTCAATAATATCTCTTAATGTCAAAGGACTTAACTCACCAATCAAAAGACATAGACTGGCAATGTGGATTAGGAAACATAATCCAAATATATGCTGTCTGCAAGAAACTCATGTCACAGCCAAAGACATTCACAGGCTGAACGTGAAAGGATGGAAAAAGATATACCATGCCACCAGTGACCAAAAAAGAGCAGGGGTAGCAACCCTGATATCCAACAAAACAGACTTTAAACTAAAACACATCAAAAGAGACAAATCAGGGCACTTCCTTTTATTAAAAGGAACAATACACCAAGAAGATATAATGATAGTAAATATTTATGCACCAAATATGGGTGCAACCACATTTGTAAAACAAACCCTTCTGGACATAAGATCCCAAGTAGACCCAAATACAATAATTCTGGGAGACTTTAATACGCCTCTCACACCACTGGATCGATCTTCAAGGCAAAAGATGAGTAAAGACGCTTTAGAACTAAAGGAAACCATAAACCAAATGGACCTAATAGACATTTTAGAGTATTTCAACCAGGAACTACAGAATACACTTTCTTCTCAGCAGCCCATGGAACCTTCTCCAAAATAGATCACATCCTGGGACACAAAGAAAATACCAGTGAATTAAAAAAATGTAATATAATTCCATGCATCTTTTCAGATCACAATGGAATAAAAGTAGAAATCAACAACAGGAAACTCGAAAGAAAGTATTCAAATTCATGGAGAATGAATGATACACTATTGAATGACGAATGGGTAAGAGCAGAAATTAGGGAAGAAATAAAGAAATTTATGGAAACAAACGAAAACAGAGACACAACCTACCAAAACCTATGGGACACCATGAAGGCAGTACTAAGAGGAAAGTTTATTGCATTGAGTGCCCACATAAAACGGACGGAGAACCACCAAGTAAAGAACCTAATGACACAACTCAAGGATCTAGAAATTCTGCAACAGTCTATTCCCAAAGCCAGCAGAAGACAAGAAATCATCAAAATTAGAGCAGAAATAAATGAAATAGAGAACAAAAAAACAATTCAAAGAATCAATAAAACAAAAAGTTGGTTCTTTGAAAAGATTAATAGAATTGACAAACCCCTGGCCAACCTAACCAAAAGAAAAAGAGAATCGACTCAAATTATCAAAATTAGAAATGAAAAAGGAGATATCACCACAGATAGTGAAGAAATTCAAAATATTATCAGAAACTACTTTAAAAATTTATACTCCAATAGATTTGAAAACCTGGATGAAATTGACAGATTTCTAAGCACAGTTAACCTTCCTACACTCAACCAAGAGGACATAGCAAGCCTAAACCAACCAATAACAACCAAAGAAATAGAAATGGCAATAAAAATTCTTCCACCAAAGAAAAGCCCAGGCCCAGATGGGTTCCCAGCTGAATTCTACAAAACCTTCAGTGAACAACTAATACCAATACTTCATAACATGTTCCGGGAAACTGAAAGAGATGGAACTCTTCCAAATTCCTTCTATGAGGCCAGTATCACATTAATCCCCAAACCAAATAAAGATACCTCAAGAAAGGAAAACTACAGACCAATATCCTTAATGAACATAGATGCAAAAATTCTAAACAAAATACTAGCTATACGCATTCAAAACTATATCAAGAGAATAATACATCATGACCAAGTCGGTTTCATCCCAGAAAAACAAGGCTGGTTCAACATACGCAAATCAATACATGTTATTCACCACATAAATAGAACCAAGAACAAAAACCACATCATCATAGCAATAGATGCTGAAAAAGCATTTGACAAAATCCAACACCCATTTATGTTAAAAACACTGAAAAAAATTGGGATAGAAGGAAAGTACCTCAACATTATCAAGGCAATATACTGCAAACCCAAAGCCAACATTATATTGAATGGGGAAAAACTGCAAGAATTTCCGCTACAGTCAGGAACAAGACAAGGATGCCCACTATCACCACTCCTTTTCAATATAGTCCTTGAGACTCTTGCTGCAGCAATCAGACAAGAGAAGGAAATCAAAGGAATTCACATAGGAAGAGAGGAATTAAAATCATCCTTATTCGCAGATGACATGATCCTTTATCTGGAAGACCCAAAGAACTCAACCAAAAGACTGCTGGACCTGATTGACAAATTCAGCAAAGTCGCAGGTTACAAAATCAACCTAAAGAAATCAGTGGCCTTTCTTTATGCAAACAACGAATCCACAATGAAAGAAACAAAAACAACAATTCCATTCACTATAACCTCAAAACCAATAAAATACCTAGGAATAAACCTAACCAAAGATGTAAAAGACCTCTACAACAAAAACTATAAAACATTAAAGAAAGAAATTGAAGAAGACCTTGGAAGATGAAAAGATCTCCCGTGCTCATGGATAGGCAGAATAAATATCATCAAAATGGCCATTCTGCCAAAACTGATCTATAGGTTCAATGCAATTCCCATTAAAATACCAGTGACATTCTTCAGAGACCTAGAAAAATCAATCATGAACTTCATATGGAGAAAGAAAAGACCTAGAATAGCCAAAGCAATTCTCAATAACAAGAAACACGCAGGAGGCATTACAATCCCAGACTTCAAACTATACTATAGAGCAATAGTAGTAAAAACAGCATGGTACTGGCACAAAAACAGATATACTGACCAGTGGATTAGAATAGAAGATACAGAAACAAACCCACACATCTTTAGTCAATTAATCTTTGACAAAGGGGCCAAACACATATGCTGGAGAAAAGACAGCCTTTTCAACAAGTGGTGCTGGCAGAACTGGCTAACCATTTGTAAAAAGATGAATCTAAACCCCTATATCTCACCTAACACAGGAATCAACTCAAGATGGATCAAAGACTTAGAAATTAGACCTGAGACTGTGAAGTTAATAGAGGAGAGCATAGGTTCAACACTACAACATATTGGCACAGGCAGTAACTTTCTCAACAAAACCCCCAAAGCTCAGGAAATTAAAGCAAGAATAAACAAGTGGGATAACATCAAACTAAAAAGTTTCTTCTCATCAAAGGAAACTATCAATAACCTTAAGAGGAAGCCCACAGAATGGGAAAGGATCTTTACCAGCCACCATTCTGATAGGGGGCTAATATCCAGAGTATACAAAGAGCTCAAAAGACTCTACACTGGCAAAACAAACAACCCAATCAAGAAATGGGCAAATGAACTAAATAGACACTTCACAAAAGAAGAGATACAAAGGGCTAATAGATACATGAAAAGATGTTCTTCATCACTGGCCATCAGGGAGATGCAAATCAAAACTACACTGAGATTCCATCTAACCCCAGTCAGAGTAGCAAGCATAAAGAAATCAAACAACAACAAATGCTGGCGAGGATGTGGGGAAAGAGGAACTCTTTTACACTGTTGGTGGGAGTGCAAACTCGTTCAGCCACTATGGAGATCTGTGTGGAGATTCCTAAGAAAGGTGGGAATAGATCCACCATATGATCCAGCTATACCACTCCTGGGTATCTTTCCAAAGGGGTTGAATTCAGAGAAATACAGCAACATATGCATACCTATGTTCATAGCAGCACAATTTGTAATAGCCAAAATATGGAACCAACCCAGATCACCATCAACAGATGAATGGATAGCAAAACTGTGGGATTCTATTCAGCCATAAAGAAGAACAAAATTATATCATTTGCAAGAAGATGGAAAGCCCTGGAGAGCATCATTTTAAGTGAGATCAGCCAAGCACAGAAGGAGAAGATACACATGTTTCCTCTAATATGCCCAAACTAGAAAACACTAAGGATACCAGTGGGACTCCAGATATTAGAGGGGAAATACTAGCTAAGTTTTAATGGAAAGATAGGAGAGGAGAAAGGCCGATCTTGATTAATGAGGGTCTACACCTGAACATGTGTAAAATTATGAATAAGACATGGTTAACCTGGACAACCATTGGTGGGAGGGGGGAAGAGAAAACGGGGGTGGGGGGAGAGAGGGCACCAAATATAGTGTAAATGTATACTATTTATGTTCAATAAAAAAATTGTTAAAAAAATAAAATAAAGTATATTTCTAGAAGAAAAAAAACCTCAGGAGGTACATAAATAAATGTATCAAAGTTAATCACCAAACAAGCATGGGATGGAGGGAGGGGGAGGGAATGAGATGGGGACTGGATGAGGGCTAATTGGATGATGTGTGCTTGTATATCCTCTCAAGTCTTGTATTCCAATGTGATATATGATTACAATGCACCAATAAAAATAAATTAAAAAAATAAAATACAAAAAATGTTAAATTTGACATTTCTAATAAGATGTTTATATTAATAACCACTTTAAATATGATGAATGTCAAATTAACCACTAATAATTATATACAAAAAGAATCATTGTTAATTTGCTGCAAAATTGATAACATGGAAAATTAGAGCTAATGGAAACAGTTGCACAAATTAATTCTTGATTAAAATGGCAAAATAGCTTTTTATTTATTGAAAAGAAAAAAAATAGTAACATAAATTGGGCATCGTGGTACATAACGTTAACCCCAATACTTGGGAGGCTGAGAGAAGGGGATTATAGGTTCAAGGACAGCCTTAGCGAGATCCTGTGTCAAATATAAAATAGAGCTGGTTGGGACGTATCTCAGAGGTAGAATGCCTCTGGGTTCAATCCCCAGTATTACAAAACAAATGAAGAAACTATTAAGATTTAACTAAAAACAATAGTGTTTGATTTTACCATTTTTGAGCACACTTAAAAATAAGATGTAGCTCAAAGAGCACCTGGTGCCTCCTAAGAGAAGCAATTGGAAAGCTGTTCCACTTACAGCATGTTAATAAATAATTTCTCCTCTGGTATTTTCTTGGAAATGACATTTAGCACCAATATTACTTTCTCTCAGTCAACTTGACTTCAACTAATGTAACCTAAAAGGCAAGGCACAGTTTCTCTAAGTTCTGAAAGGAAACTAAACTTTGAGCCACAGCTGGCATAGACATACTCACCCAGGCTCTCCGGGTTTGCCTCAGGTGCTTCTGAACTGCATTTTTCTTCTGCCTCGTTCCCCAGACTCATCAGGGACTTTTGCTTCACCTCTAACTGAGGGAGGATTTGACCACACAGTTAAGCTTTCCAGACACAGTGCCAAAGGCAATTATAGCAAATTACTTTGAAAGCACAGAGTACTGAGGGCACGGAGGACATTATAGCTACTGTCCAACTGCTGAGGATACAGGCTGAGCTGTGTTTATCTGTCCTGGAGGTCTTCCAGCTTTGAAGTTCTCTAAAGACATATCGGCAAAACTGCGTTCTCTTCAACTATGACTTTACTATTTTAAAAAATCTAGAACATTGGTGCTGGAAGGACCTTAACTTAAAGTCTACCTAGTTCAAAGAAGATGAGGTCTAATGAAAGAAAGGGTCTTGCTTGGACCAAAAAAATGAAAAATCACATTTGAAACAGGATTTTGTACTGTTGTTCAGGCTTGTCTCAAACTTCTGAGCAATTCTCCTGCCTCAATCTCCTGAGTAGATGGACTACAGGTGTGTAGCACCAGACCTAGCTTACACTAAAACTTGACCTTATTTTACCCTGAATGAGGGAAACTTCTGAGTGATGCTAAGGCTTCCACAGAGAGAATGGAGAGCTTAGTTCCAGCACAGCCACAATGCCGACAGCCCAGACAGAGGCCATGTATGATGTTTGAGAGGACAAAGTACTGAAGAGCAGCCTGGCCTGCTGTTCAACTGTCCACCCTAGGGTAAAGTAGAAGCACAATCTACAATGAGTCTTATCGACTTTCAAACCCATTTTACCTGACTTGTCTACAGCAGCTGACTTTCTTGGACACCTTTTTTCTTTAGGCTTCACTACCGCCTTGGTTTCTCTTGTCAACACTCTTCTGATCCTCGTCCCATCGTTCTGATGATAAAGCCTTTTAGTTTCTTATACAAAGAAACTAAAGTGAGATGTTGCTCACTTTGGCCTCTGTCCACCCAGTTTGTATCAGGCCTTGACCATGTTCTAGTTCCTGTGGATCCTGCCCAAGGCTGTCTGTTCCTGGGTAAATTCATGTATATAATGTGAAGTTTTCCTCATCTCTGCCTTGACATTACTGTGCAGCATCAGTCACTCTTTCATTTACTGAATTCTCTAGCTGAATACCTCAGGTGACTTAGTTGTCTTCATCCTCAACAGGTTATAAACTAAACTTACCTCTTCACTTTAGATTTGTAACTAGTGCCTAGTCAATGCTTCTACTCCAAGTCACCCACCAGGAACCTGCTACCATCCTAAACTCCTCCTTCCTGTTTATACACACCAATCACAAAGTCCTACTGATCATTTTATCTCCACAACTGAACAAGCCATCCTCATCTAACTACCACACTTAAGTCTTCGGTTTTCAATTTTGTTATCCATCCTCTGCATAGTTATTTAAAGATTTTCTTCTCAATTACTATATAACATTTAAGATACAGGTACATAAATAAAAATTATAAATACTAATATACAGGTACTCATTTTCATGCCTAAGAAATAAAAACATCTTCCTTTCTTCCGTCCTTCCCTTCTCTCTCCTTTCTTCTTCCTCTCTCCCTCCCTCCCTTCCTCCCTCCCTTCCTTCCCTGTACTACGGATTATACCCAAGGCATCCTACCTTGGTGATGAGCTACATCCCCAGAAATAGAGTCTCATTAGTTTTGCTACTTGCTGAGGCTGTTCTCAAACTTGCCATCCTCCAGTCTCAGCATCTCAAGGACTGGGATTACAGGTGTGCACCACCACCCCTGGCTACAAAAACGTTTCTAAACTTAGTGTTTATTGTTTCCAGTTTCATGCCTAGAAATGTCAAAGGCTGCCCAGTACCTTAAGCAATCCTTTTCATCTGTCTAAGGAGTTCTATAGAATGTCCTCTAGGGTTATTTGAAAGAGGTCAGGAGGGCTCAACTGAAGGCTGCTTACTCAGTATTTTCAACAATTATTACACTATTATTTAAGGGTTCTAAATTATTTCATATCTACTCATATCACTGAACATTAGGGTTTTGATTTTTTGTGTGTGTGGTAATGGGAATTGAAGCCAGAGGTATTCTATCCCCAAGCTACATCCCCAGACCGATTTTATTTCTTATTTGGAAACAGGGTCTCAATAAGTTGCCGAGAGCCTCACTCAATTGCTGAGACTGACCTTGAACCTGTGATTCTCCAGTCTCAGTCTTCCAAGTACTAGGACTATAAGTGTGCACTACAATACCTGGCCCACATTTTTTTTTTTAATCCTGAAGTTATATTCTTGAGAAGAGTGCTACTTACCTTAATCCCATATCGTAATAGGAAAATTTAATATATATCAAAATCTCATGGGAAGGAAAATCTTACCATCCATATTCGAATCCCATCTGCCAAAGAATACACTTGTGCAAAGTCTTCACTCAGAGCTGTCTTGCCCCCACTGTTTACTAGAGAACGGAGAGACAAAGAGATTACATTAAGCTATCTCAATTAACTACTGTACCTTTAAGCACAATGGACCTTCTGAATCTTCTAAAGTTCAGAAAGAGTCCTCCTGACACACACAAACTAGGCGTACTAAGAGCCTTAGGAGAAAAATAATCAATTAAGGCACAAATGCTTATATGGGTTCTTGAAATACTTCAAATTAACTTTGTTCAAATTAGTATTTTTTTTTTTTTTTTGGTGATACTGGGGGTGGAACCCAGAGGCCTTCTACCTCTAAGCTACACCCCCAGTCCTATTTTTTACTTTTTTATTTTTATTTTTTTTTTGCAGTACTAGGGATGGAACCCAAGGGTATTCTACCTCTGAGCTACACCCCCAGCCCTATTTTTTATTTTTTGAAACAAGGTCTCACTGAGTTGCAAAAGGCCTCACTAAGTAGCCGAGGCTGACCGTGAACCTGGATCCCCCTGTGTCAGCCTCCTAAGTACTGGGATTACAAATGTGCACCACGACGACCAGCTCCTTTACTCTTTATTTTGAAACAGAGCTTCACTAAGTTGTGGAGGGCCTTACTAATTAGCTGAGGTTGGCTGTGAAACTTCAATCCTCCTGTGTCAGCCTCCCAGGTACTGGGATTACAACCATGTGCCACCATCCTGGCTCAAATTAGTAATTTTTGAAATGGGAATACTATTCAAAGTTAGTAAAATGTTAAAATATCAGGGTTAGGGGTGTGGCTCAGTGGTAGATTGTATACTTATCATGAATGAGGTTATGGGTTCACTGCCTAGCACCCAAAAACATAAAAAATAAAAATAATAAAAATGAGTAAAGCTAGCGGGGCATGGTGCTGCATGCCTATAATCCTAGTAATTGAGAGGCTGAGGCAGGAGGATTCCAGGTTTGTGGTCAGCCTCAGCAATTTGTGAGGCCCTCTACAACTTAGTGAAACCCTGTTTAAAAAAATAAAGAATAAAATAGGGCTGGGGGTGTTCCTCAAAGGCAGAATGCCCCTGGGTTCAATCCCCAGTACCACCAAAAAAAAAAAAGAGTAAAGCTGGGTATCATGGTACAAGCCTATAGTCCTATAGTCCCAGCTACTCAAGAGGTTGAAGCAGGAGAAATCACTTGCCCACAAGTTCAAGGCAAACCTGGGAAACACAGTGAGATGCTGTTTAAAAAAAAAAGACACATGAGTGAAAAAAATAATTGACATGGAAAATGGTATATTAAATAAGAATGCTATGAAATAGCATAAACAACAAAATAGTTTCCTTTAAAGGAATTACATATCATATCATTAAAACTCATTTAAACAAAATATTTAGATTTAAAAAATATAAATACATGTATATAAAACATCTGTATACACACACACACACACACACACACACACACACACACACACACACACACCTCTAGATAAAACACCAAGTGGGTACACAGATAAATGTTGAGAGGTGTTTTTTTGTTTGTTTGTTTGTTTTTTGGTGGTACTGGGGTTCCTGGAAGCCCTTCTACCTCTGGGCTACACTCCCAGACCTATTTTCTGTATTTTTGAAACAGGGTCTCTTAAACCAGCGCGGCTGGCCTCGATCCTCTTGCCTCTGCCTCCCAAGCAGGGATTACAAGCGTGCGCCACCATGCCCGGCGAGAGGTGTTTTTTAAGTGGTGAGATTTTAATTCTTTTTTTTTTTTTTTTAGACTCTTCTATATTTTTTAAGTCTCTACATAATGGGTATTCATTTTTGGGTGTGGTATTGGAAATTGAACCCAGGGACATTCTACCTCTAAGCTATATCCCCCAGTTCAATTTTATCTTTTGTTTTAAAACAGGGTCTTGGTAGGTTGCTGAGATTCACTACTTGCTGAGGTTGTCCTTGAATCTGTGATCCTCCTGTCTCAGTCTCCCAAGAAGCATGATTACAGGCATACACCATGACACCTGGCTGGTATTCTTTTTATAAGTAGAAAAATATCAAAGACAGGTGCTGTGGCGCATGCCTATAACCCCAGTACTTGGGAGGTTGAGACAGAAGGATTGCAAATTGGAAGTGACCTCAGCAACTTAGTAAAACCTGTTGAGCCGGGCATGGTGGCGCACGCTTGAAATCCCAGCATTTGGGAGGCTGAGACTGGAGGATCGCGGTTCGTGGATAGCCTCAGCTACTTAGTGAGCCCCTCCCACAACTTAGAAAGACCCTGTTTCAAAATAAAGAATAAAAAAAGTAGGGCAGAGAGTGTAACTCAGAAGTCGAATGCCCCTGGGTTCCATCCCCAGACCCGAAACAAAACAAAAACCTGTTTCAAAAGAAGAAAAAGGGCCAGGCGTGGTGGCACACATTGTAATCCCAGTACTTGGCAGGCTGAAACAGGAGGATCATGGTTTGCGGACAGCCTTGGCTACTTAGTGAGGTCCTCTGCAACTCAGCGAGTCCCTGTTTTATTTTATTTTTATTTTTGATGGTACTGGAGGTGGAACCCAGGGGCATTCTACCTCTGGGCTATACTCCCAGACCTATTTTATATTTTACTTGAAAACAGGGTCTCACTAAGTTGCTGAGAGCCTCACTAAGTAGCTGAGGCTGGCTTCAAACCTGTGTGATCCTCCTGTCTCAGCCTCCTAAGTGCTGGGATTACAGGCATGTGCCACCACACCCAGCAGTGAGACCTTGTTTTCAAATAAATAAAAAAATAGGGCTGTGGGTGTAGCTCAGAGGTAGAATGCCCCTGGGTTCCATTCCCAGTACCACACACACACACACAAAAGGAATAAATCGAGCATGGTGGTACATGCGTATAATCCCAGTACTTGGGAGGCTGAGACAAAAGGATCAATTGCAGGTTCAATCCAATCTCAGCAGCTTAGTGAGACTCTCAGCAACCTAGTGAGACTCAGTTTACAATAAAATAAAATAAACCAGGCATGGTGGCAATGCGTGCAATACTAGTCCTTGGGAGGCTGAGACTGGAGGTTCACAGGTTCGTAGCTAGCCTCAGGTACTTAGTGAGGCCCTGTTTCAAAATAAAGTATAAAAAATAAGGCTGTATTGTATCTTGGAGTTAGAATGTCCTGGGGTTGAATCCCTAGTACTGCAAAAAAAAAAAAAAAAAGTTTTTTAATTTAAAAAGTAAAATAGAAGCCCGGCATGGTGGCACATGCTTATAATCCTAGTACTAAGGAGGCAGAGAAAGGAGAACTGCAGGTTTGAGAACAGCATTAGTAAATAGTGAAATTCTTATTAACCCAGTGAGACCTGTTTCAAAATGGAAATAAAACAGGGCTGGGAGTGTAGCTCAGAGGCAGACTACCTCCAGGTTCAATGCCTAGTGCCACAAATAATAAAATAAAATAATAAAATAAAATAGAACTGGGCATGGTGGCACACACCTGTAAAGTCAGTACTTGGGAGGCTGAGGCAGGAGGACCACAGGTTAGAGGACAGTTTCAGCAACCTAGTGAGATCCTGTTTCAAAATAAAAAATAAAACAGGGTTGGAGGTGTAGCTTGAAAGTAAAATGTTCTGGGTTTAATCTCAGTACCACAAAAAAAAAAAAAAAAAAAGAAAAAGAAAAAGATAAAAAAAAAGAAAAAAACCTTTTCTAAAACACCTATACGAGCCAGGAGTGGTGTTACACTCTTGTAATCCCAGCATTCGGGAGGCTGAGACCATAAGATCACAGCTCATAGACAGCCTCAGCTACTTACCCTTTGAACTCAGTGAGACCTTGTTTCAAAATTAAAAAGACTCGCCGGGCGTGGTGGCGCACGCTTGTAATCCCCACGCTTGGGAGGCAGAGACAGGAGGATCACGCAGGTTCGAAGCCAGCCGCGCGCGCTGGCTTAGGAGACCCTGTTTCCAAATAAAAAATGTAAAAATAGGTCTGGGAGTGTAGCCCGAAGGTAGAAGGGCTTCCGGGAACCCCAGTACCACACAAAAAAAAAATAAATAAATAAAAATAAAAATAAAAATAAAAAGACTAAAAAAATAGGGCTGAGGGTATTGCTATGAGGTACAATGCCCCTGGGTTCTATCCCCAGTACTGAAGGAAAAAGAAAGAAAGAAAGAAAAGAAAAGAAAAGAAAAGAAAAGAAAAGAAAAGAAAAGAAAAGAAAAAAATCCACCTATACGAGCTGGACATAGTGGTGCAAATTTGTAATCTCAGTACTTGGGAAGCTGGGACAGGAAAAATGCAGATTTGAATATAGTCTTAGCAAGTAGTGAGACTTGCATCAACCTAGCAAGACCCTGTTTCCAAATAAAACTAAAATACGGCTGGAGGTATGCCTTGGCGGTAGAATGCCCCTGGGCTCAATCCCCAGAGCCACACACAAAACAAAACACTATAAGGCCTGTTTCTTCTCTTCATCCAGAAACCAAAATGCAGCATACTAAAAGTCGGGTGTGGTAGTGCACGCTTGCTTGTAATCCCAGTAGGTGGGAGCCTGAGACAGGAGGAGTCCAGGTTCTAGGCCAGCCTTAGCTACTTATGTCCTCTGCACTTACTGAGACTATGTTTCAACATAAAGAATAAAAGATAGGGCTGGAGGTGTAGCTTGGAGGTAGAATGCCCCTAGGTTCAATACCCTGTTCTGCAAAAAAAAAAAAAAAAAAAACCAAACCCAAACAAAACAAAATGCAATATACTAGTATAGTGTAAAGCTGTATGTTGCATCAACGTACAAAATGGTGACTATTTCTGAAACCTTAGGATGTGTCAGCTTTATACTAGGCATCAGAAATACAATACTGAAGCCAGGCGTGGTGGCACATGCTTGTAATCCCAGCATTTGGGAGGCTGAGACAGGAGGATTTGGGTTCTCAGCCAGCCTCAACTACTTAGTGAGAGGCCCTTGCAACTCAGTGAGACCCTGTTTCAAAATACAGAATAAAAAATGGGGCTGGGGGTTTAGTTTGGAGGTAGTATGCCCCTGGGTTCCATCTCCAGTACCACACACACAAAAAAAAAAAAAAAGAAAAAGAAAAAGAAAAAAGAAAAAGAAAAGGAAAATAAATGCAAAACTGAGAAAAAGCCTCACAGAGCTTGCGGACAAGTTGAAAAACTCTGACATTTCTAACCCAATTTTTAGACAAAGATCATTTAAAATGTAGTGCAGTTCTTAAAAGAACCCATAAGTGGTCTTTAGATATTAAATCTAAATCATAACGGCAGATACAGAAAGAATCGAGACCAAGTTCCTCTTCCACAAGGGCAGACATTCTAGAAACAACCTGCATATGGTGAGATATTTCTGTATCCCACATTTGTTGTGTTTCTCTAATGCTAACACATATGTGGCATTTAAGCATGGTTTGAGCTTCCTCCTAGCCAGAAGCCTTCAGTTTCTCAGCTTTTAACTCACAAGGCTCTCATCCCTCCACTGAAAAGTGCCTCAAGTAACAAAGAATGCTCAGCTCCTTATTGTAATTTGATTACAAAAATACATTCTGATTTCTCCCTGCCTCTCCAACATGGTCTAAGTGCAGAGGACCTCACTAAGTAGCGGTCTCCTTTCCCTCTCCTCAGTGGAGATACACTCTTTCATATGGCATTTGCTTCCACAAACCTCTCATGTCTCAATGTAGTTTTGAGTGGCTTTTGAAAGATATTTAATATTGATTTGAAGACTAACTGAGATGGCTTTGCAATTGAGAAATAAATTCTGCGATGTGAGACTTAAAGCCAAGCAATACAGGTTGTAGTGAGAATATTAATTATAATAGCATGAGTGACAACCACCTACACAAATAGAAGAAAGCATCTATTCTTGCTTATTTCATCTGCACTGAAAGTTCACACAACCTGCCATGGCACTTGGGAAAACCTCCACATCTCATCTTTAGGGAGGGTTTGAGATGCTCTTTCCTGAGTATGAATAAAGAAAGAAGCTCTCTTGAGCCGGGTGTAGTGGCGCACGCTTGAATAACCCGCACTTGGGAGGCAGAGACAGGAGGATCACACAGGTTCAAAGCCAGCCGCGCTGGCTTAAGAGACACTGTTTCCAAATTTAAAAAAAATATATTAAAAATAGGTCTGGGAGAAACCCCAGTACCACCAAAAAAAAAAAAAAAAAAAAAAAAAAAGATGCTCTCCCTCCTGTGGGTCCTGTCAGGCTGCAGGGTACACAGACACAGGCGTGCAGAGATGGTGCCCTGGACGGAGTGAGGAGCAGAATGACCACAGAGGAAGCCTGGTGGGTGAGCTACAAAGACGCTGCAAGTCTGAAGATAAGAATTAGCAACTATATGTTCCTCCTACACATATGTTATTAGCACATTTAATAACTTCAGTATTTGTAGTTTGAATTGGAATTTCTTAGAATGTTAAGACTATACAAAGCTAAACCAATTTTACAGATGAGGAAAAGGAGATGCAGGAAGGTCGTCTGATTAAACTGAAGCTGCACAACTTCTGAACTGGGCCCATGACCTGTTAAGTTTTCTTTCCACTGTGTTTCTTGGCAACTAGTTCTTCATGAGCATTGTGAATAAAGACAAACTACCTGCTAATTTGGAAACTCAAGGCTACTTGCCACATATGATAATCTGCTAATCATAATGGATCATAATTTTTTTTTTTTTTTGGCAATACTGGGAATTGAACCCAGGGACATTCTACCCCTGAGCTACAGCCTCAGCCCTACTTTTCATTCTTTATTTTTTGTGATACAGAGGGTAGAACCCAGGGGCTTTCTACCTCTGAGCTACACTCCCAGACCCATTTTACATTTTATTTAGAAACATCTCACTAAGTTGCTGAAAGCCTCACTAAGTAGCTGAGGCTGGCTTCAAACCTGCACGATCCTCCTGTCTCAGCCTCCCAAGTACTGGGGTTACAAGCATGTACCACCATGCCTGGCTTTATTGTTTATTTTGAAACAGGAGCTCACTAAGTTACAGAGGGCCTCACTAATTAGCTGAGGCTGGCTGCAAACCTGTGACCCTCCTGTCTCAGCTTCCCAAGTACTGGGATTACAAGCGTGTGCCACCACACCCAGCTGACCATAATTTTTTTTTTTTCAGTACTGGGGATGGAACCCCAGGGACATTTGACCTTTGAACTATACCCCCAGCCCTATTTCTTTTTCTCTTTTCTTTTTTTTTGTGGTACTGGGGTTCCTGGAAACCCTTCTGCCTCCAGGCTACACTCCCAGACCTATTTTATATTTTTATTTGGAAACAAGGTCTCTTAAGCCAGCGTGGCTGGCTTCGAACCTGCACGATCCTCCTGTCTCAGCCTCCCAAATGCTGGGATTACAAGCGTGCGCCGCCACGCGCGGCCCCCCAGCCCTATTTCTTATTCTTTATTTTGAAAACAGGTCTCACTGAGTTGCAGAGGGCCTCACTAAATAGCTGAGGCTGTCCACGAACCACAATCCTCATGTCTCAGCCTTCCAAATGCTGGTATTACAAGCATGTGTCACAACACCTGGCTCCATGAATTTTTTTTTTTGATTGGCAAAGTAGAACAAAATGAAGTTTACAGTTGTAGATATGCATCAACATTTTAAAATATTTCTAATTTTTCATTTAAGCTTTCTTAAAATGTAGCAATTAGCCTTCAGATTAAACATATTCCCTGGAATATAAGTTACCATATTTTTGCAGCTTCTCATATAAGTCTGGAGTGCGATACACCAGAGCAGCAAAGGTGGCGTTCACAGCTTGATCAATAGTGGAACCAGCAACTATATCTGTCTTTGGGGCCTGTTTTCTACATGCCTGTAAGAATCCTTTGAAAAGTTCTGAATATGGCCCACAGAAGTTCTGAGCAGGCTCTGACTGGGCCAAATCAAGGAGAAAATGGCGACAGGAATCATCAGGAATGTTCTTAACCTAGGAATAATAAGAAAAAAACCCCATCATGCTTGGCACATTCATTCAAAAAACATAATTTACTAAGAACCTATTAGGCTAAAAAAGAAGTATAAAACATGACACACACTCCTAGGAAGCTTAAATCTATTTTAGGGATACCAGACAGATGTATAGGTTAAAAAAAAAAGGCAAACATAAATAAAACTTTAAAGCATTAAAACTAGCACTATCATAATGCAAAAGATTATCCAATGCCAAATGCCTAGAGGAGACATCTAGTGCTGAGAATTCAAAAGAGAGAGTTCCTAGCAGGTTAAATAATTAAGAAAAGCCTCCTGGAGGACATGGGCATGAAGTTGGACCCTAGGGATGGGCAAGCTTGGCCCTCAAGGACACAATCATTAGCAGAGGTTAAGAGTCAGTGGGGAGACTGACCTGGCCTGAAGACTCAGCTGGGGAGTGGTGGGAACTAGAGTCTGAAAGGTAAGGTGAAAGGAGACTGTAGAGAGCCTTGACTGCCACACTGAGGAGTTTAGACTTCACCCTGTGGGCAACGGGGAGCCATTAATGGTGCTTGGCGGTGGAATGTCAAGATAATGCAGTAATTAAAAACACCTTGGCAGGTACCAATGCAATGCAGGTGTAAGATGAAAGCCTGGATAAAGATGGAGACAGAGGAAAGGACAGAGATGAACATCATAAGGAAAAGCCCACAGGGCTTGCAACTGACTGCATAGGAAGGGCGAGAGCAGGGTAGGGTGAAGGGATGCTAGGGGCCTGGGCAAACAATGACCGAAAGAGAAGGGAGCAGCTAGCTGGGGAGACATTCTGGTTTTACACTTGGGAGTTAACAGGAGTGAGGACATTGAAAATGGAAACACCTAACAGAAAGATGGAGATATACACTGGAGCCTGGGAGAAGAACTAGGGCTGAAAACTGATACGTAGGAATTACTCCCATAGATGGGATAGTAAAAGAACAGAGAGGATGAAGTCTTGGTGGGTTTCAGAAAAGGGGAGGAATCTTGAAAAAAGCCTACCATTCAGAGGAGGAGGAATGAAAAAGGTCAACAGTGGAGGTGGACAGAGTAGTTAAAATGTAGGGAAGACAGTAAACTATCATGGAGTCAAAAGCAGAGAGTCTGAAGGAGCCTGATTTAACAGAGAGGTGAGGGAGAACAGAAATGGAGGAAGAGCCTTTGGATCTGGGACAGCTTGGGGGAGAGGTGAGAAAGAGGGAAGAAAGGAGAAATAGTAGAGCAGAAAGAGGGAAGGAGGGCTGCAAAGGAGAGCCACATGGCAACTTGTTTAGGTTTTAAAATATTACACAACTAAAGTGCTACAGTTCTATGGAGAACAAAAGAAACAGCGTCAATAACTTACTCTAAAGTCTGACTCAGTGGACCCTACCTGTTTGTCTGAGAGCACCAAGAGAGATTTACTGAGCACCTACTATACTGCACTGGCACTATGTGTTTCATACATACATTTGAACACCCATTGTGCACTGTCCCCTGTGGTACACGGAGAGACAGCAAATAACAAGGAGTAGCTTCTGCCTCAAGATGCTAATATCTTAATGGGTGGATATCAACACAAATGTTTAAAACTTGAAGTAACAATGTTAGTGAACAGCTTCCACACAAAATGACAGAAAAGCAAATACCTCTTTCCCATCCTGGTGAGAGTGAGTGGGCCTGCTGGCTTCTAATTCCAACTCTGGACAAACCTGATGCCTGAAGACAGGTTTCCACAAGGGGGAGCTCAGGACAGAAGCCATTTTTGCCTGTGGTACTGCCATGCTACTTCCTAACTCTGAAAAGAGAACAGGGCTTATGAGAGATTTTTTTTTTTCTTTTTTCCATACTGTGGATTGAACCCAGGGGCATTCTACCTCTGAGGTAGAATTCTACACCCCAAGCATTATTTTTTATTCTTCATTTTTGAAACAAGGTCTCACTAATTTGCAAAGGGCCTCATTAAGTAGTAGCTGAGGCTGAGCATGAACTTGTGATCCTCCTGCCTCAGCCTCCTAAGTACTGGGATTACAAGCATGTGCCACTACACCTGGCTGAGACTCTTTGAAATAAATAACAAAGGTTTAAAAAAAAAAAAGTTGAGCATGGTGGCATATGCCTGTAATCCCAGCATTTGGTAGGTGGAGATGAAAAGATTGCAGGTTCAAGGAAAATAAAAAGAGGACTAGGAGTGAAGCTTGGAGATAGAATGCCCCTGGGTTCAATCCCCAGTACCTCCCCCCAAAAGAAAAAAAATTAGAGGAAATTCAGTCACATTTCACAGAATGAAACTGTGATACTTCATGCACACACGTCAACAGATTAACCTAACCCTAAGTCCTGAAATGCAGCTGATCTGTGGGACAACTTAACTTCCAAAGTGCTTTCCAAGTGACTAGCCTGTTTAGTAAACTGAAAACAGAATGTAAACCATCTCTAGAGCATAACAGTAATATTAATTAGGGGAAAATTTCCACAATTTATAAATTTAATTTTATAAAAAAAGTATAATTAAGTACCCACCATAGATATAAATAGGCATGGCTATGATGATTAGGTGGAATAAATCAAAGAGTTAATAGTAGTTATCTCCAAGTGTTAGGATTAGGATGCTTCTACTTTTCTTCAGTATGTAATTTTTCTTTATTTTACTTTTACAATAAAAAAAAAAACTAAAGGGATGATATAGAAATAAAATATATTAGAAAGGTGTATTCTATAAATCTAGTCCTTGGGAAAATGCAATAACAAGTTGAACGAATTATTAAAGACTAAATCCATACTCATGTGTCTATATATGTTTTATATAAACATTTACTTATTTAAAGGATATACAGTTAATTTATTCTATTTTTCTGTCTTTTGGTTGCCACCTAAATCTACTTATAAAAACTATGATAATGATGCTATTAAAAACGTTCTCTCTCTTAAAGCAGGGTGTGTTGGCGCACGCTTGTAATCCCAGCGCTTGGGAGGCTGAGACTGGAAGATCGCGCAGGTTCGAAGCCAGCCTCAGCTACTTAGTGAGGCTCTCAGCAACTTAGTGAGACCCTGTTTCCAAATAAAGTATAAAATAGGTCTGGGAGGATAGCCCAGAAGTAGAAAAGCCCCTGGGTTCCACCCCCATACCACAAAAACAAAACAAAACCAAAAAAACATTCTCTTCTCCTTGTCCTCTGTTGACAGTGGACGTCCACAGCACCCTTTGTGATGTGGCACAAAGCCTGAGCCAAGAAACTTCATGACAATGGTGTCAAGTGGACAATATGCTTGGCTTGGTTTAAAGGAAACCAAAAGGGAACATTATCAGTCGCTTGTTCTGAGATTATGTGGAGATGTTCCAAGAGAGTACACACCTGGCCTCTTGACCACAGTTTCAAGGAGGAGGGAGGGACAGGGCCATGGACTTACGATGCACAGACTTGAGCGCCATGCACTGGGAGGCAAGGCGCCCCATCAGCCGGGAGACCAGGAGCTGTAAATCCAACCCCCATGACACGGCAACATCAGGCAGGCCATAGGCAGTGACGGTAAACTTGTAGCCCCACTCATTGTTGCTGCTGTCCGAGTGAAAGAGGAATTGCAGGCGAGGGCCCTCCTTAAAGGTTACTTTCTAGAGATAAACAAGTATCATGTGATCAGACAGCTATCAAGAGGTGGGGTCATTTGTAAGTATGCTCTTCACGACTCAAAAGATCTTATTGATTGATTGATTGATTGATTGATTGCGGGGCTGGAGATGGAACCCAGGGGCATTTGACCTCCGAGCTATACCCCTGCCCTATTTTTTATTCTTTATTTTGAAACAGGGTCTCACTGAGTTGCAAAGGGCCTCACTAAGTAGCTGAGACTGTCCGCGAACCCTGATCCTCCGGTCTCAGCCTCCCGAATGCTGGGATTGCAAGTGTGCGCCACCATGCCTGGCTGGAATCCCAGCTTTCATCACAATCTGGGTTCTTCTCCTGGACCCACAACCCTTTCTTTTTACTTTTTTTTTTATCTTTCTCATATGGTACTAGAGATTAGACAAAGTTACCCTATCACTGAGCTCTACCCCTACGCTCCTTCTTGTTTTGTATTTTGAAATAGTCTTTCTAAATTTATAAGGCTGGCCTCAAACCTGTGACCTTCCTGTTTTAGCCTCCCAAGTATTGAGATTACAGGTGTGCACCACTGTCCGTGTTCCACAGCCCTTTCTTGCTAAGAGCGACAGTTTGTTACTTTTTCTGATAGAAATGGAGGGGTGCCAAACTTTTTCTATAAAGAAACAGATGCCACATATTTTAGATTTGGGGGGCTACCTAGTCTCTATTGTACCAAAGCAGCTATAAATGATATAATGAACATGGTTGTGTTTCAGGTTTTTTTTGTGTGTGTGTGGTACTGGGATGGAACCCAGGGACATTCTACCGCTAAGCGACACCCATAACCCTAATTTTTTTTTATTCTTTATTTTTGAAACAGGATCTCACTGATTGCAAAGCGCTTCGCTAAGTAGCTGAGGCTGTCTGCGAAGTGCAATCCTCCTGTCTCTGCCTCCCGAATGCTGGGATTACAAGCGTGTGCCACCATGCCTGACCAGAATTTATTTATTCTTTCTTTCTTTCTTTCTTTCTTTCTTTCTTTCTTTCTTTCTTTCTTTCTTTCTTTCTTTCTTTCTCTTTCTTCCTTCCTTCCTTCCTTTTTTTTTTTTTTTTGTGCGGGTCTGGGAATGGAACCCTGGGGCATTTGATCTTCGAGCTGCACCCCCTACCCTATTTTTTATTCTTTTTTAATTTTGAAACTGGGTCTCACTGAGTTGCAGAGGGCCTCACTAAGTAGCTGAGGCTGTCCGCTAACCGTGATCCTCCAGTTTCAGCCTCCCGAATACTGGGATTACAAGTGTGTGCCACCACGCCCGGCTGCCTGGCCAGAATTTTTATTTTTAAAACAAGCAACAGGTTATAGTTTGCTGACCTCTGATACAGCTCTTCCTTTTACATGAACTCTCTCTTCAAAGACAAAAGAATTGCTGCAGAGGCAGGTACTTCATCTCTTTCTGAAAACACCACTCACCTTGGGCCATTTGTAAGTGCCAACTTTTGTGTCATAGCGTGTTTTCCCACCTCTAGCATCAGTAAATTCCAGATAATCGTACCTATGAAGGCATAATCTCATTACTTCTCTTGTTTTTGATTCATTATTCCTTGCAGGGGATAAACATGGGAGTCTTACCTTTTTTCAGTTTCACACCTATCATCAAATTCCACCTCAAAATAGGTTGCCCCTGGGCTAACAAAGACAGACACCTCATGGCAGTTATTTTCATAGTTGTGGGTGGATTCCTTGGTCCATGTATGCAATACCACAGGCTGTTCCTGCTGCCAGGTCTCCACATCCAGCTAGACATACAAATGAGTCAGGGAAAAAACGTCATTCATCACTCCATACCCAATTGCCTGAAAGAACCTTTCTCTATCAGTGCTGCAGGCACACGGCCTGCACCAACCATCATACAGGCTAAAAGACACAGCTGACCTCCCTGGCCACAGAGGTATACAGCCATCCATCATTCAGCAAAACAGACACATGCTTTTAGTATACTACAGGAACTCTGGGGCCAGCCTTTATATATCTTTTTTCTTTTTTTTTTTTTTTTTTTGAGGATCTGGGGATGGAACCTAGGGGCATTCAACCTCCAAGCTACACCCCCTACCCTATTTTTTATTCTTTATTTTGAACCAGGGTCACACTAAGTGGCAGGGGACCTCACTAAGTAGCTTAGGATGTCTGCGAACCACAATCCTCTGGTCTCAGCCTCCTGAATGCTGGGATTACAAGCGTGCGCCACTACGCCTGGCTCCAGCCTTTATATTTTAACTATGATGGAACTTCCTCCCTCTCTTTCTTCTTTTATTTCCCTCCCTCCTCTTCCCTTTCCCCTTCTTTCTTTATCCTTTGCTCATGCTAGGCAAGTGAGCACTACCACTGAGTTCTTTTTTTTCTTTTTGGTACTATGGATTGAACCCAGGGGACACCCACACCACTGAGCTACACTTGCAGCCCTTTTTATTATTTTATTTCAAGACATGTTCTTGCTAAGTTGCCCAGTCTGGCCTCAAACCTGTGATCCTCCTGCCTCCCAAGTACTGAAATTAGAGGCAAGGACAACCACATTAAGCCCAGAACTATTTCTTATGAATCATTACTAATATGACTTTCCAGTGGGGAAAAACACCGAATTGGGAGGTTTTTTTTTTTTTTTTTTTTTTTTTTGGTACTGGGGGTGGAACTCAGGGGCTTTTCTACCTCTGGGCTATACTCCCAGACCTATTTTATACTTTATTTGGAAACAGGGTCTCACTAAGTTGCTGAGAGCCACACTCAGTAGCTGAGGCTGGCTTTGAACCTGTGTGATCCTCCTGTCTCAGCCTCCCAAGTGCTGGGATTACAAGCATGCGCCACCACGCCCGGTTTCTGAATTGGGAGTTTAAAGGACTCATGTTCCTCCTTGGGATCTTGGTCAATCTGGGGCTGCTTTCCCTGCTTCTTGTTAAGTTTTTGAGTCTTTGCTATTTTTTTTAAACTATTAAATGCAGATGCTCTTTCTACTGACACAGGGTTTTCATGACACTCAATTAAAACCATCAAAAAAACTCAGCATACTATAAAATTAAAATTAAGTAAGGCAGCCAGGCATGGAGCATGCCTGTAATCTTAGTAACTGGGAGGCTGAAACAGGAGGATTGCATACTGGCGCCCAGAGCAACTTAGCAAGATCCTGTAATCAAATAAAAAATAAAATAGGGCTTAGTGAGGCCCTTTGCAACTCAGTGAGACCCTATTTCAAAATGAAGAATAAATAAGCCGGGCATGGTGGCGTACACTTGTAATGCCAGCATTCAGGAGACAGACTGGAGGACTGTGGCTCATGAACAGTCTCAGCTACTTAGCGGGACCCTTTGCAACTCAGTGAGATTCTGTTTCAAAAATAAAAAGACTAAAAAATAGGGTTGGGGTATAGCTCAGAGGTACAATGCCCCTGGGTTCCATCCACAGTATCACAAAAAATAAGAGAATTAAAAAAAATAGGGCTGGGGGTATAATGACCCTGGTTCCATCCCCAGTTCATGGAAAAAAAAAAAAAAAGTAGGGCTGGGGGTATAGCTTAGAGGTACAATTCTTCTGAGTTCAATCCCTAATGCTACACAAACAAAAAGAGAGCAAGAGAGACAGAGAGAGAGAGACAGAGACATACATACATACATTTTCTCTTCTAGACTTCAATATAGTTATTCATTAATGTGGATTATAAAAATGTATATGCTGTAACATGATGAGATTAGCTATAGTTTCTTCTATCTTCTTTCTAGTGCTATGATGACAAACCAACCCAGAACCTCATTTATTATCCTTAACGGCAAAGCCACCAATAAAATAGCCTCCGAGAGGTAACGTCTTTGTGTAGCTCTGCTGTCGGTGGTATTTCATCCAGTATGGCCACAGCCCTCCTGAGGAGAATCACGCAGGCTCAGTGCCAACTAGAGTTACCTTATTCAGCCCTCCCTCGGGATCACTGCAGAGCTTCTTCAACAGTTCTGTAAGGGTGCTGAACTCTCTCAAGAGTGTGCAGTGTGAAATGTCTAAAGTGCAGAAGTCCAGCAGGAAGATGACCTAAAGGAAAGTAATGCAGCACTTGGTGTCCACCAGAGCCCCAGCCTGGGCCCGCCCATCAGCCCTCCGCCCCCACTTGTTATAGAAAGCCACCAGTTTCTTACCAGTTGACGAGCAGCCATTGAAAACACCGAGTTACACAATTTTTCTACTATGGTTTTTCCATTATACTGTGACAAAAGGGATTCCAAGATCACTCTTGTGCTTGCCAGAAACTGTACCACATCTACCAAAACATAAAGAAAATAGTTAATTTTTTTGTGTGCATGGTGCTGGGGATGGAACCCAGGGGCATTCTACCTCCAAGCTACACTACCAGCCCAATTTTTATTCTTCAGTTTGAAACAGGGTCTCACTAAGTTGCAGAGGGCCTCACTAAGTAGCTGAAGCTGGCTGTGAACCTGCGATCCTCCTGTCTCAGCCTCCCAAATCCTAGGATTATAAGCATGCGCCACTATGCCAGGCTTGAAAGTAGTTAATATTTTATATGGTGAAACATCACTTCCTTAAGCTTCTACCAGGGCAAAGCTGGAGAGGGCCAGAGAAACTGTGCATGTAGGATTCCACAACAAAAGACCATGAGATTATTAAGTGTTACCTAAATGATTTTCCCTGGGAATGAAAAACAGTACAGATTTCAGTGAAAGGTTCCTGTGAGAGGAACCTGTTTCCATTTTCCTTAGTTTTCAGTGGAGTGGAGACACCACTTCTACAAGTGAAGTGACATGGCTGGCAGGCCTAGGTGCTAGTCTTTTTTACCTTTAGTTTACCCTGGGCCTATGCATGAGGAGTGCTGACTGGAATGGCCAAGTTCTAGGTGATGGGACCCAATACTGTAAGTATTTTTGTCACAGCTGCTGAGGCTAAGTGTGATGGATCTAAATTTTCCTCACAGATGAAATAGGAGGATCGCAGGCTGGCAGCCAGCCTCAGCAACTTAGGGAGTCCCTCCACAACCTAGTAAGGCCCTGTTTCAAAATAAAAGAATAAAATAGGGCTGGGAGAGCTCAGAGGCAGAATGCCCCAGGTTTCAATACCCAGCACCACAAAATAAAACAAAAAACAATCACAACAGAATTTCTCAGAACCTGCTGCATTTTATATCACTTTCTACGGGTTTAGAGGACATGAACCTGAGTATTCTCAATAATTGGCAAAGGTTTCAGCTATGCTCATGTACCTTAAATATTAAGAGCTCAATGTTTTCTTTTTTTATATGGCTTGAAGAGACTCCTCTGACAAGTGAGATACCATCTAAGAGAGCTGTATGACTGAAGAGGCCATGTGTAGGCCATAGAATGACAAACTCTACAATAGAAATACTTAAGACATATACCAGGTTCACAAAGGAAACTTTGGGCAAAAAGACATGCTACAGAATTCTATTTTAAGAAGACAAAAACAACCTAAACATCTGAATCATAATAAAGAAAACCATCCACACACTTGATGCATGAGTGACTTAAGTGGGGAGTATTCAGCAGTCAAGTCCCAGACACTTGTTTGCATGCATTTTGAATCAACACTCACATTTTTCAACAAGGTCCCTGGCGAGGTCTTTGGCTGCGGAGTCAGTGCTCTTCAGTTGCAGATAGCACCAGGAGAGCAGGCTGCCTTGGACAGACCAGAACAGGGAGAAGAGCACGGAGCTGGCCTCTGCTTGGGCCCCACTGAGCATCAACAGCTCACACTACAAGAAGCAGACAAACAGTGTCCACACCAAGCTGCTCATAGAATACAGCTAGTACTGCTGCAGTAGCTGTCACTGGCAAAAATACTAAGTATATGGGGAAGAGTCACAGAAGAGCTTTCAAACCAGATCTGAACCAATAAAGATACACTATAAAAACTTCCCTCTTAGCCGGGTGTGGTGGCACACGCTTGTAATCCCAGCATGTGAGAGGCTGAAACTGGAGGATCGTGGTTCGCGGACAGCCTCAGCTACTCAGTGAGGCTCCCTGCAACTTAGTGAGACCCTGTTTCAAAATAAAGAATAAAAAATAGGGCAGGGGGTGTAGCTCAGAGGTCAATGCCCCTGGGTTCCATCCTCAGACCCGTGGAAAAAAAAAAAAAAAAAAAAACAAAAAACACCTTGCCTCTTGCCCTGCAAATTTTGCAGAACCTTTACCAAATGTTTTTGCTCTACTGGATATCTCCTTCTCTACCTCAGGAACTACACCCCATTGCTCATCTCTTCCTTCTCTCAATCTTCAAAAATTTCTCTCTGGCTCCTTCCTCTTTTGATGGAATCTCTCTCACCTTAAAGAAAGTCTTCACCCTTCTCTAGCTTTCTATCATCTTTGTTCTTGGGAGTTTCCTTGAAAAATCATTTGATCTCTAGCGATAAGCTCTTGCATATAAGAACCATGAGGAGCCGGGCGTGGTGATGCACGCTTGTAATCCCAGCATTTGGGAGGCTGAGACTGGAGGATCACAGTTCACGGACAACCTCAGCTACTTAGTGAGGCCCTCTGTAACTTAGTGAGACCCTGTTTCAAAAAATAGAGTAAAAATAGGGCAGGGGCTGTAGCTCAGATGAATGCCCCTGGGTTCCATCCACAGACCCGCAAAAAAAAAAAAAAAAAGATCCATGAGGTATATTTTTATAGACATTGTCATGGAATTAATTGCCCCAAACTGGAGCCAAGTAAAATGGATAAATAAATTATGGTATGTTCATAAAAGAGAATACTTTGTACCAGTGAGAGTGACAATACATATATCAACATGAATGAATATCAAAAACATTTTTAAGTGGAAAAAACCCACAACACATAAGATTGCTTGACAAATACTTCTTTTAAAGGTGAAAACCAAGCAAAATAAACATGCTATCGAATGATAACTAGAAAGAAAAACAAGAAAATATTGAACACATAGGAAGAGAGGAAAGAGGAAGAGAGTCATGAGAGGGTGTGTGGGTTGGGGATGGACTTCAAAGATACTGGTAACGTGCTAGTCCTTTCAGGAGAGCTGTTTCTGCTGTGGTTTCACCCCTTCCTTCCATTCTACTGCTCCTGTGGACACCACTCCACGGGCAGAAATTATCAGCTGGTGAGCAAAGCCTCTCCAAGAAGCCCGAGGGGCTGGTGACCTCTGTACTCCCGAAGCTCTCTCTCCTCCCCCTGCTTCTCCCTCCCCTAAATTTATTTTTTATTTTTTAATTATTTTTGCAGTACTGAGGATTGAACCCAAGAGCATTCTATCTCAAAGCTATACACACAACCCTATTTTTTATTCTGTATTTTAAAACAGAGTCTTACTAAATTGCAAAAGGCCTAAGTAGCTGAGGCTGGCCACGAACCTGCGATTCTCCTGTGTCAGCCTCCCAATTACAAGTGTGCACCACCATACCTGGCTTCCTCCCCTGGATTTCTTCCCACCACTCTGTCCTGGTCTCCTGGCTGCCCCTTCTCTGTACATTTTATCAAGCTGTCCACTTGATGCAATGCTGTCTATAGTCATCCCTCAACCTGTTTGTTACTGATAGCAAGTCTCCAGCACTGGCTCCTCCCAATTATACAATTAGTGTCACTACCTGAAGGCCACAAGCACCATGACTGCCCACATTCAGAAGTGCCCATTATTGTTCACCTCTTCAAATACCTGCTCCTCCCCTTCTCATCACAGACCTTCTACATGTACTGCTCCCTCTACCTATAAGCTTTAAGCCTTATTCATGGTCTTGCACTGAGCTCCAGCACCAAAAGACCTTTCCCAGCTCCTGTCCCCAGCTCTACCAGATGAGGTAAGGTGTGGTGCCCTCTCTCTCCTGGGACCCCATGCCCACTCTCCACAGCCCTTGCTGCACAGAATGTCTGATCACACATATGTCTGCTCTTAGGGCTGAGCTGCTCTGTCACTGTATCCTTGTACCTAAATCAGGGCTTCATACACAGCAGGAATTCACCAGATAATGTTGAATTCATAGACTTTTGAGAAAACTTTCATCCTAGGTACACTTTTGACCACCATTAGATTTTTCCCCTAATCTAATGCTACCTCTTTAGCATAACCATAAATGCTTTTGTTTTTGTTTTTGCGGGTCTGGGGATGGAACCCAGGGACATTCAAACTCCGAGCGATGCCCTCTGCCCTAATTTTTAGTCTTTATTTTTGAAACAGGGTCTGGCTAAATTGCAGAGGGTCTAAGTAGCCGAGGCTGTCCATGAACCACAATCCTCCTGTCTCAGCCTCCCAAATGCTGGGTTTACAAGTGTGCGCTACCACGCCCAGCCCATAAATGCTTTTACTGAAAGATAATTCAAGGAATACACTAGCGGCTACATTGATCTCTGGACTGGAAGGTTCGATGATTCCTGAGACTTCTTCCAAGTCACAGGTAGGTGAAAGAGAAGAAAGGACAAGCATTTTTCTTTTAGTGGGGGTGGGGGTGCTGGAGATTAAACCCAGGGGCATTCTACCTCTGAACTACACCCCTCCAGCCCTATTTTATATTTACTTTGAAACAGGGTCTTGCTAGATTGATGAGAGTCTCATTACTTGCTTGGGCTGTCCTTGAACTTACCATCTTCCTGTCTCAGCCTCCCAAGTACTGGGATTATACACATGTGCCATCATGCTCAGCTAAGGGCAAGCATTTGATCTCCCAATGGTAACAGGGGAAATTCTCTTAGACAAATGCCCTGACTTCTCCACATAAATCCCTTAGCCAAGTATGGCCTAGTGGAAATAGGACATGACTCAGCATCGAATGGCCAGGTTTTAGTAGCACCTATAAAAACCAGGTGAGCACTGTGAAGCTTTCTGCCCAGTGGCACTGAAGATGTGACTGTAGAAGAACTGGTGAGGGCAAGGGTTTAGATAAGAATTCGGGGGTTTGAAAAACAGGTAGAATTTAGATGAGCTCTTAGAGAAAGGAAAGGTATGGGAAATGCAAAAGTAGAGACAAAGGTTAGCATGAGCTGCAGTGACTTGGCAGAGAGTGAATACTGATGAGCAGTAGGCTGAAATGAGAATTTTAAGAAAAACTCAGAACTTGGCAGATGAGCCTGTAAATAAGACAGAAAGGCCAGGTATGGTAGCATATGCCTGTAACCCTAGTACTTGGGAGGCTGAGGCAGGAGGATGTCAGGTTCTAGGCCAGTCTCAGCAACTTAGTAAGACTTTGTTTCAAAATAAAAAATAAGAACCAGGAGTGGTGGTGCGCACTTTTTTTTCCCTTTTTTGCGGTACCAGGGATAGAACCCAGGGGCATTCTACCTCCAAGCTACACTCCCAGCCCTATTTTCTTTTTATTCTTTATTTTAAAACAGGGTCTCATTGAGTTGCAAAGAGGCTCACTAAGTACTAGCTGAGGCTGTCCGTGGACCATGATCCTCCTGTCTCAGCCTCCGAAATGCTGGGATTACAAGTGTGCGCCATCATGCCCAGCTTGGAGCACACTTTTAATGCCAGTTCTTGGGAGGCTAAGACAGGATGCTTGCAGGTTCAAAAATAGCCTCAGCAATTTAGTGAGACCCTATTTCAAAATAAAAAATAAAAAATGGCTGGGGGTATAATCTGAGGTAGACTGTCCCTGGATTCAAACCCCAGAAAAAAGCCAAAATAATTTTCCATAAAATCTGCATCATAAATATATAATCATGTATTAGACTCGCTGACTGACACTACAGGGACTTGGTACAGACTTATTCCTTCATTTTCACAGATATCTTAATAAGTGTGTCTATGTTTTCTCTCCTTGTTCACTCCCAAAAGACAGATAAGAAAGGATCCCCTCACTTGTTTACAGAGGTTGGTGGGAAAGCTCAGTGTTCACATTTAAGGGTGAAGTACCAGTGTACAGCCATTCTGTGATGAGGGTTAAAGGACAGGCACGGTGCTTCTGAAAGCATGAGGCACAGAAAACAGGGAGGCAACCTGGATACCTCTCGAGCAGCAACGGAAAGGAGTGTGTTCATAACTGCCACGACTTCGCTGATGTTCAGGTTGGCCAGGTCGCTTTTCTCAGGTAAAAGTAGAAGGCCGCCTGGATCCTTATCACTGTAAGAATACGAACCAGTCAAGATACCCGGTCAGGAAGGGGACTTCATGCTTTCTATCTTAAAAATTCCAATAAATGACACTGGAGGATCATAGTTCGTGGGCAGCCTCAGCTACTTAGTGAGGCCCTTTGAAACTCAGTGAGACCTGGTTTCCAAATAAAGAATAAAAAACAGGGCTGGGGGTTCCATCCCCACACCCTGGGTTCCATCCCCAGTATTGAAAAAAAAAATCCAATTAATAACCCAGAACAATTTCTGTATCAAGTTCTATGAAAGAAATATGTACTAGAATGGTCATGGTCTCAGCCAAGACTGGGCCACTGTCTATCCTCATATCCTTCCATAAAAACATACTCACAGATCCTCCGTCCCTTGGAAAGTGTCTAGTGAATAAACCACCTTGACCACCAACAGGTCATATACCTGATCTCATGATGCTAACTTGACAGTTCAGACTACTGATTGCCCATGTCTCCAAAGTTACTCCATGACAGCCCAGGCAGCTGCTCAGGCTGCTAGCTTCTCTCTCTCCATCAAGAGCCTCTACCTCCAAGAAACAAAGCTTACAGGATCATGACATACTTTGGTAGTCAAAGTATTATTAATCCACTATAAGCCAAGTCTCCCTTCTCGGCAGGTTTCCTTCTGCAGACAACTGTGTGCCTTTGAAGTTGGTTTTAATGTAACTGAGTTTGTGGACCTGAGCACAGAATCCCAACTTCCTATGGCTTTTTAGTTTTCAGTCTTTAAACTCAGATCCTGCAGTCCTCAAGAGGTTCTCAATGGTTCAACTCTAACACGTCTTATGATGGCTGGGATTTGGATTAAATTCTTTGTGTGTGTGGCACTGGGGACTGAACCTACAGGCATTCTACCTCCTAGCTATACTCCCAGCCCTATTTTTTTTTAATTCACTTTGTTTTTTGTTTTTGTTTTTGGTGGTACTGGGGTGGAACCCAGAGACTTTCTATCTCCAGGCTATACTCCCAGACCTATTTTATATCTTATTTGGAAACAGGGTCTCACTAAGTTGCTGAGAGCCTCACTAAGTACCTTATGATCCTCCTGTCTCAGTCTCCTAAGTACTGGGATTAAAAGCATGCACAACCAGCTTTTTTTTCTTTTTTTTTGGGGGGGGGGGGGGGTGGTACTGAGAATTGAACCCAGAGGCATTCTACCTCCAAATTATACCCCAAAACCAATTTTATTTATTTGGAAACAGGGTTTCACTAGGTTGCTGAGAGCCTTACTAAATTGATGAGGCTGTCCTCAAACCTACAATCCTCCTGCCTCAGCCTCCCAAGTACTGGGATTACAAGCATGTGCCACCATGCCCAGCTTGAATTAAGCTCTTGACAAGACTCAACAACTATTTTAGTCACTCTTGTACCTAGTAATAACTCACTCTCAAAACTTGGCTTTCTAGCTATGCAGGGTAAATCGTACTCCAAAGTACACAGAAGTAAGGGATAACTAAAGAAAATGACTTTGCAAAGATATTTGACAATTGGAAAAATTATAAACTTACCTAAAATACGTGCACAGTGAACGGAAAGTGAGCTGCAGGGACTGCTTGTGTTCCTGCTCGGTGACATTCTTCTATAAAACCAGAAACTGTACATTCAGAAAATCTGATTCATAGCATTCCAGAGACCCTCAGCAGCATAAGATACTATCACCCACAGGTCCCAAGTATGGGAGAGCAGAGCCAGCAGACCAGCTCAGAGCATCCACCTAAAACCTGGTCCAGCACTAAGAGGAGGCAGAGGCAATCACCTGCACGGACAACTGCAGATGACTTTGTTTCGCTGCCAAAGGTATCATCTGCCAGCTTTCCTGCAGGGAAACCGGATGCAAATGTTCAGGCAGCAGGCCTCTAGAAGATGTAAGCTCTTTATCTCTGGGCATGCCATCCCAAGAGCAAAAGGTAGGGGCAGGGTACACTTCTTGGGAACTTTCTGTTTTCAAGTAGGACTGAAACTTCTTTTGGCCTGTAGGTTTACTGGCTATGGTAACAAAGGAAGCAGACCTCTTGTTTGAAGCATGTCATAAAGATAGAGAATAAACTGTGACTTTAAGATAATAGATTATGAAACAAGATTGAGAATGGTATCATATCCTTTGATATCTGTGCCCCACCTAAAGCTCTGCATATGGTAAGTATCACTAAACATTTGGGAATTTAAAATAACAATATATTCAGAAAAAAATAAAGATTAAGATTGTATCCTAATCCATTCCATAAAGTAATTACCATCATGGTAAAGAGATGGTTCCGCCGTGTCTGTCGATCAGGAAAGAAGATGGCAGCTCCATTGAGAAGGGTATTTCTGACTTCTTGTTTTAATATCTCCATGGGCATGGAGTCTCCATCGACCCTATCTACCACTAATAAAAATGAACAATGGAATCAGTTTTAATATATCCTATCTCTTCACTTTCTATATATATCTGCTATAAGTAGTCTACAAATTCACTGATGTCTCAATTTGTAGTTAATATCAGAGCAAAAATATACTTCAGGGTCTCTTTCACTTTTGGGGTAGCCTGTATTCCCCCTTCAATGTGTATTTCCTACTTTCTTTTTTTTTGTGGTACTGGGGTTCCTGGAAGCCCTTCTACCTCCGGGCTACACTCCCAGACCTATTTTATATTTTTGAAACAGGGTCTCTTAAACCAGCGTGGCTGGCTACAAACCTGCTTGATCCTCCTGTCTCTGCCTCCCAAGCGCGGGGATTACAAGCGTGCGTCACCACGCCCGGCTTTTTCCTACTTTCTTAAATAAATCTTTATGTCTCAAAAAAAAAAAAAACAACTTTGGTACAGGCTAGACAATGTAAGGAAATTACTTTTTATTTGTTTACTTTTAACTAAATGTAGCAGGTTCTTATGTATCTCTCTGTTCTTTCTAGATGACTTGTCAAAGACTTTAAAAATATTATCAAACAGTCTTATTTTCATCTCAATTTATCATTATCATTACAATCTCTCCCCCTCACTCAGCCTCAGGCCAGTGTCTCTTTCTTCAAGGGTACTGGGGATTGAACCCATAGTCTCACACATGCTAGACAAGTACTCTACCACTAACTTCCACAGCCCTCGTGCCAATGCCTTGGCTAAGGCTAAGACTGAATAGTGTACCAGTAATTATCCTCAATATAACACAGTTGCGTATCTGAAACCAGGAGGAAGAAAGTCAGTTGATAAAATAATAAACTGTGAAGTTGAAATAGTAATTCAGCCGGGTGTGGTGGCGCATGCTTGTAACCCAAGCACTTGGGAGGCTGAGACAGGAGGATCACACAGGTTCGAAGCCAGCCTCCACTACTGAGTGAGGCTCTCAGCAACTTAGTGAGACCCTGTTTCCAAATAAAATATAAAATGGGCCTGGGAGTATAGACTGGAGGTAGAAAGCCCCTGGATACCACCCCCAATACCACACACAAAAAAAGTAAAAAAGAAAGAAAGAAAAGAAGAAAGAAAGAAAGAAAGAAAGAAAAGAAGGAAGGAAGGAAGGAAATAGTGTTGTGAAAGAAATATGTTGTAAAAGAAGTATTAAAAAAAAAAGAAAAGAAATAGTAATTCAAAAGAGTATCAAAAAAGGCCAGGCATGGTGGCACATGCATGTAATCCCAGCATCGGGAGACGGAGACCGGAGGATTGCAGTTTGGGACAGCCTCAGCTACTTAGGAGGCCCTTTGCAACTAACTCAGTGAGATGAAAAGACTAAAAAAGAGGACTGGGGGTGTAGCTCAGAGGTACAATGCCCCTGGGTTCCATCCCCAGTACCACAAGAACAACAACAACAACAAAACAGTATTAAAGAAAATGCTCATTTCCCAAAGTAGCAATCACTTTCTGGTTCCCATTATCACAGGGCCCCCTCTCCTCTATAGCAAGAAGCCTGTGGGCCACCATTACATGTCACATTCAAGGAATCCCGCAATCCCTACCATCACACAAGTGTGTGTAGAGCTCTCTGGCAGCCTCCACTCCCTCAGGGCGCTGGGCTGGAGGCCTTCCCTCCTCGAGGACAGCCGGCACCTCCCCCTGCAGCACTGAGAAGCAGCTCTGGAGGAGCCGCAGCAGCAAGATTTGGGCGCAGATGCATTCTTCTCTTTGGCTGCAGAAAGACAAAAAATGTCAGGCAGCAAAGGGGCAAGTTTTTATCACCCTCCAAAGCCACAGAGCAGTCTACAGAGGACTCTCTTCTAGGCAACAGGTTTAAATAAAAAGAATGTCAAGTGAAAGGAAGGATAGAACAGAAAGAACACTGTACTACAAGTCTGAATACATAGATCTTACTGGACTCTACCCACTTTGGGGAAGGAAATTCATTTCTGATCCTGCTGTTCATCTGTAAAATGACACAAGTTGAGAACTCTTACCTGAAATGCTTTGGACTAGAAGCATTTTCAGATTTGGGACTTTTTCTGATTTTAGAAAATTCATGTATGAGATTTTGGGGGGTGAGATCCAAGTCTAAACATGAAATTCATTTCTTTTTCATATATGTCTTATGCATGTAGCCTAAAGATAACTTGATATAATATTTTCATTGCACCTCTGTTTTGACTGTAATTGATCATATGAGGTTCTATGCAGAATCTTACACTTTTAGCATAGAAAAAAATTTCAGATTTTGAAGCATTTCAGATTTTTTTGAAGCATTTCAAATTTTTATATTAGGGGCTCAACCTTTACTATAATGATCTAAAAATTGAGGGCAAACAAATAAAAAATATTTGTGAAAATACTTCCTTTGGGAAAGTATTCATGAAAAGTATTTTATAGAAATGTGAGGTGTTATTATAATAATAACCAAAATTTTCAATATACACGAGTAGGAAGTAAAAAAATTAGAAAATCTGTCCATTTAGAACAGTAAAACCTGGTGTTTTCAGTTTTATGATGATCACCTTATAACAAATTCTGACCTACTTTTGCTTTAATTTACTGTAAAAATTCCAGAAGATCTGCAAATCAAGACCCGTGAAGTCCAGAAAAGATTTGTATTTTAGGCCACTTTCCTTCTGTTGCACCTAAAAAATGACAAAAACCAGAAAGGAAAATTGAAAAATGCACTTAGAGAAATATCGAAATGCCTCATTTACTTATTGTTGAGGGATGAGGGGGCTCCACATGGGTGAAATTCCCATACAACTGACACAAATAAATTTTCACTTTATGATGATTAATGTGAAGGACGTGGTTGCAGGATATTTGACCCTTCCTTGCATGTGGGCTAAACTTCTGTTGTAAACCTGCTGCTATTCCTAGGCCTCTACCTCTAATTTGCCCTTTTTTCCTATGGCATGAGCAAAACAATAAAACAAGCCGTACAGACACTGAGTCACAGCCTCTTACTGTGCCCAGTGGGATGAAGGCCAAGAGCAGACACTGCTGTGCACACACATTGGTTTCCTGAGGCAGCCATGTACTCCATGGCAATGGTTAGGGTAATCTGTGACTGTGCTATTATTGTGTCTTATTAGTGACTGTAAAAGTCAGTATCAAAACTACAAATGAGCTGGGCATGATGGCGTACACTTGTGATACCAGTACTTGTACAGCTAAGACAGGAGGATCACAGGTTCACAGCCAGCTTTGGCTACTTACTAGTGAGGCCCACAGCATCTTAGCGAGACCCTGTTTCAAAATAAAGAATAAAAAATAGGACTAGAAGTGTAGCTCAGAGGAAGAATGCTCCTGGGTTCCATCCCCAGTAATGCAAACAAGAAGAAAAAAAACCCAACAACAACAACAACAAAAAAAAACCCCCACATACCAATGATGAAAAAATCTTGAAATTTTAGTCTTTTGAGTAAAGAAATAAATTTCATCTAAACTGCAGTAATAATTCCTCAAAGACTTAAGACATAAATCCCTCAAATTTGCTTTCTTTGCTTCCCCTGGGCAACTATGGCTAGGGTTTGAACCAGGGCTTTTTGCATGCTAAGCACACACTATACTACTAAGTTATACCACCAGTCCTATGGCTGAAGACCCTATATGTCCATAGGAACTAGGTATGGTGATGCACACCTGTAATCCCAGTAGTTGGGAAGCTGAGACACGAGGATAGCAGGTTCGAAGACAGTCTAAACAACATAGCAAGACTCTTGACAACCTAGTGAGGCCCTTTTTCAAAAACAAAGAATAAAATAAGAAGGGCTAGGGGTGTAGCTTAGAGGTAGAATGTCCCTGGGTTCAATTCTTAGTACCAAAAAAAGGGTATCTCTGTAGTTTATTCCAGGGGACCTGACAACAATGGCCACATGCCACTGAATCTCTATTTGACTGGTGCCATAAATCTCACCAGTGCCTTAAGTTTCACTTCCTTTGAGACCTTTCAGTGTCATCACAGCAGCATGATGGCCTTCTGCACTCATACTGTGATAACTTCAGTAGGAACAGGTTTCACTGGTTGGTATTTAGTTGCTTTAACAGTGTCATTTATTTTTCCTAAAGGAATGTGGTCTAACCACTAGTGAAACCCAGCCAGGCATGATGGCGCACACTTGTAATCCCAGCATTTGGAGGCTGAGACAGGAGGATCACGGTTCATGGACAGCCTCAGCTACTTAGTGAGGCCCTTTGAAACTCAGTGAGACCCTGTTTCAAAATAAAGAATAAAAAATAGGACTGGGGGTATAGCTTGGAGGTAGAATGCACTTGGGTTCCATCCCCAGTACCACAAACAAACAAACAAACAACAAATAAACTAGTGAAGCCCTACCAGGTCATGGGCAAGCTGCTGGATGAACTGAAGGGTCCTGAGGAGCAGGGTTGCCCCACAGACACCCACGGCATCCTTTCTGCAGTGGCCGCAAAGGATGCTTTGTTCTGCGTCTGCTCTTGCAGGCCGGAGATACCCACTGATGGTCAAGCCTTGCACTCCCAAGCGCTCTGCTGACTCCTGACGGGTGCATAGGAACTTCACCATCAAATACTAGAAAAAGAGATTTCAAGAAAAGGACTCAGAATTCCTAAATACAATGAGATAGAGACCCTTTCTGGAAAGGCCCCTATGACTTCAATAACATATTAAGAACCACCATATCCAGAACCATAAACACAAAGTATTAATCCAGTATCTATAGCAAATGGAAAAAAGTCAACATAAATGCTGAATAGAGTCAAGTTTGGGTAATGATCATAATAAGAGAAATGTTCATTTTCAAGGTAAAAAAAAGAATAAAAACAAGAGAAGTGTTTGCTCTTTGGCACAGTCATTCTGAAACAAAAATTAGGTATGTGATGAGAACAGGCAATGATTCAAGAAAGTATCTCAAAGTCCCCAACTGATGTATGCAACGCAAGTGCTAGGAACCAGGAAACAGTCTTGTCTGCTCAAAGCTAAACCCATCTTCATGGTCCATACTTTAAGTAAACAGCTGGCTTCTTACAGTGACAACTCCTCTATTAAGGTCCTTTCCAAATCTACTACTCAACTGCCTAAGTACTTACTGAGCACCTACTTGTACATACCCTAAAGACAATTCTGAATTTTTTTTTTTTTTTTTGGTGGTGGTACTGGGGTTCCTGGAAGCCCTTCTACCTCCGGGCTACACTCCCAGACCTATTTTTACATTTTTATTTGGAAACAGGGTCTCCCAAGCCAGTGCGCGCGGCTGGCTTCGAACCTGCGCGATCCTCCTGTCTCTGCCTCCCAAGCGCGGGGATTACAAGCGTGCGCCACCACGCCTGGCACAATTCTGAATTATTTTAAGTCTAAGATTTATACTTGAGGTTATAAAAATATTAGTATTATTTCTTTCATAGCCATGGAAACATATCTATCTGGCATTTTTATCTGTGAATTTGCTATTTTCTCGGCCAAAATGTCCTTCTATACCCATCCTGGCCTGGCTACAGATGATCGCCTAATCAACTTTTAACACCTAGCATCAGGCCAGCTTTCCTGGGAAGTCTTCCCTAAAGAATTCCAGGCTGTGGTAAATATTCTTCCTTTGGGCTTCAACAGCTCCCGAATCTCCCTTTCTCACAGTCCATATCACATCTGTCTCTTAAGCTAGACTAGGAACTCCTTGGAGGTCGATCCACCTCAGAGGCTCCGGTGTTGGCACAGGGCTGGTACACAATCAGCATGAAGTTTATAGAATGAAAGGAGAGGAGTGGGTGAACACAGCAGGGCCACATTCACGAGGGCTTACTTTGGCAACTCTGCACTGCTGCAGCTTGACGTCTGTTTCATCCCACTCTTCTTCCAGCTCAAACCAGCCAATAGGATCATCCTCTCCAAGGTCATCAGGTGAGCAACCAATCCTGTGAACATAAAATGTTTTCCTCTTTCTAACCTTCTACAGAGCCTACAAAGTAGACATTTAACTTAAATAGAAAGCCTCCCAAGAACAACTAGAGACAGGGTGGAGCACCCAGTACCACTTAGAACACAGGTGGTAGTTGGTATTGCCTCTCCATTTCTCAGCTTCTTCATCTGTGAACTGGGAACTATGTCAGCCTCCAAAAACAACTTGGGAGCCGGGCATCACCACGCTTGTAATCCCAGCATTCAGGAGGCTGAGACCAGAGGATTGCAGTTTGAGGACAGCCTCAGCTACTTAGTGAGGTCCTCTGCAACTTAGTGAGACCCTGTTTCAAAATAAAGAATAAAAAATAGGGTTGTGGGTGTAGCTCAGAGGTCAAATACCCCTGGGTTCCATTCCCAGACCCGAAAAAAACAAAAAAGCAACGTGGGAACTTAGGAGACAGCTTGCTTCTCCAGATACCTGGCTCAGTCAAAGAATGAGACGTGGGTGGACACCTTGGTTGAAATTCATGTGCACTCCTGGAAAGAGGCAAGGGAGAGGGAGGGTTTCTTCCCTGAGATCTGGCTCAAGTGTGTACTACCAGCTTGAGATTTGGGCCACTTGCAACAACTGAAGGGGGAAAGCCTAGGGGCTTTCATTCCACAGAGCTTCAAAGAACCAAAAACCTCTACCTGCATAGGCTCAGAGTTCTTTCCTTTTCTTTAAGAAGCTCTTCCAGGAAAGCATTTTAATCTTCTTAAGAAGTATATCTGTGTGACACTTTTTAATTTACTTTTATTTGTGGAACTGAGGATTGAACACAGGGGCATTCGACCTCTGGGCAACAGCCCAAGCCCTGTTTTATTTTTAAACAGAATCTCACTAAATTGTGGAGGGCCTTACTAAGTTGATGAGGCTGGCCATGAATTTGTAATCCTCTGGTCTCAACTTCCCATGTACTACAATTATAAGCTGGGTACCAGCTGAATGTGGTGTTGAGCTATTTGGGAGGCACAGGCAGGAGGATCATTTGAACACATGAATTCAAGACCAGCCTGGGAAATGCAGCAAGACTGTGGCTTAAAAAAATAAATAAACTTTGAACCGGGCGTGGTGGCGCATGCTTGTAATCCCAGCATTTGGGAAGCTGAGCCCAGAGGATCATAGTTCGCGAACAGCCTCAGCTACTTAGTGAGGCCCTCTGCAACTCAGTGAGACTCGGTTTCAAAATAAAGAATAAAAAACAGGGCAGGGGGTGTAGCTCAGAGGTCGAATGCTCCTGGGTTCCATCTCCAGACCCACCCCCCAAAATATTTAATGCACATTTATTTATTAGTTTTTGCGGTACTGAGGATGAAACCCAGGGACATTCTACCTATGAACTATACCTCCAGCCCTATATTTTATTCTTTATTTTGAAACAGGGTCTCACTGAGTTGCAAAGGGCCTCACTAAATAGCTGAGGTTGTTCTTGAACTGTGATCCTCCTGTCTCAGCCTCCCAAATGCTGGGATTACACGCATGTACCACCACATCCAGTTATTTATTTTTATTTTTGGTACTGGAATTACAAACAAGCATGTGCCACCATGCCTGGCTCAAGCATATTTATTTTTAAAACCTGGATACCTTAATGCTACTTTCTTTTTAGGGATTGAATAACTAAGAAGCCTTCTGGGTGTGGTGGCAAACGTTTATAATCTCAGTATGTGGAAGGCTGAGACAGGAGAATCACAGGTTCATGGCCAACCTCAGCTACTTAGTGAGGCCATCCACAACTTAGTGAGACCCTGCTAAAAAAAAAAAATAAAAAACCCCAAAACAAAAACATAAGTGTAGCTTAGAGGTAGAATGCCCCTGGGTTTAACCCCCAGTTGATAAATAAATAAATAAATAAATAAATAAATAAATAAATAACCTAAATAAATAAGGAAAGGGAGTCACTTTGAATAACGTCCCTAGAATATGACACTTTTTAGTCTGTGATATAGCTATCAAGCTATACATGATACACATGTGCAGCGTAGTTGAGGTTGTGAGAATACCATGGTACAGATAACTACTGCAAGAAATAAAGACATTCCAGAGCAGGTTCTATAACAGGGAGAGAAAAAAATGTTCTCTTCTTAACTTGAGTTGTTCCATAAGCCTTTTGTGATAGTTAACCTGAAGGGGACAGGTATTGAGGTTTTTACAATTTACTCTGGAGTTGTCAAGGAAATCTGTATGATACAGAGAGCTGTCTGAGTGTCAGAGAACAGAGAAGCCCCTGTGTTCACTAAACCACCTGGCACAGCAGGCAGGGTGGGGAAACAGATGAATATTAGTCCTTGTATCAGCTGGCCCTGGAGCATGCTGCCTGACCAATGGCTGGCCAGAGGAACAGAACAAAGACTAAAAGAGGGGCAAGAAGACAGATTTGGGCACATTAAAATTTTGATTTCTACACTGGAGAGGAACTGATAATATGCAGGGCAACTAATCAGGATTTAAGAGTAGTTCAGACTAGAACCAGGAGAAAAAACCATTAAGGGACTAGTGAATAAGCCTGTATTCAGGTTAAAAAAAAAATCTTGTGAAAGACCCTGTTTGGCAGCAGGTTTAGTTAGGGCAAAAGATCTACTTTAATGTGTCCCAAGAGTGGTATGGTGTGGCTTAAAATTAGGTATCACCTCTGGTTTTTATTTAAAATTTATTTATTTATTTATTGGTATTGAGGATGGAATCCAGGGGCATTCTATCTCCAAGCTACACCTCCAGCCATATTTTACTCATTTATTTTGAAACAGGGTCTCACCAAATTGAGGATGGTCTAAGTTGCTGAGGATAGCCGTGAACCTGCAATCCTCCTGTGTCAGGCTCCCAAGTACTAGGATTAAAACATGTACCACTATGCCTGTCAGAAAGCATCTTTTATATGAGCTGGGCATGGTGGTACATGCCTGTAATCCCAGTACTTGGTAGGCTGAGATAGGTAGACCACGGGTTCAAAGCCAGCCTCAAAAATTGGCAAGGCTCTCAGCAACTTAGTGAGACTTTATTTTCAAATAAAAAATAAAATAGGGCTGGGGGTATAGCTTGGTGGTAGAATGCCCCTGAGTTCAATCCCTAGCAACACACACACACACACACACACACACACACACACACACACACACACACACACACTGGCATGTGTGTAATGGAGTTTTGGAGTGAAGGACATTTGTCCCAATTCTCTTACAGTCTGAAAGTAAGACCACTGAATAGAAATTACAAATATAGACTTTGAGCTGTGTGTATAGCTCAGTGGTAGAGCACTTGCCTAGCATGTGTGAGGTCCTGGGTTCCATCCCTAACCCCAAAGGAAAAAAAGTAAGCTTCATATTATAACTACTGAAGTTAGTAAGTTTTCCATCATTACGTATTCTAAAAATGCTGAATGATCATTTGTCAGGGATGTAACCAAAGGAAATGCAACACAGAGAGGGATTTATACTATACTCCTGCTTTTAGAAGTTGGTCCATGGACAAACAGCATCCGAATCACCCGGGAGCCTGTTAAAAATGAATGTCTCAAGCCCTCCCCAGAACTACTGAGTCTGAACCTGCATCTTCACAAGATTCCTCAGTGATCTGAATGCACATTAAGTGTAAGCAGTACTGATGGGATAATATTTAAAGATTTATGTCAGCTGGGTGTGGTGGCACACATCTGTAATCTCAGTATTTGGCAGGCTGAGGCAGGAGGATTGCAGATTCACAGCCAGCCTCCTGCCTCAGCAACTTAGTGCAGCCCTCAGCAACTTAGTGAGACCCTCCAAACAACACTTTCAGCCCTACTGTATTTTTATTTTGAAACAGGATTTCGCTAGGTTGATGAGAGTCTCACTACTTGTTGAGGCTATTCTCAAACCTGTAATCCTCCTGTCTCAGCCTCCAGAGTACTGGAATTACAGGCATGGCCACCACTACCCACTTCCCTGCCTCTTTTTTTTTTTGGTGGTACTGGGTATTAAACCCAGGGGCAACCTACCTCTGAACCATACCCCAGCCCTATTATTTATTCTTTATTTTTGAAACAGGGTCTCACTAAGTTGTGGAGGGCCTAAGTAGCTGGGGCTGGCCACCAAGCTGTGATCCTCCTTTCAATTATAAGCGCCACCACAACTGGCTGCTTCTTTTTTTTAAACAGATCTTGCAAAGTTGCCCTAACTGACCTCAAACATGTGATCCTCCTGTCTCAGCCACCAAGAAGCTGAGATTACAGGTGTGTATTTCCTCCTCTCTGTGGGCCCCGAGCCGCCTCCTCACTTCACATGGCCGTGGCCGCTGCTTTGCTCAGGTCACTCCATACCTCTGTGTTGATTTCCTCCATCCATGCTCCTTGCTCTTTTTGAAACCCCTCTACAACATTCTCCACTTCCTGGTCCAAACATACTGCTTTAAGGATAGTCTACAGCCTAAAACAGAGACTTCTCCTGATCGACCCTTCCCAGCTCTCCAGCTCTGTCTCTCACCACTCCCTGCAGTGCACCTCAGCCACACAGGGCTGCCAGCTCCTTCCAAATGCCATTCGCGGACTGTAGGATGTCATGCCTGCCCTCTCTTTGCTCAAGCCACCCTCCTTCCATTTCTTCAAGGGGAGAGTTGACTATGGTTGCTTCAGAAACAGCACAGCAGTGCTGGCTTGGGGACGCCTTCTGTAGGCAGGTGAGGAGCCCTGCCCTCTGTGCCCACAACTCTCCTGTACAGCACTGCTGACACAGTGGACTCTGTGAGTTTAGTGTCTGGCTCCTGGCCTAACCGGTGCACTCCCCAGCAAGAACTGTGCCATTCTCCTCAGCATGGGAACTTTGTGTGCTAGTTTTAGGCTTGGCACATAGTAGGGGTTTTGGGGGGGTGGTATTGGGGTTCCTGGAAGCCCTTCTACCTCCAGGCTACACACCCAGACCTATTTTATACTTTTAACTTGGAAACAGGATCTCTTAAGCCAGCATGGCTGGCTTTGAACCTGCACGATCCTCCTGTCTCCGCCTCCCAAGCACAGGGATTACAAGAGTGCACCACCACGCCTGGCACAGTAGGTATTTAATAAAAGTACAACTGGAAAAGGAGGGTTGTAACAGGGATAAATCTTCCAATGGCCATGTAAGACTAAAGGCCTCTCAGGTTGCCCTTAATTCAAACACGTACCATTCCCCAGCCACTTTGAAGATAGGTGCCCCTGGTCCCTGAGAGACCAAGTGAGAGGCTATAAATAAATGAACACATGTCTTTATGAATGCTGCTAGAAAGCAAAGCATGCTGCGGCATGCTTCATGCTATCCTTTCTATAAAGATAAGAAAGTGTAGTTCATGAATGTGAGAACACACACATTCTTATTAACTACTCATTTGTGTTCTGCTCCCTACCTGCTTTTCACAAATTGCCTGAGCTCCTGAAGCTTCCATCTGTCATATTTTTCAAACCGTTTGAAGTGTTCTTCTGCATAAAATTTATCAGAAGGAGAGTTATAGGCAAACACCAGCCCACACTGGGCACCAATGCCACCGCGTCGAACCTGGAAACAGAGATCAGGATGGAGAAAATTAAAGGGGCAAAGGTTCTGTTTCCAAATAATATAATTTAATTCAAACGGTTTAAGGTAAAAATCAAACCAGTTAAATAATACTCAAATATATTAAGTTGTGGAAAAGTGAGAAAGGTGCTTCCCAAGAGATGTTCCCTAACTTTCTCAATACTTACAGTCACATCATTCACAGACACAGTTCTCTGTCTTTGTGTTCCTGCTCTGACACAGGCTTGATGCAGAGGCATCACTAAATACCCAACAAACAATCAACCCCCAGCCAGATGTGGTGGCATGTGCCTACAATTCCAGTACTTGGGAAGCTGAGGTAAGAGGACTGCAGGTTCAAGGACAGCCTCAGCAGTCCAGTGAGGCTTTTAGCAACCTGGAAAGACTTTTTCCAACAAAACCCAAAAATGGCTGGGGGTATAACTCAGAGGCAGAATGCCTCTGGTTAAGAAAGAAAGAAACAAAGAAAGAAAAAAGAAAAGAAAAGAAAGAAAGAAAAGAATGAAGGAAGAGGGAGAGGAAGGGGGAAATAACCTAAAATATAGTCTCATTGCTTAAAAAAATAAGGTAGTAACATCACTTACAGAGGTTTCAGAAAAAAAAAAAAAAAAAAAAAAGAGAGGAGAGAATTACCATAATTCTGATCTGTGTAACTTGGAAAGCAGATTCATTTCCTGTAGAAAAAATAGTACTTGCTCTGGTTTTTCCAGTCTCTGTAAGAAAACCTGAAAAATACAAATCAACAACAAAAAACCCGCTAAGGTTAGGATGACTGACAGACACCTTTCCTTTTCTTTACTTTTTTGTGGTACTGGGGATTGAACTGGGAAGGGCATTCTACCTCCCAGCTATACCCCCAGCCCTATTTTTTATTCTTTATTTTGAAACAGGGTCTCACTAAGTTGCAGAGTACCTCACTAGGTAGCTGAGTCTGGCCACGAACCTTCGATTCTCCTGTCTAAGCTTCCCAAGTACTGGCATTACAAGCATGCTCCACCACACCCAGCTTGACACATTTTTATAACTTTTTTTTTTTGGGGGGGGGATGGTATTGGAAATCAAACTTTAGAGGTATTCTTCCTTCAAGCTACACCCTACCCTAATGTCCGTCCTTCCTTCCTTCCTTCCTTCTTTCCTTCCTCCTTCTCTCTTTTTCTGCCTGTCTTTCTTTCTTTCTTTCTTTCTTTCTTTCTTTCTTTCTTTCTTTCTTTCTTTCTTTTGTGACACTGGGGATGGAACTGAACCCAGGGACATTCTAACTCCTAGCTACACCCATACACCCACAGCCCTACTTTTTATTCTTGATTTTGAAACAGGGTCTCACTGAGTTATAAAGGACTTCACTAAGTAGCTGAGGCTGTCCTCGAACCACAACCCTCCTGTCTCAACCTCCCAAATGTTGGGATTAAAAGCATGCACCACCATGTCCACCTCCAATGTTATTTCTTATTTGGAAACAAGGTCTCATTAGGTTGATGAGAGTCTTACTACTTGCTAAGGCTGTCCCTGAACCTGTGATCCTCTAGTCTAAGCCTCCCAAGTACTGGTGTTCACCACCATGCCTGGCTTTTATAACTCTAAGAATTAAAATCTACAAAGACAAGGGGGTAACTAGTATATCTGGAACTTTCACAAAAATTAGGGGAAAAATCCTCTTTGGACAGATGCAACCTCCCTGAGGTCCTGCCTCCTCAGGGCACAGTCTCTTCAACTTTACAGGCAGCCCTGATGTGAGAGAACAATAAAAACAGAAATTTAAGCTGGACATGGTGGTGCACTCTTGTAATCCCACCATTTGGAAGGCTGAGACAGACAGATCTCCGTTCGAGAACAGTCTCAGCTACTTGGTGAGGCCCTATGCAACTCAGTGATACCCTGTTTCAAAACTAAAGAATAAAAAAATAGGGCTGGAGATATGGCTCAGAGATAGAATGCCACTGGGTTCCATCCCCAGTATCGCAAAAAGAAAGAAAAAAATTTATAGAGATTGTGACTTTATTTATTTATTTATTTATTTATTTATTTATTTATTTATTTATTTTTGGTGCTATGGGGGTTCCTGGAAACCCTTCTACCTCCGGGCTACACTCCCAGACCTATTTTATACTTTTTTATTTGGAAACAGGGTCTCTCAAACCAGTGTGGCTGGCTTTGAACCTGCGCCATCCTCCAGTCTCTGCCTACCAAGCGCGTGGATTACAAGCATGTGTGCCACCACGCCCAGATCTTTATCTTTTATAACAGTCGTGATTTACCTTTTTGTGTTGCTTATTATTATTATTATCATCATTATTATTATTATTAGCACTAGGGATTGGGCCCGGGGGCATTCTACCTCTGAGCTACACCCCCAGTCATTTTCTTTTCTTTTCATTTTCTTTTTTTTTTAAACAGGGTCTCACTGGGTTGTTGCCTTGCTAGGTTGCTGAGGCTGGCTTCCCAAGAACTGTGCCATTACACTCAACTGCCAATTATTCTTTAACAACTCACAAAAAGGGCTTCTGTTAGACCCAGGTAGCCTTTCTCTTTTAAACCTCTGTAAACTTTTAAGCTAATGTCCAAATTGATACTAAATAACCATTCTTTCTGGGATCCTGAATGCCAAATGTTCTCCACTACTCTGTCTGTCAAAATGAAAAATTAGCTGGGCATGGTGACACACACGCTTGTAATCCCCCCCACCTTGGGAGGTGGACACAGGAAAATCACACAGAAGAGACCCTGTTTCCAAATAAAAAGTATAAAATAGGTCTGGGAGTGTAGCCCGGAGGTAGAAGGGCTTCCAAGAAACCCAGTACCACACACACACACACACACACACACACACACACACACACACACAAAATGTATAAGGTCAAATCTCCAAAAAGACACTGCAAAATTTGGGAACCTTTACAAATTCATGAACAGATGCTATTATATGATATAGTTATATCAAATAATAAATCTGTAGATAATTTTTTTTTGCAGCACTAGGGATGTAACCCAGGGGCATCTACCTCCAAGGAATACCCCCCCCCCCCGCCAGATTTTTTATTCTTTATTTTGAAACAAGGTTTCACTATGTTCCAGAGGTCCTCACTAAGCATCTGAGGCTGGCTGTGAACCTGCTATCCTCTGATCCTCTTGTCTCAGCCTCCCAAGTGCTGGGATTACAAGCATGTGTCACCATGTAGATAATTTTAAGAAACCAGAAATGCACACAATTCTGCTAACAGTAACACCAAAAACTATACTAAATATTGAACTGTCACCTTTTGCAGAGGTCTGGATGACTCTATTTAAAGACATATAGCTGGATCTGGTGGCACATGCTTGTGATCCCAGTATTTGGGATGCTGAGACGAGGGATAGCAGGTTCAAGGGTAGCCTCAGCAATGTAGCGAGACTCTTAGTGTTATGATGTTTTTAATTACTTAAGTTTTAGTCTAAATTAATAGTATTGATATGTTAAGATGTTTTGAATTAATATGGTGTGACTAATAAATTAGAGTACTTTTAGAAAGTGTGCTTTAATGGAGTTTTAGCCCAGAATAATGCTGATTCCATTTTGAAGCCTGTCTTCATCTTAAAAGTTTAAAAACAGGAATCAGGAACCAGGTGGGAATGGCTTGCAACAGGATTCCCGAGACAGTAAAAGAAGCGCCAGCCCAGAGCCAGTTCCACTGCCCTTGTGTCTGAGCAAACATTCCATAGATAAGAGACCCTCTTCCGTGTGCCCCTGTTATCCCCTGAATATCTGTGCTTTGTCAAGCGATTTTAAACATAGAAGTTGTAAATGTCAAGAATGTCCAGGCTGATAAAATGGAAATGACTAATGACCTTATAGAAAATAGTATATAAGGTGCCCTTTTATGAAGATCGGGGCCCTTGCTGCCTCTGTTGAGACAGATGCGCTTGGGTCCAGGTTCGAACCTGTAATAAAGTGTGACCTAACGAACTTAACTGACGTTGGACGATTTGTCTGGCGTGGGTACATTGCAACATTAGTAACTTAGCAAAACCCTGTTTCAGAATAAATAAATGAATACATATATAAAGAGTAAAATAATTTTTTTGGTACTAGAGATTAAACCCAGGAACAGTCTACCTCTTAGTTGTACCCTCAGCCCTATTTTATAATTTTTTTTTTTTATGGTACTGAGGATTGAACCCAGGAACATTTTACCTCCAAGTTACACCACTAGCACTTTTCTTTTCTTTTTTTTATTTATTTATTTATTTTTTTGCAGTACTGGGGATTGAACCCAGAGGCATTCTACCTCTGAGCTACACCCCCAGCCCTATTTTTATTTCATTTATTCATTTATTTATTTATTTATTATTTATTTATTTTTGTGATACTGGGAATGGAACTCAGGGGCATTCTCCCTCTGAGCTACACCCCCAGCCTGATTTTTTTTTTTTTTTTTCATTACTGGGGATGGAACCCAGGGGCATTCAATATTTCTTTTTGTTTTCTTTCTTACCAGAGAATATTTTTTCTTTTTTTTTAGGTGAAACTATCATATATTTATTTTTTTTTTCAGAAAAAAAATCTATCCTAATATGGAATATGGACTCTAGATACCCAAAACGATCTCGAAAAAGAGCAAAGCTAGAAGATATATATTTTCTGATTTCAAACCATATAAAGCTACAATAATTGAAACAGTGTAGTACTGTTCTAAAGGCAGATATATAAACCATTGGAGTTAAATAAAAGCCTAGAGATACATTCTTCCATATAGTGTCAAGTTATTTTTGACAAGGTTTCCATGAACATTTGGTGGAGGAAATAATAATCTTTTAACTAAATATTGTTGAAAAATAATAATTACATGAAAAAGAATAAAATTGGACCCTTACCTAATCCCATATACAAATATTAACTCAAAATAGATAAAAGACCTAAATATAAATCTTAAGACTATAAACTTTTAGAAGAAAATCTGGGTCATAAAACCTCACAACATTGAAATTGGCAGTGATTTCTTGGATATGATTTCAATGGCACAGACAACAGAAGGGTATACAAACTCCCTAAAAAATAAAATATTGTATATCCAAAGACAATGTAAACAGAGTTAAAAGTTACAGATAGAATGGAATAAAATATTTCCAAATGCTATATCTGAAGGTATATTAATATTCCAACTAGAAATCCTAAAAATTAGCAACAATAAAAGCAAACAATACAATTTAGAGATAGGTATAAGACTAACATAAATAATGAATCTCCACAGATAACTAATCTTAGTTGTCTGTTGGATGGAAAATCTTGTTTCTCTGCTTCTGGTGTGTGTTACCTATTTCTTCTTTGTAGTTAATCTCTTTGAGTATTTTCTCTAGTGCTGGTTTTGAAGACATAAATTCCTTCAGTTTCTGTTTGTCATGGAAGCTTCTTATTTCCCCATCTAATTTGATAGAAAGTTTTGCTGGGTAGGAAATTTTTGGCTGGAAGTTGTTTTCTTTCAGAGTTTGGAATATGTTACTCCAAGCCCTTCTGGCTCTCATGACTTGGTTTGGGAAGTCTGGAGTGATTCTAATTGGTTTGCCTCTGAATGTCACTTGGCCCTTTGCTTTTGTTGCCTTTAAGATTCTCTGCTTGGCTTCCACATTGGTCATTTTGACAATTATGTGGCGTGGGGATCCTCTTCTCTGATCCTGTTTAAAGGGAGTTCTATAAGTTTCCTGAACCTGTGTATCGACCTCTTGTTCTATGTTTGGAAAATTTTCTGCTATTACTTCCTTGAAGAGATTGTTGATCCCTTTGGTTTCACCTTCGTTTCCCTCCTCTATTCCAATTATTCTTAGGTTAGCTCTCTTAAAATGGGCCCATATTTCTTCAATGTCAGATTCCTGCTGTAGGATTTTTTTTCTAGATTAGAAACTATGCGTTCATTTTTGGAGTGATCATCTTCTAAGAGTGAGATTCTATTCTCCATGTGGTCTAATCGGTTGTTTGTACTTTGAATTGAGGCCTTTACTTCATTAATTGCATCCTTTATCTCTTTTTGGCTCTCTCTGAATTCTTTTCGAAGCACCTCTATTATTTCTACAGTTATTTTCCTGATTTGATCTTCTAGAAATCTCTGATTTTCTGTTTTATCGGGTTCTGATGTTGTGGGGTTGTGGGCATTCATTGCTCCATTGTTATTCCTCTTTCCCATGATTTCGGAAGTTTGTTCCTTCTCTGGTTCTTCCCTTGGGTCACTACGACTTCACTTAAGGTGCTCTGGATCTCGAGTCTGTGGTATCTCGGTTCCCACTACTCCTTTACTGGGTTGTATCGCAGAGTCTCAGACCCAGGGAGTCAATAGAGGCTGCTTTAGACCATCGGGGGGGCCAGGTTGTGCGTTCTCTTATGGTGTGATATCTCTGCCACCGCCACTCCCCCACTGGGTCAAGTCCCTGGGAGTCAGTACTGGGATTTCTCCTCTGGGGCCCGCAATTTGAATCACTGTTGTTGAGTATGCAGATGGAGCTGTAGTGGACTCGGTGAATTCGCTGCTACTGCCGCTGGTGGCAATATGGCGCCGCTGTCACACACTCGGCCGTGAGGCTGGCGTATTTCTTCTCTGGTTTTGAGCTCCGCTCTGAGTCCCTGCAGCATGTGCTGAGCCCAGCCACGGAGTTTTAGATGCTCCCTGTGCCGAAAAATCTGCTGAATATCGCCAGTCTGTTCCACAGCGGCTCACCTCAGCTCGCTGCCCGCCACTCCTCTCTGGAGCCTGGTGGGCTGTTGAGTGCGTCGGTTTGTAGCTGTAGCCATCCTGTGAATTCGCCGCTGCCGCCGGCAGTAAGGTGTTGCTGCCACGACCTTGGCCGTGAGACCGGCGTATCTCCTCTGTGGCTCTGAGCTCTGTTCTGTGTTCCCCTCCTCTCTGGAGCCTGGTGATTTTTTTTGTTTCTCTGGTGATGGTGTTTTCTGGCTATGAAAGGCGCTGATTTTGTGGTAATAGAGATTGGTTGTTAGCGGGGCTCTTAAGCCCCGCTTTTCTCGGTCGCCATCTTCCCGGAAGTCCCCATATCAATAAAAGTATTTAAAAAATCAGTAAATAATGGCCCTGGGTTCAATCCCCAGTACAAACAAAACAAAACAAAACCCAAACAGTAACTTTTCTCTTTTCTAAGAGAAGAGTTTGCTTCTCCAAACGTCAGTTTTTTCTTTTGTTTGTTTGTTTTTTGTGGTACTGGAGATGGAACCCAGGGACATTCTACCTCCAAGCTATACCCCCAGCCCTATTTTTTATTCTTTATTTTGAAACAAGTTCTAAGTTGGGGAGGGCCTCACCAAGTAGCTGAGTCTAGCTGCAAACCTGCGATCCTCCTGTCTCAGCCTCCCAAATGCTGGGATTATAAGCATGTGGCACCATGCCTAGCTTAAACCTCAGTTTTGAAAATCCATTAGGAGCTGGGTGTGGTGGTGCATGCTTGAAATCCCAGCATTTGGGAGGTAGAGACTGGAGGATAGCGTTCTGCAGATAGCCTTAGCTACTTAGGGAGGCCCTTCACAACTCAGTGAGAACTTGTTTCAAAAAATAAAAAGACTAGCTGGGTGTGGTGGCCCACGCTGGTAATCCCAGCATTTGGGTGGTGGAGACTGGAGGATGGTGTTCTGCAGACAGCCTTAGCTACTTAGGGAGGCCCTTCACAACTCAGTGAGAACTTGTTTCAAAAAATAAAAAGACTAGCTGGGTGTGGTGGCCCACGCTGGTAATCCCAGCATTTGGGTGGTGGAGACTGGAGGATGGCGTTCTGCAGACAGCCTTAGCTACTTAGGGAGGCCCTTCACAACTCAGTGAGAACTTGTTTCAAAAAATAAAAAGACTAGCTGGGTGTGGTGGTGCACACTTGTAATCCCAGCACTTGGGAGGCTGAGACAGGAGGGTCGCACAGGTTTGAAGCAAGCCTCAGCTACTTAGTGAGGCTCTCAGCAACTTAGTGAGACCCTGTTTCCAAATAAAGTATAAAATAAGTCTGGGAGTATAGCCTGGAGGTAAAAAAGCCCCTGGGTTCCACCTTCAGTACCACATACACAAAATAAATAAATAAAATTAAAAGACTAAAAAAAAAAAAAGGATGGTGGTGTAGCTTGGAGGTAGTATGCCCTTGGAGTTCATCCCCAGTACTGGAAAAAAAAAAAAAAGAAAAAAGAAAGAAAAGAAAAGAAAAGAAAAGAAAAGAAAAGCCTTTAGGCCCTCAAATGCTTATAAGATTTTAGTAAAGGTCATTAGCACCAAAACAGCTTACAACTAAACTACACAAACTGTTCAGGAACCACTGCCAATCACATGGAGTAAAGATGGGACGCCTGAAAATATCAAAAGCTAGAAGAGTATGGCGTTACACAGTTGCCTACCGAGCATACTAGGGCTGGACCCACCCACACTCACCATCTCTTGTCCATGGCTCCACAAGAAGGTTTTCGGGTCCCGACTTATCTTCTTTGCCTTTGACATCACAAGCCTGAAGAGTCAACTGGAGAGGTTTACCTGATCAAAGAAAAGAGGGCAAGCCTTAAACTAGCACTACAAAAACATGAAATTCAGCCAGTGTATGGATGGAAATGTGGTGTTACTCAGATTGCTGACTAAAAGCTTAGTTGCTTAAAAGCTAAAATAAGCTGGGTGTAGTGGCACACGCTTGTAATCTCAGAATTTTGGAGGCTGAGACAGGAGGATTGAGGATCACAGATAGCCTCAGCTACTTAGTGAGGCCCTTTGCAACTCAGTGAGACCCTGTTTCAAAATAAAAATGAATAAAAAATAGGGCTGGGGGTGTAGCTCAGAGCTAGAATGCCCTTGGGTTCCATCCTCAGTATGGAAAAAAAAAAAAAAAAAAAAAAAAAAAGCTAAAATAGAGAGCCAAAGCCAGATGTGGTGGCACATGCTTGTAATTCCAGCACTTGGGAAGCTGAGAGAGGAGGATCGCACAAGTTCAAAGCCATACTCAGCTACTTAGTGAGGCTCTCAGCAACTTAGTGAGACCCTGTTTCCAAATGAATTATAAAATAGGTCTGGGAGTATAGCCCGGAGGTAGAAAAAGCCCTTGGATTTCACCCCCTAGTTCCACCAAGATAATAACAAATAAATAAATAAATAAATAAATAAATAAATAAATAAATAAATAAGCTGGGCGTAGTGGTGCACACTTACAATCCCAGAACTTGGGAGGCTAAGACAGGAGGATCGCAGGTTTGCAGCCAAGTTAACAGCTACTTGGTGAGGCCCTCTGCTACTTAGTGAGATCCTGCTTCAAAATAAAGAGTAAAAAATAGGGCTGGGAGTATAGCGTGGAGGTAGAATCCCTCTGGGTTCAATCCCCAGTCCTGGGCATAAATAAATAAATAAATAAATAAATAAATAAATAAAATGATGAAAGTACAAGCCAGATGTGGTAGCTAACACCTGTAATCCCAGTAGTAGGGACGTTGATACAGGAGTATACAGGTTTGAGGACAGACTCGGCAAGTAGTACACTGTCATCAACCTAGCAAGACCCTGTTTCCAAATAAAAATAAAATAGGGCTGGGTATGTAGCTCGGAGGTAGAATGCTCCCCGGGTTCAATCTCTAGTAACACACACACACACACACACACACACACACACACACGAAGGTACAAATATGATGACATAAATACCACAGTAATTCCTCTATTACTAAAGATGATGGAGTCTAATACCAAACCTTGTGGATAGAAACTGTACCACTAGAAGAGCCAGAGTGGCAGGTAAGTTATTCCTAAAGTGCAGAGACAGTCATTGGGAAGAGCTTTATGGACTCCTATGTTGAGTAGATTAGGGGGCCCCATCCTAGGTCAGTAATAATGTGCTAAGATGGATTGCTACAGGGTCCAAGAGGAGAAAGTGGTGGCAGGCATAAATGATTCAGAGAAGCAATGACAAGGATGTATTCTAAGCGAAGATCCCTTTGCTCTAGGTCTTGGCTACCTTCCTCCTTTCAGATAAAAAGGACCTAATCTTTTCAATCTCTTAACCTGTACAATGAGATGGCTGTGCTCAAATGGCTACCAGACCTAATGGACCAAGCCAATAAGTCTTCAGAGTTCAACTCAGGGGACACTTGTATCATCCTCTTCTACTAATCCTGCCATAAGTAAAGCAACATCTCCCCATTCCCTACCAACTCAAAATCTGGTAGTACACAAAAGACAGGATGCCAGGGGGGCACACGTGAGGATGGCTAAAGATCCGACAACCACTGGCATTTCCATTATGCCTAAGTCATTTACCATATTTAAGGAGCAGGTTCTGTCTCACTGAGGCCATTGATGAGATGAGGGACGAGGCGTCGTACCCTGTGTCCAGGTGGTCGGTGATGGTACACAGAGAGTTCATCACTTTGGCAACACTTCCTCTTGCTAATGCAAAAGCCAGAAGAGTCAGTTCTACCTCAGGGGTAGAACAGCAGCTATAAAGAATAAATGAAAACCTTTTTATTTCCTAAAACATGAGGAAACCTAGCTAGCTTAAACCCATGTTAATTGATCACTCGAAGTAAAATTAACCTGCCACATGCTTTATATCTGTTTATCAGAAATACCTTTTCAAAATCCTGAAGATAACCTAAGGGAAAACTAAACTCAGGGGACCATGAAACTAAATTCTTAAATCTGTAACTTTAACATAATTGTGTGTGTGTGTGTGTACGTGCACGCGTGCGCGCGTGCGTGCTGGGGACTGAATTCAGGGCATTATACTTCTAAGCTATACTCTCAGTCCTTTCTGTTTTTTATTTTGAAACAAGGTCTTGCTACGTTGCTAAAGCTGTTTTCAAACCTGCAACCCTCCTGTTTCAAAACCTCCCAAGTACTGAGATATAGGTGTGTGTCATAATGCTCAGCTTAACCTATAAATATTAAATAATATTCATAAGCCAAAAATAAGCTGCTGCAATAATAACTCTGATATTTAGAAGCCTTGGATAATGAGTTAACTTGGTCAAAAATTTGATGGTGTTTTTCTTGAGAAGCATGAAAAATTTATTTTAGACTCACTCCATTCACACTTCTCTGACTTTTAAAATACATTACACTGAATAATTTAAAACTATCTGGCTAGCTGGGCGTGGTGGCACAAGTTTGTAATCCCAGCATCTGGAAGGCTTAGACAGGTGGATCATGGTTTGCAGACAGCCTCAGCTACTTAGTGAGGCCCTTTGCAACTCAGTGAGACCCCATTTCAAAATAAAGAATAAAAAATTGGGCTGGGAGTATAACTTGGAGGTAGAACGCCCCTGGGTTCCATCCCCAACATGGCAACAAAACAAAACAAAAAACAAAAACAAAAGAAACCCCAAAATATCTGACTTTCTCAGGGCTTGGTCCTCTAAAACAGTAATGTCCTCAGGATTCACTGAGTGTCATTCATAAGATATGTGCTCCCATTTATCAAGCTACCAAGGAACCCCTTCCCTGTTCTACAGATAATTAAGCTTTGAGCCTGTGTGCAAAGGTAAGCAAGGTCACAATCAGGGTTACAGGTTAGGGATAAGAGCCAATTGAGATGATGGGCTTGGTGGTACATGCCTGAATCCCTATATTAGGGAGGCTGAGAAAGGAGGATTGCATTTTCAACTCCAGAATCAGCAACTCAGTGAGACCCTGTTTCAAAGTCAAAAATAAAGTGGGAGTGGTGGCACATGCTTGTAATCCTAGCAGTTGGGAAGCTGAGACAGGAGGATCACAGGTTTGTGGCCAGCCTCAGCTATTTAGTGAGGCCCTCTGCAACTTAGTGAGACCCTGTTTCAAAATAAAAGAACAGAATAGAGCTGAGAATATAGCTCAGAGGTAGAGCTCAGGAGTAAAATGCCCCTGGGTTCAAACCCAGAACAAGAACAAAATGACTGAACTGAGAGGTTCAGGAATTAGACTGAATTAGAGGACTCTTCCTCCTCCCCTAATTCTTGAAAATGGAGTTCAGATCAGTGAGCTATTATTTCATCTCCTCTCCAACCCCTAAATATAGTGATCTTTAAAAGATTTAGGGAAAATTTTAAAAAATTTAATAAACATATATGCCCTCTGCCACCCACAAAGAGTTCATCTTATCAACCTTAATTTTACCTAGTTATCCTTATGAGGAAGCTGTCTACTTCTTCCAGAACATTGGGAGACAGGAAAGTTGAGAAATCTGTAGATCCTGGAGAAAGGGACAGTGGAGGCATGTGCTGCAGTGCCTTCCTAGAAAAAAGCCAGACATACTGTTAGAAAAAAACATATTGTGCAAAGCTTGTTAAATTAATCCCTTATAAGCAGTCAGTTCCCCATGGAGAACCTGGTACAAAATATGTACTTTTCTTTTGTCCCCAGGAGTTATAATAGGATTTTACTTTTTTTCTTTTTCTCAAGAGTTTCACTTTCCTCTGTAAAAGTTTATCCTAAAACTCTGGAAGCCAGCATTCATTTTAAGTAGTATGAGCAAAAGACACAGACTATATAGAAAAGCCTGGAATTCTTAGGGAAACTGACACTAGTGTATGGCTCAGTAGAAATGAATCTTTTTTATTCTTCTTTCCTCGTGCTGAGGATTGAATCTATGAGTGTTCTACCTCCAAGATATACCCCCAGCCTTCATTTACTTATTTTTATTTTTTTATTTTTGGTGGTACTGGAGTTCCTGGAAGCCCTTCTACCTCCAGACTACATTCCCAGACCTATTTTATGTATTTTTTTAAATTTGGAAACAGGGTCTCTTAAGCCAGCATGGCTGGCTTCGAACCTGCGCGATCCTCCTGTCTCTGCCTCCCAAGCGCGGGGATTATAAGTGTGCGCCACCACGCCCGGCTATATTTTCTTATTTGAAGACAGGGTCTCACTAAGTTGTCAAGGCTGGCTTTGAACCTGCAATTCTCCAGACTCAGCCTCCCAAGTAACCAGGATTATACAAATGTACCACCACACCTGGCTTATACACTGAATCTTAAAATCTGTGCTATCTAAAGAGGTATCATAAACCAGGCATGGTGGCACACACTTGTAATCCCAACATTTGGGAAACTGAGACTGGAGGATCGTGGTTCATGGACAGCCTCAGCTACTTTGCGAGGCCCTTTGCAACTCAGTGAGACCCTGTTTCAATAATTAAAAAGACTAAAAAATAGGGCTGAGGGTGTAGCTCAGAGGTACAATGCCCCCGAGTTCCATCCTCAGTACCAAAAAACAAAAAAAAAAAAACCTAAATAGGTATCATATTGCCTATCATATTGGTCTTTTTATTGACTCCTAAGTAGAGCAACACCATCATTCTCCAGTCCTGCCATGTGTCTTAACCTTTCTACCTTAATATCTGTTTCAAAGTTTTCTTTTCTCATCTCCTCTGATATTTATTATCTTTCTGAATTTCCCCAATGGTTTTGTCTCCTCTGCTTTGTAACAAATTTATGCAACAAATTATTTCTGAGTACTCCTATGTTTCAGCAACTGGACTAGATGAGAGAGTGAACTATGAGAAACTTGAAGGCATGCTAAAAATGGATCCAAAAACGCCTCAAAATGCTAAAATCCAATGTCATTTAATGACAGTAATGACGGTGTCTGAAACAATCTTGTTTCTGCATTTTATTTTGGGGTTTTGGTTTTTTTTTTTTTTTTTTTTGGTGGTACTGGGGTTACTGGATGCCCTTCTACCTCTGGGCTACACTCCCAGACCTATTTTTTTTTTTTTTTTTTTTTTTGGAAACAGGGTCTCTTAAGCCATAGAGGCTGGCTCTGAACCAGTGTGATCCTCCTGTCTCACCCTCCCAAGCACGGGGATTACAAGCGTGTGCCACCACGCCCGGCTTCTTTCTTCATTTTAAAATAAAGATCATAGCCAAGGCCATGAGACAGGAGGATCTCAGTTCACAGACAGCCTCAGTTACTACTTAGTGAGGCTCTTTGTAATCCAGTGAGATCCTGTTTAAAAAAAAAAAAAATAGGGCTGGGGGTGTAGCTCGGAGGTAGAATGCCCCTGGATTTCATCCCCAGTTCTTAAAAAAAAAAAAAAATCATAGCCAGATGTGGTGGTGCTGCATGCCTGTAATCCCAATGATTTGAGGTAGAGCCAGGAAGATCACAGGTTCAAGGCCAGCCCAGGCAACTTATGGAGGCCCTGGCTCAAAATCAAAACTAAAAAGACCTTGGAATGTAGGTCAGTGTATAGCACTCCTGGGTTCAATCCCAAGTGCCATTAATTGATGAATGAAAATTGATTAGTCTTACTGATAATAATTAATCTTATTTAAAATATGTAGCTAATACAGAAAAGCTAACAGTGTCAATTTCCACTCTGTTCTGATTTTTCTCCCTCCTACCTGACAGTCTGACAGGCTGTCTTTGGGCTGTGCTAGAATGGCAGCTACACTCACACAGCTGATTAACAAGGTCTAAAGCATACTCGAAGCATGCAGTCATTTACTGAGTTTATTTCCATTAATATAAGTAAAAACTTTGGTCCCCAAATACACTTTTTCTCTCTCTCTCTCTCTCTCGTGTGTGTGTATGTGTGTGTGTGTGTGTGTGTGTGTGTGTGTGTGTGTGTGTGTGTTTGCAGTACTCGGGATGGATCCCAAGGGCATTCTACCTCTGAGCTACACTCCCAGACTTATTTTTCATTCTTTATTTTGAAACAGGGTCCCACTAAGTTGCAGAGGGCCTAAGTAGCTCAGGCTGGCTGCTAACCTGAAATCCTCCTGTCTCAGCCTCCCAAATACTGGGATTATAAGTGTGCACCACCACACCCAGCTATTCTTTATTTTGAAACAGGGCATGTCACTAAGTTGTGGAGGGCCTCACTAAGTAGCTGAGGTCAGTCACAAACCTGTGATCCTCCTGTTTTAGCCTCCCAAGTACTAAGATTACAAGCGTGCACCACCATACCTGGCTCTAAATATGCTTTTTCTTAATTTTTCCTCATTGATCTTTTGCACAATACAACTTTTGTTTTAAAATAGTCACAGAAGTGCTGGATGTGATGGCGCACACTTGTAATCCCCGTGCTTGGGAGGCGGAGACAGGAGGATTGCACAGGTTCGAAGCCAGCCTTGCTGGCTTAAGAAACCCTGTTTCCAAATAAAAAAATATATATATATATTTAAAAAAATAGGTCTGGGAGTATATCCCGGAGTTAGAAGGGCTTCCAGGAATCCCAATACCACCAAAAATAAATAAATAAATAAAATAGTCATAGATGAGCTGGGCATGGTGGTGCACACTTGTAATTCTAGTATTTAGGAAGCTGAGACAGCAGGATTGCACAGGTACAAAGCCAGCCTCAGCTACTTAGTGAGGCTCTCAGCAATTTAGTGGGACCCTGTTTCCAAGAAAAATAGAAAATAGGTTTGGGAGTATAGCCCAAAGGTAGAAAGCCTCTGGGTTCGATCCCCAGCACCAAAAAAAAAAAGTCATAAATGACTGATTTTTAAATGTCAGGGGTATGTAAAAATATCATTGAAGATATATTAGTTGAACTAAGCAGAAATATTTCCATTCTTCAACAACCTGGCACATCTTCATGAATTAAAGCTGGGTAATCCCAGTACTTGAGGCGCTGACACAGGAGGACTGCAAGGTTCAATGACAGCCTCAGCAGTGGGGAGACTCTCAGCACCTAGTGAGACCCTGATTCCAAATAAAAACCAAAAACAGGGATGTAACTCCTTGGTTCAGTTCCCAGTGCCACATACATATACACACCAAAAGAGAACAAAAGGCAGAAAGCTCTTCTCTCTCTTCCTGAAAATCCAGTCTACATGGCAGAACTATGTGAGGTAGGCTTTGAGTGTGTAGGGGTAAGCGGGGGAGCCATGGTGACATACAGTAGGGTACAGCCCTGAACTAGGTGAAAGAGGTATCTGTCCAAAGGGAGAGACCAGCATGGAATGCAGATATGAGCTGGGGCAGAGGGTAGCCTAACACTTGGTATAGGAAATCAGGAAAGACAAAGAAGGGCCTTGGTGCAGCAGCCATGCGAGAGCTGCTGGAGCAGGAGTGAATAAGGACGGTGTCCCTGCAAAGGAAGGAACAGTAGGACACTAGTTATATAGAGACTGAGGACATAAAGACAGATATGGAAGCCGGGCGTGGTGGCGCACGCTTGTAATCCAGCGCTTAGGAGGGTGAGACAGGAGGATCGCACAGGTTCGAAGCCAGCCTCAGCTACTTACGCTCTCAGCACCTTAGTGAGACCCTGTTTCCAAATAAAGTATAAAACAGGTCTGGGAGTATAGCCTGGAGGTAGAAAGCCCCTGGGTTCCACCCTCAGTCACACACACACACACACACACACACACACACACACACACACAGATAGGGAGGTCGGTTTTTCAGTATCAGACAAAGGACTCACAAATCTAGAGAGGCAGAAGATTAGAATGAGCTTTATCATGCTGAATGAGAACTAGAAGTACCAGTGTAAGCTTGATTATTATTATTATTATTATTATTATTATTATTATTATTATTTTGGTGGTACTGGGGTTCCTGGAAGCCCTTCTACCTCCGGGCCACACTTCCAGACCTATTTTTATATTTTTTGAAACAGGGTCTCTTAAACCAGCACGGCTGGCTACAAACCTGCGCGATCCTCCTGTCTCCGCCTCCCAAGCGCGGGGATTACAAGCGTGCGCCACCACGCCCGGTGATTCTTAGTATTATTGATATATATATAAATATAGGTGTAACTGGGTGCAGTGGCCCATGCCTTAAAACCCAGTACTTGGGAGGCTGAGACAGGAGTATCGCAGGTTTAAGACTAGCTGCAGCAATGCAGCCAGACTTTCAGCAACCTAGGGAGATTCTGTTTCAAAACAAAAAATTAAGCTGGGTGTGGTGGCATAAGGTTGTATTCCCAGTATTTGGGAGGCTGAGACAGGAGGATTGCTAGTTCAAAGCCGGCCCCAGCAACATAAGAGAGGCTATCAGCAACTTAATGAGACCATTTCTAAACAAAAAATAAAAAAGGGCAAAAAAAGATGAAATAGGGCTTGGGGTATAGCTCAGAGGTAGAATGTCCCTGGGTTCAATCCCCAGTACTACAGGGGAAAGTAGTAGTAGTAATAATAACAACAACAACAACAACAACAACAATAGTAATAATCTTTCTACTGAAAGGACTTGGGAGAAGTAATACCCTGAGAATAATAAAGTTTTGAACAGTCTTCATTAAAAGGAAAATTTATTTCTTAGAAAAATGTTTGATTCCAAGTCAAGGACGGTGGTATACACCTATAATCCCAATACTTGGGAGGCTGAGACAGAAGGATTACAAGATTAAGGCTAGCCTCAGCAACTTTACAAGGTCCTCAGCAACCTAGTTAGATTCTCTTTCAAAATAAAAATACAACAAGGTTGGGAAGTATAGGTCAGAGGTATAAGGACCCTAGGTTCAATACTCAGTACTAAACAACAACAACAAAAATGCTGATTCTAGGACTAAGGCAGAGAACACTCCAGATAAGCCTGGAGTGTCTGGTGCCAGGAAGTAAAGAAGCAGCTGGCACAGTGGCATTCTCTCGCAGTCCTAGCTCTTTGGGAGGCTCAGGTGGGAGATGGCTTGACCCCAGAATTCAATACCGGTCTGGCTGGGCAATATACCCTCAAAAACAAAAACAAAACAGTGAGAAGTGTTATAAGAACGAGGAGGATATGTCAAAAGTACACACAAGGCAGACTGAAGGGGTTTGCCACAAGACATTCTAAAACAACTGAGCATCAAAACTGGGTTTAATTATAACTGAGTTAAGAAAATAGGAATCCGAGCCAGGTGGGATGGCACACGCTTGTAATTCCAGGACTTGGGAGGCTGAGAGAAGATCATAGGTTCAAAACCAGCCTTGAGCCAGGCATGGTGGCACATGCTTATATAATCCCCGCACTTGGGAGGCAGAGACAGGAGGATCGCGCAGGTTTGAAGCCAGCCACGCTGGCTTAAGAGACCCTGTTTCCAAATAAAATATAAAATAGGTCTGGGAGAGTAGCCCGGAGGTAGAAGGGCTTCCAGGAACCCCAGTACCACCAAAAAAATAAATAAATAAATAAACAAAACCAGCCTTGAGCCGGGCGTGGTGGCGCACACTTGTAATCCCCACGCTTGGGAGGTGGAGACAGGAGGATTGTGCAGGTTTGAAGCCAGCTGTGCTGTCTTAAGAGGCCCTGTTTCCAAATAAAAAAGTATATAATGGGTCTGGGAGTGTAGCCCAGAGATAGAAGGGTTTCCAGGAACCCCAGTACCACCAAAAAAAACAAAAAACAAAAAAAACACCACCACCAAACACAAAAAACCAAACCAAAAACCAGCCTTGGCAACTCAGCAAGGCCCTCCACAACTTAGTGGGCTCCTGTTTCCAGATAAAAAATAAAATAGGGTTCAATCCCCATCTCCCCCCTCCCCCCACACACACAATGTTGAGGAAAAAATATTAGCAATATTAGTAATCTCTTTTTGGCAAACACTTTTACAGTCTACACCAATAGCACACTATTAGCAATTATTGAACCCACATACAGGACTAATGCTTCACTGCTAACATAGCTGATTGCTTTTGTCGTATATGTTACTGCATGGGTTTTATGTCCTAATAATTTTTCTTTTTTGCGGTACTAGGGATTGAATTCCGGAGCTTTCTACCTCTAAGCTACGCCCTCAGGCCTATTTTTTAGTCTTTATTTTGAAACAGGATCTCACTAAGTTTTAGAGGGCCTCACTATGTAGCTGAAGCTGGCCATGAACCTGTGATCCTCCTGTCTCAGCCTCCTAAGTACTGGGATTATAAATGTATACCACCATGACTGGTTTATTTCTAATTTTTTTTTTCTTTTGGTGGTACTGGAGTTCCTGGAAACACTTCTACCTCTGGGCTACACTCCCAGACCTATTTTCTTATACTTTTTTATTTGGAAACAGGGTCTCTTAAGCCAGCGCGGTTGGCTTCAACCTGAGCGATCCTCCTGTCTCTGCCTCCCAAGCAATGGGATTACAAGCATATGCCACCATGCCTAGCTTCTTCTTCTCCTTCTCCTTCTCCTTCTCCTTCTCCTTCTCCTTCTCCTCCTCTTCCTCCTCCTCCTCCTCTTCCTCCTCCTCCTCCTCCTCCTTCTTCTTCTTTATTTTTTTTGGTGGTACTAGGGGTGGAACCCAGGGGCTTTTCTACCTCTGGGCTATACTCCCAGACCTATTTTATACTTTATTTGGAAACAGGGTCTCACTAAGTTGCTGAGAGCCTCACTCAGTAGCCGAGGCTGACTTCGAACCTGTGCGATCCTCCTGTCTCAGCCTCCCAAGTGCTGGGATTACAAGCCTATGCCACCATGCCCGGCCCTAATAATTCTTTATAAAAAAATTTCAAAGGTCTTCTACATTTCAGAATAAATTAGTATGTTTGAAAAGATTTCACTCATTAGTGAAAGGAGGTCTCATCTTGAGAGTCTGAAGACCTAGATTTAAATTGATTTATCACTGCTTGGTTGTGTGACCTAAGGGAAGGTGGATATTCATTATAAAATGAGGATAATTTTTGTAGGAATATTTCAGTGTCAGTAGGTAAGATAAGAAGAGTATTTGAAAATGCTCTATCCAATACTAAGTGTTATATAAACACCAGCAATTGTTCAGGTGGATAAGGAATAGGCACAGCACAAGTACCCTCACGAGACTCTAGTACTAAGTAAGCTGAGGAAGACCCTGGAAGAGCTGTGTGAGGAGGTCAAGGAAGGTGGAATAGACGTTGCTTCAAAGTCTACAAAGTGCAGGGTTGGTAGTGCACTCCTGTAATTCCAGTATTAGGGAGGCTGAGACAAGAGGATCACAGTTTCAAGGAGAGCCTCAGCAATACAGTGAAACTTTCAGCAATCTAGTAAGACCCTGTCTCAAAATAAAAAGTAAAAATTAAGGCTGGGGGGTAGCTCAGAAGTAGAATGTCCCTGGGTTGAATCACCAGTACCATAATTAAAAAAAAAAAAAAAAAGGTCTATGAAGTAAGGGCTGGGGTGATAGCCCAATGATAGAAGTGCTTGTCAAACATATGCAACACTCTGGGTTCGACCCTCAACATCCTTAAAGTCTGTAAAGTGAGAACATCAGAAAAAGAAAGAAGTGGCGTGGAGCTGCATGGTACAAGTAGAAAGCAGCAGGTACCAGGAGAGGGCTGCTGGCTGAGCCCTGGTGATGGGGCGTGGCTCAGTGAGGCTCCACAGTGGGTGGAGAAGTGGGGGTGCACCTTGATGGAGTAGGAGACGGAGACTGACTTACTGAGTATTGTGCAACACTGTCTGGACAAAGGTGGGATTTGTCTCCATAGATGCTGTTACCAGAGATGTCAGCAGAGACCAATACCATATTGCAGAAGCATCTGAGACGGAGACCCCAGACTTCTTAATTCTTTGAAAGCCAATGGCTCTCAGGCCATGAATCCTAGTGTCGCATCCATCGCTGAGACAACGCTTTATGTTAATCTGGACATCTGTTAAGCACAAAAAACAAATTCAGTATTGAGTTAAATTCTTTAGTTCAGTAAACACTAGGCTCTCAACAAAAAGCAAAATGGTAATTGATATTTGAAAAGAAAATTCTGAAGATATATACTTTGGTGACAGAAATAAATAACGTGTGCAATGGAACTAAGACATAATACACTTGTCACAAGACAGTGAAAACATGAATCCAAGAAGTCTTAAGAATAATGTGTAAATTTAAAGGTGGCTTATTACAAAATTTCTTAGAAACTTATGGGTCTTGAAAAGTACATGGAACAATTTATAAATCCTGACTGAATACACAGTAAGAACATTTCTAGAATTCTTCCCACCAAAATTTGAAATTTGGGCTGAGTTATAAAATAGTAGCAGTGGTGGCTACTACTACAAGTATTGGCTAATCCCAGTACTTGGGAGGCTGAGATAGGAAGATCTCAAGTTAGAGGCCAATCTCAGCTACCTAGTGAGGCCCTTTGCAACTTAGACTCTATTTCAAAATAAAGAATAAGATAGTGCTGGGGATGTAGCTCGGAGGTAGAATGTGACTGGGTCCCATCCCCAGTACCATAAATAAATAAATAAAATAAAATTGTAGTGGGCTCATTAGCAGTTGGGAGAATATCTTAATAATGAAGTCCAAGCAGATGACACAGACATGACTCACTTTAAGGAGACATCATAATTTCTTATTTCGGTTTGAGAGGAGGACGTGAGAAGTTAAAAAGGAAACAACTTAGAGAAAGGAACACCACAGTCTAAGGCAGAAAGCCTCTTTATGAGCTTAACTACTTCTTTGCCTAGAGGGGAAACACAAAGACGCTATACCTCCCTAGGCCTCAGTTCCTTTGAGCAAAGGAAGAACACTTCTTTTGGCCCAGGAAAGCATTAGAGGAAATGAGATAAAACATGAAGTATTCCAGCTCCTTGAATGAAATAAGCCTGGAAAGAAATCACAGATTTGTGATTATTTCCAAAATACTACGTGTGAGGCAAGGTTATAACGACATAAAATTGGAAACACCTAAGTGTCAAAAATAAGAAGTGGGTTAGAATTAAGACATTTTAAAACACTAACGTTTGATCATGAATATATGATATAAAAACATGTCAAAATGCAAAAAAAAATGTAAACAGAATGCCACCAACTTCATAAAAAGATATGAAATATATGCAAAAACATTTTGTGTGTGTGTGTGATGCTGGGGCCTGAACCCAGGGGCATTGCAAATCTGAGCTACATCCCCAAGCCATTTTAAAAATTTTATTTTATTTTATTATTTGGAAACAAAGCCTCACAAAGTTGCTAACAGCTTAACTAAACTGCTGAGGCTGGCTGCAAACCTACGATCCTCCTGTTTCAGCCTCCCAATTACTGTGATTACAAGATTGTACCACTATACCTGGCTAAAACCTTTTTTAAGGAAAAATGTATACATACACGTGTATATATGTCTGTGTGTACTTATAAATAGTCACACATAAATACTCCAAAACAGCCAGGCGTGGTGGCGCACGCTTGTAATCCCTGCACTTGGGAGGTGGAGACAGGAGGATCGCGCAGGTTTGAAGTCAGCTGTGCTGGCTTAAGAGACCCTGTTTCCAAATAAAAAATATAAAATACACCTGGGAGTGTAGCCCGGAGGTAGAAGGGCTTCCAGGAACCCCAGTACCACAAAAAAAAAAAAAAAAAACAAAGAAGATTACAGGTTCAAAACCAGTCTTAGTCTCTGTGAGACTCTCAATAATAGAGTGAGACCTTGTTTTGTTTTTTTTTTAAAAAAAAAAAAAAGAAAGAAAAAGGGCTGGGGTGTAGCCCAGATGTAGAATGCCTCTGGGTTCAATTTCCAGCAAAACACACACACACACACACACACACACACACACACACACACACACGTATTTTTAACGAAGAAAAGGCTTTACTGCTTTCCTATAGTTTTAAAAAACTAAAAAAACACTTACTAGACCTGAGAATGGTGGCGCACACTTGTAATCCCCGCTCTTGGGAGGCTAAGACAGGAGGATCACACAGGTTCGAAGCCAGCCTCAGCAACTTAGTGAGACCCTGTTTCCAAATAAGATATAAAATAGGTCTGGAAGTGTAGTCCAGAGGTAGAAAGATCCTGGGTTCTACCACCATACATACACACACAAATGAAATGAAATGAAATGAAATTTTAAAAATTAAAAAGTGAGCCAGGCGTGTGGCACACGCTTATAATCCCAGTACTTAGGAGTGGAGATAGAAGGATTGCAGGTTCAAAGCCAGCCTCAGCAGCTTAGTGAGGCTCTCAGCAACTTAGTGAGACCCTGTTTCCAAATAAAATATAAAAATAGGTCTGGGAGTATAGCTTGAAGGTAGAAGGCCCCTGGCTTCTACTCTCAGTACCACAAAAAATAAATAAGTTAATTAATTAAAAAACAACACTTACTAGATAAAATAATGATCACTTTTATGTGAGTCATGAGAAGTAAATCCAATCTTACAAGAAAATAACAGCTTCTCTAGTTCAGAGGTCCTCTCCTACCCCCCATACACACATAGTTTTGTTTGACTCACAGAGCTGGCTGATATTGGCATTTTCCAGCAGTGTCACATAGCCAGTGACATTGCTGGGGATGTGCACATCTCGGACTTCCTGAAGATCACCAGCACTCCTCCCCACCGCAACTGTCACCTGCTGTGGCATATAGCTCTGGTCAGTGGCAGCCACTGCAATGGACAGATGTCTAAGCACAACATCTGGCTTCATTTTTAAACTGGAAAACACAGACAGAAGAAACAACAAATGTTTATATGGGTCAAGAACTGATAGTGCCCACAAGTCCCATCTCAAAGATCTTATATTTGATATATCCAAAGACTGGTTTCCAAATAGCAACTAATTTGAAATGCTGGCTGTGAGTTTCAAAGTCCATATGATCTACTCCAGTCTCTAAAAAGCCTTTCCGTTCAAGATTAATATTTCTTCTTAAGCTATTAGTATAGGCAGAAAAGAACAATATGGCCAGGCGTGGTGGCACACATTTGTAATCCCAGAATTTGGGAGGCTGAGACAGGAGGATTGTGGTTCAAGGACAGCCTTAGCTACTTAGCAAGGCCCTTTGCAATTCAGTGTGACCCTATTCCAAAAATAAGGAAAAAAGCTGAGCGTGGTGGCGCATGCTTGTAATTCCAGCATTTGGGAGGCTAAGACAGGAGGATAGGGGTTTGCGGACAGCCTCAGCTACTTAGTGAGGTATTTTGCAACGCAGTGACACCCTGTTTCAAAATAAAGAATAAAAAAATAGGGCTGGGGTGTAGCTCAAAGGTAGAATGCCCCTGGGTTCCATCCCCAGTACTGCAAACAATAAAACAAAACAAAAAACAAAAAAGAAAGTAACAATATGAACATTCTAACAAAGTCCCTTTACCTAGCAAGAAGCAAATTCTCCAAACTAAGTATATTCCCTCGTCTATAAATTAAATAGATGGCTAAAGGCCAAATTTTTCTTTAAGAGAAAATTAGACAATAATTTCTATTTCTACTACTTAAAATTAGCCCATTTTTAGAGACAACTGGTGAAAATATAGATAGCATCTTTGGAACTCATAAAATAATCAATTTACTGTCATGAATTTTGCTCTAAGATTCCTGACCATTGTATGCCCTCTAATAAACAGATCAACTCATATAGTAGATTTTTTTTTTTTTTTTTTTTTTTTTGCGGTACTGGGGATGGAACCCAGGAGCATTCTACCTCTGAGCTATACCCTCAGCCCTATTTTTTAATATTTTTAATTTTCTGAAACAGGGTCTCAATGAGTTATGAAGGGCCTTGCTAAGTAGCTGAGGCTGTCTGCAAACTGTGATCTTCCGATCGCCACCTCCCGAAGGCTGGGATGACAAGCATACACCACTACGTCCAGCCTCATATAGTAGATTTATTCATTTTCATTTTTTTATTATTATTATGTTTTTGGTAGTACTGGGGGTGGAACCCAGCAGCTTTTCTACCTCCAGGCTATACTCCCAGACCTATTTTATACTTTATTTGGAAACAGGGTCTCACTAAGTTGCTGAAAGCCTCACTAAGTAGCTTTGAACCTACATGATCCTCCTGTCTCAGCCTCCCAAGTGCTGGGATTACAAGTGTGTACCACCATGCCCAGCAGATTTTTTTTTTTTTTTTTTTTTTTTTTTTTTTTTTGGTGGTACTGGGGTTCCTGGAAGCCCTTCTACCTCCGGGCTACACTCCCAGACCTATTTTATATTTTTGAAACAGGGTCTCTTACGCCAGCGCGGCTGGCTTCGAACCTGCGCGATCCTCCTGTCTCCGCCTCCCAAGCGCGGGGATTACAAGCGTGCGCCACCACGCCCGGCCCCAGCAGATTTTTTTAAATGTATAAAAAGGATCTTAAAAAGTACAATCACAGGCTGGGAGTCGTGGTGCACACCTGTAATCCCAGTACTTGGGAAGCTGAGACAGGAGAATCACAAGTTCAAGGACAGCCTCAGCAAGGAGTGAGACTCTCACCAGCCTAGCAAGAGTCTGCTTCCAAATAAAAAATCAAATCGTACTGGGGGTGTAGCTCAGAGGTAGAATGCCCCTGGGTTCAATCCCCAGTACAACAAACAAAACAACACAAAAACAAACAAACAAAAAAACAACTCTTGTCCCTTATGATACTATTTTTTCCTGAGAAACTAGTGAAAAAGATATGAAATCAGTATCATAAAATATCAATTAAATTCTACTTCCTCCTTTAAAATATTAGGTACAGAAATTATGTATTTATAGCCAGGTGTGATGGGGCATACCTATAATCCCAGTACTTGGGAGGCTGAGACAGAAGACCACAGGGTCAAGGATAACCTCAGCAAGTAATATGACTCTCATCAACCTAGAGACCCTTTTTAAAAATAAAAATAAAATCAGGCTTAGGGCTCAGAGGCAAATATAAATATATATGTTTTTATATGTGAACCAAGTTACATGGTTTTATTTTATTTTTTTGTGGTACTGGGGTTGGAATCCAGGGCCCTTCTACCTCTGAGCTACACCCCCAGCCCTATTGTTTAGTCCTTTTATTTTTGAAGCAGGATCTCACTGAGTTGTAAGGGCCTCACTAAGTAGTTGAGGCTGTCCACAGCCACGATCCTCTAGTCTCCACCTCCCAAATGCTGGGATTACAAGCAAGCGCCACCAAGTTACATGGTTTTATTTTATTTATTTATTTTTTTTTGGTGGTACTGGGGTTCCTGGAAGCCCTTCTACCTCCGGGCTACACTCCCAGACCTATTTTATATTTTTTATTTGGAAAGAGGGTCTCTTAAGCCAGCGAGGCTGGCTCCGAACCAGTGCGATCCTCCTGTCTCCGCCTCCCAAGCGCGGGGATTACAAGCGTGCACCACCATGCCCGGCTAAGTTACATGGTTTTAAATGATTCCTTTTCCTAGATTCTTAAAGCATCTTTAAAGAGAGCCCTTGTGATGTTGAAAAAAACTTGTCAGCCAAGTAAAAAACATTAGAAAAATTTAAAAACAATAAAAAAGTCATGTATCACCCACCGAATCCAGTGTGAGCGGGCACTGCCATCTGACTGCCAGAAGGATGATGTTTCTCCATTGGTCATCTTGTCAATGTCAGCAGGGTTGGAGGATGTTTCTATATACGCATAGCATTTTGTTACTGACTTGAGTTTATCCATCTCTGGGCTTCTGGTTAGATCTCCAGGGCTTTCTGGAGAGAAAAGCAGAGTTTATCATAAAACGACTCTGTTACATACAAAGGGGGAAAAAATAGTCACTTAAAATATCTAGCTAGGGGCCAGGTGTGGTGTTGCACACTTGTAATCCCTGCGCTTGGGAGGTGGAGACAGGAGGATCGGGCAGGATTGAAGCCAGCCGCGTGCGCTGGCTTAAGAGACCCTGTTTCGAAATAAAAAAGTAAAAATAGGTCTGGGAGTGTAGCCTGGAGGTAGAAGGTTTCCAGGAACCCCAGTACTACCAAATAAATAAATAAATAAATAAATAAATAAATAAATAAATAAATAAATAAATAAATAAATAAATAAATCTAGCTAGAACCAGGCATGGTGGTGTATACTTGTAATCTCAATATCTGGGAGGCTGAGACAGGAAGATGACAGGTTTATGGCTAGCCTCAACTCCTTAGTGAGGCCTTCCACAACTTAGTGAGACTCTGTTTCTAAATAAAGAATAAAAATTAGGGCTGGGGGTGTAGTGTGGAGGTTAAATACCCCCGGGTTCCATTCCCCGTGCCGGAAAAAAAAACAACAACAACAAAAAAAGCCGGGTTCAATGATACATGCCTGTAATGTCAGTACTTGGTTGGGAGGTTAAGATAAGAAAATGGCAAGTTCGAGGTTAGCCAGGGCAATTTAGTGAATCTCTGTCTCAAAAAATTAAATGGGCTGGAGGTATAGCTTTGTGGTAGAATACCCCTGGATTCAATCCCCAGTAAGACACACACACACACACACACACACACACACACACACACACGCGTAACAGAAATATGCTTGATACTTTGTCACATGTTCCTAAAAATCTCTTTCCAGAGCTTGGTGGTGCACACTTTTAATCCCAGCATTCAGGAGACTGCAACAGGAGGATCGCAGTTTGTGGACTGCCTCAACTACTTAGTGAGACCCTTTGCAACTCAGTGAGACCCTGTTTCAAAATAAAGAATAGAAAATAGGGTTAGGGGTGTAGCTTGGAGGTAGAATGCCCCTGGGTTCCATCCATAGGACCACACACACTCACAAAAATCTCTTTCCAAAGAACTCTTTGCAAGGATTGCCCCATCATCTCATTATAGTTCACTTTTTTTTTCCCTCTGAGGTCACAGGTTAAGGATAAGGAAAAGGAAAAACACAAAACAGACAAAATGCAGGTAAATAAATAATCTGACTTCAGATAATGATAAGTGTGATGTGGTCCATTAAACCTGCAAAGGTAATACTGACCAGAAGAAAGGCTAAGAAAAGGGAGGGAGGAGCCAAGAGTGGTGTTGCAAACTTGTAATCACAGCATTAGGGAGCCTGAGACAGGAGGATCTCGGTTCACAAACATCCTCAGCCTTAGTGAGGCCCTTTGCAACTCAGTGAGACCCTGTTTCAAAATAAAAAATAATTTTAAAAATAGGGCTTGGGGTGTTGTTCGGAGGTAGAATGCCCCTGGGTTGCATTCCAAGTACCACAAAAAGAAAAAGAAAAGGGAGGGAGGAGGGAGGGTGCATTCATTAACTAGAGTGATAAGGAAAGGCATCCTGAAGTCCCATCTGGGCAGAGAACTGATAATGAGAAACTAAAACTAGTTGTGCCAGAAAAGACGAAAGGATCAGACTCTTATGTTACAAACTGCTTATTATTATATTTTCAGTAATAAAGGCCCATCTTACTGGCTCGTCTTATTAGTAAACACAAGGTTTAGAAGAAATAATATTTCCAGGAGACCCCCCTATGCACATACCCTTTTCTTTCTGTACCAGTTGATCCAAAGACTCCTTGAGAACTGACGAGCGCATGGTGCACATGTTATTGCAGTGGTCCAACATCGGGTAAGGGATCACTGTGCTGGAGATCCGATTGCGATGCAGGAAGCGGAGTATCATCGATGAGTGAACACTAAGGCATTCCTTTGATTCTGAAAATATGTCTATGAAACCTAAAAAGACAAAATCCATTTCTGGTATCTTGGGGAAGCCAGCACAACAGTTTCCATATCCCCTGTGTGGTGGCCAATCTAACCTGGCTGAACTTAAAGCAGCCACTTACAACCTTCATTGATATTTTCAGTTTTAATCACACACACACAAAAAATCTAATAAACCAGTGGCCACTTCAGTTTAAGAAATGCTTTCAAGGCAGGTGTGTGCACAACTGTAATCTCAGTACTTGGAAGGCTGAGATAGGAGGATCACAGGTTCAAAGTCAACCTCAGCAACATAGTGAGGCTGTCAGCAACTTAGTGAGACTGTTTACAAAAGAAAAATAATTAAAGAAAATAAAATAGGGATGAAGTATAGCCTAGAGGTAGAAGGCTCCTGGATTCTATCCCCAGTATCATGCACAAAAAAAGAGTTATTTTCATTTCAATTGAATAGACGTGTGTGTGTGTGTGTATATCACTGTGTGTGTGTGTGTGTGTGTGTGTGTGTGTGTGTGTCACTGGGGATTAAATCCAGGGTCATTCTACCTCTGAGCTACACCCCCAGCCCATTTTTAATTTTTTTTGTGGTAATAAGAGTGAAACCCCGGGGCATTCTAGTTCTGAGCTACACTCCCCAGCTCTATTTTTTAATTCTTTCGTGTGTGTGTGTGTGGTTCTAGGGATTGAATCCAAGGGCATTCTACCTCTGAGCTACACCTCCAGTCCCATTTTTTTGTTTATTCTTTATTTTTAAACAGTGTCTCACTAAGTTGCAGATGGCCTCACTAAGTAGCTGAGGCTGGCAGAGAACCTGTGATCCTCCTGTTTCAGCCTCCCAAATACTGGGGTTACAAGTGTGTGCCACCATGCCCAGCTACCTCCAGCCCTTTTTGTTTTGAAATAAGGTCTTGCTAAGTTGCTAAGGCTAGCTGCAAACCTATGATACTCCTGTCTCAGCCTCCCAAGTAGTGAGATTACAAACTTACATCACCATGTTCAGCTTCAGAGTATTAGCTTTCTAAAACAAAAACCAAAATCAAAATGCTTACCAGTGCCAAAAAAGTGTCAAATATAAAGACACAGTAGAAATAAGAAAGAAGATTCCTAATCATCATGAAGTTTACAAGGTAAGAATAAAGGCAACGTCAGGGCGTGGTGGCAAACGTTTGTAATCCCAGCATTCGGAAGGCTGAGACAGGAAGATCACAGTTTGCGGCCAGCCTTAGCTACTTAGTGAGGCCCTCTGCCACTCAGTGAGATGCTGTTTCAATATGAAAAACAAAAAACAGGACTGGAGGTGCTGCTCAGAGATATAAATCCCCTGGGTTCCATCCTCAGTACAGGAAAAAAAAAAAAAAAAAAAAAGAATAAAAGCAGACATTTAACAAACAAGTGAATAATTAATTAGTTATAATAGTAAAATGTGTGCAAAAAAGAAATGCAGGACAGTAAGAGAATATATAGTAAGGGACAGGAAAGGCTTTTTAAAATCATGAATAAGGAGAATACACTAAGGAAGGCAGCACTTTGCAAAGGTTCATAAAAATGGCAAACTGGTTGGGTATGGTAGTGCTCACCTATAATCTCAGCACTTGAGTACAGGAGGATTGCAGGTTCAAGAACAGCCTCAACAAAACAGTAAGACTCTTAGCAACCTAGTAAGACCCTGTTTCAAAATTAAAAAATAAAAAGAGGTGGTATGTAGCTCAGAGGAATAATGCCCCTGGATTCAATTCTCAGTGTCACACATGCATTAAAAAAAAAAAAAAAATTGGTCGATCTGCCCAGCCATCACTGTACTGGAAGACGTAAGAGATGGCCACACTGACTGCCAGTTTAGTTCCTGTGCCCAGTGCGTGCGGCTGGGGAGCTTCCTTCATGTGCTGATAAGTTTGCCTAATTTCAGTCTGAAGTAGAGCAAAGTTAATTTTGGTTTCAAGAACACATCCTTGAGCCTCTCGCACTATATGAGAGCCTTACCTGGAACAAGAGAGCAGGCCTGTAGCTGTCTGATGATGTGACTCAGCTCGCCTTGAAGATTAGCTCCACTGGAATTCTTGAGAGCTTCCAACATGTTCTCAGCATCAACTGTACCATCACCCTCAGCATCAAACTGGGCAAAGGCCTATAAGATTAGAGGCACAAGAAAATCAGGTCTGCTGCAGTTATTATCTTTTTTTTTTTTTTTTTTTTTTTTGGTGGTACTGGGGTTCCTGGAAACCCTTCTACCTCCAGGATATACTCCCAGACACCTGTTTTTTATATTTTTATTTGGAAACAGGGTCTCTTAAGCCATCGAGGCTGGCTTTGAACCTGCGCGATCCTCCTTTCTCCACCTCCCAAGCGTGGGGATTACAAGTGTGTGTCACCACGCCTGGCGACCTGTTATTATCACTTTTAAGACTAGTGACTTTGCATTTTATTTAATTGTTTTGGTGGCAGAGAAAAGAGTCTATATATGTAATCCTAGTACTTGAGAGGCTGAGACAGGAGGATCAAAAGTTCACAGCCAGCCTCAGCAAGTAGTGAGGACCTCCGCAACTTAGTGAGACCCTGCTTCAAAATAAAGAATAGATCTGGGAGTGGTGGTGCACACTTGTAATCCCAGTACTTGGGAGGCTGAGACAGGAGAATCATAGGTTCACAGCCAGCCTCAGCTACTTAAACCCTGTGTTTTGTTTTCTTTTTGTTTTTGTTTTTGGTGGTACTGGGGGTGGAACCCAGGAGCTTTCTACCTCCGGGCTATACTCCCAGACATATTTATATTTTATTTGGAAACAGGGTCTCACTAAGTTGCTAAGAGCCTCACTAGCTGAGGCTGGCTTCGAACCTGCACGATCCTCCTGTCTCAGCCTCCCAAGCGCGGGGATTACAAGCGTGCGCCACCACGCCCAGCTTAAACCCTGTTTTAAAATAAAGAATAAGCCAGGCATGGTGGCACACGCTTGTAATCCCCGCGCTTGGGAAGCAGAGACAGGAGGATCACGCAGGTTCGAAGCCAGCCGCATGCGCTGGCTTAGGAGACCCTGTTTCCAAATAAAAATATAAAATGGGTCTGGGAGTGTAGCCCAGAGGTAGAAGGGCTTCCAGGAACCCCAGGTGTGGTGACACATGCTTGTAATCCCAGTATTTGGAAGGCTAAGAAAGGAGGATAGGGGTTCACAGCCAGCCTCACCTACTTAGAGAGGCTTTCTGCAATTTAGTGAGATCCTGTTTCAAAATAAAGAATAAAAAAAATTGGGCTGGGGTATAGCTTGGAGGTAAAATGCCCCCTGGGTTCAATCCCCAGCACCACACAAAAAAAGAATAAAAAATAAGGCTGGGGGTGTACTTTGGAGGTAGAATGCCCGTGGGTTCAATCCCCAGTACTGCAAAAAAGAAAGAAAATGAAATAAACCTGGGCATGGTAAAATATGCCTGTAATCCCAGGGAGGCTAAAAGAGGAAGAAGATCACAGGTTCAAGGCCAACCTCAGCAACTTAGTAAGACCCTGTTTCTAAATAAAAAATATAAAATGGTAGAATGCCCCTGGGTTTTACCCCCAGTACAAAAAAAAAAAAAAGACGCATGTGGCTCCAAGTAGAATAGCCCTATACCCCTGGGGTTTAATCCCCAGTACTGACTGAAAAAAAAAAGAAGAAGAAAAAAAAAAAGAAAAAAGGGCAAATAAATTCAAGGTAGTAACTCTCTGTACTTTATAGGACATATGAATACAAATATACATATATACACAATTTTATCATCTCATATCTCCTCCAAAAGAGTAATTTCCCCACCAAATAATTTCAGAACGCATCTACTGCAAAGTTTTGCAAGGGATTGTATAGCACCAAATATAGAACAAAGTAGCACCTCATACCCCAGCCTTTTTTTTTTTTTTTTTTCTTTTCTTGTACTGGGGATGGAACCCAGGGGCATGGTACCTCTCCCCTCAGCCCTATTTTTTAGTCTTTTTATCTTTTTTTTTTTTTGAAACAGGGCCTCACTGAGTTGCATAGGGCCTCGCTAAGTAGCTGATGCTGTCCGTGACCTGTGATCCTCCGGTCTCAGCCTCCCAAATTTTGGGATTACAAGCATGCACCACCATGCCCAGTCCCCAGCCCTTTTTATATTTTGTTTTGAAACACGGTCTTACTAGGTTGTTGAGAGTCTCACTATTAGCTGAGGCTGGCCTCAAACCTGAGATCCTCTTGTGTCAGCCTCCCAAATCCTGAGATTACAGGTCTGCACCACTATGCCTGGCTTTTAAACACGCATTGGATACTATTATTTATTTATTCATTTATTTATTTATTTATTTATTTATTTATTTATTTATTTATTTATTTATTTTTGTGGTACTGGGGATTGAACCCAGTTCAATCTCTGAGCTACACCTCCAGGCCAATTTTTTTTTTTTTTTTTTTTTTTTTTGCGGGTCTGGGGATGGAACCCCGGGGCATTTAACCTCCAAGCCACACCCCTGCCCTATTTTTATTCTTTATTTTGAAACCAACCAGGTCTCACTAAGTTGCGGAGGGCCTAAGTAGCTGAGGCTGTCGGCGAACCATGATCCACTGGTTTCAGCCTCCCCGAATGCTAGGATTACAAGCATGTGCCACCACGCCCAGCTCTTGTTCTTTATTTTTGAAACAGGGTCTCACTAAGTTGCAGAGGGCCATACTAAGTAGCTGAGGCTGGCCAAGAACCTACAGTCTTCTTGTCTCAGCCTCCCAAATACTGGGATTATAAGCATGCACCACCACACTTACCTCTTTGGATACTCTTTAGAGCTAACTTGGTTAACCTGCTTCATGACCCTGCTTTCATTAACCTTTAACAATAATCTACTTTATCCCTTGCCTATGTTGGGGCCACATGGGGAACCTGGTACAAAATGGGATTTGTTTTGAATCCTGCTTGGTCCTTAACCAGCTGTGTGATCTTACACAAGTTTGTATTAAGTCAGTTTCTTTCTTTCTTTCTTTCTTTCTTTCTTTCTTTCTTTCTTTCTTTCTTTTTTTTTTTTTTTTGGTGGTACTTGGGGTAGAACCCAGGGGCTTTTCTACCTCCGGGCTATACTCCCAGACCTATTTTTATACTTTATTTGGAAACAGGGTCTCACTAAGTTGCTGAGAGCCTCACTAAGTAGCTAAGGCTGGCTTCGAACCTGTGCAATCCTCCTGTCTCAGCCTCCCAAGCGCAGGCATTACACGCGTGCGCCACCACACCCGGCTTAAGTCAGTTTCTTAAACTGAATAATGGAGCAAATATTACCAAACTCACAGACTGCTGCCTGGATAAGGAACACATGATTAGAGTTCAACACCATGAAGCCATAAGCAGTGAAAACCTTGTTTTTGGCTCCCTTCTGGTCTGCAGCCTCTGCTGTTCTGACCCAATTTCCTGTCACATCGAATAAGACCTTCCTCTCCAGCCGCTGTGCCTCTCCCATATTTCAACCCCTACCTCATGTGGCTTCTGTCCTGCTGATATGCACACTCACAGACCTCCTCTCCATGAAACACTGTGGTGGCTTCTGCCTCCTTTCCAAGGAAGCTTCTCTCGTCTTTAAAACTTTTCTGTATTTTTCTGCTCAGTGAATATGAAAATATCCCATTGAGTTTCATGACAGATGCTGTAGCCCTCCATCTATTCCATCACAGATCTCTACATAATGCAATGTTTAAAATGCATATTCCTGCATTTGGGCCCAAAAAGCATGGGTATGAATACAGGATGGGAGCAGATTGCTTAGAAGTGAGGTGAGGTAAAGATCCCAGCATTCTCTTTGTCTCTATTCAACCTGACAAGAGTATCCACAAAGTTAGTAGGATCAAAGAATACACTAATCAAAGTATAATGTTCAAAAGGGATGCCTGGTTGAACTTTTTTTTGTGTGTGTGTGTGTGTGTCTGGGGATGGAACCCAGGGGCATTTGACCTCTGAGCTATACCCACTGCCAATTTTTTATTCTTTATTTTGAAACAGGGTCTCACTAAGTTGTGGAGGATCTCACTAAGAAGCCGAGGCTGCCTGCAAAACGCAATCCTCCGGTCTCAGCCTCCCAAATGCTGGGATTACAAGCATCTGCCATCACACCAGGCTACCTGGTTGAACTTTGATCGGACCCAATCAGGGAAACTGAGTGAAGTTACCTAACAACAGAAGAGACCCACGTGCTGGCAATGCACTAGAAGAGAACTTGAAGAATCAGAGAAAAGAGGCCTTGAATAAGAGAAGACCAGAAACCATGAAATCCTAAGTAGTAACATCATCTTCCTTCCTTTCTTCTTTTTTTTTCTATTGAACCTAGGGTTGTCCTACATCTCCAGCCCTATTTTATTTTTTATTTTGAAACTGGGTTTCACTAGGTTGCTGACAGGCTAAGTTGGGGCTGGCTTTGAACCTGTGAGCCTCCTAACTACCAGAATTACAGATGTGTGTCACTATGCCTGGTCTGTTTTTTTCTTTTTTACAGTACCAAGGATCAACCCAGGGCCTCACAAACATTAGGCAAGCACTCTCTACCATCGAGCTACATCCCTGGACCAAATCCTTTGCAGTGGAGAAGACACAAGGTAGGGCTGGGGGTGTAGGTTGAAGGTGGAATGCCCCTGGGTTCACTCTTCAGAACTGCAAAACAAACAAATAAAAAACTTAACTTCACTAAACAGAAGCCAGAGGGAAAAGCTCATAATAAATGCCAACTTGCAGCCAGGAGTAGTGGTTGCTGAGACCGAAAAGATTGCAAGTTTGAGGCCAGGGCACAGTAACTTAGGCCATTTAAAAAATAAAAAAATAGGAGTCAGGTGTGATAGAGCATACTTGTAATCCCAGCATTTGGGAGGCAGAGATGGGAGAGTCATGGTTCTCAGCCAGCCTCAGTAACTCAGTGAGATCCTGTTTCAAAATAAAGAATAGCCGGGCGTGGTGGCGCACGCTTGTAATCCCCGCGCTTGGGAGGCAGGGACAGGAGGATTGCGCTGGTTCGGAGCCACACTCGCTGGCTTGAGACCCTGTTTCCAAATAAAAAAATATAAAAAATAGGTCTGGGAGTGTAGCCCAGAGGTAGAAGGGCTTCCAGGAACCCCAGTACCGCCAAAATAAATAAATAAATAAATAAATAAATAAATAAATATTTAAAAAAAGAATAAAAATAGAGCTGGGGGTGTAGCTCAGCAATAGAATGCCCCTGAGTTCCATTCCCAGTACCGCAAAAAAAAAAAAAAAAAAAGAATAAAAAATAGAACTAGTTTATAGCTCAGAGCTAGAATGCCCCTGGGTTCCATACCCAGTACTGCAAAATAAATAAATAAATAAATAAATAAATAAATAAATAAATAAGAAAGAAGAAATAGAGCCAGACATGGTGGCACACACTTGTAATCTCAGCAATGGGGAGGCTGAGACCTGAGGATTGAGGTTTGCGGACAGCTTCAGTTACTTAGCAGGGTCTTTCACAACTCAGTGAGACCCTATTTCAAAAATATAAAAAGACTAAAATATAGGGCTGGGTGTGTAGCTCGGAGGTACAATGCCCCTGGGTTCCATCTCCATTACTGCAATAAATCAATAAAATCAATAAATAATAGGCTAGTAGTGGTGACGCATACTTGGGAGGCTAAAATAGGAAGATTACAGGTTTGTGACTAGCCTCAGCAACTTAGTGCGGCCATCCACAACTTAGTGAGATCCTGTTTCAAAATAAAAAAATAAAGCCTGGCGTTGTGGCCCAGGCTTGTAATTCCAGCTTTCGGGAGGCTGAGACCAGAGGATTGTGATTCACGAACAGCCTCAGGTGCTTAGCGAGGCCCTTTACAACTCAGTGAGACCCTGTTTCAAAATAAAGAATAAAAAATAGGGCTGGGGTTGCAGCTCGGAGGTAGAATGCCCCTGGGTTCCATTCCCAGTACTGTAAAACAAACAAACAAATTAATTAATTAAATTTCAAAAATAAAAAGTAGGGCTGGGGGTATAGCTCAGAGGTAGAATGCACCTGGATTCAATCCCCAGTGACAACAACAAAAAGATGAAAATTTGAGGTGACTGTCATAAGTATGTCCACAACTCAAGTGGAAATAAAAGAAGCCCAAATAAAAATAAAAAATAATAGCCAGGCGTGGTGGCACATACCTATAATCCCAGTACTTGGGAGGCTCAGACAGGAGGATCGCAGGGCTGAGACCAGTCTCAGCAAATCAGGGAGACGCTCAGCAATTTAGCAAAACCCTGTTTCAAAACAAAAGATTTTTTAAAAGGGCTGGGAGCTGGGCATGATGGCACATACCTGTGATCCCCGTACTTGTGAGACTCTCTGCAACCTAGGAAGATACTATTTCAAACAAAAACTAAAATAAGGGTTAGGGGTAGACTGCCCCTAGGTTTAACTTCCATTGTAAAACAAACAAAGTTTCAAAAAGGGGCTGGCAGTGTACCTCGGGGGTGGAATGTCTCTGGGTTCAATCCTCAGAATGACATGAAAAAGGCAGTTCCCCTCCCTAGTCTTGACAGAAGCCTGGGAGTTGATTCTCTGGACAGTAGTATAGAGTATGGACCAGGAAATAACAGATATAGCTCAAAGTGAGAACATCACACTGAAACAGGGGGGACTGGTGTCTAGTTACTAAATATGTAAAGACTAGATCTTCCCTCAGGGCTCCCAGAATGCTAGCAGCCAGTCCTACACCCTTCTAGGAAGGAGACTTGAAGAGTCTTCTGCAATGTGCCTGATAAGCCTAAGGGAAAAGGGCTGTAGACACTGGCAGGGGAATCTCTCAGTAAAAGAGTCCGGCCAATTCATCTTACAGTAATGTTCACTGGTCCAGACACACAAATAATCAGAGTTTTAGTCTTTTTTATTTTCCTTTTTTTTCTTTTGGCACTAGGGATTGAACCCAGAGACATTCTATCTCCTAGCTACACCCCAGACCTTATCAATTTTTTTTTTTTTTAACCTGGGCCTGGTGGTACACACTTGTAATCCCAGTACTTGGAGGCTGAGACAAGAGGATCACAGATTTGAAGTCAGCCCCCGCAATTTAGCAAAATGCTGTTTCCAATAAAAAATAAAATAAGGCTGGGGGCACTTGGAGGTAGAATCCCTCTACATTCAATCCTCGGTACCAAAAAAAATATTTTGAAACAGGGTCTCCCTATTTGCTAAAAATCTTGCTAAACTGCTGAGGCTGTCTTTGAACCTGTGATCCTCTGTCTCAGCCTCCCAAGTACTGGGATTATAGGGGTATGCCACCAAATCCCTTATTTTTTAGTGAGTGAGCAGCCCAGAACTGCTAGAAATTTGGTAAAAGTCTTAATATGAAACACAGAAAAAGAAGCTATGAGAAAAGAAAAAATATGCAAAGAGAAGAAAACTTCTAAAGAATGATTCATATTTTCAGAAAAAAATGTTTCTAAAGATTTTGTGGGAGGATTGAATGTGTGTAGTACTAGGGGCATTCTACCTGGATCAACCCCCACCCCTATTTTATTATTTATTTATATATTTTATTTATTCATTTATTCATTTATTTTTCAGTAATGGGGATTAAACCCAGGGGCATTCTTCCTCTGAGCTACACCCCCAGATCTATTATTTTTTGTAGTACTGGGGATTGATCTCAGAGGCATTCTACCTTCAAGCTATACCCCAGCCCGATTTTTAATTTCTTATTTGAAAACAGGGTCTCACTAGGCTGATGAGTCTCATTACTTGCCGAGACTGTCCTTGAACCTGTGATCCTCTTGTCTCAGACTCCCAAGCACTGGGATCTGGGATTATAAACATTTCACCACGCCCAGCCCAGCCCCCCCCCCCTTCTATTTTTATA